>NC_142649.1:84770000-85395000 GCF_055504915.1 Nelumbo nucifera
TAAATTAGGTTGCTTCCTAAAAGTTAAATCAAGTTTGTAATTAATAAAGTATTTTCTTTTTGAAAAAAAATCATTTAAAAACAAACGTAGGTTTATGGTAATCTTTTAATGGGTCCTACCATTTGTATTTAGTAGACTATTGATAAACATGTGCTAACCTAATAAATAACTATCTATTGAGAATGTTTAAGAGTGAAACTACCACTTTTTGAATCATTTTTCTTGAAATAATAGGACACCACATGTCTCAATGGTGGTAGTGGGTTGTGGGGTTTAGTAAAAACTTATCAGAAAATGTTACGTGTCTAGCTTTCCAGAAAAATGAGAAAGCCACATGTTTGAATGGTGGGGGGCTGTAGCCTGGTAGTCATGAATTTCTCAAAAATTGCCACGTGCCTATCTTTTTAGAAAATGAGAAGACCACTTGTCTAAATGGTGGTAGTGGGTTGTGGGCTTTAACAACAGCTTCTCAGAAAACGCCTTGTGTCTAGATTTCTAGAAAAATGAGGTCACGTGTTTGAATGGTGGGGGGATGTAACCTAAAGACGTTCCTTTAATAGTATGATATTTATTACATCTATTTTGCCAACAACACACACTCTTTAGAACTCCAAGGCTCTTTTGACAACTCCCTAAATATTTCACCTTTTTGGTTATTCACTTCTATCATCATTTTATTTCCATTTGTTGATACTCATATAAAAGTTTTGTTAAGAGTATGATGCCTATTACAAAATGAGGTAGGTACTTAAGAAAGACAAACACACATGAATCCAATGGAAAAGAGAATGAAGAAATCAAAACAAAAGAGCATGGGTTGAAAACAATTGTAGGAAGAGATATTAGTTAATTGTAGAATTAAATTCATTGATAAAAATATGTATGATATAAGATAACTCACTAAAGAAAAAGAAGCAAAAAAAAGATTACTAACCACAACTAAGAGATTAACCATGTAGAGCCAAAATGAAATTCAAGGTATCAAATTAGTGTCAAATGGTCCAACCTCATTAAAATTCCCAATAGCAACTCCATAATCACTTTGACTTCTCAAAACACAATAAATTTTAATTCAGAAATAAAGAAAAAATAAATATATGGGTATTTCATATTCATTTCCTTTTGACTATGAAAACGCATGAGTTTCTACATTTTAGAGAAACCATAACTAAGATGATCTTCTTTTTTTTTTTGTTTTAAGCATTCAACTATCCCCATATCAATCCAACCTTTATCCAATTAGTCATAGGTATGCCATTAAACAAAAAGACCTGAGTTAAAATGAAAGTAAAGAACCACTTCATAAATCAAATAAACTTCAAGAGTTAAAATAAAGGATAACCACCATTGCTAGACAACCACTAAAAAATAGAAGATTTATCTAAAAGCAAAATAATTCTAATATCAAAACAAAATTGGAAGTCCTGGGGATGCAAATGGAGCATATCAACTTCGAATCATGGTACATCTAAATCTGATCCGACACTATGAAGAGCAGATCCAATCCGATCGAATATCATAAATAGGGATTTAAATTCGAATACAATGAGGAAGTCGGATATTTGGACTTGATCCGATCCAATTTTTTTTAAAAAATTAATAAATTATTAAAAGAAAAATAAAATATAACAATTTAAATAAAGAAAATAGAAAAAACAAGCATCTTTTTAACTATTTTCATCATATATATACATGTTTTTTTATAAAAAATAAATAATATAACAAATTTACAAAAATGTAATTTAAATAATATATTTGTAAATAAATAAATAACACACACACACACACACACACACAGATATATATATATATATATATATATATATATATATATATATATATATATATATATATCGGATTAGATTGGGTGATCCAAATTTGATTCGATTTCTAATTGGGTCCTATTATCCAATCCGAAGATTTGAATGTGGGCTATCTAAATCCGTTAAAATGGGACCTGACTTCGGATTGGACCGAGTGATGATCTGATCCATTTGCACCTCTAAATAGTCCAACCAAGAACTTTATCTAAGAAACATTAAATTCTAAAAAATGTACAAAACAAACTTAAAAAATACACACAAAAAGAACATATACCTTGAGAAATGTAGAAGTCAACCTTAAAAGTGTGTCCAAATCGAAGCCCTTTTAATTTGTTCTCATAAGCCTTTCTCCTTCGTCCCCATGGTGAAAAATAATGAACCTTGGAGACCCAAGTTAGTGGAGCCTTGACCTCCAAGAAGTCAACTAAAAGAGTGAGCTATGGGAGAGAGAAAAAGACGAAGAGGGAGAGTGAAAAGCAAAAGAGAGAAAGTGAGAGGAAGAGAGAGCAATAGAGAGATAGAAAGGGATGATAAAGATAGAGGAGAGAGAATGAGAGGTGAGGGTTTCTTGCAAGGGTAGAGAGAGGGAGAGTATGGAAAGCTACCACTACAAAACACAATTGGCAACCATAGAAAGGAAGAATAAGAACCAACAAAGCCCCATTGAAACCCTAGAACCAAGGAAACCCTGAAAAAAGGAAGATACAAATCCTGAATGCAAGAGGATGATGACAAGAACAACCCTTTGAACACAAACCTAGAATGGTAAAACCACAATGAAGAGCTAAGGCATAGTTCAGCCTCGTCCTAGCAAGAACCAACAACACTTTCCTTTCCGCTAAGAAAAGGGGCCTCGAGCCCTTGGTGGCATAGTTCAGCCTCATCCTAGAAATTTTTGATGGGGGTGGAGAACAAGCTAGGAGAGCTAAGGTATTCGCCTCCCTTTCCTTCCCACTAAGGAAAGGGGCGTCGAGCCCTCGGCGGCATAGCTCAGTCTCGGTTGAATTCCCTTGACTTAGTTTCCTAAGCGAATGTCAAAGTAACAAGTCACATTTAATTTCTTTGCTAATTGTGACCTCTTGAAAGGGGGCATTGGCCCCTAAGTGTAAAAAAAAAAGCAGACAATGGAGGCACAAGCTATGCAAAAAGTATATTTCATTCAAGTATCCTCTGTATAAGCTTTACAAAAATTGGCCTCGGATGGGGGAGGCTGAGCCCCTTACAAAATCATAAACAAAAAAAAAACCAAAAAAGAGAAGAAAAAGCAACTCAGGCATTCTCCTCGGCAGTCTCAGCAGGTACAGGGACCTCGGTTGGTGTAGGGACTTTGGGCTTCGGCTTAGGAAAGGGCCCCAACATACCGACGGGGAAGTCAAGCATCAAAGCTAGCACTTGGGCCTTGGTATCCTTGATGCCCTCTAGATATGACACATCCCCGTAGTCAGTTAGTGCCTTGTCGTAGTCAGTCGTTGTCTTCCAGATCTCCGTGGCCTCCTTTGCCTACTTCTTTGCAGCCTCGAGCTGGACCCTCCTTGCCTTGGATGCCTTTAGAGTTTCATTTGAAGCCTTTAGGGCATCCTTCAGCTTCATTACAAGGTCTCTCTCGACCGCAACCTCGACCTTGAGGACCTTCCTCAGGTCCTTCTCTTCGCGCATGGCCGAGACAATGGACTCTCGGCCATTTTCAACCTCGGTAATCCGAACCTCGAGTCGCTCCCTCTTTTCCTCGGAGGTCTTTAGTTGAGACAGAAGAACCTCCACTTTATCACACAAGACGACAATATAGCAAGATGTCTGCAATGAAAGCATAACTATCAGCAAAAGGAAAGATACAACAAGAAAAATTTTAGTACCAAAGGACGTCTTACTCACCTCGGCCACTCGGTCCATCAAAATGTCCCGAACGCACTGCATGATCAACTAGGTCATCCCGTGCTTATCCTATAGAGGGATCATCCCAGTAACAACGGCCCAACCGACCCCTTTGTTGCTCATGGAGTCCCCCTCCTTCACCATCCACTAGGGACGTTATGTATGCCACGTCACCAGTTGCACATCGTTCTGCAGCTCAGACGACGCGTGAGGTCCCAACTAGCAGGACCCCCAAATGGCACCCTCGGTCGGGTGCCCCCTCAGCGTGCTTCCACCTTTGTCACTGCCCTCAGGTTGGTGGTCCTTGTTGGCCAGCTTGTTGCCCTTTGGGGGTTGAGGCGGTCTCCCTCCGCCGGTCCACCTCGAACGACCCCTTCCCTCTGTTGGCACTAGCACCAGCCTACGTTGGTGGCTTAGGTGCCCTTTCGGTCGGCGCCCCACCTCTCGGCGTTTATTGTTGGGACGAACTCTCGCCAGGGACCTTATTTAGAGATCTTGCCTTCTCTAGCAACATCTCCTTGGCGTTCAACGACATTTATGCAAAAAGAAGAAAAATAGTCTTCTAAAATAAATGGACTAATTAAAAAGGTGTTAGAAATCAACAGAGAAGAGAAAGTAAGAGGAGAGAAGAAGAAGAAGAAGATGACAACAAATAAGGTTTCGAGAGAAAACTTTCGAATGAATCCTCTCTTCCCTAATCCCTTTTCATTAAACATAATTTACAATATTTATAGAGAGGCCCTTAATTGGGCAATTAACTTAAGTAGACATATCATAAAAAAGGCCCATTAACAACATAAAAACATAAACAAATAAATAAATAAAAATAGCCTATGGGCTATTCAGCCCATTCTCTCTACACTCCCCCCTCAAGCTGAGGATAGATGTCAATCATGCCAAGCTTTCTAGTGTCATGTTGAAGTTTGGCCTTGGAGATTCCCTTGGTAAGAATGTCAACTAATTGTTCTTGAAAAGTAGTAAATGGAAGACAAACTTCTCTAGAAGCCACTCTTTCTTGGATAAAATGTCTATCAACTTCAATATGTTTAATTCTATCATGTTGCACCGGATTGTGAGCAATGTTGATGGTAGCCTGATTATCACAATATAGCATTAATGGATTATCGTACTCAACACCTAGTTCCTCCATCAAGGATTGAAGCGAAAGTAACTCAGAAACTCCACGAGCCATAACTCTATACTCGATCTCAACAGAAGATCTGGCAAGAACCGATTGTTTCTGCTTCTCCAAGAAACAATATTACCTACCACCATGCTACAGTATCCAGAAGTTTACTCCTATCATCAATGATTACTGCCCAGTCAGTGTCTGTATAAGCCTTCAGTTTCATATGACCATGCTTAGCAAATAGAATTTCCTTCCCAGGAGTATTCTTTAAATAACATATAATTTGTTATGCGTCCCTAAGAGCATGCATAAACTGACTAATGTAGCTGATAGCATATGCAATTAGGGGTGTCAATCGACCGGTTTGGTTTGGATCCAATCTGATCTAAACCTTATCAAATCGGATTTGGACGGTCCATTATAATTATCGGGTTGGGCCAATTCAAATTAAATTGGTCCATATTCATATTGGTTTGAATTAGACCTAAACCAAATTTCCAATAATCCGATGATGAGGCCAAACCCTTGTCCAATTTGAAATCAATCAAAACTGAAAATAGCATAAAATCACTCTTATGAAAGTACTTTTACGAAAACATTTTTATAAAAGCATTTTTATAAAACTAATTTTATGAATGAAAGCATTTTTACAAAAATATTTTTATGAAAACACTTTTATAGAAGTAGTTTTATAAAAGCACTTTTACAAAATCACTTTAATAAAAACACTATTTCAAAAATACTTTTATGAAAGCACTTTTACAAAAGTACTTTTATGAAAACACTTTTATAATACTTTCACACGAAAGCACTTTTATGAAATCACTTTTACGGAAGTACTTTACGAAAGCACTTTTATAGAAGTACTTTTATAAAAGCACTTTTATGAAAGCACTTTTATGGAAGCACATTTAGAAAATCACTTTTATGAAAGAGCTTTTACCAAAGCACTTTTACAAAAGTACTTTTATGAAAGCACTTTTATAAAAACACTTCTACAAAAGTACTTTTATAAAAGACTTGTACGAAAGCACTTTTACAGAAGTACTTTTATAAAAGTACTTTTACAAAAGCACTTCTATAAAAGTCTATGGAAGTACTTTTCGAGAAGTGCCCTAGTATACTCTATTTGTTCACTTGTGTCAGTTTGGGGTACGGTTAGTTCACCGGGAGGATCGCCCTTCGAATTCAAAGTTTTTTCCTAGAAGTTTCAACCTTGTTGACTAAGACAACAGTCGCGACTATAAATAGACTCGCGACTATGGCAGGGCAGTATGCTTTGCTCTCTTGCGACCCCTACTCTAATCACAATTCTAAAGGCCCCTACTGAAGTGAGCACTGAAATGAGAAAGGCTTGTAGACTTGTGACGCATCAAGAAAATGCCGCGCAACGGTTTTCGCGCCATTCCGTTGCTTGCTTCGGCACTTCTATAAAAGTACTTTTATAAAAGTCTATGGAAGTACTTTTCGAAAAGTGCTTTTACAAAATCACTTTTTTGAAGTACTTTCAATAAAGTGCTTTTATAAAAGCACTTTTATGAATATATTTTTATTAAAGTACTTTTTTTTATAAATTTTATCAATGTACTTTTGCAAAAGTGGTTTTTCAATGCTAATTTTTTTTTTATATAATTTTTGATATTTCATTCGGTTTGGATTGGATCCAATCCAACTCATTTACATTTTAATGGATTGGATTGGATTTGGTTTGTATTGGATTTGGATTGGATTGGGTTTAGCCCATTTATAAGTGGACTCACATTGGATTGGATCGGGTTGGACCAAATCCGTCCAATTGACACCTCTATATGCAATATCAGGCCGAGTCATGCAAAGATATAACAATTTCCCAAGTAACCTTTGGAAGACTCCCTTTCAACAGTTCTCCATCTGAGGCAGAAAGTTTGTGACTCGTATCAATAGGAGTAGGCATTGGTCTTGCACCCACCTTACATGTTTTAGTGAGCAAGTTTAGCACATATTTTTGTTGAGAGATAAAAATTCCATCCTTAGACCGAGCCACTTCTATGCCAAGGAAATACCTTAATTCCCCTAGATCTTTGATCTCAAACTTTGTATGAAGGAAATATTTAAGATCATTAATTCTTGTTGCATCAGTACCAATCACTCTTATAACATGAACATAGACAATAAGATATACCACCAAAGAACCTCTCATCTTCACAAAGAGGGTATGATCAGATTGATTCTGTATGTAACCAAAGTTAACAAGGGCAGCCCTAAACCTTTCAAACCATGCCCTAGGCGACTGTTTAAGTCCATAAAGAGACTTCTTCGGTTTACACACCTTTACCTCCATATCTGTGCCACACATCCCCGGTGGAAGAGACATATAGACCTCCTCATGTAATTCTCCATTCAAGAATGCATTTTTCACATCGAACTGATAGAGTAGTCAATCTAAATGAGCAGCCAAAGATAGTAGAACCCGCACAGATGTCATTTTTACAACAGGAGAAAAGGTCTCCACATAGTCCATCCCATATGTTTGTGTATAGCCTTTTGCAACCAGCCTAGCTTTGTACCTCTCAATGGTGCCATCAACATGGTATTTGATGGTGTAAACCCACTTACAACCCACTGGCTCCTTACCTTTGGGCAAATAAACCATTTCCTATATTATATTCTTATGCAGAGCATCTATTTCGGTTCTCATAGCATCCCTCCATTCTGGAACAACAAGAGCTTCTGATACTGACCTAGGTATAAGGTTAGAAGCAACAAAAGAAAGATAGGGATAATATGAAGGAGAAAGTAGACTATAGGAAAGGTGTTTGGAAATGCAATGTGCAATACGCTTCCATTTACCTTTCCTGATAGCAATTGGGACATCAAGGTTTGAGAAGGGTGGCTCCAAAGGGACTGTATTAGTACCTATTATCTCTTTGGTAATTAGAAGTGAAGGAGGCTCATGTGATGTTGAGGAAACAATTTGCCCACTTCTAGTTCTTTGCCACTGGTACAACCTGGGATTAAAGAGAGGACGAGGAGGTAATGGAGGAGGAATAGGAATATTGGAAGGAAAATGAGATGATTGTTCCTCCCTTGACTCATTGAGAACAGAAGATGGCTCAAGAGGAGACTCAACAGGGACAAGAAGGGTGAGGGCAGACAACTGTGACAAATTCTCCCCCTTCGAATAATGCTTCCCTAGAGAAGAATCATAGAATGGAGTTGACTCATCAAAGGTAACATTTATTGAAACATAATGAGTTCTAGATTTTGGATCAAAACAACAATAACCCTTCTGTGTTGAGGCATGACCAAGGAATATGCACTTGTGGGCTTTTGGTTCAAATTTATCTCTCTGGGTACTTAGAATGTGTACATAACAAGTATAGCAAATAGGAGAAAGGTCCTTACTCGGATGAAGGAGACTTAAAACCTAACACTCTAAATGACATACGATTAATTAGGTAGGTTGTAGTGAGAACAACATCCCCCCAAAATCTTGTAGGAACATGTGAGGCAAACATGATACTTCTTGCAACTTCAACAATGTGATAGTTTTTTCTCTCAGCAAGTCCATTTTGTTCTGGAGTTTGAACATAGGAACTTTGGTGAATAACCCCTAGATCAGTGAGATAACAAGTTAGGTTATTCTCAAAGTAATTTTTTGCATTGTCGGATCTGAAAATTTTGATTCTAGTATCAAATTGAGTAAGAACAAATTCATGGAACTGCCTCACAAGTTTGGAAATTTCATCACATGATTTCATTATAAATAACCAAGTATGTCGTGAAAAATCATCAATGGACAAGATAAAATATTTATAGCCACCCATAGAGGGTAAGTGGTATGGCCCTCACACATCAGAATGCATAATATGAAATGGAGAAGATGATCTTTTATTACTCAAAGGGTAACTGCTTCTACAATGTTTTGACTCACACGACTCATAATGAAGAATAGACAAATTAATTCCCTTAAACAGTTCTGGGAATAGATGACTCAATGCAGAAAAAGAAAGATGACCCAAATGAAAATGACATAACATGACACAACTAACAGACTCTGAAGAGATTGATCCAAAAGTAGCTTTCCCAGGTTGTCCTTGGCTTTGTCCAGGAGTATCCAACATGTATATTCCGTTCACTTCATAGCCACTCCCAATCACTTTCTAAGACTTCTGGTCTTAAAAAACACAATAAGAAGGAAGAAAGATTACACTGCAGTTCAAAGATTTAATTAAACTACTCACAGATAACAAATTTGTATTTAGTTTAGGGACATGAAGAGCAGATGGAAGTGAAAGAGAGTTTATATCCTTGATGGTTCCCTTTTCAAAGATAGGAGCAAGAGAACCATAAGTTAGGGTAATCTTATCACGGCCAGGAAGCAAATCATAAGAAATAAATAAGGTTAAAAGGATGATCATATGATTAGAAGCACTGGGGTCAATAATCCAAGGGATCCTACGATTATCTCGATAGTTACATGATTGGCAATAGCCCATATACCTGAATGTGCAAATGCAGAAGTAGTTGAATTTCCCTGAGGGTTGGAGGAAGAGGCAGCACTTGCTCTATGCCAAGGGTGCTATCTAACTTGGAGCGTTCAAGGCGCTCCACTACTACCCCCTAGGCCGTGAACTCAGCTACCATTCTTGGACTCAGTTTAGGGACTTCCTCACCCTCGACCACTTTGGGAGACCCTACGGCACCCTTAGCGTCTCTCAATCTCATCAACCTAACTCTTTCATGGGGAGACTCATCGCCTGTCGGCTACACTCAACACCCATAGGGGCATTCCTCTCCTTCAGCAATTGGATCTTGGGCCTCGGAATAGGGCCTTCAGACTCGCTAGGGTAGCTCTTGCTACTGCTAGTCGAGGTGATGGCACGAGACGAGAAGGCACCCGACTCCTTAGAACACTCATAGCACTTGGGACCATAATCTGAACAAGACATGGCTACTGGTTGAAGTTTTTACCTAATGGACAAGGTCTGGGAAGGTCAAAGGGTGAACGAAGTTGAAAACCGAGGTGTCTAAAGGTTGAAGCTCTTGAAGGAAAATGGTGAAGACTTACTCAACTAAGTGCCCTATTTAAAGGAAAATGGATGGCTCAGATCATCCCCGATCCAATGGCCACAGAACAACCACCTTAACAATTTGAACCGATGTCCAACACGTGTCAGCTGCCTCGAGAAGATGAAATGACACCGAACGAGTTAGTCAATTCACTCACTGAGTCAAGCGGTTCACTCGACGATCTTGAGCTAGAATCAACTCAACCCAGTCGACCTGTTGCTCGTCTTGCGTACAGTCACTATGCAATGACCCATCCTGCGTATGATCACGACTCGATGCATGTTTCGGGCATGATCCTGACCCATTGACAATGAAACTCGTCACATGCATAGTCAGTACCCAGTGTCGAGACCCATCTCCTATACAACCACAACTTGTTGACGACAACACCCGTCCCTCGCACGGCCATGACGTGCCCACTAGTCACCTGTACCTCACATGGTAACTACCAATTGAGGCCGACGCCTAGCCAATACATGGGCTCATTAGCTCAACTACGAAGCACACAACTGGGGGGCACATGTGTCTTGTACCCATACCATGCATGGTACCGAACTCTTCGAAGCCGAGGCCGATGCCTCCATAGTCCCAGTCCTCCATAGCTCTCCCAAGAGGCAGAACCAGCGAAACAACAACCACTAAGACAAGTCAGAGAAGCCCTCTAAAGCCGAGGCCAATGCCTCCGCACTGAAAGACAAGGCTCTCCCTAGCCAAGCCGAAGCCAAGGTCCTTGCCAATTCAAGCCACTTAGCGCCTCCCAACAAGGATGATACACTCTCTTCGGCCAAAGCCGAGGTCACCACATAGACCTCCACCATGGCCTCAAGAGTGGGGGCAATGATGTAGGCGCACATTGCAGGCCCAATGGTGCATGCACACGTGGTAATCTTAGATAGCGGTGCGTGGCACAGGGCAAATTGCGTCCTGGCCGTCCGCTTGTAACTAACTCCTGGCAGGCTCAAGTATAAATAAGTGGTTTCACTCCCCAAGTAAGCGATCTTGGCATTTAGTGTTCCCAGCTCCCTAGTTTCCTGGTGACTTCTTCTGAGCTATCCTACTTAGGTCTCATCCTACCCTCCTTGTTACGCCCTTACTAACTTGATCGTTGGAGTCTCCGCCCCTGAGATAACACCTAGGGCCTCTGATGTGCTTCTTCTTCTACAGGTTGGACTTACAGGCCCTCGGCTCTCCAACCCTTGGACTTGTCAGCCAACCCTCGTCTTGGAAGCATAATTACATTATTGTCCTCGACCCAATCCGGGCAGCAACAAATATAAATTATAATTTTATGAATTATTCAATTTAAATATTATTCAAATAATAAAAAAGTAACATTAAAAAATAAAACATTATTTAAATATTTCAGTAACTAAATATCTTAAATAACAAAACATTAAAAATAGCTAAATAATTATATAACAAAATTTTCAAATAATGAAAATTTTAATATATTTTATATATTATTTAAATATTTAAATAACCAAATATAACATGACTAATTTTTAAATAGTTAAAATAACGAAATTATGTAATAAATTTTAAAAAATTCTTAAAAGTAGAAAAATAATTATAATAGATTTCATAATATTCATATTAATAATAATTTATTATTTTAAAAAATTAATGATGAATTATGTAATAATAGTACTAATTATAATTATACATATTATTAGATTCAATAAATAATTAATATTTTAAAATTTTACATAACAATATTGTTTAAATAACTAACTAATATTGTAAATAACTAATTTCACTTATATCAATTAATAATTATAGAAAATAACTTTCAAAAAAAATAATATTTATTTGCAATAATTTTACAATAATAGTATACATTCATTATGCACACACACGCACAAAAATTAATAGTTATTTTATTTTCAGTAATTATTTATTGTTTTTTTGATAAATATGTTTTCAATAATTATTTATAAATCTATTTTTGTTTTGTTATTTAACAGTAAATTGCCAATAATTATTGGAGATTAAACAACTATTGTTTAACTTTTGAAATTTAATTTATTGTATTTATTGCATTTTTTATAAATTTATTTTTAGTAATTATGTATTTTCTATAATTTATTGTTTAATATTTATTAGAGATTAAACTATTATTTTAGATTACACTACTTATTGACTAATTTAATATGTTTTCAGTATTTATTGTATTTTTATTAGATATCTATTGTATTTTCATTATAAATTTATTTTCAATAATTGTACATTTTTACTATAAATTTTCAATAATTATAGGAGATTAAACTATTGTTATTTATTAGAGACTAGACTATTAATTTATCTGAAATTAGGAGTGTTCAAGGATTGGTTCAATTCGGTTGCAAGTTGTTCTGCCAACCAAATTGACCTGGTTAGGTCGGTAGTTTGTCACCCGAAACGATTGACCATTAGTGAAAACCTGCCAACTTGGGTTGTATCTGTTTGGGTCTATTTTTGGTTTGGTTTGTTTTTTCAAAAGATTTAAACTTAAAAATTAAATTTAACTTTAATAAATTACAGTGGTATTTAAAAAAAAATAAATTCATGATATAAAATATTTTAGACTAAGAAATATAGGAATTTCCCACTTTTCTGTATTAAAAAATTATATTTAAAATATAAAGTATTAATATATCTATGGCCCAGTCAGTTCAGTTTTGGCCGGTTTACTAATGACCAAATTGAAACTGACCTAACTTGGTCGAGTTGAAAAATTGTTAAACCAAAGCCAATCGGAAATATTAGAAAACTTACCAACTCGGGTTGAATTCGACCGGATTGATTATTAAAAAATTAAAATATAAAATAATTATATACTTTTATGTATTTCTATTGTTTAACTTTCACTTAACAAAGCCTGTACATCAGACAAGTCCCTACTATATATATATATATATATATATATATATATATTGATAAACTATCAAAATTACAAGACATCTACAGGGAGTGTCCAAAGCTGAAGAAGCTCCATTTGACTCCAACATGCAAACAATAATTCTTTGCGTGAGATTAAAAAGAAGCAAGGAATGGTTGGATGCGTAAGAATGGGATGATGAAAGCATTAAGTCCATTTTCCAAAAATATTTCACCACCATTCACTTATACCTTGTCAGTTTCTTTTGTTTTAATTTGTAATTAGACAGATAGCTCAGCTCATCTATCCCCAACTTCAATTACTTACTGTTGTAAGATGTGGATCTTATTTAATTTGCAGATCAAAAGAGAAATGGTCAATCGAATCCAATTAATTAATTAAACTGACCGAGTTAATAATTTCGACATGAACCATCCAATTCGTCTTGTTTGAGCCCACTTTTGTCTATGTTTTCTTCTTGCTTTTGGATGCGCTATAATTTCAAGTTATGGATAAAGAGTCGAGTCATCTATATCTATATAGAGATGTTGGTGTTAATGGCGCACATTAGCTTCCTGGATGCGATAAGCATGGAAGCACTTTTTAGAAAAAGTAGATTTTCGGAGAGAATTGATTGTGGGAAAGTGGGAGATTGAGGGGCTAGTACAGAGTCTCTCATAAGTGATGAGCCTCAAGTGTATTTAATTTAATTGCCTCATTTAGAAGTTTGGAATGGAAAAGTAGATATAGGTTCTAGAGGTGTCAATTGGACTGGATTTTGGTCCAATCCGATCCAGTCTAATGTGAGTCCACTTACAAATAGACTGGACCCAATCCAATCCAAATCCAATCTAATACATTAAAATGCAAATGGACTGGATTATTGGATCCAATCCAAACCGAATAAAATATAAAAAATTATATAAAAATACAACACATAAAAAGTTATAAAAATATATTAAAATGAAGAAAATCTGAAAATTACAAAAATGTACCTTTTGGCATTGAAAAAGTACTTTTGTAAAAGTGTTTTCATAAAAATACTTTAAAAAAAGTACTTACATAAAAGTGCTTTTGTAGCAGAAGTGCTTTCTTAAAAGTACTTTTATAAAAATACTTATGTAGAAGTGCTTTTATAACAGTACTTATGTAGAAGTGCTTTTATAAAAATGCTTTCGTAAAAGTATTTTTGTAAAAGTACTTTCATAAAAGTATTTTTCATAAAATTACTTTTATAAAAGTGCTTTCGTAAAAGTTCTTTCATAAAAGTGATTTTATGCTGGTTTCAGTTTTGATCGGTTTCAAATTAGACAAAGAATTGGCCTATTGGAAATTTGGTTTAGGTGATTAGGTCCAATTTAGACTAATAAGAACATTGACTAATTTATTTTGGATTGGCCCAATCCAATAATTATAACGGACCATCCAAATCCGATTTGATAAAGTTTGGATTGGATTGCATCAAAATCGGTCGATTGACACCCCTAATAGGTTCCATTGAAACAATGTGTAACCTAATGTTTTTACAACATTAATTCTATTGTAAAAAAAAAAGAAAAATTATAATATATAAGGTTATTTTTGTCTTATAAAAATTTGCACCACCTTCTTCCTACCTCAACTTTCTTTCATATAACGAGTAATAATTTTGCTTCCAACTCTAGAAAGAAAGAGCAATATATAAGAGAGAAAAGAACAAAACAAAGTTCTAGTAGAACAACAAACACTAACACCAACACCGGCAATAATATTTGGAAGTGTTATGGTTATGCCTTGAATTCTTTGTTGTGACCCGCTTTGAATTAAGTTGAGAAAACTCGAAAATAAAATTTCATAGTGGTTTGTGGTGGAAGCATAGGCTTGGCTCATACAAACACGATCCATATTCAGCTTATGATTCGAACTGAATACGAAGAGTTATGTATTTCAAATGTTTTATCTCTTGTATACTTTGTCTTGTGAGAGAAGAGTGACAACTTTAGGTTGATTTTGGGGTTTAGGGTATTCCGTGAGGTTGTGAGTGCACAACTCTGTATTACTCTCCATTATAGATTGCATTGTGGCTTTCTACTCCTCCACTTGTGGACGTATACTATAAGCCGAACTATGTAGATCTGTGTGTCCTTTTTGCTTGCTTCTCTTTATCTTTGTTTTTCTTTTGTTTTCAGGTGCCATCCGAATCTGCATTGTTGGGTTTTGCGAAACAGGAACTACATTGACTGTTAAGACTTGAGGACAACATAGTTTCACTATCTAAATTTAAAACAACCACCAACCAAGCTAGAGGGTTAAGACACCAACTACTAGTAAGGTCAAAGCCATTAGAAGCTAGAGGATGAGTTATATACTACACAATGCAAAATATCTTTAACTAGAAAAAAGCATCGTTTTGTCAAGCCAAAGACCTTTTAGAGAGTCCACTAATAAGTTGCAAACAATCTGATTCAAGGACAATATTATTGAGGCCTCTAGACTTCACAACCACTATAGCTTATGTCTGCCCCAATAAAACAATATCCAGTGTCTCTAAAGACTAGGGCTGTACACATGTCGGTTTGGTTCGATTATACATGATTTTTTGAATTGAACTGACCACTCGAGTTAACGTTTTGGCCAATTGGAACCAACCGGCCATACATGGAAACTGACCACTTGGTTTGAGAGTCATTTTCTCGATTTGGTAAGTTTTAGCCCAATGACTAATGATACTCATGATTTTAACATTTCAGTCCCAATAAAAAGTATGATTGACCTAAAAAGTAAAGCTTGTACATGTGTCATTTATTCAACTTTTACCTAAAAAACTCAATGTAATTGTAAAAGTAGAAAAAGTCAAGACATAACTTACTAAAATAACATTGGTTAAGGGCTTGTTCGTTTCTTCTTAATTCTTATTTCTTAAGAGGAATCTTTCAACTTTAAGAGAAAATTGGTTGTTCGTTTCCTCTTATCTCTTATCTCTTAAAGTGCATTCATACAACTTTTTGTTTTTCAATAATACCCCCAAAAAGATAAACAAAAACTTTTATATTTGGGGTTAAAATGGATATTTGATAGTTTTCAGATTTCAAAATTCAGAACAGCATTCTCTACGTTTAGAGTTCAAAGGAAAGAAACATTCACCAATACCAATATACATTTTAATGTAATTATTACACTTTCAGATGTCAAACTTCATAGCAAATGAATAGGCCCTAAATGTCATTTGAGTCTTTCACACGTCAAGCTAGAAAGTAGGCATTCTCAAAAGAAATGAAAAACAATTAATGAAGAGAGAGAGATTCCTACTTTTGTTAAATAGCATTAATTATATAAAATTTGAGTGTTTCACAAATTAACTAGTAGCATCAAAAGGAGTGAAACGTAATTAATGAATAGAACTGAAGACCAAATATATAGAGAGTTAAAAACTAAACATAATAAAACATAACTAGTTTGGGTCGTATTATTTTCAATTTACAAACATACAAACCGAAAACCGGACCAACCATTCAGTTTATACATATTGATGAACCGAAACTGACCCAAAAACTTTAAAAACTGGCTATATCAGATTGGTTTGGTGATTTTTGTGAAAAACCCTTCTAAAGACCAGTCCAAAAGAAGAAGAATCACTATCACAAAAATCCCATCTTTATTAACCTTCATCCCACTTATGGGGGCGCCATCCAAATTTCTTATTAGTTTCTAAACTCCCAAACAAATAACCCTCTTCTTACATCCATTCTCTTGCATATGAGGTGGGATCACACCATTTTACTTCCTATTTCATTTATCAAAAGCAAATAAGATAAGGTCAAATCTAAAGCTGCGTTTGGTTTGAAGGAAATAGTTGGGAAAGGAAGGGAAAGGCAGGAATCTTTCCCTACCTTTTCCTTCAAATCAAACATAGCCTAAAGCAAAAGTAAACCAAAACTTATACTTACCCAATTTGAAAAAAAAAAAAAAGAACACCTAATTAAACTATTCGAATACAAGCCTTCCCCCATGCATCCGCAAGACACAAGGAGACTAAGCTATTGTTCCTGCCTTGGACCTCCAAATTGGCTCCAATTTGTGGTAAGTTTGCCACGTAGTCCGCCACCAGGTTTGCTTCTCTGTAAACATGGGAATATGGAACATTTAACCCTCCAAGCCTCACAAGTTGAGTAGAACTCCTCGATCATGTCCTTGATGCTCCACGGTGCCACTTCCTTCCCTTTGAGACAATCAATCACCAATTTTGAGTCGCCCTCTGTACGTGACCAAATGTGGCCTTTAACTAAGAAAGCAAGCTTCATTCAAGTTCACTGCAATGTAAGTCTTGATGTTTGATCAAGTGAAAATAGGGGGATATAGATATTAATTATTAAGAACATGCATAGAAATCAGGTGGCCACTTTGTTTGAAGCACAGAATAACAAATTTTACTTTCTTTTGGCAATCCTGAACAAATTTTACCAAGTAGTAAGAAAACTTCATCATTGGTATCATGTGCCAAGGAGGATTACACACTTCCTCCAATAGGGATTTAATTCCATGGCCAATTGTAATATCAAAACAAAATACTCCATGGCCAATTTGAGGCCTTCCAGCAGCGCCAATGCTCCAATTTCAGTGTGTAAGCATCTGGAGAATTTGACTTCGCCACCATGAAGATGGGTTTAATGGGCCTAGACAACCCAAGAATCTTTTACATGGTTGTTTAGATGGTGCAGTTCCAAATACCACCCACTTTTAGGGGGTGTTCAACAACATGCATGGTTGGTTTTGTTTTTGAAAACATAAATAACTGCCACATCAGCAAAATTGTTTATGCTGATGTGGCAATTATTTATGTTTTTAAAAACAAAACCAACCATGTTGTTATACACCCCACCCCCTTAATGGTCCAAGTTTCAGCCCAATATTTTATGGGGCGTACATATTTAGAATTTTTAAAACTTTCAGTTGGTTAGCCTGGCTTTCTCCAAGAAGAAGAAGAAGAAGACCCTTCTGAGATGATGATGAAGTGAAGATGTTACCTATGCAGAGGCCTCTATTTTGATGGGTGGTCTTGAATGAACAAATCATCCTTGAACATGGATGATATAGAATAACCTAGAGAAGCAACGACCTATTTTAACACCGGTCATGTATAACTGAGCCGGGCTAAGAACTGCCTTATGAATAGGGGTGTCAATTGGACCAGATTTGGTCCTATCTAATCTGGTCCAACATGAGTCCATTAACAGATGGACCAGGTCCAATCCAATCCGATGAATACTCTGGACCATCCAATCTGTTCAAATTGGTTTTGATTTAGTTTGGTTCCAATCCAAACCTGGTCCATTGATACTTGCATTTCTATCTTCTATCAATGGACTAGATATTAGTTCAATCCAACCTAATTCAATATAAATTCATTATGGATGGACTAGGTCCAATCCAATCTGATGTAACCGTTTTTGGTCACGTACCATTTTTTGTGATGTATAAATTTTTTGGCTAAGTACCTCGTTATTTGACCTGCTCCTAGGCGGCCTGCAACTCAGAGGATGGTGGAGCTTCCTGGTGCAGTGCAACCCGACTACCCTCTGCGTGAGGTGATTTCCTCTCCTTTGTAGGCGGCGGGAGATGAGGGACCTGCGAGAATTGAATTAGAGGACCCGGGGGTATTTTCTCAGTGGGGACTCACCGATGCCTAAGTTAGCATTCTGATTACAGAGAGCTTGGAGAGAAATGAGAGAGCTAGAGAGTAGGGGTTACCATCATTTTTTCCCCCATCCCTTTGTTTTTGGGGGTCGGAGTCCTTATATAGTGGTGTCCTGTCAAATCAGGCGTAACAGCCCCTGTCAAGTCAGGCATAACCGCCTCTGTCAGGCAAGGGACAACTCTTAGGGCTGACAGGCATGGCGCCGCCTGGCAAGAGACGTGGGCGTAGGTCTCCGGATCTATCAGGTACGGTTGTTAGGCAGGAGATCTTCTTGCGATATGCCGAACTGCTCTTCTGTACCGAACTACCCTACAAGTGGCGAGCTGCCTGGGGGGGAGCTATGCCGAGCTGCTTGTGGCGAGCTCTGCCGAGCTGCCTGTGGTGAGCTATGCCGAGCTGCCTCTGGCGAGCTATGGCAGGTTCTACCGAACTGCCTGTGGCGAGCTATACCGAGCTGCCCGAGCTGCCCAGTTGTCAAGAGGCTGCACTTGACTTGCATGAGGTGCCAGGTGTCACAATTTCACTGGAGGGCCAAATCTACCTTCATCACAATCCAATAAATACTTTAGACCACGAAGTCTGGATTAATCCAATTCAATATGTACTATTGTTTGATCCATTGACACCCCTGCTTGTGAAGACCAGGACTTTGGCTCACTGGCATTATCCCACCTTGTGCTAATCTGCCTAAAGCCAGGTTATTCATTGCATCTGTAGTCTATATGACTACTTTAGACCACGTTATGGTGTTTTTTATTTTTTTTTATTTTTTTTTATTTTCCCTTTTTTCCCTCTTTATTTGACGAGCAAAATATTTCATAATGTGTTTTGGTTCTCTATATAATTGGCAAGAGCATCTATATTGAAATGATCAAGCTCAAATATTTCAGCCTGAAACTTTTTTCATTGAAACAAGCACAGCCTGATTATAAAAAATAAAAAAAGAGGCCATTAATCAGGGCCCATTTTGGTTTGGCCGAAGCAACATAATTGCCATTTGCCAAACTGGATGCTCCGATCTTAGACGTTGTAAACGTACTTTTTCTTATGCCGCTTTTGGAGTACTTTTTGACTTCGACGGGCTTTTTGAAAAGAAAAAAAAACACTTTTCTAATATTTGTTTACTCACCAGCTATTTTGTTCAAAATATTTCTTCTAAACATGAAAAGCTAAATGAAGTTTTTTTATTCTGTTTTTTAAACATAATTTTTTTAAGCAAAAATCCCTTTTGTTTTGTAAATTTTTTACCAAACAATTTTTTGAAGCAAAAATCTAAACATGGAAACCTATGCAAGGTTTGTATATGATTGAATAAAAAGGGAAAGGTAGGGAAACCTATATTGCGTAGGTTTCCTATCTTTTTCTTCAAACCAAAAATAGCTTAAAAGGTTAGCTAGAAACAAACCCCACTAGACTGATTTTCCGGATCTGTTTACCCTATGTTTTTTGAACTGCCGATGACTTGGACAGTCGAATCGTTCAGCCTGAAAACCGTCTAGACAACTGGTTTCATTTTACGCCAAACCTGGTGGTCCTTGACAAAAAAATATTGAATCGATCAACAATCCATTTACCTGGGTGGTCGAACCATTGACCCATTCAATGATTTTTGACCATTTTTATTTTAATTTTAATTTTTTTTGTCAGAATAGGCCGTCCATTCGAATCGAACAATTAAACTGTACGTCAACCCAAAAACTGGTGGCCAAAATGGTTCCGGTTCCAGGTCCTTTTTTAAAACATTGGTTTACCCACAAAGAATGACAATATAAATAAATAAAAAAATGAGTTCTGAAAAAAAAAGAAATAAATAATTTTTTCATCACTTTTTTTATCCACTTCCAGAATTCTTTATCACTTGATAGGCTCCTTATTCTAGGGCACATTTTTTAGATTGATGAAATAACATGCACATGTATGCGCATATTATGTGCCCTGCATTGTGACTGCAATGAATGGATGCCTTGAGAGTTGAGACATCCATGCCAATTCAAGATGCACATACAGATTTGTCTTCTGTTGAGATAAAATTCCAGCCCGTCTCGAGCTTGTTTCTCAGCCATATCTTATCCATACAGAGATAAAATAAAAATTTCCAGTTTGGCAAGTGAAGGAATTATGAATTCAGCCCGATACAACGTACGATGTCATTGATGCTCTGATGATAATTTTGTATAATACCACCTCGATTCTTTGGCCCGAATATTTCTACATCATGATCATGCACATAACAATCAATCCGTGTCCTGGATTTGTCTTGTAGGGGATACCCATTTTGGTTGGTTATGTGGATACATCTCAAAACATTGTGAATCATAGGGCCACAAACCGCAAGATAAATTTGGCTGTGTTTGGTCTGATGGCTACTTGCTATCTGATTTTGGTGAAAAGTGAACATGCATTTGGTCATGTTTCTTGTTTGAGGGTGGGATGGTTTATCCATCAAAGAAATAGAGAGAGAGAGAGAGTTCTAATAAAAGCTTACAAAGTTAGTTGTATGTATGTTTTTATGAAACCATAATGGCATCTATGATGCTGGAGACATGATACCTGAAAAACTTATAACCAATGAACCATTTCACAGAGGGTTTTGATTGGTCAAAAACTTGAATCCTTTTTGGCTTGGTTCCTAGATCCCCAAGAGTCAAGACTAAATAAAGGTCACCTTCCATATTCAAGAGTTATTGCTCTAGCAGAATTGGGATTTGTTCCTCACAGAGTGTTCTTCACACATATCTCACAACCTCATCCCATTGTGTATTGGGAACATCTCCCATGAATATTATAAGTACAAGAAATGTTCTTGATGTGCGGCCAAGATATACTATGAGGTTGATGTGAGGAGCACTCTTTGAAGATCTGGTCATAACTCGCTCTACTAAATATAGTTTCTCTTAAGGGGTGGTGTTTTTCATGTTCCCCTTCCCCCTCTTCAGTCCTTAATTTTTTGATTATTAATAATACTTTTCTTATATTTTTAAGCCTTTTCTTTCTCTTTTTGGAAAAAAAAGCAACTATAGTTGAATGTATAACTACATAGTCACTATATGGTCAAGCCCCCTGTATGATTATACCTTTGGAGGTTGGAATTAACAAGGCTCAACCAGCACACAACAGGCAGGGACTGACACCAGCTTTGGATTCTTTTTAGCAGGTTCTCCAACTGGGTCCTTTGAAAGCTACTCAGAAACTCAAGAAATGGAGGAAGCAAAAACATAGCAACTATCCAGCCAAAAGGCTCTTGAGCTGCCGACCTGGGGTTCAACCAGGCTGCTGCGCTCCTCAGATAGGGAACTCTTCCACGGCAAAGGATCCCACAAAGCATCTGATCCAAACACTACCTTCAGTAAGGCTTCATCTACTTGGGTCCCGGACAAAGCCCACGAAATCAGTCATCAGTATTTGAACTCTAGTGCTTTTTAACAAAATTCAATTCAAATTATACGTACCGATTAAGGGGATGGCCCATGAAGATCACAGAGGTATATATGCATATGACACAATCACTGACTTTAGCTTTCAGCCACTGGGGCCAGACCCACATGATGACCAGTTTATGAATTTTAGTGGTGTCACTTAATGCAAATTATTATGAAAATTCAAGTCAAATGAACTGTTTAGAGATTGGCCCATGAAGACCCAAATGAGCTTTAAGACAGTCGTCCATTGGGTCCAAGGATTGGACGTAGACATTAGTTACTTTACATGTCTCTAACGTACACCTGGTGCAGAGTGAGGTGATGATTTAGACTCGACAAAATTTGACCTGGAGTCAGTGAGACATGGGCGTCTAATGGGTTAGCTATTGTTAAATGTTCCTGTCTTCTATCTACGTTTATATTGACCAAAAGTTGCCAAAGCAGGGATGAGGAAGAGTTTGTAATTCTCTGGACAAAGCTCTTGACTTGTGAATGTTCATGAATTAGAATCTGCCGAGATTTGAATAAAGAGGATGTTGAAATAAATTAAATCGCCAAGGCTTTTGAATTAACACTTCGAACTCCACAACCACAAGAGTCATAGTATCCATCTAAAGCTGTGGTTTTTCCTCTGTCAAAAGGCCCAAAGGCCAAAACTATGACGTTCTGGTGCTACATTTTCTTCACTTTTTTTGTTTTTTGTTTTTATTGTGGGCCCATTTTGTGGTAGAAATAGAAGGTGACGTGACGAAGCTTGAATGAGGGCAATGGGCCTTGCATCTCACCCCATAAAACAAAACAAGCACATGAAACTAGCCAAACCCTTATAATGGAGGGACTATTGAGGCTCTAGATACTAAGAATTTATACTTGGAGAATTCACTCTAGCCATTAGAAAGCTCATCTTGTACTTTTCCCCACTGTGGAGAATAAGGTAAGAAAAGACCAATCGTATAGCTTGGTGCTTAATCTAGAGGGTCCAACTTGTATGCTGTTGTTGTTGTCGTTGTTTAAGTGGAGTAAGGTAACAAAGATCCAATTTACAGGATGTATGTAGCTGGTTTATTTAGAGGTGTAAATATAGTGAATTCGAAGCGAATCAGGTCATATCTGAATTTGAATTCTTAAAAAAGGTGGATCAAATTTGAATTTGATGAAATATTTGGATAATCAAATTTGACATTTAATTTGAGTATCTGAATCTGAATCAGATTTAATTGAGTTTTTACCATAATTACCCTTTACAAAACAAAGAAATAATCTGTGATATAGTTCGATGAAATAATCTCATATATGTATATTAATGCTATAATTGGATTATATATTTATTAAATTGAATCAGGTCATATTTGAATTTGATTCAATAAATTAAATAATATAGATTTTATATCTGAATTAAACCAATCACCGCATTTGAATTATCTGAATTTGATTCAATAATCAGATTTTTGGATAATCTTTACACTCGTAAGTTGATTGGGACTCTAATTAAGGATGATAATGCAGAGATATTTCATGAAGGTTTAATTTGATTGAGGATCTCACACCAATCAATCAATATTCCCAATATTTTGATGTAGTAATGCACATTAATTAATTAACAGAATAGAGGTTGATTTTGTAATTAGACAACAGACGTATTCATACAGACAATAGAATCTTTTTGGCGATCATGCAAGCTAGAAAAGTAGTTCACTCAACACCCCAAACAGTCTATTCGACGATCGTCATCCAGTTACTCATTAATTGATGATTTTTCTATTACTACTATTTTTTCTTTGGAATAGGCCGTTGGCAGTTGGCACGCCTTTAATTTGTTTGTTTATTTTTATTGGCCCATGGGCCTAAATGTCGTGGACCCAGAAGAAACACTCAAACGCCTTTCCACGTGCTCGCATTGTTTGCCCAAATGCTTGGTCGGTTGTTGCTTGTGGCTTAAGGTGGTTATAACATTACCTCTTGTTCATGAAGTAGATGGTCGCTCTGCGTTATAGTGGTGTCAAATACATCATGCCATAAAGAAAATGAAGAAAGCCCATTACCCTAATTTTTAAGTAGGAATTGTATGGTAGAGCATGAATCAAGTCTATCTCTGCGTTTGTAATAGGGGGATAAAATTCAAATGCAAATTATATATGATTTAATTCAATCTGAATTTATTTCGACTTTTATGGGTTGGAAAAGATTCATAAACCCTTTTCCCTACAACCCTATATTGGTGGCTTGAATCACAATGGTAGAGATAACAGTATAAAAATAGAGTTGGAATTGGAATGATCCATTCCCCATCTATTTAGCTCATATGAGAATTAGAGGGTGTTCTTTTTTTTTGGATTTGGAGAGGGGGGAAAGTTGGTTAATGGGATTTTGGTTCTTGTTGACCAAGAATCTCATGTTCTTGTTGACCAAGAATTAGAGGGTGTTCTTTTTTCAACTTTTTTCAACTAGGTGGGTGAATAACTTTCCCACATAGGGGAAAAGTTGCCAACACTTGAATGGGACAAAATGCTCCTTTTAATAATGAATTTCTATGGTTAAAATGGTCATTGCCTTATTTACCTGAGAAATAAAAGAACATGGGTAAATATACTTACCTGTGTAAGTGTTTCCCAGGAAAAACTTACCCAAATAATTGCATTTATCCGGATATATAACTTACCAAAAGTGAACAGGGCCTTAGAATTAGTTGAATGAATTTTCATTCCCAAGGGACAGGGAAGGTAAACATTCTTTCAAATGGAGGAATGCCATTCTTGATAGAATGGGAATGGGAATTTGATTCTGCACAATCAAACGGTTGGAATCGTTTATTCTGATTCTAATTCCAGACCCCCATTCCCATGAACCAAACAGACCATGAGTTTTGGCCATACTTATTTGACATGCGATCACTTCACTATTAGTCTTATTTTAAAATTTGTTGAAAACTACCAAAATTTTTGGATATCATGAAATAAATAGTGATTCATCAACATCACCATTGGAGGAGGATAGAATTAAGAATCTTTCTCTCAATAAAAATAAGAGGGTTTTGGAATGACTAGTCCCTCTCTTACAAGGATTCGCTTTTCCACTGGCCAAGAAGATCCCGCTGAGATTTGATTGTTGATGATGCCAATTAAAGAAATACCCTTTGAAAAGTAGTTGATGGGTGTGAGAGGAGATAACTTGGAGTGGAGATGTCAAAAAATTAATTCCAATTTGCTCATGATATAAAAACTTAAACCAGAGTAATTTTATATGAACTCCACATATAAGCTAAGATGAAGATAAAGGGATGAGCGGAGCAAACAGATTAAAAAAATTTCTTTTGTATTTGGGCAAAATTAGAATCTCATTCTCTTTCTTTCTGGAATGGAACTCCTCCATTTGAGGGAATGGCCATTCTTTGCCCCTCTCTTGGGAATGAAATTCCACTCCTGCTGATTTTAATTTTCATTCATAATTTTGTTTGAAATAAATAGACTATAGGAATAGATCATTTCAATTCTGATTCCGAAAGATTTCGATTCTGACTTCAAATGAAACAAACCCTAAATTCTTATTGTGAGCAAAGATAAATACCAGAATGAAACCTTACTAAATTTTGTCTTTGTCAATGTAAATTTATAATAATTGTCTTAAGCACGATTAGTGTTATCTATAAATAAATTAGTTACAAAGTTTTCATTAGTTGCTAAATTGTTTAATATATGCTGCAGTTTGGGAAGTCTTTTTAGAATGATCTTTCAGCTGCTCAGATGTCCAAAAGATGTATTGAGTTTTGGGGTATTGATCAAGGTTCAAAGTATTGACACAAGCTACTGGTGTATCGGCCTGTATCGATGTTTTTTTAATATTTTATTTAATTTTTTTAAAACCAGTTTAGAGGGGTCGGTTTAAGTCCCAACTACCCTCTGAACCATGATCTGACCCGATACAACCCCTGGAGGGGCAAATCGGGAAACCATCGGCACGATACATATCGACCGGTACAGGCGGATAAGTGTGATACTTTGAACCTTGGTCCTGACTTTAAAGACAAAGATTGTTAGGCAAGTGGCTAGGTCTATCGGGCTTTTAAAAACATGTTTAGAAGCTATTTATCATGAAGAACCACCAAAAAGCTTCATTTGAAGCTTCTAAAATTTGGTGTCCTCAGTCTTTTTGGATCTTTCTGTATATGTCTTCTAGTCTTACTAACTTTTGGTTACCAAACGGAAAATGGTTGATTTTTCGGTCTTCCGAACTTGTTGAAGCCCAAAAGACCAATGTTTTCAAAACCGGACCAGACTGGAAAAACCGGGAACTAGTCATCTGATTGATTCCGTTTCAGCCCAGAACCGCTTTTTGGCCAAAAAACGTTGATTTGGTCAATGAACCACTGACTTGGGAGGTTGAACCGTTGACCTGTCGACCCAAACAATGGTTTTTAGCCATTTTATTTACTTTTTATATTTTTTGTCAGGCCGTCCATTTAGTTTGAATGGTTGGACCACTCAGCCCGGGAACCAAACCCATAACAGTTCCCTGTCTAATTCGAATTTAAAAATATTGTAAGACCACGTGAAAAGACTTACCAAACGCCACCTTTATTTACATTAACAAAAAATAAAAAATAAAAAATAAAAAATAAATAATAAATAATAAACTACGGCCAAGGCATATACAGGAATAATGAACATATAAGCAAGTGGGTATTGATTCCCATCACCATCTGATCAGATCAGAACAGCGAGAAAGAAATTCAAAACAGGAAATTAATTCTGTATGCCATCAATCACAAATTTCAATGTCTTCTTTGGCTGAAGCACGATGAGATCAGTGCCAATGTATTCATATTTCAATTGGTTTATACCTCCCGACCAAAAGGAAAGAATTGATAGACACATCAAATCCATCTTGTATTAAAAAAGAAATCTAACCATACAAATGAAAAATATTATCAGCGCACAGTGGGTAGTGACCTTATTAAACAGGAAAAAGGAAAGAGAGAAAGAGATGGGAGCATCCGGACTGCAATGGAATTAAGGCCCACCAGCTTCAAAAAAAAAAAAAAAATTCAGTCCATTTGGTGTTGGTGAATTGTCCATTGAGTGGGCCATATATCTCACATAACTTTGTGATCAAGGAACTAAAACCTGAGCCGAACTACTCTGCAAAAGTGTTTCTCATGGTTGTGCTTGTACGCTTTGTGTGTTTTTGTTTTTTCTCTCGTTTGCGTGTATGCTTGTATATTTGGGTGGGCCGGTGTTCTTACTGACGAGGGGAATTAATTGCCAATGTATAGCAGTAGAGGAATGCTTTGTGTAAACCAATCAGGAGACGTAGCTCTTCGCATAAGGGTAGGTCCCATGAATAATCACTTGTGCCAACCCACAAACAGAACAACTGCAGAAAGCTTCTGCTTAGGAAAATTTTTGATTTTCAAATCAAAAGCTAGCTTTGGGTATTTGGGATTCTTGTTGTCAGTGATCTATCATTCAAAACAAGACCTGAATTTATAACTTGGTGCAGTGGTGGGTAAAGATGGGTCGTAAATCCAAAGTTTTTATATAGTCTCTCTGCACTCTGCAAAGACTTCAGTTTACACCAAAAATAGCAATGAATTCATAGTTTCAGGTCTCAGTTACCATCTGAATGAAAAAAAAAAAATGTAAACCAAGCTCAAATAGGAAGTAGAACGATTAGGAAAAGGGAATTCTCCCTACTTCAGACCAGTGGGTCCACCCCCACGTGAACACCATGCGCCAGCATGAAGAAGAAGTCAGCCGCCCCATTCTCTCTCTCTCTCCTTTTCTGCGATAAAAAACCAGCCCTCCTTTAAAGGGTGCCACTCTCAAAAGTTCTGAACTCCCAGTCTTCTCTGTGCCCCAAAAGATATTATGGATTTGTTTCAATCAGAAAGCCAAAAACAGCCACCCAAACGCAGCAAGAAACGGCTCACCCAAGAGCAGGTGAGGCTTTTGGAGAGTAGCTTCAACAATGAGAAGAAGCTGGAGCCAGAGATAAAGATGCAACTTGCACGGGATCTAGGTCTGCATCCAAGGCAGGTTGCAATCTGGTACCAGAACAAGCGAGCTCGGTGGAAGACCCAGACCCTTGAGCTGGACTACAAGGCACTTCAGTTAAAGTTGGAAAACGCCTTAGCTGATAAGAGGAGGCTCGAGAGGGAGATGGCAAAGCTCAGAGAAGAGTTAGAAAAGGTTCAGGGGATGCTTCTGGGAGGATCAAATTCCACTCCGCCTGCTCTCACTTCTATTTCAAATTCTTGTGATGAGGATGGCACATCTAGCTTGCCCAGTAATTCTTATTGGGAGAAATCGGGGGCATTGCAGGTGGAGGAGCTCTATGCTTGCCTGATGGGAGGTGATGCTCAGTCTTCAAAGTTGAAATGGTCATGAGCTCTAAACTTGCCAGATGGAAAGCTGAATTGAAATGGCCATGATGATCTCCTTGTTCGATCCCTGTATCTTGACGAAGACGGCAGAGATTGTGACTATGTATATCATCAAGCAGAGACAACTAGCTAGCTAGCTATTAGCTACTACTGTAAAAGCTGTGTTATTGTGATTGAGAAATGAAGAATAAATCATTTCTTGGCGTTTATCTTTTTTGGGCATGCAGTATGTTTGTTAAGTATGACAGAGAACATGTCCAATGGCGAGATAAGATTAATTCCTGTAACCAACTCCAAAACCCAAATAGTTGGGATTAAGGCTGAGTTGGGTTGAATTAGATATGTTTAATTTGTTAACTTTGAAATGTGCCCATCTGTTTGATAGATCTTTTTAAATTCTGAACTTTTTTCCCAGAAAGATGGGCAAATTGTTACTGAATCACTGAAGCAACAATTGCTTAAATAAAAGTTTCAGAGACGAGGTTGCAGCGTCTTAGGTCCCATTAAGGATGTGCTTGTCCTATTGTATCAGACAAGTCATTTTCTCTCATTTTCATACAAAAGCAATATGACACTTAATAAAGATTCCTGTACTCAGAGAATGCATGAACTTGGTGCATTTCACGTCACTACTTTGGGTCCACATGCTTGAAGGCTTAACAGTAGGGGACCCATTGATGAATTCGGTTGTCTACTGCCAATGTTGTCCTTACTCTTATCGATATCTTGCTTCTTCATCACTTGCACATAGACCAGATAAAATTCTACTGGATGAATTCAAATTCGATATTTGTCCCCAAGTGGGATGAGCACTGTAAAGATAGTCAATTTGTTCACTAAAAGTCTAAAACTTGTTTTGACTCAGAGTCTCAGGCCTCCAGACTTGATCAAAATTGGCTTGAATACTTTTGAGCCGTCTCATTATAACCTTACTTTTACACAGTAGTTTAGACTGAGAGGTTCAGAAGACTAGCCATTGTTGACCGCAAATTCCACCTTTTGCTGGATAATTAGCTGGGTTTGACCCCACGAGATCAGACCATGCAAATAAAATCAATTACTTGAGTAGTTTAAGAGGTGAAAGGAGCAGTAGGTTTTTCTCTATTCCGAACTATCTCATTTTCTTTCTTTTTTAAAGCTTGATAAAGCCATAATCAGGAAATTCTAACCTCAAATATTATAAGAAAAAAAGCTTGTGGGAGTGTGTTGTGGACCACTATGGATCAATATCACTGCAAGTTGGGGTGAAGTTGAGGTCGGATAGAACAAATTAAAGCAATTCGGAACAGCCAAATGAGAGCATCTAAGAGAGTCACTGCCATTTTGCCATCAGGGAAGAACTGTGTTGATCTTACTATCCACAATTGTCCAATCGGTGAAATCCTTTCCTTCATGATTGCAGTCGTGGAAAGATCCTCATCTATGAGGGGCTTCATTTGGTGGCAAACAAAGATATATAAGAGATGCTCAAAGTGAGCTTCTGGATTTGGTCCCCCATTGTTGCATTCATTTATACCACAAAAGGAGGCCAAGGTCGGGGAGTTGATGGATCGAGGGAGAAAAAAACAGGAGAAAACAAGCAAATATTTTCACCCAGCTTTCCTTTTGAAAGCCTGACCAATCAAAACCATGCACCTTGTGAATTTTAAGGAATTCTCATTGGTATTGTACAGTTTAGCACAAAGCCTTAAGTTTATGAGATCCAGATAACATGATTTTGTTTTACAAAACAAAACCAAATACTACATCTGTAAAATCATATTAATTGTTTTTGCTGATGTGACAAATATCCCCCCTTAATTACTTATTAACTTTGATTTTTATATTTTGGGTTTGATTATAACACTGGAATGAGCCAGCCAGTATCATATCATGGGGGAGGGTGGGTGGCTTTTTTGCTCTTGAGGATTATTTTTCCTAGTTATAAGTTATTGAGCCTTTAGGGTCAAGTTACATATCCCCCTTTTTCATAATCACTAGTGGAATGGCCTGTGCAATGCACTGGGTATTTGATATTGACGTGATGTTTGATTATGCTTTTATATCTTAGGCATAGATGAAGGTTTACATACCGTTCAAGTCCTAAGACTATCCTTACAAAATGTCAAGATCTAGATTTTATAGTATGCATATAATGTTAGTTGCAAATGCATCAGATCGAAACATTAATGCACCAAACCAAAAGATAAAATTACATTCAACAACATTATATATAGATACAATTCATCCCAATGAAACACAAAATTTATGGAGAATAGGAGGCCTATTAATGGTTAGAAGTAAACTAAGCTATTATGTTAATTTACTCAAGTAACCATTGAATGGCAGAAGTCATTATTTAAGACGACTATTAAATAACTTACATTTAATCCTAAAAACATTTTCTTCTTACTTTTTAACTAAGAGGAGGTAAAAAAAAATAGTTGTAAGTAAAATTTATCAACCAACAACTAAAGTAGCATTTATGCAAACACCTTTTAGGCATGTTGAGCACCTCCACACATTTGTCCAAAAATAAAACAATCGAACAATTCATAATGTGTCACAGTGTTGCATACCACTAAGGACATGAGTTGCAGACCCTACTTAACAACCGCACACATGATAGCATACGATCCTAATGGCCAATCACACACATGATAACATACAGTCCTAGTGACCAAATGCCCATGGAATGAAATTTTTGTATTTTCATTTTTTTGTAATTTATGGTTTTTCTTTGTTTTTTGTAATTTCTGTTATTTTTCATCAATTTTTATGATTTTTACATTTTTTTTTAATTTTTTGCATATTTCTTTGTTTTTTGTAATTTATATTATTTTCTCATTTTATGTTTTTCGTAATTATTTTGTAATTTTTATTTTTTTTCTTTAATTTATGTTATTTTCTACTTTTTCTATCTTTATTTATATATTATGCATTTTTTATAGTTATATGTTCTAGAATTTATGTATTATGTGAAAAACTAATAGGTTGGGTTATGGTGGGTTTGAGTTGAACCCAAAATGGGGCATTAGTGGGTTGATGGGTCAAGTGGGTTAGGTTGAATCTCAACCCAAACCTAAGTACCTAACCCATCCAATGGCTTTTAAGAAAAGACAATGTTTTTTTTTTTTCCAACAACTATCATGCACCCTCGTATAGAATTGGGATATGTCTGAATAACCAAAAAACTAAGGGGTAGAATTAATATGAAAAATCAGGGTCTTTGGACCACACTAATTGAATCATTCTCATTTTTTTTATAAATGAAAGTAGATATAATTTTTTATTTTATTTTACAAATTTTGTTCATTTTTTGTAATTTATGGTTTTCTTTGTTTTTTGTAATTTATGATTTTTCTTCAATTTTTATGATTTTCTATAATTTTTTTTTTGTAAATTTTATCTGTGTTTCTTTGTTTTTTGTAATTTATATTATTTTCTTCATTTTATGTGTTTTTTCACAATTATTTTGCAAACCAATTACAACATTCTCATTTTTCAGTATGGTATACATTTGTAATTTATGTTATTTTTCTTCAATTTTTATGATTTTCTATATTTTTTTTGCAAATTTTCTATGTATTTCTTTATTTGTTGTAATTTATATTATTTTCTCCATTTATTGTGTTTTTTCATAATTATTTTGTAATGACATATATACAATGGAAAAAAACAGAAAGTTGAGGGTAAAGTTGGAAAGTAAAATTAGGGTGTTTTGATCAAACCAATTGCAACATTCTCATTTTTTTAGTATGGCATAGAAATTTCTATGATTTTTTATATTTTTTATAAATTTTATATGTATTTCTTTGTTTTTTGTAATTTATATTATTTTCTTCATTTTATGCCTTTCATAATTATTTTGCAATGACAATATATACAATGGGAAAAAAATAGAAAGTTGAGGGTAAAGTTGGAAGTAAAATCATGGTGTTTTGATCAAACCAATTGCAAAATTCTCGTTTTTCTAGTATGGTATAAAAACTTTTATGATTTTCTCTATATTTTTTGTAATTTTTTTGTTCATTTCTTTGTTTTTTTTTAATTTATATTGTTTTTTTGTTCATTTTGAAGAGAAAGGTGCATAGTATAAGAGAGACGCCATTTTTGTTTCCTCCTTCCTAATGTAAAGTAGGGGGAATGAATAAGATATACACTATACAGAGAGGGGTTCAAAGGAAGAATTGGGGTTTTAGAATTTATGTCTTCCCTTCATGTGTGAACAATGACATTTGGCATTTTGCCTCCTATTCTGCTCATCAATGGTGGGTCTCCTATTCACTTTAGATTCAAATCGAACATCCATCCGGTTTATATAGAAGAGTCTGAATCTCCTACTAACAAAACTCATTCCAAACCCCTACAATATTACGTTGGTAGGGTGTTAGATTATTAGACTGGCTTGATGATTTTTGAGAAAAAACACCCTAAAATGAAAATCAATATAATGAACATAAAAGCATTTCCCGATCACATAACTTATTACATTAACGGAGACAATCAAAATAGAAGGGAAATGGGAAAAATACCTGAAGAATAGGGAGAAAACAAAAAAAAATCATTTAATCATCTAATTGATTGTTCGATGATGAAAATAGAGAGGTCGAAAAAATTCATTCCTCCAATTCGAATTCGTGATTTAGGCAAACCATCCAATACTTGACATGTGTTGGCTCTAATCAGTGAAGAGGTTCGTCAGGTAGGTGCTTCAGGAGAAGATGAGATAAGGCCTAAGGAAAGAGAGGAGTAGGTTCCGTAGCGGTTTTATTATTATTTTATTTGCTTTATCCAATTACAAGTATTAACCATTAATTAAATAAAATTAGAAAAATAAAAAGCATAAAGGGTAAAAGTGGAAAGTGAATATCAGGCTTTTTGACGAAACATTTCCACCATCCTCATTTTTATAAATTGTACTGATTTAATAAACAATTTTTTTTCTTTTTCTTACAAAAAAGACCGGGGGGGGGGGGGGTGATTGGTCAAAGCCTTTCCAGTATCACGTGTTTCCAGCAGCATAGGTTTTCCCTGTATAGAATGTATTAATGTATCTAATTATCTAACTTATATAATGGGATCAAAGGGTTCCTCTTTTATGATATATATTTATTTATATAATACAATTCTATCCTTCATTTATAAAAGAAAAAAAAAAAAGAAACCATGGATCAACTTCTGATCCAGCATAAGGTTTGGTGGTTCTTAAAAGTAAAAAAAAAAACTCTTTTTGGTTGTTTTTATTTTGTTTTGCCTTTCTTCTTACATCTTTTACAGATAGCAAGCATGAATGTCCCATTTAAAGAATTCCACCTATATTGGGCTTCATTTTGGGCTCGGGCCCATTATAAATTAAACAAACTTACCAACCCAATCGGACCCAAGTATCACACATTCACACCATCTATCCTGAAATATCTGCCCCTTTGATTGACCATTTTTCAGATTCTTAACACATCTTGGGTACACTATCTATTGCCTTGTAGCCGGTCTAGAACCACACTAATCGTTAATCAGGATCCAGTCCTAAATGTAACCATCTTTATGCCATTGATAGCGTCTTACTGTGGAGTAAGGATTTTACTGGATTTGGATACCTCAACTGGATTTTCACATCAAATCGGATCGTAGGGTCGAATTCAAATCACTCCTATTTGGTCCAGTCCAATATATATTTTTGCAAATATATTTATCAAATTGGATCCTTATTGGATACCGATAAAATTATCCGCATCATTCCAAACCAATCCAATTCATTTGCATCCTTACAGAGACGATAATGATATTACCACACATCATATTTTACTATTTTAGAAGCAACGTTGGTAGCGTCTCGTGGATGCCAGACTACTCATAACAACCTATTAAACTTGACAAGCCTAGCTTGGTATTTTAATAATAAACCTATTAAAATTTTTGTTCTCTCTCTTCTTAACGTATCCTACCTATGTACTCCATAAGATGATAGTTTTAGACATCTCATGCAATTAGGCTATGTTTGGTTTGAAGGAAAAGATAGGAAAAGAAAGAAAAGTAGGGAAACTTATATAAGGTTTGTAAAGATTTCCCTACCTTTCTCTTCTTTTCTCTATTTTTTCCTTCAAACCAAACACAGCCTTAATGTTAGATATATTTGTCCTCTGTTGCTTTATATTGGTTTTATTAATTACTTAGAATATGTAAAACCAGTCCTGACCTAATTATAATTGAGAGACCCAGAACCGACCCTATCAATAATTGGAGCTCAAGATGCAAACCTAGACCCATGCATATAATAGGATAGGGTCTGTCTGGTTGACCTAGACAAATGGCAGCCCTATAAGATAAAGCCATTTTGCCGAATCAGGAGAGTGATAAAATAGATTATGTTGGTTAATTAACGAGAGCATCTAAACACAACCTTGGCTGCAATGTCTTAATCTTAATCTGGTAGTTTTTTTTTTGTAGGGTACGATCTGGGCCGGGGAGGAGAAGTCTGTGTAAACAAACAGTACCTAGTATGTAAGAGAGGTACTATGAAGTTAGCTATGGCCGGTGTACCTTAGATGTTGGTATTCAACTAAGGAAGTCTGGATGAATATGATTTCTTTCATTCTTTATTTTTTTTATGGATTAATGTATTATCCATACGTGTGAGAGATGCACCATGGTAGTGAACAGTGACAGCAAATTAAAAGCTCTGGAAATCTGGTATGTGTTTGGTGTGTCTTTTCGGCATGCCGAAAGATTGAAGACAAACGTACGGAAAGGCAAAATAAAAAAAGAAAAATCAGGAAGCTTTAAATGAAGTTTTTGGCCTTTTTGCATTAAAATAGCCTTTTTCAACTGTTTTTAACAATTCCGATTATGACAGAACCAAACAGTCTTATTTATTTAAAAACAAGATCCCATAGGCTTATGGCGTCTTTTTTGTCTATTGAGTTCTTGAAAGATCTACCTATAAAGACTTACCAAATAGCCCCCATAAGAATGCGTCTTTTTTGTCAAGTTGTTGAAACTTGAAAGATCTACCTATAAAGACATGCCAAATAGCCCCATAAGAAAGCAATAGAATGAAAAGATTTCAAAAGAACTTGGGCTACAACTTGTGATGGCCATGAGATAAGATGAAGTGCCAATTCGGTGATTTAGGGTTTTAGTTAATCATCGGAACCAAAATGGGAGAAAGTAGGGTCTTGAAAAGTAAATCAGTCTCTCTAATTTCAATTGTTGTTATGGTTCTTTCCCGCACGAGTCTTTCCTTTATGCTTAGTTTGGAAAAGGGTGCAAATGTAAATATATATAGTACAAAACCTTGTAATCAGTATTTTAATCTTGATTTTGTATCGTACATATTTGTATTTGTTGCTACCAAGGATTTTGTATGGGTCAAGGGCAAAAATGTAATTATGTTTTCGAGACGAAGGCATGCTGATGTGCCCGAGGGCTAATAGAGCCGATGGCCTATAAGTCCGACTTGTGGAAGAAGAAGCATGTCAAAGGCCCTGGGTGTTATCCTAGGAGCGGAGACTCCAACGGTCAAGTTAGCAACAAAGCAGTAAGTAGTCGGACGAGGCCTGAGTATAGAGTAGCTTAAACGAGATTACCAGAAAACTGAAGAGCTTAGAGCAATAAATGCCCAGATGGATTACCTTATAGTGATGCCACCTATTTATAGCCGAACTTGCCTGGAATTAGTTACGAGTAGAAGGCCAGGATGCGATCTGCCCTGTGCCATACGTTGCCATCCTGGATCTGCCATGTGCGCCCACACCATTGGACCTACATGTGCGCCTACATCAGTATTCATTTTAAACAAGCCTTACAAAAAAAAAAAAGATTCTTATAATTATTTCCTTTCCAAGACTTTTATCTAAAAAAAGCAACCTTATTATACATCGCTTAGGAGTTTCTTAAACTAGGTTGTGTTAGTTTCCTGGTATTAAAAAAAAAATGAAAGAGATTATTCCTTGCTGAAGGAGTAGTGTGATTTTTGGCCGTCTACAAGTGACACTTCCAATTACTGTTTTCAAAACCGGATTGGATCGGACGGTCAGATCGGAAAAACCGAGAATTAGTCACCTGATCGGTTTTGTTTTCCTCCAAAACCGTTGATTTTAGTCAGCAAACCGTTGAATCGGCCGGTTAATCGTTCAAACGATTTTGATCGTTTTCCAATTTTTTAATTCTTTTTTAATTTTTTTAATTTTTTATTAGACCGGGTCAGTTCAAACCGATAATTGGACCCTTGACCGGTTCGATCACCGGTTCGTTTTTAAAAACCATGCTTCCAATCAAATTAAATACAAAACTTTTTGGTGTAAATGCGAATCGACATAAAACGGACTAGTGTAAATACGGACTAGTGTAAACTCCACTCTTGGTCCGTACTTTTTTTGCGTTTGTGTTCAATGTAAGGTTTTTGTTCCCATTGGTCGACTTTTCTATTACATCGATTATCGATTATCACATCAAAAAGCTCCAACGGTCTCCTAAAATTTTCACCAAAAATGGAAAAAATTAAGGGTTAATTACTGATATACCACGTCCATTTGAGAAATTACTTTTGTATATCCCAAATTTTTAAAAGCAAATTGTATGTATCTTATTGACCTTTTCAAAGTTAAATCCAACAAGATAAAATGTAAAAGACAAAAGTATCCCTGATTATTATTTAAATTTTCAAAATATGTTATTTTCTTTTTTTTTTTTTTTCTTCTCTCTTCTCTCTTTTTTGCGGTTCCGATTATGAACGTCGCCTGGAGACTCTTGATCTCATCTTTGCAACTGATGGAATCACGTAAAGTGAAAGACACGTTCTGCATGAGAAGCCACATCATCCTCCCATTGGAGCAGTCTACTATCAACCTCTTGATAGGTGGAGTACTTTTCTGTAAAGTGGGTTCCCTTAGTAACTTTGGTTAAATTTGGGAACTTTGTAAAATTGATAGACGTGACACAGATCTTCAATCGATTGACACAATTTCTTCAAAAGAAGTAGCAGAGCCATACCAGACAAAACCTGTCCAAGGGCGAAGAAGACACCGGTGACTGCCAACACAAGAATGAATGGATTAGTTGGAACCATGATTTCGGTAGCTGGTAGGTGCCAATTGGGTCATCGAAGATTCAGAACTTCGACAAGAAACTTTTCTATGTAACTTTTCTTCCTCATGGAATAAAAAATCATGATTTCATTGCAACAACTTATAGATTCGAGGAGAAAGTTTCAATCATATTGTGACACATGGCACCTCAGGACAATTAGGTGACACCCGGAACTACTTAAGCAACAATTTATCTTAACCAAGTTGGTGGTGTCCCACCTGGCACCTTGGCACGGGCGCCGACCTGGCAGCCTGGCCCAGGCATGACCTGGCGGCCTGACACGGGCATCGACCTGGTGGCTTGGCCCAGGCGTGACCTGGCAGCCTGACACGGGCGTCGACCTGGTGGCCTGGCCCAGGCGCGACCTGGCGGCCTGGCACAGGTGCGACCTGGCGGCCTGGCACGGGCGCCGACCTGGTGGCCTGACTCAGGCGCGACCTGGCGGCCTAGCACGGGCGCCGACCTAGCGGCCTGGCCCAGGCGCGACCTAGGGGCCTGGTCCAGGCGCGACTTGGCAGCCTAGCACAGGTGCCGACCTGGCGGCCTACGAGACATGCTCGCCGACGAATTCGGCATGCATATCCTAACACTCCCACGATCCTTGGAAGTTGACCCACGTGCCGAACGATCCGGAGGGTGGTCAACGTGCATGGCGGTTACCTCTAGGAATCTCGGACCACTTAGGCGACCTTGTGGAAATCTCGGATGCGGTGCGTGAAGCCCACGCCAAACAATGCTTATATAAAGGCACCAACCCCAATGGCATTGGGGGGGGGGGGCAAGTAAGCATATTCTAGCTCTCATACTTTGTGTGACTTTTAGCTCGCAGTCTACAATGAGAGTACTGACTTAAGCATCGGAGCGACCTCGCCGGGTTAGCCACCCCGGGTCCTCTAACATTGATTCCTTGCAGGTCTCTAAAAAACTACGAAGCTCAACAATCAATCCAGCTTGCCACCAACCAGTTCGGCACTTTGGTCAGATCGTCATCTAATAGGCAGCTTGGCCCTCCGGTCAACTCATCACCTAATAGGCAGCTCGACACTCTGGTCAGTTCGGCACCTAATAGGCAACTCGACACTCTGGTCAGTTTGGCACCTAATAGGCAGCTCGACACTTTGGTCAGCTCGTCACCTAACCTGCCTAGCTCAGCCCAGTCAGTTCGACACCTAATTTGCCCAACATGGCCTAGTTAACTCGTCACCTAATCTACCCCCAGCTCAGACCAAATGACAAGGTATTTAGCACAAAAAATTGATTCATGGTTGCTGAAAAAATCTTAATTGTATTTAGAACGATAAAATGAAAATCTACAAAATTCTCCTCTTTTATTGGGGGATGAAATGAAGCAATTTCAAGACTTGCAAGGGAGTGGGTGGGTAATGGATGAAGTGCCAACCCTTTCCTTTTAATGCCGTCTCGATGGGCCTTGCCATCAATTTTAATCTGAGAGAGAGAGAGGGAGGGAGGGAGAGAAGAATATTTTATTCTTTAATCTCTCCCCAGCACTGCTTTTAAGAGAAAAATTGGTATTGTGAGAACCTTTGGAGTGAGTTGTTAATGGCTCTAAATGGTGCAATGATAGAGGTTATATTTGTGTTATGAGGAGTCAGTCAATAAGATATATATAAGTTGTTTTAAAAAGTTCAGTAGTTTCTCAATGTATATATAAGATATATAAGTAATCAATCCAAAAATTAATTAGAAATCCATTGGTTCTGACTAGGGGTGGTCATGACTCGAGTTTTTTAGGAGTTATTCGAGCTTAACTTGTGTGAAAATCTCGATTTGACTCGATTTAAATCAAGCTTTAAGCCGATCCCGAGCCCAATATATAGACTTATTCGCTCATCGAGCCGAACTCGAACCTCATAGTTTACTGGCGAGCCAAGCTCGAATAGATAAATATTCAGCTAGGCTCGGCTCGAATCCACCCCTAAATCTGACTCTCGTACATCCCATTTCAAAAACATGATAAGAAGGCGACAAATGATTCATTTAAAACATAAATGTGCACCAAGAAATGTCAAACATGGTTGTCCCTCGTATGCATAAATATTTTTGGCTACAAATCCTCGCATCAGGCATTTTCAATCATGTAAACTCTATTGTGTCCTGCTCAATTATGCTAAATTGCCAAACTTAAAGCAAATCGGATTTCCTGCCCACTACTCTCTACCCACACTCTACCCACCCTGCATTGCAGCCATACATCACCATCTTGAATTGTAAGATGTGTGATTGCAATTTATAGCAGGTAGAATGTGGGTAGAAAAAATGAGCAGGAAATCTAGGTTCATCGCCAACACCATCAAAATTGAAAAGAGGGTTTAGGATTTTTGCATGTTTGGGGTTATTTCATTTGAGTATGTGTTTGAGGGCTGCAGTATGATCTTATCAACGAAAATTATGTCTTTTTTTTGGTATTACATATGGACAGTGGAATCAGAGGTGGGTGAGAGATAGGTGTACATGAAGCCCACAAGCCCACTGGCTATATCATGGAGAGTAGGGGTGATCATGGGCTGGGTCGGACCGGGTCGGGCCTGAACACAAAACCCAGGCCCAAGCCCAGAATTTTCGGGCCAGGCATGTGCAGGCCGGGTCGGGTTGAAATGATCACCCCTAATGGAGAGTCTGCAGTTATGTGGATTTGATCCCATGCTTTTACATTGAAACTAACGTTGACTGCCAAGTGATCATTTCAATTGAGTCAATGCTTATTGGAGAAATTGAAGAGTGGCAAATGGGTAGGTTTAATTTCCTTGGGTTTTGGTTTCACATTTCAGATCTTTTATCCACAAGAACCCTACCCACATCTCATTACAGCTGTACATTGCAAACATTTCCCATATTTGTATGTTACCATTCATGGGGAGATGTTCCCAATGTACAACTATAGTGTCATGTGGGTAGGAGATCTGAATTATTGGTTCCATGCCCAACCTTTTGTCTTCATGGGGATATACACGAGGATAACCCATCCCCTATCCCCTCAACCGCAACCCTAATGGCAGTGGGATTTGAACCCAAATCTCTGCTACAACAAGTCGGAGATCATGCGTGTGTTTGGAACCGTGGGCATTCAGTCACTAAACGTTTGTACTTGATTTGTTTATAAAACCGAAAAAAATAATAATGAAATTGTTTATTGCCACTTAGGCGCCACTAGGCACCACATCAGTAAAACAGTGGATAAACGCCTACCCGTTGGGGAAAGCGCTAAAATGAAGCTTCCCCCAATGATAGGCGTGCACATAAATCAAGACTTGCTTTTGCAAGTCTCTACACGTACAAATTGCACATAATAAGGAAATGCTTAAGTGGTACCTATGTGGCAGCATTTATTAAACGCCCATGGTTCCAAACACACGCCATATCAAATCACCAGTTGGCTAATAGGTTCGGAATTAGTACATCTAGTGATAACCATCCATACCCATCAAAGTCCCATATTTACATGTAAATAGGTTCTAACCCACGCCCCACCTAATCCATCCATCTTGACCCATTCAGCTATTTAAAACTAAATTAAGATGAAGTTGGTTATTGTGTAATAAATGTATAGTAAAAGGATCAGGTTGACCAATTCACCCAAAAATTGAGATAATTTATTTAACAATGCTTTGGTTTGCTATATGGTGACACATGGCACCACGTATTTGGGTTGATCCATGCATCTACTAGAAAGGTTGACTTGGGTTTTAGCCAGTCAAAAGAGGGAGGGAGAGAGGTATAAGGTGTAGAAAGCGAAATCAAATCAATTAAACAAACAAAAATCGATTTGAAAATTAAAATTTTAAACCTAGCTATAATCTAATAATGGGTACCCTCAACCCAAATCCCCAATATGGATAATGCAACCCATGTTTGAGTTGGGCTTTGTTAGTACTATTCAGTCGAACTGAAAAAAAGAGAAACGAAAGAGAGAAGAAGGGAGAGAATACAAAGACATAAATGCCCCTACATATGTAGGAGGCATATAACTAACACATTACTTAGATGGAAAAGACTAAAATACTCCCTTTAGTCGACTCTAATACTCCCCCTCAAGTTGGAGAGTGTATATCATATAATCCTACCTTGTTACATATATAACTCACTATTCCCGAACTAAACCCTTTTGTGAACAGATCTGCCCATTGATCATCTGTTCTCACATGCTCACTGCTTATCTCACCATTGATGACCTTTTCCCTTACAAAATGGCAATTTACTTCTATGTGTTTTGTTCTCTCATGAAAAATAGGATTAGATGAGATGTGAATTGTAGCCTGGTTGTCACAGTATAGTTTCATGGGTTTGCTTATTAAGAACCCGATTTCCTGCAATAGATTCTTCAATCACACTAGTTCACATTTAGTGTGTGCCATGGCCCTGTATTCTGCTTCTACATTGCTCCTTGCTACAATAGTCTGCTTCTTGCTCTTCCATGTCACTAGATTTCCTCCAAGAAATGTGCAATAAACTGTAGTGGATCATCTGTCTGATATAGAGTTAGCCTAGTTTGCATCAGTGTACCCAACTATTTCAATATCACCTCTTGGCTTGTATAGTAACCCATGACCTAGAGCCCCCTTCAAATACCGCACAATCCAAAGAACTGCATCCCAGTGAGGCACTCGAGGACTTTGCATAAATTGGCTTACCACAGTAACAACAAATGAGATATCAGGCCTAGTGATAGTTAGATAATTCAGTTTTCCCACTAGCCTTTTATACTTTCTAGGATTATCAAACAATTCACATGTGTCACTTCCCAACTTCACTTTTAGTAATGAGATATCAGGCCTAGTGATAGTTAGATAATTCAGTTTTCCCACTAGCCTTTTATACTTTATAGGATTATCAAACAATTCACATGTGTCACTTCCCAACTTCACTTTTAGTTCCATGTGAGTTTTAATTGGTTTAGCACCTAGAAACCCTGTTTCTTCCAACATATCAAGAACATGTTTTCGCTGATAGAGGTTTATGCCTTGCTTTGATCTAGCAACTTCTATACTCAGGAAATACTTCAACTTCCCAAGATCTTTTGTCTTAAAGTGATCTTGTAGGAATATCTTCAATCTATCAATCCAACTTTATCACTGCTAGTTATGACTATGTTATCAATATACACTATTAGTGAGACCTTCCTGGTCACAGAGCCATAGCTAAATACTGAATGGTTAACTTGATATTGTCTTATTCCAAACTCCTTCACCACTTCACTAAATTTGACAAACCTAGCATGGGGAGACTGTTTGAGCCCATAAATAGCCTTCTTGAGCTTATACACCTTACCGTCTTCCCCTTGAGCAATTAACCCTGGTGGTTGCTTCATCTACACTTCCTCTTGAAGATCACCTTGGAGAAAGGCATTTTTAATATCAAGCTGAAGTAGAGGCCAACCATGCATGACATACGAGGAAATCAATATACATACTAAGCCAATCTTTGCAACTGGAGAAAAGGTTTCATAAAGTTGAGAGTACCCTTTTGCAACTAAATGGGCTTTCAGGCATTCCACTCTCCCATCTGGTAGATACTTAATAGTATATACCTATTTACAACCAACAACATGCTTACCTGGGGGAAGATTGGTGAGTTTCCATGTATGATTGTGATGAAGAGTAGAGAGTTCCTCTTCCAAAGCTTTTCACCATCCTGGTGAAGTAAGAGCCTCCTAAACATCCTTAGGTGTGGATACAGAGGACAACAGGGTAATAAAATCGCGATGAGAAGCAAAAAGGTGAAATACAAAAACATAATTGGATATGGGGTGTAGCATGCAACTATGTTTACCTTTCCGCAATGCAATAGGAAGGTCAAGATTAGAAGGTAATTTGGTTGTGGAAGGAGCTAGATCAACTGTAAGAGTAGAAGGTGGTGGAGGTGTTGGCCTCTATCGATGAGTATAGATTTGACGGATTGGTGGCCTTTCAGTACGCTCTTGCATTGGGGAAGGTGGAGACTCAGGCATAATGGGAACCACCGGAATGGAATTATCAACTGGAAGAGGAAGAGAAACCTTTGTAGGAGAAGGAGGGATATCAAAACCAGAGAAGTATGGCACCGATTCAAAAAATGTAACATCAAGACAAACAAAGGATTTCCGAGTAATAGGTTTGCAGCATTTATACCTTTTTTGGATCCTAGAGTAGCCAAAGAAGATACATTTAATAGAGCGAGCATCCAACTTGTCTAGCCCAGGACCAAGATTTTGAACAAAGCACACATGCCCGAAGATCTTGGGAGTTAGGGGATATGGAGACAAAGTGGAAAATTAGATAGAGAATGGAGAATGACCATCAAGAATGAACGAGGGCATGAAATTAATCAAAAAACAAGTAGTAAGGACTACATCACTCCAGAAACATTTAGGAACATTCATATGACGAAGAGACCAAGCTGTTTCAAGTAGATGTCGGTTCTTCCTCTCAGCCTCCCCATTTGGTTGAGGGGTGTGGGCACACAATGTCTGATGAATAATACAATATCGTTCCAAGTATTGTTGAAATAAAGAAAGAAAATAATCTCAGCCATTGTCGTAATGAAGAATTTTAAGTGAAACACCAAATTGTCTATGCACTTCAGCATGAAACTTTTGGAAAATGGAAAATAACTCACTTTTTTATTTCATTAAATAAAGCCATGTCATTCTTGAACAATCATCAACAAAGATAACAAAATATCTATAACCATTATAAGACTTAATTTTGATTGGACTCCAAACATCTAAATGAACTAAATCGAAAGGACTCAACATACGACTTATGTTGAAACCCGGTGGTGTTTCCCATACTTACACGACTCAAACTGCAAAGATGACAGACGACTCAATGACGGAACTAGAAGCTTGAGAGCTTTAAGAGATGGATGGCTGAGTCTACAATGCCACTGAAGAGGAGTCAAGGAGGTTTGAAGTGCAACTATAGAGCCACCACTGTCAAGATAATACAACCCACCAACTTCATGCCCTCCATCAATCTTCTTCCCCGTCGTTAGATCTTGAAAAACAAAAGAGGAAGGGCAAAATATGATAGAACAATTGAGGGATTTGGTTAGTTTACTAATAGACATAAGATTAAAAGGAAACTTGGGAATGTATAAAACATAAGACAAAGATTGAATTGGCCCTTGAGGCAGTTTTTCTGCCCAAGTATTGGAGCGAGCTGGTTACCCTAGCTCACGAGCTAGGATAGACTTGTCTTGGAGTATTCCCTTTCAGTACATCGGGGGTCCTTGAGCTCGTGCTGTAGCGAGCTATGACGTAGCGAGCTATCCTGCGGGCCCGCTACTTAGTCGCGGTCAGGCTGTGATGCTGAGTTGTTACTTATGCTGAGTCATGTGCACGTGTCATTGTCCCAAGGGGTCGGGTCAAATCACTCCCCATCTCCTCAGGCTAAGAGTGTTACCTTAGCATGAGGAGTTTATGAAGTGTGATGGGTGGATTTGACTAAAATTCAAACTTGATTGACTGTTCGCATTAAATGTGCATGTGAAAGTCAGGGGATTTCTGACTTTTTGAACGCCAAGAAATGTGCCAAAGCGGCTCTTAACTCTGGAGGTCGTGCATCCGTCATTACCTCCATCATGGAAGACGTGCAGCCAGTCACATTTCAGTTTCAGAAGACATATGGTCAGCTTGACTGTGGACCGCCAAATCTGTCTCAATTCGAGCTGTTGATTTGAGGGCACAGTGGCTATAAATAGGGGGGCCCCAGGCCTCACTTTCTTTAACGCTAACTTGCCTTGTTTTCGGATTCTGAGGTCGCGTCTTCATCTAGCTGCCCGAGCTCTTTTCCTGTTCACACCGTCTCTTCTTTTCTGGTGAGTCTTATCATCTTGTCAATATGTCTGGATATCCGTACCACGTCTATCCCCGGGACGGTAACCAAGATGGCGCCCCCTCGAGCTCAGGGAGAGCTTGGGGGCAGGCTCCGGAGGCTCGGGAGACCTCCGACGAGATGGCAGGGAGCCCGACAGCATCGGTCCCTCCTCTATGTCGATGGAGAGACTTAGATCTTTAGTTCTTCATTTTAACCTTCCTAGAGACCTCATCTACAATCTCTCCTCTGGTAATTTTCTCTAAGAACATGGTCCCGATGAGATAGTGATCTTTTGGGAACAGCTCGAGGTTGGTTTGAATCTTCCTCTGCATCATCTAATAGTGGAGGTTTTGAACCATTTCAATGTCACCATTGACCAGCTTCAGCCCAACTCCATTCGAAATGTAGTTGGCACTATTTCTCTGTTTTATGAGTACTGTCTTCCCCTCAATCTTGACATCCTCTCCACCATCCTCTGCATCAAGAATGCTTCTCCTGGAGTGCCTCCAGAAAGGCGTTCCTACTATTTTTCTCCCCGTCGTGGCTTCAAGCTCTTATATGAGCTGCCGAACAGGATCCCGGCCTGGAAGTGGGACTATTTTGTTGTTCGCAACCCCGAAGGGTGGCCCTTCCCAACTCACTAGAGGGCCGCCATCTAGGATTCAGGGGTTGAGTTGGACCCCGAAGTTCGGAAAACACTGCAGTCCTGGGTAGTAGTTGGCTTCCATTGGTCGGACTACTTGACTGAGGAGAAGCTCACGCAGGCCGGTCTGAACCCAGGTAGGTTGCCTTTTAGGTCGTGTAGTGCCTTGTAATTTTTTTTTACTGGACTAATACCTTGTGGTTTTTTGGCAGCCATCATGTTTGGTGTTGACGCAAGATGCCTTCTTTCCAGCAACCAGAAGCGTAAGGCGAAGAGGTCGCGTCCTGACCAAGCCTCCACTTTTAGGGGTGCTGAGTTCGAGTCTGCAGACCCGGCCTACGCTTCTCCACCACATGAGGTTCCACCTGTCCCATTCGAGGGAGTCACCACGGAAGGTGGCGCAGAAGAGCCCGAGCTCCCAGTGTAAGGGCAGTTTCCTTCGTCTGGGCCATCCCGCCCCTTTCCCTTCCCCCGGGAACTGGGAGGGTGTCAATGACTACATCGTGGCTGCACGAAAGAGCAGAAGGGCAATCTGCCACAAGGAGGTCACTAGCTGGGGAGAGATGGACCCCAAGGAGCTCGCCAAGTTTGCCTCCGCCCACTGCATGGTGGTAAGTGTCATTTCTCTTCCTTCTTTCTTATTTCTTCTTTTTTTTTTGACCTTAGTCTCCTGTTGGTAGGTGAACTCCGCCATCCACGCCATGGCCCTCCTGACCAACATCCACTATGGCGATGCTCGTAATCAGAGGTCAACCGTGCAGAAGCTCCAGGGCGAGCTCGATCGGGCCCGAGGTGAAGTCCTTTAGGCTCAAAAGGGGAGTGAGGCCCAGGAGCTGCTCGTCTGAGACCAAGAGGTGCAAATCACCCGACTATTTGAGGAGAGCGCTCGGTACAGGGAGGAGTCATTGAGGGTGGCGATGGAGAGGGGGCTTCTTCGCCAGCAGGTTCGAGACTTGGAGTCCACGCTTCAGGACCGAACTCAGAACTTCGATGCCATGGTGGAGGCCGAGCGGGCTAAGGCGGTCTAGGACTTCAAGGACTCCTAGGAGTATCACGACCTCCAAGTGGAGTATGGCTCGAGCTCGTACCGCTCCGGATTCAAGCTCTGCCGCTGGTTGGTCCGAAAGAAGTTCTCTAGGCTCAACCTCGACGGCATAACGATGAAGGGCCTAGATCCTGAGACGGCGAACCAGGCGGAGGAGGAGGAGCCTGACTTCCCGGAGGACGACGACGAGGTGGAGGAAGTGGACCCTTGAGGCTGGCGGCTCTTCTATTATTTTCTTCTGACTGAATTCTGGTGGTTCCCGGGTGTTAGAACCTGATTTTCAAAATCTCTTTCTTGGGCGGTTGTGCCCTATTTACTTTTGTTGAACTCTCTCCGGGATGTTAAGCCCGATTTTTATTTATGAATTAGTATTGGAATTTGTCTTTTTTCGCTAAGTATGGTGTGCTCTTTATTTTCTACTGAAGCAACTTTGTCACTCAAGCTGTTAGAGCTACATACCCAAAGTAGGATTTTTCGGTAGCTGTTACCCCGAGCTATCTCTTAATGCTTGAGGTATTTTTATGGTATACCCTGAAGTAATTACCATGTATGCCCGAACTGTATGTTCGTAGATTGTCAGGTTCAGCCAATATACTGAGACGAGCTATGCTTCATAGGGTTCAGACCCGAGCTGCCTACACCTCTGATACTTAATACTTTGCCTTTACCGGTGAAGCGGCTAAGTCTTCCATCATGCCAAGGTCTTAGTTAGCTCGGTGTTTTATCCCTTAGGCTGAGGGAGTGACTTATAGTCCACTCTTGGAGTTCTCCCATGCCATGGAGGCGACTGGGTCTCATTGCACCGAGGTCGTGTTAGCTCGGCATTTTTGGCCCTTAGGCTCTGAGAGTTGTCTCGTGGTATACTCAGTAGTTCGCCCATGCCATAGAGGCAACTGGGTCTTATCGCGTCGAGGTCTTTGTTAACTCAGCATTTTTGGCCCTTAGGCTCTGAGAGTGACTCATGGTCTACTCAGTAGTTACAGGTAATACTACCTTAAGTTGACGATATTCCATGCTCGAGGTACTCGTTTCCCTTCAAGGGTTTTGAGCTCGTATGTTCCTTCCCCGAGCACCCATTTCACTCGATAGGGTCCTTCCCAATTCGGTCCGAGCTTGCCAATGCCGGGCTCAGGTACCATAACTTTACGAAGGACCAGGTCACCGACGCGGAGGTTCCACTTCCTAACCCTGGCATTATAGTACCGAGCTACTCTTTGCTGGTAAGCTATGGTCCTGATATATGCGAGGTCCCTTACTTCGTCGAGTAGGTCGAGGTTGGTACGTAGCTCGTCTTCATTTGCCTTATCATCATACGCTTCCAGTCGTAGCGAGGGAACCTCGATCTCAACTGCGTAGGTGAGGTTGAAGGGGGTCTCTCTTGTGGTGGTCTTCTATGTGGTTTGGTAAGTCCATAGAACACTAGGTAGCTCGTCTGCCCATAGTTCTTTAGCTCGGTCTAACCGTGCCTTCAATCCTCAGAGGATAGCTCTGTTCGTGACTTCTTCTTGACCGTTTGCTTGAGGGTGTGCAACTAAAATGAAGTTCTGTCGGATCCCCATGTCTTGGCACTAGTTCTGGAATTTAATGTCCTCGAACTGCTTACCGTTATCAGAAATCAGTACCCGAGGTAACCCAAAGCGGCACACTATGTTCTTCCAAAAGAAGTTCTGGACGTTTCGAGCTGTGATCGTCACTAGAAGTTCAGCTTCTACCCACTTGGTGAAATAATCCCCTGCACCCAGTAGGAACTTCCTCTGGCCTGTCGCTGGTGTAAACGGTCGGAGTATATCGATGCCCCATTGTGCGAAAGGCCACGGGCTGGTGAGATACTTGAGGTCAACAGCGGGCTGATGGTGGATATTGGCGTGCTTCTGGCACTTGTCACACTTTCTAACGAGCTCAATAGCATCTGCTTTCATTGTTGGTCAGTAGTACCCCTGTCGTAGCGCTTTTGGGCAAGGGCCCTGCCCCCCAAGTGTCCGCTGCACAAGCCCTCATGAGTGTCGCGGAGCACGAGCTTGGCTTTGGAAGGTCGTAAGCAGTGCAGGTAGGGGAGCGTGTAGGATCTTCGGTACAATCGTTCGTCTATCATGACGTATTTGGCCCCCTGGCGCTCTACCCTTCTTGTGGCATTGCGGTCTGCAGGGAGGGTCCTGTGTAGCAGGAAGCTCGTGAGCGGATTGATCCGCTCGGCTCTACTTGAATGATAGGAACGACCTCCTCTGCCCCCCCGAGAATGCTGGGCCGGGACAGGTTCTCTATGTACACGGTTCTCATGGTATTATCAGTGGTGTTGGCTAATCGGGATAGGGCATCGGCCTCAGCGTTCTTCGACCTCGGGATTTTCCTGATGAAGTGTGACTGGAAGTTGAGCAGAGCCTCTCTTACTTTGGCTAAGTAGGCAATCATAGTTGGTTCCCGAGCTTCATATTCGCTTGTGACTTGATTGACCACGAGCTGGGAATCGCTGCAGATGACGATATGTTTGACTTTCACTTCTTTGGCTAGAGCCAGCCTGGCTATCAATGCTTCGTACTCTGCTTCATTGTTGGATGTCACGAACTCGAAGCGTAGTGCGTACTCCAACTTTGTGCCACTTGAGTCGTGCAGAACGATTCTGGCTCCGCTGCCCTCCTGGTTCGAGGAGCCATCTACGTGAAGGATCCAGGGCTCCTCATCCCAGTTCACGCTTGGCCTTACTAGGAGAGATGTCATACTGGCTGCTACCTCATGGTGCTCGGACTCAACCGGCCTGGGAGCTTCGAGCTCGCCCGAACTGGAGGCTTCGTGCTCAACCAGCCTGGGGACTTCGGAGCTGAAAGGGCATTCCGCGACAAAGTCTGCTAACGCTTGGACCTTGATAGCAGTTCACGGCTTGTATTGGAGGTCGTACTCGCTGAGCTCAATGGCCCACTTCGTTAGTCGATGAGAGACATCGGGCTTGAGTAGAACTTGCCTCTGAGGTTTGTTGGTGAGGATGACAACAGTATGAGCTTGGAAGTACGGACAGAGCTTTCGGGCTGCGATAACCAGTGCGTAGGCCAGCTTTTCTATCTCTGGATATCTCGTCTTTGCTCCCTGCAACACTTTACTAACATAGTAGATAGATCGTTGGACCCGATCTACCTCTTTTATTAGTATCGAGCTGATCACTTCATCACTTGCTGAGAGGTATAACTCTAAACATCGCCCTGCTCAGGCCAAGTTAAGACCGGTACGCTAGCGAGGTACTTTTAGAGCTCGTCAAATGCGAGCTGACAATCTTGGGTCCATTCAAACCCTTTGCTTTTAATTGCTTTAAAAAAAAAGGTAGGCAGCGGTCTGCCGACTTGGACATGAAGCGGCTCGGAGCAGCTATTCGGCCATTCAGCCTCTGAACCTCCTTCACTTTTTAGGGTGGTCTCTTGTCTAGGATGGCCTTTACTTTGTCCGAGTTAGCCTCAATGCTACGCTGGTTAATGATGTACCCCAGGAACTTACCCGAGGTGACACCAAAGGCACACCTATTCGGATTCAACTTCATGTTAAATCTACACATAATTTCAAAAACTGAATGCAAGTCTTGTATTAATTCATGTGAAAACTGGGTTTTGACGACCATGTCGTCTACATAGCACTCAATTTTTTGGCCAATCAATGGCTCAAACAACTTATTTACAAGTCTTTGAAAGGTTGCCCCAGCATTGTTTAGCCCAAAGGGCATGACCTTGTAGTAGTGCAGGCCAAGCTCGGTTATGAAGGCAGTCTTTTCTTCATCAGTCGGGTCCATCCTGATCTAGTTGTAGCCTGAATAGGCATCTAGAAAGCTCAGCAACTCGTGCCCCGAGGTCGCGTCCACAAGACGGTCGATCCTGGGGAGTGGGAAGTAGTCCTTTGGGCAAGCTCGGTTCAGGTCGGTGTAGTCGACGCACATGCGCCATTTACCATTAGCCTTTTTACTAGAACGGGGTTGGCCACCTAGCTCGGGTAATGGTCTTCCTTGATAAAGTCAGCTGCAAGGAGCTTCCTGACCTCCTCGTCGACTGCCTTCCACCGCTCAGGGGCTTGGTTGCATTTCTTCTGTCTAATGGTCCTAACTACAGGATCAGTATTAAGCTTATGAGTGATAATGTTGGGGTCTATGCTGGGCATTTCTGCCGCGGACCATGCAAAAACATCTAAATTTTCAAGTAAGAAGCGTACCCATTTAGATCACAAAGGCTCCTCAATGGAGGCGCCGATCTGAAGTGTCCGTGCAGGGTCCTCTATCGATGCTGGGATGGAGACGGTCTTTTCTGTGGGCGCAGCTCGCTCCTCACTCTGCTCCGTAGGTTGCTCCAGCTCGAGGTCGTTGGCCACCTTGGCTTTCCCTTTAAGGGCGGCGACGTAGCATTTGCGAGACTCAAGCTGGTCACCTCACGCTATCCCGATTCCAAAGTCCGTGGGGAACTTCATGGACAAGTAGTAGGTGGATACCACAACTCGTAAGGCATGGGTGATCGACCGACCTTCTATGGCATTATACGGGGAGGGGGTTGTGACCACTAAGAAATCGTGGTTGAGACTCACTATGCTAGGCCAAGTGCCGACTTCCACAGGTACTGTAATCCTTCCTAGGGGCCTGACTTCCTCTCCGCTGAAGCCTACTAGGGGAGTGTTCGTGGGCTTCAGGTCGCTCTTTTGGAGCTGAAGTTGGTTGAAGGCTTCTTTGAAGAGGATGTCCACTGAGCTGCCTGAGTCGACGAGGACGCGCCTGACTTCATAGTCGTTGATCTTCTTCTTTATGACGAGCGCGTCATCATGGGGGTAGTGGACCCCACGTGCATCATCTTCTATGAAGAAGATTGGGTCTTCCATCCTTGGCCACTTCAGGGGGTTTTGTTCCTCCCTGGCAGCCTCACGAGCTGATGTCCGAGCTGCGGCTGAGGTGCAGCCCGCCACAATCGATCCTTCGACTATCACGTGGATGGTCCCCCGAACTGGTCTCTCTTCGAGGGGGCTGCTTCTGTAGTTGTTCTGCTTGCCTGCTGGAGTCGGGAACATCTCTACTCTGCTCCCCCTTTCGACCTGCTTTATTATTATTTTGTACATAATTTCTTAGATACCCGCGACGGATGAGCTCCTTTATCTCGTCGCGTAGGTTTTTACAATTCTCGATGTTGTGACCGTGATCTTTATGAAAACTACAATACAAGTTTTTATTTCTAACATTAGGGTCTGCCTTCAGCCGAGGTGGCCACTTTACATACGGGGTGTCCTTGATTGCCATGAGGATCTCGGCCCACTTCGCGTTGAGGGGCGTATAGTCCCTTTCTATTGTTGGAGCTCGGAAAGGCAGATTCGGCTTTGCTCCCCGAGCTTGGTTCTTCTTCTTCTTGTTGTCGCCCTGAGTTGAGGGCTCTGTTTCCCTTTTTCTTTTCTCGAGGGCCTGCTCACCCTTCTGATTGATCTCTTCCTCCGTCCCGATAAACCGATCTGCGAGCTTGAGGAACTCGGTCATGGTCTTGGGTTGATTGACGACCATGTGCCACTTGAACTCTTTGTGGGTAATACCTCGCTTGGCTACGGTGAGGCGAATTGCAAGGTCCAGATCGGGTATCTGTAGATAAGCGTCATTAAACCGCTTGATGTAACTCCGAATGGACTCCCCTTCCTTTTGAACTATGCCGAGGAGGCTTTCTTGAGTTCTTGGGCACCTCTTGCTGGTGACAAAGTGGGAGGTGAAAACTTGCACAAACTGCGCCTAGCTTCTTATCGAACCAGGTGCGAGGTTTCGGTACCATGTGTGGGCTACCCCTTTGAAGGTGGTGGAGAAGGCCATGCACATGCAGGATTCGCTGGCCCATACCAGGTGCATCTAGGACTGAAAGGCGTCCACATGATCATTTGGATGGAAGGATCCATCATACTTATCCAGTGGAGGGAGCTTGAAGTCTCTTGGCATGGGGACAACAAGAAGTTTTGGAGACAGTGGAGAGGAGTAGCTTTACTTCACCTGAGCTCACCTCCTCTTTACCTTTGAGCTCGGGCGAGACACGGGTAGCAGTTCGGCGAGCTCGTCGGCATCTTCGCTGCTGCTTTGTCGGCTCAGCGTTGGTGCTGCTTGCTTCAGTGTTACCGAGCTCACTGGGCTCGGACTACTGGTGGTAGCTCTGAACCGAAGGGTCCTACCTGGTGTTTGCGGCTAGGACCTCAAACGGATTTTCTACGAGTGGGAGCTCGAAATGCGAGTGTTGGGGCGATATGGGCTTGGTTGGCTGGGAGGCCCCCGACCTGCCCACAGGCTACGAGGCTGGCCTCTCTTTCCTGCCATGGGAAGAGACTTGGCTCTTGGAGAGATCCTGGGCCTGAGAGGCTTCTCCCCGGTGAGGTCGTTCACTCCGGCGGGAGGGCTTGGTTTGCTTCGAGGCCGGATGCCTAGGGGAAAGCGGCTGCTGATACTGATATTGAGAGACTTGATGTAGCACTTGTTGCTGGTAGAGTTGGAACTGCTGAAACTGCTGCAATTGAGCTTGCATGGCTCGCTTGCACTGCACTAGGTCTTCCAACTGATTTTGGTTGGTCACTGGAGGCACGACCGAAGGTTTAGCAAATGTCGCTCCAACCATAGAAGGGAGTGGAGCGTTCACGGGTGCCACTATGAGGGGCACGTTCAAGCTGGGAATCCCATCCATAGAGAGGGGAACGGTGAACTGTCCGATACAGACAGTGGGAAGCTGGGGTTGCTCTCTAGAAGCGTTCTGGTTGGCACCACGCCCGGCATTGCTGGAGGAGGCCATGAATGCTAAGTTCTCGAAAGGGAAATGTAGAAACTCAGAGAAAGGCTTTTTTTGAAGTGTTTCCCACAGACGGTGCCAAATGGTGTTGCGCAATCTGGGCACTCCTAGCTGGCAGTTGACTGGCTCCTCGCTGGCGATGGACGGTACCTGAGAAGAGATCGGTGAAGGATTCCTGGGGGACTTGCCCGGTGGGAATACTCCGATGCTTAAGTTAGAACGCTGGAGAAAACAGTAAAGAGTGCAAAGAAGGCTAAGAGTGTAGGTCGCGCTAGATCACTGAGTTAGCTCGATAGAAAGTTCGAGTAAGTTCAAGATAAGATATTAGATTTTCGAGAGAGTGTCCCCCCCCTTCAACTAGGGGGCTCTTATATATGAGCACTCCTGTCAAATCGGGCATAACTGCCACTGAACCTCTGTCGCAGCCGTTATCTGCCAGGGTTGCGTAGGTAACCGTTGCAGTGTACTACCCAATCGGGTGAGTGACACATCCCGGAAGGGCAGACACGCCACCACTTGTCAAGAGACGTGGGCGCAAACTTGTCGGCTGGCAGGGACTGCGCCGTCGGTTAGGAGACGTGGCGCAGTCTGACGGGTACGGTGTTGTCGGATAGTAGCTTCCTGAAAACATCACGTCGCTTAGTAGCGAGCTACCTTGTAGTGAGCTACTGAGGGTACTGAGAGGTGATTCCTCTTGAATTAGCCCTTGAGGCAGTTTTTCTGCCCAAGTATTGGAACGAGCTGGTTACCCTAGCTCGCAAGCTGGGATAGACTTGTCTTGGAGTATTCCCTTTCAGTACATCAGGGGTCCTTGAGCTCGTGCTATAGCGAGCTCCCCCTGTAGCGAGCTGTCCTGCGGGCCCGCTACTTAGTTGCGGCCAGGCTGTGATGTTGAGCTGTTACTTATGCTGAGTCATGTCCACGTGTCACTGTCCCAAGGGGTCGGGTCAAATCACCCCCCATCAATTACCAACACCATAAATGGGGGATGTAAATCCATTGGCAAGGGTAACATTTTTTGATTTAGAGGTTGGAGAAAGGGGGAAAACACACCTAGAGTCCCAGTCATGTGATTAGAGGCTCTAGAGTCAATTATCCAGGGTAAAAGGTTTGGATGCTAGGCAAGCTATACTTGAATGAGCATGGGTGGTTGTATTCTGATGTGAAGTGGCCTGAAGAAATCCCTCATACTCCTATCTTGGAATACTCATCATCTCCTTCCCTCAAGTAGTTGTGACTATAGAAGATGCTGGATCAACTGGTTAAGTATTACTGAGTTGACTATCACCAACAGTTGCATGATTAGCCTATGTAGATGGTGGGCCATGCAAATCATAACAAAAGTTAACTATGTGTCCTTTTCTCCCACAATGTGTGCATTTCCTAGTAGTGCTCCCCTTCCTCTGCCACGACCTCCCCCTGAAGCACGACCTCCTCCACTGCTACGACCACCCATAGGGTTACCACGGCCTCCCTTTACTGTACAATCACCTCCTTTGTGCCCATAAGAACCACCTCGAGTGCTAACAAATGCTGATATGTTGGATGGTATGTTACTCTCTGTGGGGGTAAGAGATATCTTATGGAGACGGGCAAACCCTTCTTCTAGAGTAGGGAGAGCAGACCCTCCCAATATCTGTGCTCTGACAGGTTCATACTCTACTTTTAGTCCCACCAAGAACCGTGTAACATCTAGTTGTTCCCTTTGTTGCTACTAAATTTTGATGTCCGGAGTCAAGGGATGATAAACATTTAGTTCATTTTGAAGATTTTTCATACGAGCATAATATTCTTCACGAGTCTGATTTTCCTGCTACAAACTGAAGTATTCATGATAAAGCTGATAAACCCTTGTAGTGTTGTCTTATCCAAAATAGAATTTCTTGGTATGTTCCCATATATCCCTTGTTGTATCTAAAAACATGAAATTAACATTGATTCTAGGCTCCATACTATTCAACAACCATGTCATAATTTGAGCATCCTCTTGCTCCCAATTACTAAAACCCAAGGATTCCAGACCACCATGATTGCATTTACTCGACCACCACAGCTGTCATGCATGGTGACAGTAGTCCACATGAAAACTTTTTTTTCTGTTCACTCGAACTGTTGTACTCGTCCCCTGTCACCAGAAGTCAAGCCACAGAAACCCTAGAGGTTGCCACAGAAATATGGGTTTCGTCTTAGTTCTTCTACCCCAGATTTCTCACACCAGAAAAAAAACAAAAATAAAAAAGAAGAAGAAAGGGAGATCGATAGAAAGCTGTAATTGATTTCTACCAATGGCACTCTGATACCATGTTAGTACTATTCAGTCAAATTGAGAAAAGAGAAAGAAAAGAAGAAGAAGAAGAATAGTGTTGAACTGAGAAGACAAGTCTAACCCAATCGATCATATATTTAAATTTGACAAATAAGTATACAAAGACAGAAATGCCCTTTCATATGTAGGAGGCATACAACTAACACATTACTTAGATGGAAAAGGCTAAAATACCCCTCTTTAGTCAACTTGCATTTTAATTCTTAAAATGGGTTATAAGCGGATAGATTGGGTGGATCATAACATATGGGTGGGTTGGGTCAGAAATTTCCACCCCTCTGGTGGAATAGATGGGCGACGTACATTATGCGAGGCATAACGGCATAAGATAGCAACATTGCTCGATAAATTTGGCGAGGAAAAGGGAACAGCAGGGTGAAATAGATGCGGCGACGTACATTATGCAAGGCACACCAGAAGCTTGATCATATGTGTATGTCCATGAGTTTCATTTCGCGCTGAAATTTCTCTACTTCTTGTCTGAAGTAGTGAGGTTGTACTACCATCTTAAGGTTCAAGCTGTAGTGAAGAAACAGAGATCACTTTTAGTAGGCTATGTTTGGTTTAAAGAAAAAAGTAGGAAAAGGAAGGAAAACCATTACAAACTTTATATAGATTTCTCTGCCTTTCCCTTCTTTTGTTTACCTTTTTCCTTCAAATCAAACACAGCCTTAGGGGCTTATTATATGGCTGAATTGAAGGGCTTATTGCTTTTCTGTTTGGCAAAAAACTGTAGGGACAAGGCAAGTATTATTGCTGTATTGGGCTGCAGTAGTAGCTCAGTTCGTTCTCTCCAGATAGGGTACGTGGACATTGGTCAACAAAATCTATGCACCATTACCCTTCAACGCAAGCATCAAACGGCGTAGATTAATTGTTGGCCCAGCCAATCTACTACCCTAGACCCATATATATCTGCTGTTACTGTGGAGTAAGTTCGGATGATGTTCTCAATCCTCTTATAAATCACATTATTTGTTGAATGAAACAAACCTAATTAAGGACTAGATCTGGATGTTCTTCACGACTGTCGTCCAGTCTGGAGTAAGAACATGCTAGGAAATGCGAAAAAGAAAAAGGTGAATTATTCCCGTATAAGGTTGTGTTTGGATTATTGGCTGCATCGAGGGACGTGTGCTCTACCTATTCCAATTTCCGTGAGACCATGCATGTTAGTTTTGTATAGACTGGTAGAGCACTAGAGGTCTAAAGCTCGCACCATACAATTATTGATGAGGGTAGGGCTTGCATGCATGTCTGCTAGCTCACTTCAAGGATTTACTCACCACTGGGCTGCACCTATTCACAGATTTTCACTAATTTTAATTCAACCCGTACAAGGTTTCTCAACCTTTTCCATCCTTTTCCTACTTTTCTTTCAAATCAAACAAAGTCAAGGGATTGAGGTGCAACTTTGATGGGTACGGAAGGGGTTAATTCTCATCAATTAATGCAGACGAGGACGAGGCTGATGCAATTATGCAAATACAAAATCCAACGGCAATTCATAAAACTCTCCAAGCAATTGGGGTTAAAAAGAAACCAGAATAAAAATTATAGCATACATCTTTAGGCTGTGTTTGGTTAAATTTGTATCGTGATGGTGCATGATCTGAATGCACCTAGCTGCTGGATGGCAGTTTGGATGTCGGTTTACTTAGTTGGCTAGTCGAACTATAAGAAAAAATAATCAAAGAACCCGGGGTGGTTTATCTGGTGTGGGTACTCTGATGCCTAAGTTAACGAGTGGAATTTACAAGTTGAAGAATTCAGTAAGCTAGAGAGCTAGTGAGGAAATAATCGTGCGTACCTTGTAGCGTTGGGGTTGAAACCCTTATATAGGCGAACTGCCATAGGTCTTACATAACACCTCCGAGATCTCTAGCCCGCGCTGCTAAGAGTATGTTCCGCACTTGGAGGTGGACTTTGTGTGAGCTAATAAGGCTTATTGAGTCCGTCCGATCTGGGTGGGATAAGGATAATGCTTGCAGACATGTGGCATGATCCCGGAGAGATTGGAGACAATTGGCTAGCTTCTAGAATTTGGCTACGTGTCACCTCGGCAGGTTGGGCCATCACAAGCTGCTCGGACCTTAGTCTTGGCCGAGATGCTTGAGGTACCCGAGCTGACCTGGACTAGCCTGCTGAGGTGGCAAGGAATGCTGAGTTGTCATCAGGTTGATCCACGTGTTTGCGTGCCAACAGGTCGGGCCAAATTACCCCTCATCATTGCATTACCTTCCTTCCAGGGGCGAAGCCAGGGGGTGGCTCCCCCCCACCCCCCATGACTTCGAAATTCCCACAAAACCCATTTAAATTGTACTTATATTTTGACCCCCTTATCCATATTTCTTAGCTTTTGGTCTCCCTTATCCATGTTTTCTTGGTTTTGGCCCCCCTTAACAAAAAAATTCTAGCTCTGCCCCTGCTTCCTTCTATCTCAGTCCTCTCTCATATAAAGTGGGGGACAACATTGCCTTGCTTCCTATTCACTCCCAAACAGATAATCCTCCTCCTACCTTTGCACATAAGATGCAACGCACCGTTTTACTTCTCACAAACAAACAAGGTAAGGTCAAGTCTGAAGCAAAAGTAAACTAAAACATATACTCAACCTATTTACACCCCCAATGCACTTTAAACCGAACGCAGCCTTAAAAGAAAAAAGGATGAATACACTCTTAAAATGAATCTAACAGGACCGTGTATTAGGACATGAGAAAGGGTGGAAACTGGATGGGCTGGGAGTAAACGGGATTTCCTACTCATTTTTCCTATCCACTGTCTACCCACCGTGAATTGCAGCCATACATCTCTAATATGAATTGAGAGATGTGTGGCTGCAATTCACAGCAGGCAGAGAATGGATAGAAAAAGTGAGTAGAAAATCTGAGTTCGATTGGGGGTGATTCACCCACAACTCGTTAGTTACTATAGGTGGAAGTTGGGCACCCATTTTATTAAGAATTTAGTAATTTACACTGCCCTGACTCGGGTCAATTCAAATTTTAACAAATTGCTAACCTGAGCCTCTCCAACTCTTGCTGAACAGTTAAAGCATTCAGCTAATCCGAATTCATTAATTAGTACCCATTTAATGCATATATGGGTCCTAACTAACCCACCCACTTAAACCTTTTTTTTTTTTTTTGGGTTTAAAAGCCCTTATCTTCTTTCACCTAGCCAAATCGAGCGAATGGAATGAGTTATGAGAGATATATAATGTAACCGAAATTGAGGCTATGAGAGTCGTGTACTTGGTATGATATATGTAAAAACCAAGCCCTTCTATGCATGCATGTAATGTGCAAAATTATTTCTTATTTAAAAAATTGAAGAACAAAAGAATTCCTTCAGTTGTGAGTGATGCCCATTCTGGCAAAGCAATAAGTTAACCTTCAATTATATGTGAAATTAAAAAGGGATATAAAAGAGGTTGACATGACCATGTTTGCCTCTTCCATGCAATATTCCTCTTCCCCCATCCTTTTTTTTTCATTAAAATGAAACAAGAAAATCCAATTCAGGTCATTTCTCTGTCTAAAAAAAAAAAGAAAGAATTCAGCTTTATGTGAAATAACAAAAAATAAGAAAAAGAAAATAGAAGGATTAAGCATGCATTTGCACACAATTCCTCTTTTTTTCCATTAAAAAGAATTCAAGGCAGAGAAAGAGTATTTTGTTCCTTTGTTCTCCATTTCTTATCCCTACGTACTAGCTATCCACTGCTCGTGCTCCTTTCTCACCCTTAAAACCAGCTTGCTTAGATTGTCATACATGTTGGTGGATATCCATGGCTTGTTTTCATTTTCCTTAGCTATTTTCCTCTTCTTGTCCATATTCCTTAACCCATTATTTCCTCTTCTTGTCCATATCTGTAAAGACATGGTACTGGAAGAGCTTTGACCAATAAAAGTATCTCCATGAATTTTGATGAATATCACCTAATTGGTTACTTCTTTTAAGATACCGGTTGATCGGCTGTAAGTTTTTTCCTTATCATGTCTTTTCGGTATTATAGTTGAACTCCAATAAAAATTCAAGGTTTACAAGTAACTAAGGAAGTGTTCGACAACAAGGTTGATTTTGTTTTTCAAAATAAAAACAAATGCAACATCATCAAATTTGTATATTTTTTTATGACATAACAGTTATTGTTGTTTTCAAAAATAAAACCAACCATGTTATAAACTATTTTATGGTATATAACTAAGGATCTTGTTTTTTACCACGAGTGTTAGGGGGCGTTTGATAATATGGTTGGTTTTATTTTTTGAAAATAAAAACAACTGCCACATCAGCAAAAACAATATAATTTTGCTGTGTAACAGTTATTTTTGTTATCAAAAAAAAAAAAAAAATCAACCATACTGTTAAACACCCCCTTGGGTGTCACTGTATCAGATGTGAAAAATTATGAAAACATTATATTATTATTTTCTTAAAGTGAAAACAAAAAAGATTTATAGAATCTATCTCTCTCTCTCCCTCTCTCTCGTGTGTGTGTTTTTGTGTACACGTGTGACTATATGTGTATGTCTGAGGGTACAAATACACGAGAAACACTTTTGGTTTTTTCAAAGATGTCCTCCATGCTGTTACCAAACTGATTTTGTGCTGAAAGCTTTCAGAGCTCCAAAAGTTCATTTGTCAACAATACATGAAGTTGCTGGTCCAAACGCCACACTAGAGGCCCTTTATATATATACCACCAATTAACAACATAATGTCATCTTTTTGGTGGAAATCAAACAGGTATCTACCGTTGCAGTTGCAAGTTCACATTGAAGGGCTTAAGGAGGAAAAATAATACGAGGGACAACTGCTTATTCAGTAGAATGCTCGGAAGGACACTTGAAGGAGTAAATATAAACTACCCACGGCAAGTCGCAACCCTAGCTCCGAAAATAATTCGGAAACCATGGCTCTCTTGTCGAGTCCGGATCAGGTTGGCACACTCGCTGAGCATACTGAATAAGCACTTAGTAAATTTTTTGACACATATATGTCCCATAAATACCTCCAGCCTACCCTTGAAATGACACTGAGTAAGCACTCATCATCCGCATATTCTTTTCCTTTTCCTTGTTTTCTCTTCTGGTTGGTGCAATTGGATGAGCAAGAACAGAAATGAAATTCACTTTGTTAGCTAGGGCTCAATTCCAAGGCAAGGATGTTTTCCTTGTTGAATACCAATGGAAATCTAAACAGAAGATAAGTAGAAAGAATGAGAAACACACACATACATATATATAAAGCATCTAAAAGTAAGTGGGTCGTATATAAATAAGTAACCAAGTCATGCATATAATAATCTTATCATATATCAAAGAGTTTTGTGTGTCATTTCCATCTAGTATGACAGTGGTTTATCTACACACACAAGGACCTCTCTATGTTCTATTATACAAAATATGCATGGTTATGTGCAAGGAATGGCTAGATAGGTTAACTAAGCCTAGCTATGAACTCAATTCTAGCTTTGCACCACTGAAATATTCCAAATTTCCAGTTTGGGAACACTGCAATCATGGAGAGAGATGCATGAAACACTACTGCAATAATGGAGTTAAAAAGGGGTTTCTTTCTTTGCCTCCACTACTAACCCCCTTTTCTCAAAATAAAAGGGACCATTTGTAAAGGAGCAGCTTTGAGGTTCCAACAGAATATTCATGGACTAGCTATCTCCTCATCCTCCAGCTCTTGAATTATTTTCTAGACACATCTTTTAGCCCCCATCAAGCACTCATTCCACCTTTTTTTCTATCTGCAAAGGTCCCAAATAATTTAATCCCTCCCCCTCCTCGAAACGCACTTTATTATTAACTATGATTTTCACTGAGATATATGTAGTTCATGACACCTCCACCTAATCAAATCCATCCATTAATTGTTGATGGGCAGATGGTCTGATGAACACCAACCCCTAAGAAATCCCTTGTTTGCCCTCCTTCTGTGTCATCCTTCTGAGTATTCTGGCGCTTCCTGGGGTACATCTGCAACTGGTTATTCATGGAGGAGAGATCACTTGCCGAGTTCTCTAAATCAGTTGTGAGATTTGTAGGTACCGAGTTTGGAGCAAACAAACCATTATATTTGTTTCCATCTTGAACTACTTGGCTGTTGTTGCACTTCACTCCAAAACTCTCAAGAAAAGATGGTTCGTTCCAAGTAGAGCCAATTGCAGCAGCTTTTTGTAGTAAAGCCGTGGCCGACATGATTGGTGGAGGCAGCTGGTTGTGGTGGTGTTGGGTGCTATAAAGGGAAGGAGCACTTGAAAACCGAGGGCTACCAACTTCCTTAAGGTTGGTTAATGGTAGCGAGGTGCTTGTCAGCTCTCCAGTATTGGTGGATGAGAGCTTGTTGCCGAAATCCCAATTTACTGGATAGTCCATTTGTGAAGGAATATTTGAGCAGGAAGAGATTAATGGGTCAGTAGCAAACAACGTTCCTAAACCGGCAGAGCCAATTTGATGTAGTTCTGGGAGATTGTTGTTCATTAATGCTTGGCTAGACTGGGATCCTTGGTTCATCCACAGAGAGAGTCCTGGTCTGCTCTGATCGATTGCTCCATCGTTACTACTTTGGATCGGCTTGAACACAGGAGAGAAATGTTGCACCATGTTGGGTCGTGCTGATGAAGTCCCCAGAAAATGATAGTTGATGTTGCCCGCAGTTACATTGTGGATGTTAGAAGCTGCCGTAATTCTGGCTGTTTCTTCCGCCAAGGCGTCGCAGAAGGCCCTGTGAGTGATGAAGCTATCTCGCCTGTTCACAGAAAACGTCTAGACAATAATTCATATCCAACACATCGAGAGAAAATGTACTAGTGAACAAAAAGAAAAGGAAGATACATGATTGCAGCAAGAAGAAGATCAAATTTACAGCTACTTAGACATTACTTTGGTTCCATCTCGTAGCCCAAGTGGCTGACATCTGCAACGGAACCATGAGAGTGTGGGTTTGTTCCCAGCAGCGTGTCCACCATAAAGGGGAATAACGAACAACATTATGAATGATAATCATAAAGGAACACGTTAGAATCCTAACAATCAAGAGATAGAGAGCTCCTAACGTTAGAAGACATCTCAATTGATGGAAATCAACAATATGTCTTTCTAACAAATTATTTGTCTTCACTATGTACCCTTTCTTTTTCCTCCTAAAAGCCAGATGGAGAGAGAGAGAGAGAGAGAGAGTCCTGTGTCTCTTCCACAGCAGATGACACAGAAAAAAATAATTCCAAGCTTCATAGTTAACCACTGTAGCCTAAATTTTCTTCTCTGGTATCATATAAACTACTTATGCGTCAAGAATAATTCCCATCATCGGTGATCGGTGTAGTGATAAGAAAACAAAAGCCTCAATTAATTACCGTGAGAAAAGAGTGCCGCAATCACATCTGTACTCCCTGGTGCCACAGGTCTTTGAATGAGCTTTCCAATCTGACTGCACAGCATACCGCTTTGAGCACTTCTCGCATTTCCACTTCTTCTCTCCGTGTTTTCGACAGAAGTGCTTCTTTATACCAGTAAGGTCTCCAAGAGCCCTGGAAGGGTGGTGGTGAACACAGGTTTTCTCTGGGCAGACATACACACGCTTCCTCGGTTCCTTGCTCGTCCTTTGCTTAAGCTTCCATGGAAGGTTATGCCCTCGCCGATGAAGTTGAAGGTTCTGATCTCTTTGGAACCCCTTCCCACATATTTCACACAAGAATCTGTTTGTTGCCATTAGAGTCTTCGGCGAGAGGGCGATGACCTCGGCATCAGGATCTGTTTAGCACCCATATTTGTCAAATGGAATCATCATCATCAGTCACAAAAAAAAAAAAAAAGAATGATGAAGATATGATCGATCTATGAATATACACACAATAATCACCAAATTTTACATGTACAGAAAATAATTACAGAAGCTACTAGTTTTTGATGAAGAGAGAAGATTATTGCCTGGGTTTCCTGGTAAATTTCTCTTCTTCTTGACGACGGGCGGCGGATTGGATCCAACAACTGTGTCCTGGGTGGTAGCACTACTTGTGATTTCTTCTCCTGCCATCTTCTCTAACATCTCAAATTCTCAATCTTCTTTCCTATTGACTCAATTGCATAAGCTGATGATAAATGGAAGTCTCTCTCTCTCTCTGAAGTCTGAATAGAAAAATAATATTCAATGAATGCGGTTAAAAGATAAAGTAAAGTTGGAGGGGTGAAGAGAGAGGGAGAGGGGGTGTCCAAAACCCAAAGGTGCATGATGACACATATGATGAGATCCGGAGAAAGCTAATATTCATGCTTTTCCTATTTGGAATGATTATCCCATAATTTGTTTGCCTTCAGACTTCCCATTTGTTTTTTCACCAAACTCTTAACTCTCTTTCATTTCACCATTAGTTCTTATTGATATATCGGGAGTTGCCAGCAATCCCATAACCGAAACTAAATATCCTTAATTGAACAACAATCCGAACACACTTCCTTTTCAAACCTTAACAGTACCGACATATGCTTTCACCTTCCCACGTATAACCAATTCTTACTGTAGAGTGTACCCAGCCGTGTACACCTCTCTCACTCTCTCAAACTAGCACGTAAGCCTTAAATTACAGTGCATTACAGTTTGATCCAGTTATAACCATGGTTTAAAGAATCAATACATTTTTGTCTATCAATTGGAAGGGCAAGGTTTAAAATATCGATATGTCCGATTAACTGTTATAGGCATATCGGGCGAATTGATACAGCTTTTGGTGTTCGTTTTTTTATTTTTTTTGCAACTGGTTCATGGGAGTCGGTTTAGGCCTTCTCCACACCTTGAACCGGTTAGTCCCCTGATATACTCACTGTAGGGGCATATCGGAGGGGTCCTAGAACGATACGTATCAATCGATACAGGCTGATACGTGTCGATACTTTAAACCTTGCTGCAGGGGTGTAGTTTATTTTTTATTTTTTTAATTTCAGTTTCAGTAAAAAAATTGATCTCCTTAAAACACACGTATAGGATATTCAAAAATTGGGCAGAAAAATAAGAACAGACCAAATGCAGATTTCTGAATTCTAATGCAGACCTATAAACATTTAAAATGTTAAATGCCTTCACTCTATACATCAACGCCCGCCTACAAATTGGCATCAATACCAAACTAATACCTTCCCCAACTGTATTTTAGGCTTAAAAATTCTGACCCTGCACTGAACCGTCATCCCCTTGACAGGAGAATTAAGTTAGTATATGAAATCCGGACCCCTTGAGCATTAGTACTTTATTAAACCAAATAATACAGGCTTATATATCCTGAATCCTGATCATGAAGGGATAAATCAGGTCGCACTACTATATTATATATGAAGTTAATTATGCCCAAGTCTGAACAAATTGAGCTCCCCCAACACTTGATTTTGGTCCAATCGATAACCCTACAGCTCATAACGTGCAATATTTTGTATTGCAAGAGAGCGAGAGGAGGGAAGGGGGCGAAAAGAGGAAAAGAAAATGCGCTAACTATAATTTTTTTTCTTGCCTAGATTTGGGACACCTTAATTACTTGCTTAATTAATCCCATTCCACACCTTTTCTTTTCTTTTGGTTCCTCACATTTCACAAAAGCAACATCTTTTTAATGTCTCCCAGGTCAAAATGAAAGCGAGAAGCATTTAGCCATTTACCAAGAAAGATACGTTGTCGTCGTCCCCCTCGTCAACTGTAGCTTTGTATCATCATCTCTGCTTTTCTTAAAGCTACACACGTACCTACATACCGTTAAGTGCCCGTTTGGTAGGGCACTTACCAAAATACCATTAAGTCATGTTTGGTTAAAAATCCAGAAAATCAAAAACATATAAGTCATAAAATCTACTTTTCGATGAAGTTATCTTAAAAATCTGTTCCTCACAGAGCACTCCTCACACTAATCTCACATGTTCCAACTGCATAATGGGAACATCTTCCATACTTGTACATTATTATTCATGGGAAATATTCCTAATATACGGTGGAATGTGGCTGTGAAGTCACTGTAATAAGCAGATCCCGTCACCTATCAATGCAGCTCAATCAACGCAGAAGCCCTCCCCCTCCCAAATGAGTTATAATACAATTGATCAATGCTTACAACATCTGATCACATGAATGGGGCGCATGGAATCCACCCTCAAACAAATATGTAAGTTAGGCTCAGTTTGGAAGGAGTATAAATACAAATATGTAGAACGCAAAACCTTATATTTTGTATGTATTTATACTATATATAAAACCGAGTCTTAAAAGAAAGCAAAAAAGCAAATTCTGAGTACTACCATTAATGAGTAAGAATAAGAGGATGTATAAAAAAAAAAAAATAAAAATTTTCATGGATTCAAAAACTCCGTGCGGGCCATGCACGTGGTCATGAACTGTGAGAAAACTACAATTAGAAGGAAACGGCTTGAATGTGCACAAACAAAAAAGGGAATAGTCGTCCATATGACCATGAAGCTCTCCACCTCACATTGACTAGATTTGTGATCCCACTTGACAGCCTTTTTAAAATAAACTTATCCAATTTAAATAATAAAATCAACCCCACTAATAAAATTCAATAAACTTTCCATTTAGGCAGTTTTCTCCAAATAAAACTTGTTGGAAAATCAAACTTCTACTACTACTACTATATTGTATTATATTAAGATAAGAGTAAATAATATTGAATGTAATTTGATTAATAATAGTGTTAATGACAAAGAAGGGAAGATGTTAAAAGACAGCGAACTGACAAAGGCAGTGAATTTTTAGAAGTGTGAGCAGGCGTCCCCTTGTGGGCTGACTTTTCCTAATAACCTTAATCATAATCTAATGATGTTTTTGCTTTGTTAATTTTTTATGATTTAATTTTTGGAGTTTTGCTGTTGAACTTTGGTGGCCCAAGAATATTCTCTCCTTCCCCAACACCCTCAAGGGTTTCTACTTTCAAGATTTATGAGATTCTTTTACAAACCCCCACATGAGTCTACTGAACTTCTAGTAGGGAAAGTCCTATAACCTCTCTCTCTCTCTCTGTCTGTAACTTTGTATAAATAATTTGTTATTGTTACTCTAATAAACCTTCTCTAGCAAGTTAAAAGGCTAGAAACAGTGAGGAGTATAGGGTTTAGGGAAAAGCAAAATGTTGTCACCGAGGGTATGTTTGTTTCTGTGGTTGTTTTTTTATCTTGGATTGTTAGATAATGTATTTATTGTAATCCAAACAAGCTTCAAAAGTATTTTCTAATTCCGAGGGTGAACCTGTCCCCTACTCCATCAGCTTCCCATAAAAGAACAAATACACGGTTCATTTGAGATTCTACTGTTACCTTTATTCCATTTTGGTTTCTATTTTCATCTTCTGGGTATTACATACTACACTGTATTAAGGGGATGGGCGCAAAGCAGGGTGCATATGAGGTCTACTTACCCCGGAAAGCCTGCCATTATATAGACTTGATCCTGTGCCTTTAGTTCGGCAGATCACATGGACACCCCACAAAGGGTGCCTCACATGTATATCTCGGCGTGCATTTGGAACATCTACTGTACTTATAATGGAGAAATGTGAATTCCATGTTTGGAGGGACGCCGAGTGACCATCATCTCAGCTATCGGGCATCATTGAATGTTAAAGAAAAAATATACTTTTATATCACTTCTTAGTTGTTTAATTAAGAATCGAGTAAAATCAGCATTCTATGATAAAGAAGAAATAGCAAATTAGGTTTTTGAAGGCCATTTTCCCCCATTCAAGCTATTAAATAGTTAATTATAGTAACCCTATTATAATATGGACACAATATGACCGTAATGGTGCACTCCAGGGGCAGCAGATGAGTGCAGATGCCCATTTAATTAAACTCAAAATCTTGTCCAAAGAGATTGTCCATTAAAAAAAGGGAGTGGCTCTGGATCTAGTACACGTGCTTGTGCTCAACAATTGGAGAATAAATGCCTTTTTAATATAATTATTTTTTATTAATTTGACATGTGGAAGGCTCCCATTTGTCGTGGCATCCTATGTGGGAATAAGGTGATAGTCTTTTGTATATTCCCTTGGATCCTTTTTCCTTCACTTTGTTTTTTTCTTTGCTAACTCTGGTTAGGTTGATCTGTAAAGACCAACCTGGGATAGGGTTTTTGCAGGTAAAACAGCCTCAACATATGCCACTTCTGGAAAGCAAAAACTGCCCTATCTCATTCTCAATCAAGATTTAGGGTTGCAGAGAACACACTAATCCTTAAGTCAAAGGGTGTTTGGTTATGGCAGTAATTACTATGTACTGACTTCTAAGTATATACTCTTTCTACTATATACTGGAGCCATTAATTTCTTTCACGTATGGCTGCATCTGATGAATAATTTCAGTGGCACAGATGACAGAACTGAAGTAGCACTCCTTTTGACTTGGGTATGATTTATGTTGAACAGCAGATGGATGCAAGGGGATTTCAGATTCGGACACCCAAACAGAAACTAGCTAGTCGAACCAATCAACTCATCACATCATCACACAGCCTGCCTTCAACAGAGAAGATCGTTTGTTTCCTAGACTACGCTGGGGCCACTAAATGGTGAGTGAGTTTGGGTCTGACGTCTGAGTAGAGCAGAGAGAAGAGTGGGCCATGGGTCGTGGGCACCATATCCATGGACGACAGAGCTTCTTCACGTCCTGAACCAAGTAAAAGAATCGTACACAGAGTCACAGACTTCGCAATTAGGATCATACGACGTTGAAGAAGACAAGTGACCTCGTGAGTTCAACAATCATCTCGTACCAAATGGCTTTGGCAGAGAATGTAGAGAAATTAGCTGCTAGTATATGCGTGCATGTTACAGTGTCGCGGGCTAACAGATATCTACTCTCAGTGGGACTAGGTTCTGTAAGTGACAAATTCATATTACTTCTCACAACACAAGATAAGAGTACGTATGTCCATGTCCACTAGTGAATGATAATGGAATCTAGTCAATATCATCTCTCTCTCTCTCTCTCTCTCTGATGTTGATGGATTCATGTTGGTCAAATTAAAAGTACCATGTGGTTAAGTGATGATATTAAGAAAAGGAAAATGTTAAGTAGCTATCATTTGTTGAGTGCGACCCTATAGTAATATTTCAGTAAAGAAAAAGAAAAAAGAAAGAAGAGAGACCACTATGATCCAACAGCCAGATGATAATGTGCCCACGTAGTATCATTTGCAAATAAGAAAAAAGATTCTCTTTTTGCTTTGGAAGCAAAGCAGCTGAGCACCTCTCTTATGGATAGATTGATAGATGGAAAGACAGTAATAAAACCTACGGTTACCTTTTCGTGTGTGTGTGAGAGAGAGAGAGAGACACAGAGAAAGAGAGAGAGGAATGGTGTCCATTGAAATAAGGAGAGCTGCAAATCAAATCATAGTCATGGAAGGAGAAAGAAAGCGACCTCGTCACGTAATGGGCACCCATGAAATATCCACCAAGAATAAAGCTTTTCTCGAAATTTAAAGATTTTAAAGGCGACTACAGCTTTAAAGGAAAACACTGAAAGAATTTGGGTGGCAATTGAATCCACTTAGAGAGGGAGATTTTGCTAGAATTTCCTTTTTGGCTTTGGAATGCGCTTGATTGTTGCTTTGGAGTTTGGAGGTGCTTTAGATTGGTTTTGTCTCTAAAGATAGGGTCTGGAGGCTCACTGTCACTCGATTTGTCCCTAAAGATATGGTTGGAATTCTTTGCTTGTGAGTGTACTGCTTCTTCCTGCAATGAACAGGCATGCTTTGTACCTGTTTGGGCCTCTTAATCGATGAATTTTGATCCTAATAATAACCTAATGTATCAGTTTTTAATACGGAATTCATTTTTGAGCCTGTCCTTTGTGTGTCTGGCTGGACAGAAATCATCTTACAAGAAAGAATTATTCCTTTTCCTTCTCTTTTTTTTTTAACCAAATTTTCTGCTCTTTTGGAACAACCTAGAAAATTGGTGCTATCCACTGAAATCGTGGAACAATAATATCAACTGGCCACTGACAATTGTTTCGTTGATGGTGTTTGGAATTGGGTCTGATAATCAAATAAAAAAGGGAGAGAGAGAGAGCCAATCCAATATTCTCTAAGGTTCTCCTGCTCATGGCTCAGTTTGGGCTAGGAGACTAGGTCTATAGGCTGAGCTGGTCTTCGAGATTCATTTTTCCAAACCTAGTTATGATTATTTTTCATTTTCTTTTCATTTTTTCCCTTGGAGGTAAAAAATCATATTTGGGATAGCAAGGAACCTGTCTCTCTCCCAAGGAAACTGAAAATACCCAAGCAATCAACACCTACAAAGCTATTAGGAAGATGCATGACAAAAATCCACTTTTTGATCTGTCACGTTTTAGATAACTAATTTGTTTATTTCAGATTAAACTATAGTCTATATATATATTTTTTCTCTTTCATTGAAAGAAGTGTATTTATTAATTTATTTTCATGCATGTTTTTTTTTCTCTCACTCAAAGGAATGCATGTTGGTTAATTGATGATTAATGGTGTTCACTGATGTCATAAGTTCTTTCTCTAACAGAGCAAGTAGTAGCTGGGATTGCAGATCACATATTGGTTAGTGTTTTCTTATTGTTTGATTATTTTCTCCTGATTCTTCATTCCTTACACAAATTTCATTAATATGTATATACTCTCTCTCACAGTTACCAAAACTTGGCCTTGTACCACTTTGAAGCATTACCTAATCTCTCTACAAAAATAAATTCTTGGGCCTCTTGAAAATCCATACATGCTCTAAGGGGCAGAACAAAAATGTCCAGACTTCTTTGGGGAGAGAGAGAAAGAGAATCAATCTATCCTATTCCAGATTGCTTCTTCCATATATAATTCCCAGTGAATCAATCTATCCTATTCCTGTACGCGTTTTCCCTCAGCTGAAGCAAATAGCCAAATTCATCGAATAATGCATAATAAACAGCAACCCAAGCTTAAGCTAAATATATGGAGGGAAAAAAAAAAGCTTAATTGCTTTCCTTTTGGGTAAGCAACCACTCAATCAGGCTTTGACGATTAAAAGAGACAAATAGATTATTGTGATATGTATTTGGCCACTAAAATTGTCTCTTATTTGGTGGACCCACTATATTGTCTCTTATTGAGTGGTTAAAACAGGACCTCTGGCCTCAGAGTGATTCCATACCACTATTTGGAATGCTTATCCAGGCTCTATTACCCAAGACAAGGAATTCTTCTATCCCTAACATCTCAGAAATTTGAATCACAAGGAGTAAATGTATGGGCCAGAACTAGTCAAGGGGTGGTTGGAAATTGGCTCTTCAGAGGTAGATGAGTTTGTGGGCCATAGAATGAGTCCATTGAGGGTCATAGAAATTTGTCTCATGTACTTTTTATGCCCTTCAAATAGGGAAGAGATTACAGTTAACCTCAAATTTAGTTTATATATAAGCCCATGTACTAAACCTTTGCCTTTTTCTCAAGGAGTGAGCATAGGTGGCATAAAAAGGCCCATCATCGTCAATCTGTGGCCCACAAATTGACCGACACCGAAGACAGGCCAACAACACTTTGTTTGGATGCTTGCAGTGTGTCCACTCCTTGAGAGAGAGAGAGAGAGATCACGGGCTCAAACTTCGGAGACGGTAGTAGTAGGTAGGAAAGGGAAACCATGGGGAGTGGAGCCTGGGTGAACCGTGAACCCCTTCACAATACAACCTGGTGCCAGTCTTGTTGGCTTGTCCCATCCCGTCCTTTGTTCCCTCCCTAGATATGGATCAACTGCCTTTTAGTTTCGGATGGCTCCAAGTGGGCCCCAACATAAGAGGAGAAACCATTAGATTATCTAATTCATTTAAGCTTTTCAGATGTCAATGCATGAAATCAATAGTTATTAACCATAGTCCATAACCTTATTCGTCTCTCTGCTTCAATTCTGTGCCCGTCCAACTAAGGAACTAGTTCAATCCGTGAGCCGGTGGGCCATGTATGTAGTACTTGAGTAGGGCCCCATTTGAGAATAACAAAGCTTAGCTGCATCAGCTTTTAAAAATAATATATATATATATATATATATATATATTATCATTTAAAATAAAAATTGAGGAAATTAACTCATGTTCTTCTAAGTCTAACCCCTAGTGAAGAGAATAGCACTCAGGTATATACATAGACGTACATGGACTAGACCGAAGACCCAGCGAACCAACTTTAAAAACTATGCCCGTCTAAACCGAAGGGGGATGTGTTTGAGGCTTGCCTGCTTGGTCCTAGGGCCGTCCAATCCGATGAATACTTTGAATCATTTTGGACCGGTTTAATTTAATGTCCGGACAGTTCAATGTGTTCAAATTGGTTTTAATCTAGATTGGTTCTAATCCAAATTTAATTAAATTGACACCTGTATTTTTATCTTCTATCAATGGATCAAACATTGCTTCAATCCGACCCAATCCAATACGGATCATCTAAGTCCAACCCAATCCAATAAATACTTTAGACCATTAAGTCTGGACTGGTCCATTTTAATGTTTTATTGGCCCGTCCAAATTGATTTTGATTTGGATGGGATCGATCAATCCAAAACAGGTCCAATTTGGCACCCCTACTTGGCTCAACTAAATACCGAAATAGCTGATTTAGGCTCCGTTGGCCTAGAATGGCATGCTGTAATCCTCTCACTCTGGCAAACATTCGGAGCCCATTTTGGCTTTCTCTCAAATGGAAGTAGGGGTGATCATGGGTTGAGCCGGGCTTTGCACTTATGATAAGGGCTAAAAATTAGACCTGGGCCTGGCCTGGCCTGGGGTTTCGGGCCTGTAACATAAGCCCTAGCCCTGGTCTACACGGGCCTAGGCTAGGCCGGGCTTGATTCTGGGCCAATGTCTTTCATATATAAAATATTATATATTTATAATATTTTATATTAAATGACATAACATGCATATAAACTTTTATTTTATATATTATATAATATAAAATATTATATAATATAAATTATACATGTCATATTATAATATTTATATATAATATAATGTAAAGTAGCATGCATGCATATATATGCATTATACATAAAATGTGTAAGTTTAAACATATGCGGGCCGGGCCAGACTTAAAATATTAAGCCTAAACCCAACCCTAAAATTTGTAAGCCTGATATTGGTCTGGACCGGGTCTCAACACAAAACCCAAGCCCAAACCCGAAATTTTTGGACTGGACTAGGCTGAAATGATCACCCCTACATGGAAGATTTTGCCAGGTTTCTTGACTAGTTTGCCCATCCAATGAAAGTGGGTTGGAACTTGGATGACCAAAAGAACCCCACTTGCTCCTCTCAATAAGCCCATTACTATCTTTTCAAATAGAAACACAGGAATGCTAATATCAATTGCGAATTTCTAATGCAAGGTCATGGGCAGGGGAAGTGAATGTGGGGCCTAGTCCAGAAAGAATGACAGAGGAAGAAAGCAATTGTCCATTTTTTGGGGTGTTAATATGCTCTGCTTGGGGGTTGATAGGGTATTGCTGTGTTTAATTGAAATAATTCAATCCGCAAGGAATATACAGGACCCATGTCCCATGATAGGCCTAACATCTGTTGTACAAGCCTAATGCAAATGTACATTGCATACTGGTTGCTCATGCCTGACCATTTAGAAAAAGTGTCCAAGCCCAATCCAAATGGTATTAAGATGTGACAATTCATAAAAAAAAAAAGTGTTTGTCTTTTCACTTTTTCAATACATCAAAGGGGGCGTCCATTGTCATTCAATGATGTTCTGGAAGTCTCAAAACTCAAAAGCATGCTTAGCCATAAAAGTTTGGGGACTTCGCCCAATTATGATAAAATTAGCGGTGGGGCATGATTTATTTAAAACAAATAAAAATTTATGGATAATAATATATTTAATTTAATAAAATAAATAAATAGTCATGGTTATCGGGCAATAGAGTGAAAGAGCGAGAGATAACTTTTGTCATTGTATATTTGTTTTATATAGTGGAATAATTGTAAATAGTTAAATAATAATTAATTTAATTTAATAATAAATAAATGAGATAAATAGGCAATCAAGTGGGAGAGTAAATATATATAAATATATATACGATTCTATATCTTACTTTGCTAGTAATAATAATTTGTTAGATTATTAAATTATTAACTAATTAAATAATTTAGTAAAATAAATAAAACTTTATGTATTAGCAATACAAGATTGGTAAAGGCTATCTCGAATTACTTAGTTAATTAATTTAGTGATGTTAATGGGTCGGGTTGAACTACCGGGCTACCGAGCCCATGAATAGGCTTAGTTTGATTCGTGGCCCAACTTGGCCTAAGATTTGGCCCGCGGACCAGCCTGGCCCGTGGCATGGCATGGGCCTGTGCGAGCCCGGGCTAGAACAAAATTTTAAGATCTTCTTTAATTTTTGTCTATTTTTTAATTTATGTTAAAATTTGTATTATTATTTTCAATTTTTTTAAAAAGCATGGCTTAGCCTAGTTCGTGGCCCGGCACAGACCTGCACAGGCTCGGGTCGTATATTATATATAATAATAATTATATAATATATTAATATATATAATTTTATTATATTATTTCATTTTATTATTGCATATATAAACAATTGTATACATCAAATTCATATAAAATAATCTATTTTTTAATTTATGTTAATTTTTTCATTATTTTTTTTCAAAATTTTTAAAAAACATGGATTAGCCCAATTTGTGGCCCGACCTAGCCTAAGACTTGGCTCACGAACCAGCCGGCCCGTAACATGACATAGGCCTACATAGGCTCGGGCCAAGGGCTATGTCTAGGAATGGCAACGGGGCGGGTATGGGGCAAGGCACCCCCTCCCCATCTGGCTAAATTCCCCTAACCCATCCTGCCTTGTCCCTGATATTAGGGTAAAGATTCAACCCCCATCCCCGGCCCCGTCAGGTATGGGGAATCCCCAACATGTCCCCGCTCCGCAACCATTGAACTTGGGGACGAGTAATCCTCGACATATCCCCACCCCGATGAATAATTTGCTTCAAAAATCAAAATCTATTCTATTAATCTTAATGCAAGGAAAAAAAATGCCACTTGCTTCATTGTATTGCTTAATGGCAAAAGCTCATACTGCACCTATGCAAGAACAAGGCAACAGCTAAGCAAGAGGGTAGAGAACAAAAAAAGTTCTTGACATTAAAGCCTTTTGAAATCTCAACAACATTTCACAAATCACATTATTCAACCTAATAAAACCCGAAAAGGATTCTATCACTGCATAGGATCATGAAAAGAAACAAAACCTGAATGATAATTGAGAATCATTAAGAACGAAAGTACATAAGGATTTGATCATAAGGGACGGTGAACCTCATTCAACAAAATCTCCTCTTGCCTCTAAAACAACCTGATTGGAAATTTGATACGTGCATGTGCATGCATGCACTAGGCGCATAGCAGTCGAAGACCCGGTCAAAATGGATAGCAGCAGAAGACCCGGTCATGTTAGCTCTTAATTGGGATAAGCCTTAGCCATTCACTTTTAATTCTGTTAGAATAGATAAGTCTTCAATTCTGTTCCTAGATAAGTGCATTCTGTTTCCTTAGATAAGTGCATTAGATAAGTCTTCAATTCTGTTCTTAGATAAATGCATTCTGTTTTTTTTGTTGATAAGCTCCTAAGATTAAGGGGCAGTAGTTCCTATTTCTACTCCCAGTTTGTAGCACAATAAGGCTATAAATATAGCCTGAATGAATGGAGTTGGCATTGGCTTTTCTACAAACAAACACTCTCTCTCTCTTTTCTCCTTATTCTAGATCCTCCTCCCTCTTGTTAGATAACTTGAGCGTATCATTTTTCCTCCCCCCTGTAGGATCCTTGTCTGCAAGGAAGTCGGGATAAGATTTTCTGAAGCGCCATTCATTCTCCCAGGTTGCATCCTCAGCTAGCGCCCCAATCCATTTGACCAAGACTTCGGATTTTGGGTGGTATTTGCCCTTGTGAATAATACGACAATCCAGGATTGCTTCCAGTTGGGGTAGGATGGTTGAAGTATCCGAGATTAGAGGAAGCTGAGTGGAAGTAGGGGTGATGGGTCCCAAGTGCTTCCGCAGCAAACTGACATGAAACACATTGTGGATTTGAGAGCCGGGGGGCAAGGCTAAGCGGTAGGCTACTAGACCAATCTTCTCAATGATTGGGTATGGCCCAAAATAACGTGGGGCGAGCTTCATGGAACGCCGAAATGCCACCGATGTCTGCTAGTAAGGCTGTAGCTTCACATACACGAAGTCACCTGCTACGGACGAGACTTCTCGTCGGTGCTGGTCCGCTTGACATTTCATCCGGTTCCGGGCTACCTGGAGGTTATGTTGTAGCTCGCGTAGGATGATGTCCCGGTCACACAAGTATTCGTCAACCGTCCCTACTCGAGTAGTACCCGGTACATAGGTCAGGAGACTAGGGGGTGGGATCCCGTAGACTGCTCCGAAGGGTGTCATTTTGGTGGAAGAGTGAGTGGAGGTGTTGTAGCTGTATTCTGCCCAAGGAACCCACTCTAACCATTTTCGCAGCTGGTCACCTACAAAACATCGTAGATATTGCTCCAACGTCCGGTTAACAACTTCGGTTTGCCCGTCGGTTTGGGGGTGGTAACTTGAGCTCATACACAATTTCGTCCCATGCATATGAAAAAGTGTCTGCCAGAATGAGCTGATGAATACCTTGTCACGGTCGCTAACAATGGATGTTGGTACTCCGTGTAGGCGGACAACGTTGGCAACAAATCCCTTCGCGACTGTGGTGGCAGTGAATGGGTGTTTTAAGGGAACGAAGTGGGCATATTTTGTCAACCGATCCACAATTACCATGATAACCGTGTACCCATTGGAGGGAGGCAATCCTTCGATAAAGTCCATGGAGATGTCTGTCCACGTTTGAGTAGGAATCGGTAATGGCTGAAGCAATCCCGTTGGTCTCATGCAATCTGTTTTGAAGCGTTGACATACGTCACATTGCTGCAATAAATCCTTCACCGTTCGACGCATGTGGGGCCAAAGGAAGCTGTGCTTGATGCGAGAGAGGGTCTTATGAAACCCAAAGTGTACCCCTACAGGGGATGAGTGGCAGTCTGCCACCACCTTTGAAATCAAGGTGGAGGCGGGGCTCAAATAAATCTTGTCCCCCTTGAACCATACCCCATCCCGTTGAAGCAACTTGTGGGAGGGTCGCTTCTTCATCAATTCCCCATAAAAGGTGTCTTGTTTGACTTCTTCTTGTAGCGTTGGCCACCAGTCTGCGTGTGGTATAGAGATGGAAAGAAACTGAAATTCAGCCATACGTGACAAGGAATCCGCACCTTGGTTCTCAGCCCCATTTTTATACTCGATCTCATAGTCGTAGCCCAGTATCTTTGGCAGCCACTGCGTTTGTGCCGGTGTGGTTATCCTCTGCTCGAGTAAATATTTAAGACTTTTTTGGTTGGTGCGGACTGTGAATGGTTTCCCAAGCAGATATGGGCGCCATTTCTTAATGGCTTTGACAATAGCTAACATCTCCTTCTCATAGGTGGATAATGCCAAGGCTGAACCTTTCAATGCTTCACTGAAGTAGGCCACCGGTCGGTTTTGCTGGATGAGGATGGCACCAATCCCGGTTCCACTCGCATCGCATTCAATCACAAACCGTTGGGAGAAATCTGGTAGACATAGGATTGGCGGTGAAGTGAGTGCCTTCTTCAACTGCTGAAAGGCCAGCTCTGCTGCCTCGTTCCATTTGAATCCCCCTTTGGTCAACAGTTGGGTTAAGGGAATTGCAATGCTTCCGAAGTCGCGGATGAACTTCCGGTAATATCCTGCTAACCCGAGGAAGCCACGAACCCCCTTTGCTGATGTCAGTGTAGGCCATGCGAGAACAGCTTGTATTTTGGCTGGATCAACGGACACGCCTTGTTCCGAAATCACATGACCCAAGTACTCGACCTACGAAACACCAAATTGACATTTTGACATTTTTGCAAATAATTTGTTAGAGGATAATACAGTTAGAACAACTCTCAAATGAGATAGGTGGTCTTCCCATGATTTAGAATAAACCAGAATGTCGTTGAAGAAGACCAAAATAAATTTCCGGAGGTATGGGTGGAAGAGGTCGTTCATGAGGCTTTGAAAAGTTGCAGGTGCATTCGTCAAGCCGAACGGCATCACTAAGAACTCGTAATGCCCTTCATGTGTTCGGAAAGCCGTTTTAGGAACGTCTTCTTCTTGCACTCGAATCTGATGGTATCCTGACCGTAGATCTACTTTGGAGTAAAATTTGGTTTCGTAGAGCTCATCTAATAATTCATCAATCACGGGGATGGGATACTTGTTTTTAACAGTGATTTCATTCAGTGCTCGGTAATCCACGCAAAACCGCCAAGCTCCATCAGCCTTCTTCACTAGCAAAACTGGTGATGAGAATGGGCTATTGCTTGGTCTTATCAGCCCTGTCTGCAAAAGCTCCTTCACCATCTTCTCTATTTCGGTCTTCTGGTAATACGGGTATCGATATGGCCTCACACTAACCGGTCCTTTGTCGGGAAGCAGTGCAATCCAGTGGTCATGTGGTCGTTTAGGAGGCAGGCTTGCGAGCGGCTCAAACACATGGGAAAATTCGGTGAGGTTGGCCACTGCTATGTGAAGGAACTATTTGAAAAAAAAATCCCATACCTTGTAACCCATTGCATTCCTTGTTGGTTAAGGCTTCGATGCTGGCTCGTCTCAATCCTTGGAAGTTGCAAGAGAGTTCCTCCTTTTTGAACGTCAAGGTTAGTTGTTTGTAATCCATCTCGACGGGTCCAAGCGTTTCTAGCCACTGTACTCCCAACACCAACTGGCATGTTGCGACGGGAAGAACATAATAGTCAGCGGTAATGGGGTGTCCTTGAATAGCGAGGGTGAGAGCTCGGCACTGCCCCATGCACTCGATCTTTTCACGGTTGGCCACCATAACTTGAAATTTCTTGTCTCGGTTCACTGGCAACCTGAACTTGGAGACGATGGCTTGGTCAATGAAGTTGTGGGTGTTGCCGCCGTCAATTAATACTGTCACATTCTTGTTTTTCAGTTTCCTAAGAACACGTATGGTTTGCGGGTGCTCAGCTCCTGCAATAGCATGGAAGGAGATTTCAGGGATGGCTTCTTGGTTTTCTTCCTTTGATTCGACAGTCTCCACGTCCGCCGGTTCTGGATCCTCAATCATGAACAGTTGTGGACGTGCACAACGGTGGCCGAGGGTGAACTTCTCATCACAGTAGTAACACAGCCCCTTCTCACGACGTTCTCGCGCCTCCTGGTTGGTGAGTCGCCGGGATGTTGGGGAAGGAGCACTGGAAACCTGGTTCGCATGCGAGCTTGGTGGAGGCCCAAGTACACCGGGCATGGGGTTGGGTGAAGTCTTCTGGGTTGTCATGGCTAATGGGGATCAAATCGGCTGGCTAGCTCTCCATTGTAAGTGATTTCGTTCCTCAATTAATCGGGCCACTCCAATCGCCTCTATCAAGGTTCGGGGCTGCTTGATCTTCACATCTAAGCAAACGTCATCACAAAGTCCTGCAATGAAACAGCCAATGAGAAAGCTCTCGGGCAGGCCGTCAACTCGATGAGAGAGCCTCTTGAAGGCTTCTTGATAAGCCGTCACAGTGGTGGTTTGCTTCAGGCGGGTTAACGCCTCCGATGGGTCCTCGTAGTCGGTGGGGCCGAACCGTTGTAACACCGCTTTGGAGAGTTCTTCCCATGTGAGCGGTCCGCGATGCTTGGTCAACCACCTGTGCCACTGTAAGGCGATGCCTTCCAAATGGAAGGAAGCTAGCTACACCTGTTGGTCCGGAATAATATTTTGAAATTCAAAATACTGCTCCGCCTTGTAAATCCAACCGCTTAGATCATCCCCATTAAATTTTGGGAATGACAGCTTGACGTGTTGATGAGGGTGGTCATGGGTGGAGCTTGAACGAGAAGTATGGGGGTGTGAGGATTCTTCATGGGCAAAGGGGTTGGTCTCGGGAGTGGTCCGTGAGGCTCGAAAGGCTTGGAGTTTGGTTAACACTGCTTGTAAGACAGTGTTCACTTGGTCGATGCTCGACTCATGTCGCGCTAAGGCTTCATTGACCTCATTGCGGAACTTCGCGTTAGTCTTTCCACGGGTGTCCATGGTCGAACCTGGCTCTGATACCAATGATACGCTCAAGTTATCTAACAAGAGTGAGGAGGATCTAGAATAAGGAGAAGAGAGAGAGAGTGTTTGTTTGTAGAAAAGTCAATGCCAACTCCATTCATTCAGGCTATATTTATAGCCTTATTGTGCTACAAACTGGGAGTAGAAATAGGAACTACTGCCCCTTAATCTTAGGAGCTTATCAACAAAAAAAACAGAATGCACTTATCTAGGAAACAGAATGCACTTATCTAGGAACATAATTGAAGACTTATCTATTCTAACAGAATTAAAAGTGAATGGCTAAGGCTTATCCCAACTAAGAGCTAACATGACCGGGTCTTCTGCTACTATCCATTTTGATTAGGTCTTCGGCTGCTGTGCGCCTAGTGCATGCATGCACATGCACGCATCAAAATTTTTAGAGAACAACAAGATTTTACAAACTGGGAGCTTGCAGTCACTAGTGGACATAATTTGAGATGGTATCACAATTAGGAATATGGTTAGCGTAATGTTGACATTAGCAATGTAGAAGAAACACTTACTTTCTGCTATACAAAATAATGCTTGGCTGTTAAGTAATGTTTTGAAAAAATGAATCGGAGGGATACTGTTTTTACTGGTCTCACTGGTAAACACGGTTACAGAGGGAGAAACTTAGCAGACGAACGAAGAGAGAAAGAATGATAGATACGGCGTGCGATTCCTCTGTAACTGGTCATTGCTGCTATGGTGGTGGCAGTGCCCAATGGTCGGCAGATGAACAGAGAGAGGAAGAACGATGAAGAGATACTGGCATACAATGGTTCCTCTGTAACTGGTCATTGCTGTTACGGTGGCGGTGGCACCCAGCGGTCAGCGGATGAATGGAGAGAGGAAGAATGAAGCCAAAAGTGCAAAGTGCAAAACCTTCTCTTCTCTGGCGGCAGACAAAGTCTGTAATCTACGAAGGAAGAGCCGTCGAAGACTGAAGAGAAACAAAATTGCAAAATGACCTAATTTACCTATTACCCATGTATAAAAAAGGGTATTATTATTGTAATTTACAACCGGGTTTGGGGATTTATATGCAGATCCCATCCCCGATCCGGGGCAAAAGAAAAATCATCGAACCCGACTCGTCCCCATTTATGATCAGGGAAAATTTACCTTGTTCGGGGCGGGTCAAATCGGAGACCCGATTTTGTGGGTAAACTTGCCATCCCTAGCTGTGTTGGGTCGATCCCCTAAAGTATCTCAGGGGAGGGAAGCATAACCCACATGGCATGGCCCAACACGGCTTATTTATAAATAAAACGAGAGATAAAGACAATTTTTAACAAATATGAAAAAGGTAGAAGTTTAAATTTGCAATAGCAATGATTAAAAGCATGAAAAGAGAAAGATTATAAGATTATAAGATTTCATTTAGGTTATATAAAAAAGATTCTATTTGGCAAATGCACATTAATTGATCATACAACCTTCTGCTTTTAGGTTATATATAAAATGTTGATATAAATGAATTAAAAACAACAACAACAAAAAAAAATAGTAGTTTTTCCGACTCCATCCATGGGGTTTTCCATCAATATGTATGACTGATTTCCAAAACTAAAAGCAACTGATAATCTACAAAATCATATTCTTTTTCGGATGCGGCAGCTCTTTTTGTTTTCAAAAAGCACCCTTATATTGTTGTTGGTTTTGTGTTCCTTTGCCTTATGTTGTTGTAAAAAGTTAACCTTTTTAAAAACTTCAAGCTTCTGCCAAAGAGTATAATTCCCCTTTGTTTTTTATGTCATATAGATGGTTTAAAAAGCTTCCATGGAGGTTTTTTTTTTTTTCATACAGGAGGGCCAATTCGCTTGTAGTCAACTTGGTTATTAGGCATTATCCCTCGCAACAAAGAGGTGCAGATTTAAACCACGGATGGTTACAGTGGATTCCATATGCACCCTATCACTAACACTACTAACCCACTAACAGATCTAGCATGTACCATAGCACCTCACCCTTATTGAAAAAAAAAAAAAAAAAAAAAAAGCATCCACAAATCAAACAATTGGAGTTTTGTCCAAAAAAAAAGAAGAATAAAAAAAAAAAAAACTAGGGCTACACCTACCTCAAGAATTGGAAGGTTTGTCTTTAGACATGTAGAGCAAGAATTGTCTGACCTAAGTTTGCATGATGGCCCCCTACTTGATTTCTCCTTTAAAAATTAGAAGATGAAAAACCTTGCAATGTGTTGACAAGTGGCCATGTTTATGTTGTTGAGGATATATATATATTTTATATTCCAAGGGATTTGAGCTACTCCAGTAACACAGTTTTTCACAAGTTGGGAGTCATCCTATATTCAAGCTTCCTCTGATTGGTCTAAGGGCATCTACTCCTCTAAAGCTTCCAAAGGCTCAACAACATTTAATTTGACTGTTTTCTCCCCCATTCCCAAAGTCGGTGATTATGGGAATCGAATTCGTGTTTATACTAAAGGGAACCGGCTAACAACATTTGATTGTTGATTTTCCAATGTCTCAGGTTTTGCTAAGAATATTTTTCACAAGTGGTTTCTACTTTCTAGTGGCACATTCAGTCAATCACTCCCCATCACTTAGGGGTGAATGCAATTTGGGCTGAGTTATGTCGGGTTAAGCTCAATTCATGAAACCCAACCCAAATAACCCAATTCTTATATGGTTGGGTCGGGTCATGTTGGACTGGATCAGCCTAATAAATATAAGACAAAATCTCAAAATTATTTGAGTCGCTTGCTCAAGTCTAGTTGAAACTAAAATTACATAGTCATTTAATAATTAATCAAATGCATTATGAAGACAAAGGTTTAAGTATTGATGATTCATCATAAAAAATTATTTTCACATGCCCTCGAAATAAAAATAAAAATAAATAAAAAAAAAGTCAGTGGTTGGCTCCAAATACTTACCTCATCATCAAGAGTTCACATCCAAAAGTCGCATTACCTCTCTCCAAAAGATGTTTTGGAGAAATCAATTCAAGAATTAATTCTTGGAGTTTTAGACTTCTTTCACAAGTTGGCAAAACAACATTAATACAATCAGTGGTTCAAGCTATTCCCATCTACTCAATAATGACCACGATTTTTCCAAATAAGGTCCGGTCCATACAAAGATTGATAAGTTATCTAGAGACTATTGGAGGCATGGGAAAACATGGTCAAACTAAACACATTATTGCTTGGGGAAATTTTTGCAGCCCAAAATCTCTAGGGCTAGAACAATGGCAACCAATGAATAAAACTATATTTGGTAAGAAAAATTGGAGATTAAGCTACTACTCTAACTCCATATGGAGTCCAGTCAGCTATGAGAGAGGAATATTTCCACAATGGTAACCTATTTTCAGCTAAAAAAAGGAAGATTAAGTTCCTTATGGTCCCTTCCTACTTTGAAAGAAAATTCTCTTTAGATGATTAAAGATAGTTTATCTATCTCTGCCTGCGAAGACCCTTGGGTTCCTTCTTTACCTAGTGGTATACCACAGCTCTTGTCTTCGGTTTCCTCACAGTTTAAACAGTTCACAATGGCGAACCTTTTGAGTGATACAACATCATGGCAAGGATAGTTTCTCACCTCAAATGGTCAAATCTCTGGAAGCTCAAGGTCCCCTATCATTGTATCCTTTTTAGTTTGGAAGCTCCTTTGGGATGGTCTTCTTACCAAAGATAAATGTATCAAATAATGGTTAAAGAAGGATGACTTACTTTGCATCTTTTGTAAGCAAACCACAAAAAACAGTAAGCATCTCAGATCTTTATTTGTCGGTTTGCCATAGCCACTTGGTGTGAAGCTCAAATAGACATCTGGGAAGCTCGAAACATAGCCATTTTTTAAGACCTTTTGGGTTCCAATTGATCTAATAGACAAAGCCAAAACTTATCAACTGGAGCTGTCTCACCAGTACCAAAATAGTCACCAACTCCCACCTACAAAACTAAACAGTTACCATAGGCCCAGTACCCCAGTTACTCATTGATGGTTCATACATATCATGATAATACATACAAGCTATGCAAGGAAGATGTTTCATCATCCAAGGTTCCTCTGAAGGCATCATTTTAGCATAAGGAAGACCATGTTGGGTCGTCATTAGTCAGTGTATTGGAAACAGCCCAAGGTCATGGACTTACAGATTAAGCTTCATATTGTTTCATCACACTCCTTACATACAGCTAAACTTTTTGAGTATCAGTTATAAAGCGCCTACGTATTGGATTGAGCAGCTTAACCAGACAAGTATTAGTAAACTACTGTCATCTTTGCCTTTTATTTCCTACTCTCATGTAAATAGATCTTTTACTACAGCAGCTCATATATTACCTGGGCTCGGATCTGCTACTCACAAGTTGTTCCTACATCTCTACCCACGGGACATTACAGTTGCGCATAATTAGGAATATCTCCCTTTTCATTCATAGGGAAGTGTTCCCAAATACACAGCAGTGGTTTTCCTGCGTATAGATGTGGGAACATTTTGTGGGTAGGCCTAGCAGATCCCGTGTGATATTAGCCCAAATAACTTGTAAAGGGCAACTTGTAATCAATTATGTACAGTTATCTGTAACTTAATGAAGGCTGCTTCTTTTTTCATGGAAAAAAATGTTGATGATTCATCAAAGACCAGACTTGTTTGGCTATTTGACATTTGAAGAAGATGAGATTTTCATTTTCAATATCTTCCTAACACATCCTGCATAGTAGGTTCACATTCATGCCTGGATCATGCAATATCTTTGAAGGGTGGGAAGTTTTTCTCTTGGAAGAAACCATAGAAAATTTTGATTTTGGGTATGGTTTTGATTTTTCAAATCTTTTCATATGGGGTAGCATTTGGTTATCAACTTTTGGGATAGCATCCAACCAAACAGCAAATCTGGTTTAAAAATTTTACTATTTTCACTCTCAAGTCCCTACAAGGCATGCCTTTAGTGTCCAATTAGGGAAGTGGATCGCCTTAGATTGTTCAACATCTTGAGTGTACCACTTGGGTCAACATGACTGTACCCCAAGATCTGGAATCTTCAACGCTGGTCTACTTTGATATTGAGAGTAATATTGCTAAGTTTCCTTTCATTCAAGAGTATTAAGGAATTGTTTAACTTAAAAGCTTAAGCTATTAGGTAAGGCCTCTAACAAAGAATTTGTAATGCAGATCATTTGTTACCCAAATATCCTTAGAGATGTTAACATTTTTTCCCATTTCCTACCATTCTTATGATCCCTTCTTTATAAGCTTTCCATTGCCTCTCAAACCAAGGGTCATAACTTTTATGGGACTTTTCAAATAAAATAAAAAATGGCCATTGCTGATATTTCTTTCCAACTACTTTTGATTCAAGTATTACCTCTGTCAAAAAAAATCCATTCCTTTTTTTTGGTAGAAAAAAAAAACTATTCAAATTTGTCCATACAAATATTTTTAGCATATAGAAGACTCTAAGGATTCACGTTAATTCAGTAATAGTACTATTATTATTTTGTGTAAAAGAACATAATTATCACATTTTAGAAAAAAATTGCCTTTAAACTTAAAACTTCTGACATACAATATGCATGTATACATGTATAAATAGATAAATATGTATATATACATGAGACTATGTTTGGGAAGAGTACAAATACAAATATATACAGTGAAAATACAAGGTTTAGAAATATATTATACCAGGTTTTACACCATACATATTTGTATTTTTGTATTCTAACCAAATAAAATATATAAATACTAGCAACGAAAAAAAATACACAAATAGATAGATTTATACATCTGTGGATGCATAGTTGCATATACATGCCAAGGATTGAAATTTAGATACGTATTGAACCGTATTAGCCAATACGTAATGTATCGGGAGCCTCCCGATATTCAAGGGGTAGAAGGGCCTTAGACCGACCCCTCTGAACTAGGTTCACAAAGAAAAAAAAAAAAAAAAAAGAGTAGCGAGTGCCGATACAGCCCGATACACCCCTACTGACGTATCAGGCTGTATCAATATTTTGAACCTTGATATATATGTATGAACAATGAATACACACATATACATAAGTACTTACATGTATAAATATATATTTATACTTATAAATATGAAGTTAAATCAAATACAAATTGAGTTAAGTTGGTCAAGGCCTCAATCCTAACCCAACCCAAAGTTGAATCCGTACCTTTCAACCCTAACCCTAACCTGAACTTCAACCTAATCCTTTTTTTTTTCCGGGCTGTGTTTAGGTTGGGTTTGGGCTAACCTAGACCATTTTGGAGTTCTACTCATTGTTTATTTGACCTTATAGACCTTTCTTTCTCTCTTTTTCTCTTTCATAATTTATTTTATTCTTTTTTTTTCCTAACATCTAGTTCTTTCACTTGGAAGAATTTATATTTATCTACTAATGATCGTAGAGGTGTGAAAAAGCCAATTTTATTTCCAAGTTGATGCCATCTTATTCTCAATTTTTGGGCTCAAAAAATTCTTCAATGATAAGCGGTAAGTTGAACCATTTGAGTAATGTTTAAAAGACCTTGGATCAACTAAACTAAGTTGTACACAACGGGATACAAAACCCAATGAAGAGTAAATTTGTCACGAATTTGTATAACTGATAGTTGTATGGATCATTGATTGTCCACTTTTGGTTGGATTACTTAAGATGTTGTATATGCCTTTATTTTGACCCAATGCTTAGGGTGCAACTTGGACGGGTTGAGGATTTTTTAAAATTTAAATGGCTAGGCCCAAGGGCCCAAGCCCAATGCTTAAGTTTTTTATATCAGGTACCATTTAGGAGTGATCATTTCAGCTTGGCCCAATCCCGTCGAGAAATTCTGGGCTTGGGCTTGGATTTTTGTGCTTAAGCCTAGCCTTCAGATATTTAAACATATATATTTTATATATAATGTATATATATGTACACATATTATATTGTATTATATTATATTTTATATATAAACTAGCATGGACCCATGCGTGTGCACAGGCTTTGTTAAAATAATTTCAGGCAATAGAGCTAGGGATGCAAGTTGGGTGTACCCAATTCAATCAAAGCTTTTGCGCAAGTCGGGCTTGAGTTTTTTAATTTTAAGATGGGCTTGAGCCAAAAAACTTGGGCCTAAACTAAATTCAAATTGGGCTTAGGTTGAGGCCTTGGGTATTGACCCGATGCAATTTAAGTTTGTCCAACATTTTATGATATATACATTATCAACCTATTCTATTTGGAAATTGAGCTACAAAGCTCAATATGCCCAAACCCAAGCCTAATCCGAGCAGGGATGGCAACATAGTGGGTTCGGGAGGGTTTTGTAAATTTTAGACTCTACCTGCCAAGACTCCCCTAATTTTCTATTATTTCTTGTTATATAAAAGCAATAAATAAGTCAAATAACATAAATAAACAACAAAATTTTCAATTATTTGATTAAGATATAAAAGAACACTTAAACTATCAATTGTCATTTACATCTAATTCAAAATATTATTAAATTCAACACATAGTACAAGTTTATATTCTTTTCAACAATATGCAAGTTGAGGGGTTGGGTTTAGCCTAATATTGTATCCTACCCGTAATGTACGGGTTGTAGAATCCCAAAACCCAACTTGCCCCAAAATCCATCCTACAAACAAAAAAACTCACCACGTTGAGGTGGGTAGGGGTGGATACCTACTGGATAGGGAAGAAATTGCCATCCCTAAGCCTGAGATGCTTAGTTATGGTTAAGTTGGGCCTAGGTTGGTAAACACAAGTTTAACCTTGAATTGGACCAAGCTTGAGCTTGAAGTTTGAGACTTAGGATTGGATTGACCATTAACCTAACCCAACCCACTCAAGTTGCACCTACCAAGGACCCATGTGATGCATGGGCTTTGTTAAGTGAAAGCTAAATAATAAAAGTACATAAGAATAGACAATTGTTTTACACTTTAACCTTTTTAAATAATTAATACTTAGTTATATTTTATATAATACTCTTAATAATTTTTTACAATACAAAAATAACAATAATTAATTTCAGCTAAGTTGTTCATCAAACCAGTGAAACCGACCAACATGATCCAACTCGACTTGAGTTAGTCGGTTTTCTAGTATTTCTGGTGGGTTTTGGTTCAGCAATTTCCCAACCTAACCACGTCGGGCCAATTTTAGTTTGGTCATTTGTACATTGACAAAAAACAAACTTACCCAACCATCTACCTCTCTCTCTCTCTCTCTCTCTCTCTCTCTCTCTCTCTATATATATATATATATATATATATATATATATATATATATATATATATTCTTATTATCAAGTATTATTAAATCTATTATAATTATTTTTGTGTTTTTGATAAAATATTATTTAGTTATTAATTTTTTAATATTTAAAATTAGTTATTTACAATATTATTTATTTATTAAATAATGTAATTATTTAGTTATTTCAATATTACTTATTTATCAAATTTCATAATCCATAAAATTATAAGTTATACTATTATTACATAATTTCGTTATTAATTTTGTAAAATATGAATTATTATTAATTAAAATATTATGAAATCTATTATAATGATATTCTATTTTTAATAAATTTTTTAAGTTTATTACATAAATTCATTTTTTAACTATTTAAAATTTAGTTATGTTAAATATTTTATTATTTAAAATATTTAGTTATTTAAATATTTAAATAAAATGTAAAATATCATTATTTAAATTTTATTTATTTAAGGTTATTACATAATATTAAATATTTTTATATAATATTTATCTATTTTTAATATTTGGTTATTTATAATATTGAGTTATTGAAAATTTTAAATAATATATATTTTTTTATTTTAAATTTTTATTATTCGAACAATTCATAAAATTATAATTTATATTGTTAGTACATAATTTCGTTATGAATTTCATAAAAGTATAAAATTATTAATAATATGAATACTATTAAATCTATGATTTTTTGTGTTTTTAATAAATATTTTAAAGTTATTACATAATTTCATTATAATATTTAAATAATTATTAATTTTTTTTTAATTCATACTTTCTTTTGATAGATATAGATGAAAAGTGGGGGATAGGATAAATAGAAATTAGAGATAAATAGGAATTATAGATAATTTAGGAGAAAGTGGGGGATAATGGTGCCACTTGGCTAGATTAGATTAGATTTTGGTATAGAGAGATTTTAGGAATAGTTTTAAGAAGGGATATCTAAAGAGATAAACATAGAGGAAAAGAGGGATGGGCTAGGCATGCTGAAATGTCAAAATGAGAAAGGGAAAAGGGAGTGATGAGGTTGTTTCATGAGGGAGCAAGGAAGGCTAAAATGAAGAGGGGTTGAGAGTTCTCAGTTGGGGTAAGGGAGAAAGCTCAAGCCATGACGTGGCATGTTTCTACTTTAGTATATATATATACCCAAAATCAAGCCCAACTCAACTCAGACCCATGTAGATCCAAGCCCCAACCCATGTGACCCACCCATGCCCATCCATTCCACTTGTGGGTCAATATGGGTCATGCAACTCATTAGGGTTAGGGGAAAAGGGTTGATGGCAAGGATCAAATCCCGTTACGAGTGTTTCAAAACCCCTCTTTTTTAATAAAAAATAAAATATATAAAAAAAACTATCTAAAAATCAAATTTTGAAAAAAAAATAAAAAATATATAAAAACACACTATTTTTAAGTATCGAAGAGGTGTATCAATACTTTGAAACTTGGTTGAGGGTACCCATTGGGTCATCTATTAAATTCAAAATTAGGGTTTGAAGCAAGATGGTTTAGTATTTTATTCACTGCCTTCCTTGCAGACAATGGCGAACAGAATCATCAACGAAAAGTGGCTAACAAATATACTAGCAAACGGAGAACAACCAGCCCCTCCATTGTACCTCCTCATCATATCATCTTCTTTCTTGATTCATCGAATTAGAGTCTCTCTCTCTCTCTCTCTTCCCATTTCATCTCCTTCTTCGTCCAAGGACCAATGAAGCTAGAGTGCACCCAACCCATCACATGTCCCTTTTGGTCTATCCCTAGCCTTTTAGCCCATTCAACTTGCAACATATCACTTCTTACAAATATTGTTTAGGATCATTTATGGATGTGACCATACATCTATCTACTCTTCTCGTATTTTATCACCTATTGAACTATGCTACATTTGGCATTCCTTATCTTAAGGACTTACTAATTGGGCCCCGTGCAATGCATAGGCTTTGTTGCCCAAATTTCAAGTAGAAAGAACCATATGACATTTCAAGCATTAATTTCGCTTAAGTCCTATGATAACCCAAAAGTGACCTCTCTATTTTTTGGGATTGACCTGGGCCTAGCCCTAGCTTGACCTTTCACCAATTTATGATTAGTGTTTTCAACCCATTGTTGACTTGATCGATTGAGCTATTCAAACCATCACCTAACCATGATTCTAGGTCTACATCTAATAAAACCCAGAGTTTTGTTAAAAAAACTATTGACTAGGTCAAAACCATACAACCTGGCAACCATTTTGGATAACTTTTTGAGATCTATGTGTCCTAAGGGGCCATAGGCACCTATTTTTTCAAAAAAAAAACCTTTTTTGGCCTCAAATTACAATTTTTTAAATAAAAAATTTACAAATAACAATTTAAAAATTAAAATTTTAAATTCCTCGAACAATGAGTTTTTAAGTGCAAAAAAGAGATAAGTCCTTAAAACAATGAATGCCAAATGCAACCTAAGACTCCACCAAATGACTTTTTCATTTATAACGTACCCTTTTTAGCTTTTCCATTTACTCCTATTTAGACATACTAACAACAGACCCGTGAGATGCACGGGAAGATAAAGAAGACTAAATGAAAGAAAGAGCAAAAGGTCATAGTATTATGCACAAACATCTACATATAAACAATCACTCAAAGCTAAAACTCTTCATTAAATTAACATTTCCTTAATAGAATCAATTTTTAAACCTTCTTTAAATACAACCAAATAATGTTAAAATGATAATTTTATTCTATCTCAACCTAACAACCCTGTTAACTCGGGTGAGGAAGATGTATCTTATGTTTGCAATTAATGTAAATGAAATTGTAGGGATAAGAGCTGGTTTAAACAATTAAAATGAGTGTTTTCCATGTATGTAAAAGTGACATATGTAAATATCTCATTCTCACTTCTATCCTCATTTTCTAACATATATTCTATTATTAATATAAATAACCTTAAATATAATGCTTGTCCATTTAAAAAATGGAAAAGATATAAAACTTTTATTTTTTAAACAAAAAAAAAAATCATTAACCACTCAAAGCAAGATCAACTTGTAAAGCTTGTATAATGAAAAGAGGTGCACAAGACCAAGTTAGTGGTGAGACAAATAAAAAGCATGCCTAGCTAGGATATGTGCAGCTCTATCGCAAGAACATTGTACAAACTTAAGCGAGCAAGGGGGAATAAAATCAAATAACACCTTACAATTGGCTACCAAGGTTTGGACTTGACAAGGAAGAGAGGAATTCTCTCCCAACATGGTGTGGATGGTAGTGAGCACATCCCAATCAGAGTAAGCGATCACTTATTAATAGAGTCATATTAAGCCACTATTAACAAAAAAATGTTGTGGCTATCTCTTCAATAAAACTTGCTTAACTTGCTTACATGCTTAATAAAAAGAAAAGCTAAAGTGTGCTTTTCTTCCACCTCCACCCTATCAAAATACAAAGCAATGGGACCCTTTTTTTCGTCCTAAGTTTCCATTTCTCCCACAATAAAAAAGAGAACCTTAATAAAATCCATTTGCTTGAGCTTTTGAAAAGAAGATTAATTAGAAATACAAGGTTAATAGACAAATAGTGGAAATGAAAAATGCTAAGCAACTTTAAGTGAAAAGTAAAACAATAATACCACCTTCACTCACATAATTTTAACTTAGAAATCTCGTGCTAGGATTGGTGTTTCACCTATGTTTGCCTCAACCTCTATCCAATCTGAGTAGTTTCATTGAGAGTTTGAGACCTATAAAACTATTAGAAGAATGATGAATGTTGGAGACCAAAAATGGGGCATGAAAAAATTCGGTGAAGCGGCCATGGGGCAACTTTAAGAATCATTCTGATAATGAAGAAAAAGGTAAGTAGAATATAGGAATCAATCTAATTTACCATGGAAGATTATCTTGTGAAAAAGGAAAGTGCAAAAAAATAAAAAAGGATTGCAGAAATAAGTGATCCATAGGAACATTACTATTTATTTTGATATGTAAATATAAGTGAAGGAATAAAAACAAAAAACCTCAAATTACATGGGAGAAACTATAGATTCAAACAAAAAACACAATATACATCAGCCAAAACTGCAGAAATTATGGCTCTCTACCTATAGATTCAACAAAGTCGATCTCCCTAAACATTTGAAGACATCTTAGGAATATTGTATATGTACATGATTCCGAAACTATATAGCTGAAACAATGCTTTTTGAATTCAAGTTTATATGTTTTGGAAGTTCTACCATAAAGGAAGTAATAAGTTCATAAGTTTCGGAAGTTCCGAAACCAAGATTTAGTTTCCTTTTTTTTATATATAGAAAGGGCACCATATAAAATGAAATAACAATATAGCATGCATAAATCAAATCAAATAATGCCTACAACACCATTTTAAATACAAAATGGCTAAGGAAATGGACTTACCATCGTCACTTAGTGCAATCTCCATTCTTCATGGTGATTAGAGAGAGCTCAAAAATAATAGGGATGATGAAAGAGGTCAAAGGGAAGTAAAGTTTAAAAATATTAAATCTTGGGTTAATTAGAGCAATTGAACATACATTACTTTTTAAGGAGAGTGTGTGCAAGAGAGAGAAAGTGTGTTTAGGGAAGAAAGGTTTGGATAGATTAAATCTTGGATTAATTATAGCAATTGAACATACGTTAATTTTTAGGGAGTGTGTATAAGAAAGAGAGCGTGTATTTAAGAAAGATCTTAAGAGATTTAAATAGGTTGAGTGGAGTGTGAGAGAGAGAAAGAGTAAATCAAAACCAATTAAACATTGATAGTAGAAAATAATAAACATTTATATTAGAACCGTAAAGGCCGTAATTTATTGACAAAAATGAACATTTTAGTAATTTCAAAATAGAAAACTCACTCGTGTAACGACTGAGAAAAGCAATATGGTGAGACGACCCTTGCCTCCTCTCTTTCCTCTTTATTATATATATTTCTTTGTTGTACACTGCCCCATATAGCACTCCCCAATAGGAATTCGGATATGCATAAATTTGTTGGTTGTACGCATCCCACCATGCATTGAGAACATCTCTAATAATAGCTTCTTCAGTTAATCTGTCAATGCAACTCAAAGCTGGAGCCCATCCAACGGGCTGAAGCGGACAGCCGTGTCGTATCAAGTATCAATTTTGGACAGCCAGAAGCCGCTGCGCTTCAGCCCTCCAAACCAAACGGGCATCAATCTCTGATATCTGAATCTGAATAGTGAATAGAACAGGTCAGATGGGCATTTTCTGTTTCCAACTTTCCATTTTTCCGATATCTGAATGGATTACGCGCCTCTCTGTAAATACTGTACACGCTCTTTCCCTTTTGTCCCATTGATTACAGCGGGAAAGTGTTATTGTTGATAACCAATCTCATTCTTTGAATCTTTCTTAACCTTAACGGAACGCATAGATTCTGTTGGATTTCTGGGGCTGTTTTTCTGCTTCTCTATTTTCTCCTGTTACAGAGGTGGTTGTGGAGTGACCGAAACCCTAACTTAACTATTTCCATCGCGGGTCATTTAAGATTTCCTCGAATGGATGCGAAAGCGTTGGCTAAATCCAAAAGAGCTCACTCTCAACATCATTCTAAAAAGTCTCACGCAAGTCCAGCATCCAAAGCTCCAGCAGTCGCGGCTTCAGCCGGAAACTCGAAAAAACCGTCCGCCAAGCAAACCAGAGAAAAGAACCGCCAATTTCGTGGTTCTTCAACTGCGTTACCTTCGAACTGGGATCGTTACGAAGAGGAATATGATTCGGGTTCTGAAGATCCCTCACTGGGCGGTACAAGTCGAACCTCTGATGTTGTTGTTCCAAAGAGCAAGGGGGCAGACTTCAGGTACTTGATTTCGGAAGCTCAATCTCAGTTGCAGTCTCCGTCTGATCTTAGTTTGGAGAGCTTCGATTCTTTCGGCGGTTTCCTTCCTGGTATGTCATCGCACACGTTACTGAATTTAGGATTGCTTCATTTCGTTTCAGATATATAAAGAAATGACCGGAGGTGGAGATAAACATGACATTTACTTTATCTGATATCGGATATTGTTCGTAATGTTGAATTGAAAGGACTTTATGCTAATGAATTATAAGAGAACAAAGGAGAAAGAGAGACTATTTCTAATGTTAGTGAAAATTAAGTGTAACTTGGGTCCGTGGAGAAACCAGATTTCAGATTCAGCCTTTCAGCAAGTTTAACAATTAGACTACAAGTAAAGTAAGTATTATTTTGCTAGACTGAATCCATGATTTGATTGGCTGAACTTGTATATTGTTTAGAACTTCAACAACTAGACTTTGAAAATTTGACTGATTAGCTAGTAGCTTGAATGCTTGATGTTCAACGGGTTGGTTAAGTCCTTCAACACCTTAATCAATTAATCTCATAGCGTTTTGTTTCTGATAACATATTCTTGAGGTCATTGTGAAGGAGGAGTGGAGGACACTTTGTGATGCTAACCTCTAATGATATCACCTATGGAGAAAGGACCAAACAGTTCTAGATATTTGATCCAGTGTACCACTTTAATTGAAATAGTTTCTGTTACGCAAAAGCCAGAAACACAAATTCGAAGGGCATGCGAAACTGAAGTAAAATAGAGATAAAGAGAAGCAAGAAAACAGAGCACACACAGATTTATGTGGTTCGGCTTATATGCTACATCCACGGGCGAAGGAGGTGCAGAAATCCACTAAAGAAATCAACAAATGAGATTACGGACTTGTGCACAGCACAACCTCTCTCACAAAAACCCTAAATCCCATTACACCCAAACTCTCCCACACAACGTCTCTACAAAGCCCAAAGATACACAAAAGAGAAAACCCCCAAACAATGTAACATATCGTATTCGGGTCGGACCCATAAGCTGACTATGGATCGGGTCCATACTGCCGTGAGAGCTCCGCCCCCACACCCCTGATGGTGTTTTGTGATGGGCTATGCACTATGCTTCTACCACAAACCACTATGAAATTTTCTCTTTTGGTTTCTTGACAGTATGACCGGCCAGAAATAAGAGGAAGAGAAGAGAAGAGAAGAGGAGAAGAAGAGACGAGAAGAGAGGAGAGAAGAAAGAAGGGTTTTGCAATGTAACAGTGTTGGCGGCGCCAACCTTTATTTTAATATATATAGGGCGACAGAAATAACAAGGGAAAATACCCTTGTGCCCCTGACAGAAAGAAAAAATGAAATAAAAAACACTTTAATTAGCCAAACAGACCCTAACATCAGCAACTAAATTATTTTAACACTCCCCCTCAAGTTGGAGCATAGATGTCAATCATGCCCAACTTGTCACACAAATCTTTGTGCCGCACATGATGAAGACCTTTGGTGAAGATATCTGCAAGTTGTTCTTCTGAGCTGAAATATGGTGTACACACTTCTCCACTTTCAAGTTTCTCTCTAATAAAATGCTTGTCCACTTCAATGTGTTTCGTCCTATCATGCAGAACTGGATTAGCAGCAATATTGATGGCAGCTTTATTGTCACAGTAGAGTGACATAGGATTGCTCACTGTGAAACCCAGTTCATTTAACAGATTTTTCTATCCACATGATTTCCGCAACCCCATGAGCCATCACTCTATAAACTGCTTCAGCCCTGGATCTAGCCACCACACTTTGTTTTTTGCTTCTCCATGTGACAAGGTTTCCTCCTACAAAGGCACAATACCCACTGGTAGACTTTCGGTCATTGACTGCTCCTGCCCAATTTGCATCAGTATATACTTCCACTTTTAAGTGACTGTGTTTCTGGAACAACAAACCAGCTCCAGGAAACTTCTTGAAAAGGAAACTTCTTGAAATATCTCAAGATCCTCTCTGCAACATCAAAGTGAGTTGTCCTAGGGCTGTGCATGAATTGACTAAGGACACCCACTACATAGGCAATATCAGGTCTGGTCATAGACAAATACAAAAGTCTCCCCACGAGTCTCTGGAACATCTTTACATCTTTCAAAAACTCTCCCTGACTGTCTCCCAGATGGTGATTAGGTTCAATAGGTGAATCAAATGGTTTTACCCCCAACTTGCCTGTATCTTCTAGTAGATCTAGTACATATTTCCGTTGGGAAATAAAGATGCCCTTGTGAGAGTGGGCAACTTCAATTCCAAGGAAGTATCGTAAGGGGCCTAGATCCTTCACCTCAAATTTAGTGGCTAAGAATTTTTTCAGTCTCTGGATTTCAGCCTCCCAATCTCTTATAATCACTATGTCATCCACATACACAATAAGAGTTGCAATTTTACCTTCACCTCTTTTCACAAATGGAGTATGATCTGACTAGCATTGTTTGAATCCCATCTGTTGAACTGCTAAATGAAACTTACTGAATCAAGCCCGAGGTGATTGTTTCAACCCATATAGAGATTTTTTTAACCTGCACACCTTTTGTTTACTGCCTTTGGCACAGAACCCTAGGGGTTGAGTCATGTGCACTTCCTCTTCCAAGTCACCATTCAAGAAAGCATTTTTGATGTCCAATTGGTGAAGATTCCAGTCAAGGTTTGCTGCCAAGGAAAGAAGAATCCTGATAGAGTTCATCTTGGCTACTGGAGCAAAAGTCTCTGCATGGTCCACTCCATATACCTGTGTAAAGCCTTTTGCTACCAGTCTAGCCTTGTACCTTTCAACAGTTCCATCAGCCATGTGTTTCACTGTGAACACCCACTTGCACCCCACTGGTTCCTTCCCTTCAGGAAGGTCTACCAACTCCCAAGTGCCATTTTTGTGTAAAGCATCAATTTTTTCCTGCATTGCATCTGTCCATTCAGGTTTAGACAGAGCTTCTGCCACAGTCTTAGGAATGAGAACGCTGTCCATAGAAGAGAAAGGCACGGTATGAAGGCGAAACATGATCATAGGACACAAAATTAGAGATAGGATGATTAGTGGTACAAGACCTAACACCCTTCCTCTTAGCAATAGGAATATTAAGATCATTGGTGACAGGTGAATCAACATTTAGAGGAACAGATATATCAATGGGAGCAAGTGTACCTGGCTGATGAGACGGATCTGCCTCAGGTGAATCCGATGATGTTGGTTGCATAGTGTCAGGCTCCACGGCTCTTGAACTCTGCTGGCTCTTATGGCGACGATGAAAAACCCGGAATGGAGGAGGATCGGGTAAAGGAGGTAGTTGAATTTGAGTCGTCGCCTGTTTCTCCTCAACCCTACTCTCCCCCTGAGGAGAAACCGAGAAAAAAGATTGATTCTCAAAGAATGAGACATCAATGGAAACATAGTACTTGCGAGCAATGGGATCATAACAGCGATACCCCTTTTGAGATAAAGGGTAACCAAGAAAAACACAAGGAATTGCCTGAGGATCAAGCTTACCACGAGTAGGGGGCAGGTTATGGACAAAACAACGACACCCAAAAACACGCATTGGAATGGTGGACAGTGGGGCTGTAGGGAACAAGAGCTGATGTGGGGCCTTATACTCTAGTAGTCGAGAGGGCATGCGATTGATGATATATGTCGCACACAAGACTGCATCCATCCAAAACTGTTTTGACACATTCATATGAATCAATAAGCCACGAGCGACTTCGAGAAGGTGACGGTTCTTCCGTTCAGCCACACCATTTTGTTGGGGTGTCCTGGCACAAGAGCTTCGTTGAAGTGACCCACTCGAAGCAAAAAACTTCGTGAGATCACTATGGAAATATTCCTTCGCATTGTCCGATTGGAAGATATGGATTTCCGTTTGGAACTGAGTGAACACCATGCGCTGAAAATCTTTCACAATTTGTGGCACTTCATCTCGAGATCGCATAGGGTAAACCCAAGTGTATCTAGAATAATCATCAATCAAGGTAATGAAGTACTTATAGCCAGCCGCAGTAGGTAGGGTAACAGGGCCCCAAACATCAGAATAAACAATATGAAATGGAAATTCAGATCTTTTATTTCGTAAAGGTAAAGAACTTCTACAATGCTTACTCAACTGACAAGTTTGACACTGTAACTGACTCACTGACAAGGACTCAAACAACTTTGGAAACATAACTTTTAACGACTCAAAAGAAATATGACCTAAACGACTATGCCATAAATAGGCTTGACTCTCAATTGACGAACTCATGGACTCTGTCGCCACTAGACCAACATTATTCTCCAACACGTAGAGACGATCCACCATGCTTCCTCTACCAATTGTCTTCCTCGAGGTCAAATCCTGAAACACACATGAAGACAGAAAAAAAGTGACTGAGCAATTCAAGGAGTGAGTCAGACTACTAATAGACAACAAATTAATAGGTAATTTCGGAACATGCAGTATATTAGGAAGGGTAAGGCCAAGTGGGAGAGGTATGGTACCTCGGCCACCTATGGTAGAAAAAGAACCATCAGCCAGTCTTACCTTATCTCTCCTAGAGAGAAGGTTATATGTCTGAAACAAATTTGACTTACCGGTCATGTAGTTTGAATCTCCGGAGTCAATAATCCAAGGAGAATCAGTAGTATGAGATGACACATGGAAGGCTGTGGCATTACCTGATGTAGACGCAAACGAGGTAGAGGGAGTAGGACTAGAATCCATCTGGTGGAGAGTCCTATCATACAATTCCAAATGTTCACGAAAGGAGTTGATAGTATCTTCCTTAGGGTCAGAACTGGGATGCCTCTCCTGAGTTACCAAAGGACTAGTCTCTGTTGATGCCATATTAGCTGAATTATACCTTTTTTTATTTTGCTGGCCTGGTTTCTTGCCCTGATCAGGTGTTGACTTCTTACCCAAATCCTGTGCCCATTTAGGTTTTCCATGGAGATCCCGACATGTATCTTTCGTGTGTCGTGTCTTCTGGCAGTGAGTGCACCAAAGTTTGCTCTTATCATCTGTTTTTTTTTGAGTGTCACCTTTTTTAAAACCACCTCCGACATTTGTATCTGAATTTCCCTGGATATCTAGGGCAACTGACTCCCCTTCTACACCATTCATCACACTTCTTCTTATTTCTTCTGACTACACCAAGGCATACACCTCCTGAACTGATGGCAAGTCTTTACTACCCAAGATCTACACCCTGATGGACTCATACGAAGGATTCAGCCCTAGGAGGAAGGCAAACACTCGTTGCTGAGATATAAGTGCCTTATAGGCCTTTGCATTTTCATCACACTTCCAATTCACATTCTGATAGTGATCAAGTTCTTTCCATATTGATGTCAAATCAGAATAGTACATCGAGAGACTCCTCTCCCCCTACTTGCAAGTAGAGGATTCAGCTTGCAGTTGATATATCTTGGCATAGTGTCTCTACTCTGAATAGGTGGACTTCGCTTGTTCCCATATCTCACAAGCAGTTTCAGCCCACATAAAAGTCTTCCTTACTTGTGGCAGCATTGAAACCAAGAGTCAAGACATCACCATACTGTTCTCTTGGTTCCACCTATCATGCTCAACACTTCCATACTTCAGTTCCTTCACTCTCCCATTGATGTATCCTATTTTTCCCCTAGCAGTGATGTAGAGTTTTATTCCCCTAGACCACTCAAGGTAATTCAGACCATCAAAGGGAATAACAGCCATGGGAAAGCTCATATTCATTCCCCCACTCACTCCATTGTGGCTCCCTGAAATCTCTAAAGTAGCAGAATTCTCAGTCGACATGGTCAAACAGATAATCAGTCCCAAACACCGGATTTAGGACACCTCCTTACTCCACAAAACAATGCTCCACTCAGTCCACACCCACACACTTGGGTTTAACAACCAGGTTGAGCACAAACAGTACCAAATTCAGGACAAAACAGAGGTAGTATTCGACAGATTTCAGACCTGTATAGTTTTAACAGTCCCAACCTACCAGAATTCCAGAATGTCTAACAGCCACTAATCAGCAGGAGAGATCCTTATTACTCATAGTCAAATCAAATCATTGAGAAGACAGGTCATCCTTGACCTACAGTTGTCTTAACACATGAACAGGATCACACGATCCAAGAAAAACCATACAGATTCGACACCATCCAGACTCATAGGGTTTTCACTCGGCACATGACCAAGGAGGGTAAAGAAGAGAAAACAGGGAGAACTGTATCTGTTGTAGAGCTGTTTTTTCAGTCCAGAATCAGATTTCTGTTCCGCCCAGGTTCAGCAAGTCTGTTCGATCTGTTCTCTCAGTAAGGTTGTTCGATCTGCTCTTTTTAATCAGTATTCCCGCTCTGATACCATCTTGACAGTATGGCCGGCCAGAAATAAGAGGAAGGGAAGAGAAGAGGAGAAGAAGAGAAGAGAAGAGAGGAGAGAAGAAAGAAGGGTTTTGCAATGTAACAGTGCTGACAGCGCCAGCCTTTATTTTAATATATATAGGGTGGTAGAAATAACAAGGGAAAAGACCCTTGTGCCCCTGAGTACAATAACAGACATAACAGAAAGAAAAAACGAAATAAAAAACACTTTAATTAGCCAAACAGACCCTAACATCAGCAATTAAATTAGTTTAACATGGTTTTTCTCAACTTGATTTGGAGCGGGTCATTAAGTGGGTCACAATAAAGAATTCAAGGCACACACACAACAGTTTCCATTATAGATTCGTTTAATTGTGCTTTGTCCTTGAATAATTTAGCATTTCTCTTTTCCAAATCAGCCATAATACTGCTACCTTTGTGCATCTTCACATTATTTTTCTCCTCTTCTTGGTAATGTAAAGAAGGATAGCTTGAAAAGGATTTCCACTAGTAGGTTCCACCTATAACCAAATCAAGAGAAAAACCATTTCTAAATGCTTGAAACAAAAGAGTAGGAGATTAGTGGGTAAATAACTAGTTTATCCAATCTCCACTTGCATTACAAGGAAAACAAATATATGGAGACAAGCAACATAAAGGTTTTTGCTTCTAGAGGGTTTCACATGTATTAATTTTCAAATGAAATACTTCCCATCAGAAGGCCCCTTTTTTGTTTGGGTTAGAAGAAGAATACAAGGCTTTGAAAAAGGGGGTGTAAGAGAAAGAACCAAAGGTTGTAAGGGACCAAATTCTATAACTGGTTTGGAAAAATCAAACAAGAAGCCTTCAAGTTGCTGAAGCAGGTTCAACACCACTGGTAGTCTGGTGTTGCAAAGTCCGCAAGTCCTCTTCTAAGCCCAAAATATCAATTCATTCCAGTATTGTTTATTTTGTTGTAGTCCATATCTTCTTATAATAAGCCTACTTATTGCCAATTAAAAGACCATAGTCTTTTTTGATTAATCTTGTTGCAAAAATGTAACTGAAATTTTAAGGATTAAAAGTTATCCATTGTGTAGTAGAGTTTCTCTTTAGTTATTTCTATTTGTTTATCATTTTTGCTCATTTCTGGCCTTCCCTAGTGTAGCTTGTAAGATAAACATTGTTTTTCTTTGAGTTTAATTGGAGCATATATAAACTTAATTTTAAATGCACAAATTATGGGATTTTGCACATGATTGACTTCAATTTTTCTTAGGCTTCAACCAGGGAGTGAGCACTGTGCTTTCTGCCAGGGGAAAGAACATACTATCATGGATTGGGAATGATAACTTTGCTGTGGAGGATAATGAAACTGCAAGTCAGGTTGGTTTCATCTTTATTTATATTTCAGTGGCCAAGAATGATATTTTCCAAATGGGAGATAGGAAGGAAGTGACACATATTTGCAATAAATTTAATGTTTTCTGTTAAATAAAATCTTGAAAAAGGTTATTTTCACATGTTCTTTGATACTTGGAGTTTGTTCAAACTAAATATGTAGATACAAACTTTTATGCTTCTACATCTTTTTTATCAGTAACAACACTCAAAGAACTTTGTAATAGGAAAGAGAAAATGGACCTTGTCATCTCAAATGGTGAATGATAGAAACTGTATAGTGTAAAAGATACAAGTAAATTCCTTTCCCTGATGAAGATTAAGGAGGCAAAATGCAAAAATGATCACTCTCAATATTATGCCCAATCATACGCTATAAACTATATTAGACCACCGCTTCTCTAGCCAAACTTATATTCTACTGCATCATGAATTTGACTTGTGTATCCAATGAATTATTAAACAAAAGCATCGACGTAGGAAATGAGTAACCATCGAGTTTGTCCTCTGAAAACAATTATCAAAAAAAAAAAGGTTTGATTATGTACAAGTAAACTTGGATAATGCAAGAAAAAGGAGCCTTTGAGTCAATTGGTGAGACAAGTGAAGTTGATCACCTAAGTAACTTTGGTGTTCTTGCCATGTACAAGTGGAAAGGGGCTACCTTGCCCAAGGTTTTCACCTTGGGAAGTGATTGTATCAATTTTGTAACTTTGCATTAATGTTTTCTCAATTGCAATTACGGCTTGCTGTCTCAGATGGAAGCAATTTAAGTACTTCTGCAATCACTTTAGCTGTGATTGAATTGTAGAGTGGAAGTGGAGATGGGATACCGAATCTGCAATTTGGTGGATTCGAAAATGATTACCTCACTGGCCCACATGCAGTTAGGATTCACCAAGTTAATGGGAGAAAGAGGCAACCAATAGTGGATTTGGGAATCCTCCTCCATACCACTTCTCTGTTTCCACATGAATCTAAATACAGCCTTCAAGTATCCTTCCCCCTTGCCCCTTCAAAAATAAATAACTACATTAGAAGAATCTACACATTAACTGCAAGACACTTTCTATTTTCCAACATACACATTTGCCTTGGTTTTGTATCTTATGTTTTGTCTTGTTTGTGTTCTTTTTTTTCCATTTAGGCATCATTTCTCTCCATGGATCTGCATGCTCTTGCAGAACAACTTGCAAAAGTAGATGTTTCACAAAGGCTATTCATTGATGCATATCTGTTACCTCCAGAGATGGTATGCTATCACTTCACCTTGCACACCCCTCCCCCCCCCCCCCAAAAAAAAAAAAAAAAGATAAAAGAAAAAAAGCTCAAAGCCCTTGTGAGTGCAGTTCAGTTATATAAGCATTTGATTTTTTTATATGGTAGACAATAGTTGATTGTTGTTGTATTCTTATGTAGTGTTCTTTTATGTTTTCCTGAAGTATGTTGGCATTAAGCATCATTTTGAGCTGTATAGTACCTTTATCTGTTGTGTTGTTAGTTTGCGAAGTACATAATATTTGTCAGGTTCTAGCTTTTTGTCATTTCATGTAGTGTATATGCTCTTTCCATTTGGGTAGATCAATTGGTATTTACTTTCTAATATAATCCAATATTTAGTTTTATATAATGTTCTTATTCAATAAAATTTAGCATGGAACTGTTTTGTTTTCCTAGACAGTTTTCAGTCGTGGCCTAGTTACTTCTGGTTTGGTAGGTGGGTGATGACATCCTTGTTTAACATGGATATTGTAAGGCAAAGATTTGTTTTGATATGTAGTATATTATATGATTATATAATCCATGCAATGTTTTTCATTTAATTATGCCTTCAATCATATGGAATTGACATATAATTAATTATTTATTTTATATTTTTGCTTAATTTTTATAAGTTAAGGAAAAACGCTTAAAGATGGCATTGTAATAGAGTTGAACCTTGGCCACATGTCAAAATTCAAATACTATTGGGCTATGGCTTACCTTTATGCTTGTCTCAGCTCAACATACCTTCACTTCAACCATCAAGGGCCATGTCTTCATCTATCAAATAGTCAGCCCTCAAATGCTTTTTTGATGCTACCTCAACCCATGTCCTTTTTATGCTCCCAATAAATTTTTCATAGAGCTATCAACTTACATCAGCTTAACTCTTATAAATGTTTTAAAAAGTAGAGGTGTGAGGCAAGAAACTTTGATCCTGTCTTGTCAAGCTTATGCCTCATGAGGTCTCATTCTTTTAAGAAAAACATGAAGTAAAATTAAGCTTATGGACAAAACGCCTTAGAAAGAAGAGGTTTTAAAATAAGTAGGAGTAAAACAGAGTATATGACATGTAAATTTAGTGATAATAGGAGTGTAAATCAAGATACACTTAGGATTGGAGACCAAGAGATAACTCAATGTGACCATTTCTGGTACCTTGGTTCAATAATTCTCATGACAAAGGAGAGATTGAAGAGGATGTCGCCCAAAAGAATTAGAGTAGGATGAGCAAAATGGAGGGATGCATTTGGACTTTTATGTGATAGGCGAATACCACTTAGATTAAAATGAAAATTGTATATAACAGTTGTAAGGCATGTTGTATGGAGCAGAGTGTTGGGCAGTCAAGAAACAACATGTCCAGAAAATGAATGTGGCAGAAATGCAAATACAAAGACGGATAGGTGGAAAAACTACAAAGGATAGGATTAGGAATGAAGTTATCTGTAGGAACCTAGGAGTAGCTCAAATAGGTGATAGAGAGAGAGTAGGCTAAGATGGTTTGGCACGAGCATAGAAGACAACCAACTATGCGAGTTAGAAGAAGCGATATCACAGTGCCTATCCCTACATGTTTGTGTTCTGTGTCCTAAAAGTGGCGAAAGCTCAAGTCACATTTTCTTACCTTGTAACTATACCTGCCAAATTTGGAACTACTTTTTTACCCTGTTTGGTAAGTCTTGGAACACTCCTCAAAATGTCATGAATCTATTTTCTCATGATCTGCTTGCTTGTAACACCAAGAGAATGAAATTGTTGTGGCATTGTATGAGAGCTGCAATCTTGTAGAGCATATGGGGGAAGAGAAATGCAAGGGTGTTCAATAATAAGGTGTTGGGGATTGGTGTTTTGACCGACCTGATCAAGTTAAGGGCCACCCATTGGGCATTAGCATGTAACGAGTTCAAAGATAAAACAGTAGATAATCGTTTAAGAGGATGGCAAACTATTGGTGGTAAGCCAATGCGAAGACCAAAGGTAATCATTGATTGGCAGCCACCTCAAGCAGGCAGTCTCAAGTTTAATTTTGATAGCTGCTGTCTAGGTAATCCTGGTGAATCTGGGGTCGTTGGAATGCCAAATGCCTGGGACGGGTCCAATTGTGATCTGTTTGTTGTATTGGTTAAATCTATGTGATCAGCTTGATGCTGCCTTTGTACTCCCTCAACTGTACTCTGGACAGATCTAGGTCTCTCTTCCTTTTATTAATATAATACTATTATTGATAAAAAAAAATTAACATATGGATAAATTATTCATTATATATACAAGGATTACAACACATTTAAAAGCTTTAAATGACTTTGCATTTTTACAAACCTCGAAGACAATTGTAAAGCTGTTAATGAAAACTGTTGAAGTGTTAAAAGGGCATTATTCTGGGTGTATTTGGGTGGCAGGGTATACAAGTTATTTCATTTTAAGTTAGGAATACTCCAGTCCAATGCTTTTTCATAAATAAGGGCATAACTGTAATTATGTTGTTTATTTCATGTTATATAAAAGCTGGGCCGACTGCTTAGAAAGGATTAAGACATTCTAATCACTCTCTAATCAGGTTGGCAGTTTCTCTCCATTCTCCTCTCTTCTCTTCTCTTTCCTCTTTCTTTCTTTCTTTCTTTCTATTTTAGTCTGGATTGTTCTATGCTTCTGTAATACCATATTTTCACAAAAAGAAAACTTTAAACGAGTATTAAAAGCCGTAAAAACATAATCTGTTTCGAAGTTGCTTTTATTACCACTTACTGCCCTTTTGTTTGGACTCCATGGTTCCATTCCCTCATAACGGTGTATTTTCATGTGGAGATCAATAAAAGGGCAATATCAAGTCGTTGATAGCTAAGATCTCAGTCAAGTAGTTCAAGTAGGCCATCCACATAATGCAATGATAGTTAGGATATGGGTGTTCCAAATGACTGAAGTCAAAGGCAATCTTCCACCACTTGCTAAGTAGATTAGTAGATGATGAATCCTAATAGCAAAGAATAGGAGATTAGTAGATAATGAATCAATTCACGACTTGCTAAGGATTTGAAAAAAAATGGTAGATGTTAAGGAAGCCTTTGTGGAATCAAGCAATGGTGTCCTAGAGTGGGTTCGTTGGCTAGAGAAGTGCCTGGTCGGTCGTTTTGCCAACTCTAGAGGTTCTAAGATGGGTCAGTTTGTGCTGGAATGTGAAATAGAAGTTCCATGTGAAGATGTTGAACACAGGTTTTTTCCTCTTCGTGTTAAGTAGCAAGGAGGTAGAGGATATTCTGGACAGTGAGTTTGCTAAAGTCAGAAAGGTGGATCTCAGGTTGGGAAAATAGAACCCGTTAGTGGGGGCAGTTAGAGATGGTGGGGTGCAAAGAGCCTTGTGTGGATCAATGTTTGCAAGATTCCACTTCACAATTGGAATTTACAAACCTTTTCTGTGGTGGGAAACGCTTGTGGTTCCTTTAAAAATGTTGATGCTAGAATATATTGGTTGAAGAACCTGGTGTCAACAAGATTATTGATTGGAGTTGAAGATGTGCATTTGGTTCCTTCTTGCTTAGCGTTGAATTTCGTAGAGGAGTGGTACAATCTGAGGATGGTGGTTGAAGGATGCATTCCGTCTCGTTGGGTGGAGGAGAACCCAACATTCTTGCTTGTTTGTACCTAGGTGTTTGACTACCTTTCAGAGGAAGGAGGGGAGACGTTGGTGCAGAAGTTCGACGGGTTGGAGGAGGAAGATGATGGAAGGTGAACGGTCAATAGTGTGGTAATGTCAGCAAAGGATATAAGTGAAAATAAGGAAGGGGTAGGGGTAAATTAGTAATTTTGTGAGGAAGAAGTGGAGAGCTTTTAAGTAGAAACACGTGGTGGGCGAATCTGGGAAGGAGGAGGCTCACGAAAGAAACGAAGGGGCTCTGGTGAATTTAGGTGGGAAACATTTAAGTGGTGGGGTCCATTGTGAGTGGAGTTTGCTTAGGCCACTGGGCCATTGATGCCATAAGGATAGGGGTTTAGGAGTGAAGCTTTTAAGTAAATTTAAGAGGGGTGGGGCCCGAGGTAAATTTAGAATGAAGTTGGGTTGTAAAAGGAAGAAAGAAAAGGGTTTGTGACAATTGGTTCAGAGTTTGGAGTGCACCCCTGGTTGCTCGGTAACTGCATTCACAGGATTGTCAAAGGATGCTTTATTGGTATCTTCGGTAGGGTGTGATAGAGCTGTGGTTTGCAAGTCTTCTTTGACGTATAAATACCTTCTGCAAGCCAAGCTGACTACATGGTGCTCTTCTGACTCTTTTGGTGGTGAGCCAAGTACGGTATCTGCTATTTCTTAAGAGTTCTGTCATAAGAACAAGGTTCTAGACTCTGGTCCGAATGGGGAAGATCTGGCAGCTATGGAGTTGGGAGGGAGGAGGAGAGTGGTGCTATGGGGGAGGTGGAGATTGCGATGGAAAAGGTGGAGAGTAGAAATTTCAAGGTTAAGGAAGGAGAAGGGCACAAGGAAATGGAAGAAGATTTAGAACTAGGAAGTGAAAGCAAGAAGGAAAGGCCAACTGAAAATATATCTTATGGAATCAAGATAGGGAATGACTCTGACTCTTCAGCTCTTGAAGTGGTCATTGGAAGATTAGGCATTGATCTGGGTCATATAAGGAAAGAGAATGTTGGGGCTGTTAAGGGCGGTGTTTTGGAGACTCCAAAAAAATCCAGAGATTCAAGTAAGTCTAGCATGGTTCATGTTACAAAGGTTTTATTTTATTTTATTTTATATATATTTTTAGATTGAAAGATGGCCTGGTAGGTGCAGGGCCGACCAACGAATACAAAAGAATTTATAAAAGAGAAGCAAAAGCTAGAATTCCTTGTGTTGAGAACCCCCAAGAGGAGAAGTGATCTCTGCAGTCTAGAGACCAGAACATGATTCATCTGACAAATATCCAATTGAGAGAACAGGAGGATTTGGGTGTGGGTCTAAAGGAAGGGGATGAAGTGGTAGAGGGTCTGGAAGGGGGGAAGATTCAAGAAGAAGGAAGTTTAGGGGAGAGGAGGGTGGAAATCGAGAATTTAGTGGAGAGACAGGTGGAAGTGGGCAAATCTCTTGGTTTGTTCTTTTTGGGAGGGGAGAGTGTGGTCCAGAAGGCAATAGAACAGTTTGAAAAAATAGAAGAGAAGAAAAAACTAAAAAGAAAATAGTTGGGGAGGGAGGTGAGAAATGGGACGACGGAGAGGGAAGGGAAGGTGATTGGGTTGAAGAAGAGTGAAGGAGGGTTTCAGAAATTTTAGTTAGTAGAGTAGGGGAGGGGGGGAGGCAGAATTGTTGTGGTTATCCTAGATTATGGAGGGTCCTGGAGTTGGTAGAAGTTGGCTGCAACTGTGGGCAAATCCTTTGCAGATTGTTTCTTGATTTTGCCAGAGCTTCTCTAAGGACTGAGAGAAGTTTTAGGAGTTTGTTTCTGGAAGGTGGTGGATTTCAAATTGTAATCTGGAGTGTTTTAGGTGCTACCTTATCACCTATCCAGATTGTACTCTTTTCTCTTTTAATGAAATTTCCTGTTTACTTATAAAAAAAAAGAAAAAACTAAAGAGATGTTGCCTCATCGATGCAGATGCTTTTTGTCCCTAGTCCCAAAAAGAAGAGAAAAAAGCACAACAGAATAAGGAATCACCAACAATCTGCAAGGCCAACTGGTTTGGTGTCACCGGAAACCTTCGTTTCACCTCTAGCTGTTAGGGAGGGTGGCGAGGCAGCAACCCTATTGGAAAGAAATCTCTAGATTGTTCGTGTTCAGGCACTGGTCTCTCTGTACCCAGAGGCGCATAGTTCAATTTTCAAATGTATGCCTCTTTTTCATCCTGAGTGGGTATGGGAGGAAAGGCTTTGCAGGGTGGCAGCTTGGGAACCGAATCTAGTTTCTGTTGGGTTGGAGCAGGCTTCTTTATCTCCCAAAGCTTGTTGCTCCAGTGTTGTACTCTCAGGGGCTGGTCCCTCTAGGCATTGTTTGGCAGAGGCTAACGGCCACACAAGGACCTAGTAAGAGGGAAGGGGCCCCATCTGGATCGTCTCAGGAAGGTGGTGAAGCTAATCGATGTTGGTTCCCTCAGTTTTGGCAGTTGGTTCCTGTGAATAATTAGGTTTGAATGACCTGTTTTTTCTATTCCAGCAGAACATGTTTTTATATACAATTGGAGTCCTAAACGTTACGACTTGTTTCCTATTTTAAAAGAGAAAATCTTGCCTAATCTATTCTAAATAAGGAAACAATTATATAGCTAATTACACCTGATTTGCAGCCTAATTTATAGCTAATTTACAGCAAAGAATCCCAACAGTTCCCCTACTTTAGGTGGTGGGGTTGACCCACCTCTTCAATAGCAACATGTTGGGTATCTGGATGGTGTGGAAAGCAATCAAGGTTTGCTAGAACCTTTGGCTATGACAGTTAACACCCTTGTGTTAGTTAATGAAGTTGACTCTCCCACTCAGCAGTAATGCAAGTACCCTGCAACTTCACCTTGTGCTCTAGACAAATGTGTGGATCAGTTGGCATTTGGCAACTTTCTTGGCATTTCCTTTACAGATGGCCAAGAATCTCAAGTTTGTGATTGATTGAGAACCATGGAAATCTCTACTCTTATGTGTTATGCTTTACCTTCGTTTAATAGCCTTAGTTCGGAGGGAGGGTTCAACACAGGCAGTGTGCTCTCTAGTTGCTCTGTTGATAGCTTGGGGTACCTTGCTGGCTGCAAAAAGGTCTAAGAACATCTCAGCCTTTTATGGCGTGGTAGTGGCCAAACCCCCTTTCAAGGGATTTCATAGCACGATAGGAGGGGGGGGGGGGGGGGGGGTAGAAGAGGAAGGAGAGGAAGAGGAGGTCTGGTATTTGGTTAATTTTGCTTTGCTTTTCTGGTTCCGATCCTTGCCGCTATGGCTCAGATTGGGAGTGGTAGCACCTAATTTTGTGTTTTTTTTTTTTTTTTTTTTTTTTAAGGCCAGGTTCTGATGGGATGTGTTATAGGTTCCCTTCTGGGTTGGTGGGTCTCTGTCTTTTTTTCTTTTCTTTTGGTGGCTGTTCAGGCTTATGACTACTTTCTCTTGTATATACCTTGTATGCAGTAGTCGAGTAGGACTGCAATCAGTCCTAGGTATAATGTGTAATGAACAAAGAAAACAGATTGAGAAAGAGAGGAGGAGAGAAGAAGAGAAGGAGAACAAGAAGAGGAGAATTCAGAGTGTGGTTGACTAGAATTGTCGCCCCACTCAACTATTTATATTAATAATCAAATAAAGGGTAAAAGGGCTGAATTACCCCCTGCTTACATGGCAAAAAGAAATAATAACTACCAACTGAATAACTACTAACTGAAACTAACTACCATCATAAATAAACAAACAATAGTGGGGACCACATAAATAACATAATGGGGACCACATTAATGTTCTCTACACTCCCCCTCAAGTTGGGAATAGATGTTTGTCATTCCCAACTTGCATAGATCTGCTTCTAACTTTGTCTTTGGAACTGCCTTGGTGAGAAGATCTGCAAGTTGCATGTTGGAGGTGATATATGGAAGACATTTCTTGAGAAGCAATTCTTTCTCTGGTAAAGTGTCGGTCCACTTCAATATGCTTAGTTCTGTCATGTTGTACCGGATTATGGGCAATATTAATAGTAGTCTAATTATCATAGTACAACATTAGGGGCTTCTCATAAATAATACCCAATGCCTCAAATAGGGATTTCAACCATAGTACTTCAGCCACACCATTTGCCATGGACCTATATTCAGTTTCAGCACTAGAGCGAGCAACAACATTTTGTTTCTTACTCCTCCAAGAAACAAGATTACCTCTTACAAAAGCACAATATCCAGAGGTAAACTTCTTATCATCAACACATCCAGCCCGATCAACATCTATGTAAACTTCTATTTTCATATGACCATTATCCTTGAAAAGTATACCTTTGCCTAGATACCTCTTCAAATATGCCAATATCCTCTCAACTGCAAGTAGGTGAATAGTTCTAGAAGAGTGCATATACTGGCTAACAACACTGACTGCATAACTGATGTCTGGTCGTGTGAGACAGAGAAGTTTTCCAACTAACCGTTGGAACATAACTTTATCTTCAAGGGGCTCTCCACCTTCTGCATTGATCTTGTGATTTTGTTCAATAGGTGTGTCAGTAGGTTTAACACCCAACTTCCCTGTTTTTTCCAACAAATCAAGAACATACTTTCTTTGGGAAACAAAAATCCCATGTTTAGACCGAACTACCTCAATACCTAAGAAATATCGTAGCTCTCCAAGGTCTTTGACCTCAAACTCTTGGTGAAGGAGTTACTTAAGAGACTCAATCTCACAGGCATCACTCCCTGTCACTACAATATCATCCACATATACAGCAAGCAGTGTTAAGGAAAGAATCCACTTTCTTAATGAACAGAGTGTGATCTGACTGGGCCTGCACATAGCCAAAATTTTCAAGAGGCAACTACATGTAAACTTTTTCTTGCAAGTCTCCATTGAGGAAGGCATTTTTAACATCCATCTGAAACAAAGGCCATGAGTAACTGGTTGCAAGAGATAATAAAACTTTGATAGTGTTCATCTTTGCTACTGGTGCAAAAGTCTCCAAGTAGTCTATGCCATATGTTTGAGTAAATCCCTTTGCAACTAATCTAGCCTTATTACCTTTCAATGGAACCATCAGCATTATGCTTCACAGTAAACACCCATCTACATCCAACCGGTTTCTTCCCTTTAGGTTGATCAACTAGCTCCCATGTATGTTCTTCAAAAGGGCATCCATTTCTACCTTCATTGCATCCTTCTACTCAGGTACTGACAAGGCTTCCTGCACTATTCTGGGAATGGGAATAGCAACGATGGATGCCAAAAAGGACTTGTAAGATGGAGACAAATGATCATAAGACAGGAACTGGTAAATACAGTGAGCTGTAAATGAGGTACAACGGCGTTTGCCTTTACAGACTGCAATGGGAAGGTCAAGGTCATCCAATGGAGGTGAAGGCTCAACAATGGAAGGTAACTCATCTGAAATGGAAGATGAAGGAACTGTGCTACCTGGATTTGGATCCGCAGAAGGAATTGGGGCTAGCTGGACTGCTGATGATCGAAATCAACCTGCCTCTACCATTTGTGATAAACTCTCAAATCCCGATTAATAAAAAGGATTTCTTTTTAGGTTCGATCTTAAGAACAAATATCAACTTACTCGGAAAGGTCTAGCCGCCACCTTCAAACCATGGTCTGAACCCTAAAACTGAGATTTCTTCCCTTCTTCTGATTCTTCCTGGTCGCTGAACACTCTCCAAGGCCCTACGAACCCTAGGAAGTTCTCATGTAGTCGGCCTGATTAGATTAGCATGAGAATTCCTAGGTTGGCTCTGATACCAAGTTGTCGAGTAGGACTACAATCATTCCTAACACATTATATTTATCTGATACCAAGGGGGTGTAGGTGGACCCCCCCTTCGAATGTGCAAAGCCTATTCATATGTATGCCGTTTTGGCCAACAAAAAGGGCCAAGTTTATGTGGAGGTGTATGAGGGCTGCAGTCTGTTGGACTAATTGGGAGGAGAGAAGTTCACAAATATTTACAGATAAGGAGAGAAGTTTGGAAGCAATGCTGGAGGTCATCCACATTAGGGTTATACACTGGCTGAAAACCTTGGCTCTATTCGCAGAATTCTCAGTTGATGAGCTGCAAAGAAAGTGGAAGGAGATAGCAGAACTTGTTCCAATAAGGAAGGCCTCAAATGTTTGTTGGATCCCCCATCCCATGACTTTGTTAAACTGAACTTTGATGGCAGCAGCTTGGGCAATCCAGGGCCATCCAGAATAGGAGGAGTAATAAGAGATGAACAAGGGAAGCTGTTAGGTATGTATTCTAGACCAGTTGGGGTGGGAGATTCGTTGAAAGCTGAGATTCTTGCAGCTCCTGAAGGGGTACAAAGAATCAAAGATATGCATATTAACAAGTTGATCATAGAAGGAGATTCTGAAGTGGTGGTAAACTGGCTGAAAGAGGATAGTCTTAGACTTTGGAATTACAGTAATGAAAAGAGGAAATTCAAGTGGCTAACTAAGGACGTGAAAATCCAATACAAATGGGTAAAAAGAAGTGCGAACTCTTTGGCAGATGGTCTAGCTAGACAAGGGGTGAACAGACATTCTATTTTTTGGGCTGTCTTGTAATTTTTGTTCTTTTGATGCTTAATGGCTGTTCTTGGGAGCTAAGATTGTTTAGCTCCCTTGCCCTGTAATTTTTCATATTTTTAATATTAATTCAACCCATAGTTATTGATAAAAAAATATATATAATGTGTAATAAACAAAGAAAAACAGATTGAGAAAGAGAGAAGGAGAGAAGAGGAGAATTCAGAAAGAGTGTGTTGACTAGAATCGTCGCCCCACTCAACTATTTATATTAATAATCAAATAAAGGGTAAACGGGCTGAATTACCCCTACTGCTTACATGGCAAAAAGAAATAACAACTACCAACTGAATAACTACTAACTGAAACTAACTACCATCATAAATAAACAAACAACAGTGGGGACCACATAAATAACATAGTGGGGACCAAATTAATGTTCTCTGCATATGCTTTTTTGGTTTTTTATAAATTTAGTTTACCTTACCTTTTCAATAGAAAAAAGGAAAACCATACTTCGTTCTTGACATACGACATCTCAATGTAGGTGTATGCCCCTTGTGCTTTTAGATGTGAACCTCAATGTTGAGCTTCAGGGTATTTTCCTTAAGTTTGTCTTGAGGCTCCTGATGCAAGCCTCACAGATCTACACAGAGTATTATCACTATTACCAGGAATGAGATCAAAACTGCACTGTAGAGTATTATCACTATTACCAAGGATGAGATCAAAACTGCACTGTAGAGTATTATCACTATTACCAAGGATGAGATCAAAACTGCACTGTAGAGTATTATCACTATTACCAAGGATGAGATCAAAAACCGCACTGTAGAGTATTATCACTATTACCAAGGATGAGATCAAAACTGCACTGTAGAGTATTATCGCTATTACCAAGGATGAGATCAAAACTGCACTGGTGATTGGTGAGAATACCTTTGTGTGTGTCTTATCTTATCTTTGTAGTATATGTACAGAAACAAGCAGGCTTTTCTGGACTTGACCAGTCCTTGAGATCTCCAGCCCAGCCAAACCCAGGTTTAGACTTACAGTGGGCTCAAACTGGGCCACCCTTTTCCACCCATTCATGAGATTTGACCCAATTATAGGCCATAGAGTTAGGTTTGGGGAAGACCTCTGGTGGGGTAACAACCCTCTCTGCCTTTAATTTCCTATACACTACACTTTGTCCAATCATAAAATGAAAATAATTGTGTACCTAGTGACCATTTCTTCTATGGGGCTATCTTGGGAATTTGGCTTTAGAAGGGGTCTTGGGAAGGTTGAGAGTGAAGAGGAAATTCAACTTGTTGACCACCTTAGACAATCTTTCTTACAGTTGGTCAAGACAAGAGGATGTGATCTATGAATTCATTGGGTATTTTTTCTTGTATGTCCTTTTCCAAATCCCTAAGCAAATCTCCTCCACACCCTGCCTTTTTCCACATTATTATGGGAGGTCACTCTCAAGATAATCAACATGTGTGACAACCTCCAAAGGAAAAGGAAACCCCAGTTCTTCTCCCTCATGTGTGTGTTCTTTCTCTTTCTTTTTCTTTCAAAATAAATAAAAAAGAAAATTTATTAAGAAAAGAAGATTACAAGAGGGGTGATAAGTAATCACCAAAACTTAAAGAAAACAACCTCAATACCCAAATACCCAACCTCCCCTTCCTTGCAAAGCCCACAAGATATAAAAAGAGACATACCCAAGTAGTACAAACTGAGACATAACCCCCTCAGACACCATAAAGATCCTAACTAACTTTTGAACCCTCAAAAGTCAAAACCTCCCTCTTGCACTGAACTATGCCCGAACCTCTCAAGCCCAACACCCATCAGAGGACCACGACAAAATAAAACACCCATTTCCTCAACACCATCTACTGCTGCAGCCTGAATTTCTTTACTCTTTTAGTAACCTTCTTTGTCTTCTTTAACCTCTTCTTGGGTTTGATGCCATGTAATCCCCCTTTCAATCTGGCAAACACTTTTGAGACAAAAACAGTTGACTAGTTTCTGAATTTAAATCTTTTAACTACATTTGGAAAATTCTCATAAACATTCTGAACCTTGGGTTTCTTATTAATCCTTTCTAGTTTTAAAACCATGTTCTTTTCAAACATCTTTTCTGCCGCCAACTCCCCAATCTCTTTGAAACCATCCCTTATTGTTCCACCAGGCTTCAAAAAGTTTTTAGAATCATCCTTTCTTACATTAATACAGATCTTAACACCGTTCAAATCCTCTTTCTCCTTTTCTTTTACTGGCATGCAAGATTTTTCCTCCAACCTGAAAATTGTCCTTACAAACTCCTGTCCCCCAATAAAGGATAAACCCAACAATTTGCTCACTTCACCTTTTCATTTACCACCATCTCCAAATCAATAGATCTTCCGGTTTCATGGGTTTCATCAATGATAATTTCCCCCTCATTTGAATTCAAATCTTCATCATCTTCAGCTTCTTACACCCTTTTTTCTGGCATTGGTTTGGTTCTATACCTTCTTTTCCTTCTAAAGACTTTTGAACAATAGGCCTCCCCAACAAATTGTTTTTCTACCTGCCTCATCAACCTTACCCTCAAACCAATTTTCCTTTCCTCCCCCATCTCCATCATCTCCAAAGTTCCCCTTCAAACCCCCACGATCACCTCCTTGTCTGGTTCCTTCTCCACCTAAATCATTCCTGGATTTACCACTTTAATCATCCTCCTTTCACTATAATCAAACCCCTTTCTTTTCCTCCTCCTTCCACCCCTTTTTGGATCTTCCTTTCCTTCTTCCTGAAATCTAACTCCTTTCTTTCTTCTTAATATCCTTCTTTGACTGAACTCTAACCTTTGAGATCACCTCCAAAAAATTGTCAATTAAAGGCACTGCCATGTCGCTAGTAGTTCCTGCAATGGTACTCCCCACCAGCCATGTTAAAGTCTACTGATTCTTTATCCATACCCAATGTCACATGCCTCCTTGAGTTACCCCACCCTCCTTGCAAATTGGGCCTAATAACATGAGATGGCCCACCTGTTTCAAACCCTGAGTTCTTGCCCAAACTTAGGCCCATCCCCATATCCCAATAAATTGTTACGTGGGATAGATCTGCTTGAATCAACTCCAGCCTTCGACTGAGCTTCTTCATTAGAAAGTAGGGATGGCAACGGGGCGGGTTTGGGGAGGGTTTTATAAATTCTAGACCCTATCTGCCTCCCTAAACCTCCTATTCCATACCTGCTCCAGAACCTGTAGCGGGTTGGATTTTGAGAATCCAAACCCTCCCTGTACATGAAAATGTAAAACCCTCCCTGCATTCAAGGGTAGGGGTGGTTGGGTTTAGAACCCACATCTAATTTCCTATTATTCCTTGTCATGCATAAGCAATAAATATGTAAAATAACACAAATAAACAACAAAATTTCCAATTATTTGATTAAGACGTGTAGAAAACACATAAACTATCAATTATCCTTAACATAAAATTCAAAATATTATTAAATTCAACACCTAGTACATAAAGTTTATATGCTTTCCAACAATATGCGGGTCGGGGAGGTTGGGTTTAGCCTAATACTGTACCCTACATGTACCTGTACGGGTTGTAGAATCCCAAAACCCCTCCCCACCCCAAAACCCGCCCCGTCGGGGAGGGTTGGGATGGGTACCCACCGGGTAGGGTAGAAATTGCCATCCAACACGTGGCTGTTTGCACCCTTAAGCAGTGGTAGGTTTTCTTAAAATATCTTGCCCCGAAATAGACAAAAGCACATGTCCTACGATCTTTGTGCACATGCTACCACTTGTCAAACTTGGTTCAGAACTTTCTTTTACCAGCATCTGTGCATAGGAAATGCCATTTGCCGACCTCTCACTACTTCAAGGATAATCATTTAAGGTATTTTGCAGCATGTCTTTTCCTTTACCTACAGATCACATGCAACTAATTTTAAGTTAACCCTGCTTCATTTGAAGGAACCAATCTGATGTTGCCATGCCTGTTCAACCCTTTTGTCTTCCTCCCTGTGACCTTCTCTCCATAGAGAGGTTTCAGTGGAGGTTGCCAGTTACACGTTGATACACACCCCAAGCACCATCAACTTGATTTTCCTTGGAATACACTCAGGCTTCAACTCTTCCAAATGGCCACCACAAACAGAGGCGATCAGAATAAAAAGTTTCTTGTTGCCAAAGATGGAAAGATAGTCCAAGAACCTTATTGATCACCCATTCTCAAAGTGAAACTGTTTCACGTTAGAAAGGATGCATCATTTTGAGATCAGAAGATGACCAACATGAGTTCAAACTATTGCAGCTTCAACCTTCTGAGAAGAATCAAGCAAGTCAAGAAGGGCTTTTTTTTTCTTCTCAAAAGGGCTGATCATTAACGAACCTTTTAATTTGAAATGCCTACTGATGGCTGGCTGCAATTTCTTTGCAATCTTTCACTTCAAACATGGTCAAAACCACCAGCCTGTTCTCCCATATCTCTTTGTCCTGGTTAAACACCATTTTGACAACTCCACCAAAATCCACCACAGTAGCTTTCTCCCCTTTACCAGTCAATCCCACAGAAAGGTTCTCTTCTTTTTTTTCTCTTGAACAACCTCAGATGTCAGTTGAAACGTCTTTGGCTCCTTCAAGAACCCTTGGATTTTCAACAAGAATCCTTCCCAACCTGCATTCCTCCTTCGCTCTGGAATACAACACAATTGTTTTCCCTTCTCCCAAAAAATTCAATCAACATTATAAATCTGCCTTTCCTGTTCTCCTTACATTCAATCACTTTCTCTTATACCCTTCCCAGGTAGTTCTTTCCATAAAACGTGGGGAAAGTGTTGACCATTTATTACTATCCTGTTTCTATTCTTCGAAGGTATGGGTTCATTTCTTTCACCTCTTTGGATTGAATTGACCCCACCTACAAGCATTATGCAGATGAAAGGGTTGCAAGAATCTTTGAAAATAAGGCTAAAGATGAAGTTGCCACAATAGAGCATGGCAGACAGCTCATTTGGTGTTGACATAAAAAGAAGGGTTATTTACTAAAACATCCCTTATAGTTTCACGAATTTACTTAAACCTATCCTATAGTTTTTTTTACTAAAACACCCCTTATAGTTTGCAACCTATTTACTTAATCGACCTTTTTCTTTTGAGAAAAGTGACCTTTCATTAAGAACTATATATTTTGCCATCTGAAAATGGTAACATGATCACCTAAACTAAGTAGAAAATGTTCAAGGGCATGGACCCATGGTTGTGTAGTCCAAAAGTAACACCAAACTAAGTGGAAAATGTTCAAGGGCATGGATCCAGGGTTGTTTATTCAAAAAGTACCCCTAACAATTTTTGTATAGAAAACAAATTGACCAAATAGAGCAAAATAGAGTGGTTGTTCGTGTCTTACTAGGGGAAAATGATATTTTTATTTTTAATTTCTTTTGATTAAATTTATTTGAATGGATGCTAGGGTTAAAACTGTCATTTTCCACTTTCATCTAATGGAAGGCTGATTAAGTAAATTGATTGCAAACTATAGGGGATGTTTTAGTAAAACCCAAACTATAAGGGGTGTTTTAGTAAGTAACCCTAAAAAGAATTTAAACTTTTAAATTTCTATCAATGAACTCCTATGGGGATGGACTGCCATGGCAAATTTTGTCCAATGAAAATCTTCTGTTACAGATTAAAACTAAATTGTGATGGATGCTATCTTGTCAATCTTGGTCCATCAGGAATAGGGGATGAAGTGAGAGATCACAATAGCAATATCCATATGAGCTTCACAAGACCGATTGGGGTTGGTAATTCTTTGAGAGCTGAGATCCATGCATTTACTTTTAAGATCTAAAAGTAGCTCACTCACTGGGGTGATCAAACCTGATTGTTGAAGGGGATTGCCGAATGGTGCTGATTTAGATTGAAAAGGAAAATGAAGATCCCTGGGCACACCATCAGGAGATTAGAGAAGCCTTGGTTGGCATCCTATTGGAATTGCTTGTTCAAGTGGACCTCAATCAGCTAATGCTTTAGTTGATGCTCTTGCAAGAGATGGAGTATTGAGGAACCATATTTTTTGAGGAATACCAGGGCTGGGGCTTGATGTGCTTCCAGCATAGTGGTGTATATATTGTTTCTCTTTTGCCAGCTTTAAGCTTTTTGTACTGTCTTCTCTCCATCCTTTTTTTAATTAATAACACAATTCAAGGTTATTGAAAAAAGACTTTATGGGTCGGTGAGTCAATCTCTTTACTCGGTGGTTACTGCTAGTGGTGGTGGTGGAATGATGCGGTTTGTCATCCATCAGACAGTGAACTTCAGTTTCTCATTATCCTCATCAGTCTTATGTTGGTAAAAGCTTCTATACTGTCTATTAAATGGGGACCTTGTAGGTTAGTTTATATATTAATCTGGACTCTGCCATTTCATGATCCTCTTCTTGTATAAGATACCCAAATACTGATGCAGGCATAAAATGCTGTTACCCAATGTCTGTCCTAACCATCTGGGGGACAGGATATGGACCTACCCATTGGCATTTTATTTTCATACAAGTGCTGAACTGCTGATACAGGCACGGACACAGTTAATAGGAAGCAAGTATACAACTCTCTGTTTCTTGATATCCAGGATGTGTATCTGGATGTGATTATCCTATGTAATGTGCTTATACTGTGCTTTTGTGCAAATTAAGCTCTCACTTCAAATATTTATATCTTGCCAAATTTAATTGAACTTTTTACATACACAGTTTTTTCATGATATAATTTCCATTTATACTAGTTAGAAGTTCTTGTTAGATGCTTCAGAATAATATCCAATTTCATTTTGGATACATTTTGAATCATATTGTATTTGTGCCTTTGCAAGAAGTAGATGGCCTTTTTCTTTTGGGGTCTCAGAGTGTCTTCATTTATTTCCAGTATTATTTATGATCTGAATCTGATATAGAGTTGGCATAGGAGGCATGGCTTGTTTTATATTTATATTATTAGTACAGAGACTTCATTTCATAGCCACCTTTATAACTGTCCATTTTGGGTTTTTTCTCCTTTTCTTTCTTCATTAGGTGGAGTTTTTATCCTTGATACAAACAAATATTATTAATGTCACTGCCAATTGCCAACTTCGTCTTGTTTTGCAGCATTCAGAGGGATTACAGAAAAGCAAGTGCCAAGATTATGATCATACTGAAGCGACACATGAAAGTGAAGCAGATGACCACTATTTGGATAAAATGGAATTTCATGGAAGTGCCAATGGAGAAGATATTATGGGTAACAGGCCTGATATTTCACCTGCCACTACTGAAAATGTTCATTCAGTTCCAGCATTGCTCCCTGAAGGGTCAATGCTAGTAAATTTAGCGAAGGGCGGTGATTCAACACAAGTAGGCCAAACTTGTCCAACCAAATTTATGAATTCCATGGAACAACCGAATAGAAGTTCTTCTGTAGACTTGAAGGAAAATAAACCATCAAGATTTGAGGCAGCAGCAGCAGAAGCGGAGCTTGATATGCTTCTCGACTCATTTGGTGAAACAAAGCTTTTTTATTCTGGTTTTCCTGTTGTCAAACAGGAACCTTCTCATGTGTCCTCACAGCAACAGGTTTCTGGTTTTCCACAGCCTTCAGTCCAAGCCCCAGATGCATCTAAAAATGCATCCGGTGCCTTTGACCTAGACAATGCGATTGATGAACTACGAGAAACATCAAATCCCACTAACCAAAACAATGCCATGCGAGACCAACAGGAAAAGGCAGTTCGACGGAATCCTCCATCAGACTCATCTTTGGCTTCTGCTCATAAATCTAGTGTATTGGACGATTTTGATTCATGGCTGGAAACGATTTAAAGTTCTCTGAACTTGAATTATATGACCCTAGGCTATTATAACTGAGAACTTGATTTGCCATCTTATGATTTGAACAGGATAAAAGTTAAAACGGAGCTTCTCTCCTATGCGAGGATGACATGAAGAGGTGCAGTTGGTTGATGAGTATCAGCAACTCACCGAGAGGATGGCCTACCGTATTTCTAGTTGTCACCTCTGATACCCTTTCTGTGGAACAGTTGGTCACACGTCACGTTGAAACTTGCTGTTGCTGTTGTCCCCTCCCACACCGAGCATTTATTTAGAATTTAGAATGAAGCCTCAGGCAATGTTTCATTCTAATACAGGAGAAATATCCATGGAGTGTGAAACTTCCAAGCAAGCTCGGATTCGATTTGATTTAGATTATTGTGGGGACAGGACAGATGCCCATTGACGTCAGGGTTTTCAGCTTCCCGGTTTTTTCACTAACTTGAGCAACGAATTTGGGTTGTCTGGACTCTGGAGAAAACAAATCATTTTGTTTTTTATCCTACCACCAAAAAAAATATCTATTTGGTCAAACTAAGCCATAAAGTGCATGCGGCCACAACCACTCAAATCTCTCACTTGTGGCTGGTGTGGAACACGATTGGTGCACAGCACTACAGCAGTAAAGTAGCTATCAAATTTAGCTAAACCAATCTAATACAACACAAATGACATGTCGGCATCTCTTCCATATAATGTGCTTTCCTTTTTTGGATATTATCGATAATTCATCATGCTTATCTTTTGCATTTATCTTAAATTCATAATGACTTTTTAAAACCTGTGGAGAGCCCTCTGTCAATGACTTTTATTGTTCAAAACTCACCTTCCCTTGGATCACCATCACTAGAAATCCGTATGTAAATATTTTCCATGACCAAACCAAGGACATTGATACACCTGATACTACCGGCGTATCAAGATGTATTGGTAGCTGTTTTTTTATTTATTTTTTTTTTCAAATCTGGTTCAGAGGGGTCGGTTTAAGGTCTATTCACCCCCTGAATCAGTTGTGACCCCGAAATACCCTGTAAAGGTGTATCGGGAAGCCCCCAATATGATGCATATTGGTTGATATGGCCTGATACGTATAGATATTTTGAACCTTGTACCAAACTACTCTTAAATGATCAGTCAACCTTATTTCATATTTTTATTACAAAATTACCCATGCCTACTATAGGCCTGGTTTGGGCTTGGGTTCAAGTAAGAGGTAATTTTATCATAAAAAGTATTTAATAAGCTTGATTAGTCATTCAGTAATTGTTTGGTCATGTAAAATACTCAAATACTTGTATGGACAACATCTGTTAATAATCACTAATAATGAACCAATGGACATCTAACAGAAAGTGAGTTACTGTTATTGATAAAAGAAAAATCTAACAGAAAGTGAGTTTTGCACAATAAAAACTCAAGGGGCTCTCTTGGAGGTTTTGAAAAGTCATGGTGAGCTTAAGAGATTAAAAACAAAATCATGATAAATTTTAGATAATATCCCCTTTTATTGAGAAGGAATATTTCTATTACTTCATGTGTCAGAAAATGCCAAAATGGTTATTCCTGAGAAAAACGTTACTTCTTTTATCAAACACCGTCTTGGGTGTCAAGTGGACGGCTTTTGTGTGCCGTTTTAGGCCGGTCATTATAGAGGTGTGAATGCTGTTGCTAAGGTGGGGTGTCTTCACTCAGCTTTCCCTAGGATTTATTTCCTGTGAGCGCAAAATTAGAAGTTTAAAACCTCGTGACATGGCCATTTTATGAACCATGAGTTTGTGAATTGTGATCTGCAAAAATGGCAAAAAATGCAAAAAAAAAAAAAGAAGCCTTCATCTACCTTTCACTCGTTCCCAAAGTGACCTGCCGACGGTGGTATCTTCTTTTTCACGACAGCTGCAGATATGAGCAACGAATGTAGTTGGGCCCAAATGAAATTTATTAATATTTTGTCTCGTAGAAATGGCAGCTCATCTCATTGCTTGAAATGACCCACAAATATTCAGTGACAACTAACAAGAAAAAGATATCAAGACATTGCCCAAAAATATATATAAAAAATAGAGATCATCTAATATTAAAATGCACACAGCAAATGCCCATTAATTTAGGTGTGAGTTGATTGAACTGTTGAAGAAATAAAGTCCTTAAGACTGGATATAAAGTTATAAACCAAACACCCAACTGGGTCTTCTTCATCTCCTCTAAATCTTCTCATGCGTGCCACAAATTAAGTGCCGAGTCCCGCCACCAGAATCAGACGAAATTGACCACATCCATTAGTATGCTGAGTGTGTTACAGAGTTCTGTTCTGGCCACATGCTTGCCCACGGGGACCCTTTGGAATAAGAAACTTGAGACCAGTAATATATGTAAATTGATTTATAGCTCTTACTTTAAATTTTAGGTGAGAATTAACAAGTTATTCAGGTAAGCAAGAGAGTTAAAGGAATCTTTTGATTGGGTAGTTTAATTGGAGGGAGATTTCTCTTACTTCTTCTGTCATCCCTTACATATACGACAGTTAAAGACGGCTTGAGATATACCTAATCTTATCCGGTCACAAACAACGCGGATTTCTTCTATGCAAAATTTTATGAGGGCATGTTCAAAGATTACAAAAATTAGGGTCATAAGGTGGTCCAAACAACAAACAACAAAGGTAGAGCTTGGCGTTTATGAAATTAATTCAGAACAAGTTGCACTCTCACAGGCTCAAATTAAGCCTCTGTTTGGTATCACACTACCACTTAGTTTAAGTATTTATTTCACTTAATACTTAAAATAAGTGGCAAATAAGCATTTATCCATATTTGATCAAAAAGAAGCAAATAAATGCTTATTTTCAAAATAAGTAATTAAAAAAAGCAATCCATGAAATAAGAACTTATTCCATTTTTTGGGGCAACACTATCCCCCTCATTTTTCTCAGAATCCCATTGAGCGTCTTTGGTCTTCTCAATTTGAGCACTAACAAAAACTAGTGGCAGGCAACTCTAAGTTAAGAAATTGTTCCAGCAGGTACATGAACCTCCTTTCTTTTTCTCCATTTTTTGCTCTATTTTGGGCAATTCTTGATGGCTAAAATTGCCATTTTTGAAAATATAAATACTTATTGGTTAAGCAGTTCAGCAAAACCGTAACCCAAATAATTACTTAAAATAAGTGTAAGTGGTTTGGGAAAGAACCTCTCAAACACTACTGAGTACTTATTCAAACAAATACTTAAAAATAAGTAATTATGAAATAAATACTTATTTCTCAAGCCAATAATCATTGTTTGGCTCTAAAATAAATTATCTCGTGTTAATTATTAGCTAGTCTATCCTGACTGTTCAAACAATGGACTTGACCTTGAAGGCAGACATTCCTATGAAGGGGAAAGGGGTGTCTTCTCAAATCGCCAAGACACAGAAATTCAGAGCGATCTGGTGGCCGGATAGGAAAAGTTAGTCAAGAGCTGTAGTTCACAAGATCAGGATGGTCGAAGAGGAATTAAGTACCCCCATTAGGATTGGATTTGTTCTAATTGATTCCATCATTTAACCCTAAAAAAAAAAAAAAAAAAAAACTGAAGTTTTTGTTAGTTGGGCAGGTCTGTGACAGATGGGAGAATTGAAGTCTAGATTCTTGAACAGTAGAATCCTAACCCTGAAATATAAAATATGAAAAGAAAATTGTGGTTGGGGAATTGGGGTTGGGTGTGTCAACCCCAGTACCCCCACATGGCGCGCTGTAGACTTCGCCCTGATTCCTGTTCATCATTTAAAAAAAACTGATGGTCGCCATTCATGGCTCTTGAGGGACAACGGGACACTTCCAATTCTGAGGAATGGTAGTAAGCAACGAGTGAATGCAGCTCTTGGGATACTACGCCCTACAGATCGAGGTCCTACCTTTTCGGTCAGGGAGAAGAAATTCAAGAGTTGCATTAACTCGTTGCTAGCATTCCTCCCCCATCACTCCATGGAAGGTTAGGTATAGGCGTGTGAACTGACGTGTGCCAAATGGGTTTTCATTCTAATGTGGTATGAGCTTCCCCACATTCCAGGAACCTTACTTGAATCAAAATACTCAATAAGCTAAATTAAAAGTTATGTAATAATAATACTGTATGCAGCTTCTGATTCTCTTGAAATCAGAATTTTTATGGGGTTCTTATTATTTTTTGTTGAAATGCAAGGTGCTTCTTTCTTATTTTGGGGACAATATGATCTCTCTCTCTCTCTCCCTCCTAAATTGTTGTTCTCTTTCTTTACATGGATGATGCAATTCAACAGGAATATTAAAGAAGTATATGAATCTCTAACGAAGCACATAATTCAAACCTTGCAAATTTGCTCCCATATTTAAAATCCAGAAATATGAAAAGTAAATGGCAAGGAACAAAATCTTTATTGAAATTTGAAAATGAAAAAGAAAAAGGCAAGGACAGAGAGGAAAAGCAGAACAGGAGAGAGCTTACACCACATTTTGAGAGAGAGAGAGAGGTAGCATTAGTTCTCCAATTCATAAAAATTCAAACAAATCAAACCCATTAATCTACAAAGGGCAAAAACTGAAACAAAAATCATATAATCTACCAACCCTTGTCATGTCGTTCTGGCTTTTAATTATATCCCAATTCTAAATTTTTTCCTTATCGCATGCTTGTCAATCCAAAGGAAAGAAAAAAAAAAGAAAAACAGGTCTGCATTCCTCTCCTACATATTTACTTGAAGAGGAGAAGGAGGAGGAGAAAAGAATAAGAAGTAGTAGTTAATCAAAGCCACAAGGCCCCAGCTTGTTTCAGAACAGGAATCAAATCACCAGAAATATGAGCACCCATGAGCCGATCCAACCCTCCAAACAACCTTCCTCCGATGAACACGGCCGGGAACTGGGGTCTCCCATGATCCTTATTCCCATCACCAACTGTAGCCAACTCCTCCACCACACGCACTTCATCCGCTTCATCAACCTCACACACAGCTGGGTTCACTCCCAAACCCAGCAACAATCTCTTCATCACATGACACATACAACACCCTCTCTTGCCAAACACTATCACCGCGTTCTCCGACACCATTCCCTTCACACTCTTTCCTGCCAACGACGACGAAGCCTCCTCCATATGAACCGCCGGCGACGCCCGCCCTATTGCGCTCCCAGATGCCCCCACCGGCAGCCAAGCTCTGTATGGAAGTGCCTGCTGCATAACTCAAGTACACAGATAGCTAAAATTTCTATAGAAGAATTGTGGGAGAGAGAGAGAGAGATGTGAGCTGATCCTGCCCTTAACCCGGGGGGACGGAGTAGTAGTTATATATGGAGAGGTAGTCCTGCGTCAACGGCAGTTGCGCATTATTACGCGTCAAATTTGCTGTGGATGACGACCAATCACGTCATTTCTATCCAGTATCTACGTCCACTGACGTGGACTATTTTGTTTTAATTTTTTTTTAATTTAAAACTTTATTAATTAAAAACTAATAATAAAATTAAACGTAGATTTTAGAGTCTACGAGTGGTTTAATATGGAGAGAATTGAGAATTCAGAAATGAATGAGATGATGGTCTAAGGGCGTACGACATCATTGATCAATAAAGCCAAAGGCTGGCTAAAGGGAGATGACAGCCTGCTTAGTTGATAAAGTCTTGTTTGTGTGTTTTGTGTGTTAAAGCTGTAGGCCCGGCCACCGGCCGCCATGGCTGGCCTGCTGCGTTCAGAACTACCGCTCTATCGATCAGTCTTTGAGTGAGTCTATGTCTAATTGTCTATCCCCACCCACATTCAATAAACAAGATCAGTTCAATGTGCCCACTTGGACTAAATTCTTTTCCTCAACACGGATAGCTTGAATTTGTATAAAACATCAAGGAAAATAGACGATAAACCACCAAACACAGTTCATCCAAATTGAGTGTTGCAAGCATGACGTTCTCCCAACACCACCAACCACATCCGCTGATGTTGCAAGCAAAGATTTCCCCCTTTCTACAGAAAAAAAAAAAAAAAAATTCTTGCTTTTTGATTTTGATTTCCTTGCTCTTGCTCTTGCTTGTTGATTTGGTGAAAAAAAGAAGAAAAAGAAAAAGAAAATCTTTCTGTAATATGTAGGTTAGTAAGTTAGATGGAGCTATCAATTATCATCGTCGGTTTAAGTGTTTCCATGAATAACTGTTGCAATGCTAAGCTAGGGTAGCTCTTTCCTTCTTTGTTATTTTCCAACCACCGCCCGTAATGTCTGTGAACTGTGAGTAGATAGTATTCAGTCGTACGACAAGGATCACGTAATGGGTGTGGAACTGTGGATGCCCCCCTTTATTTATTTATTTATTTTAATTAATCGCTACTCACCGGTCTATAGTCCTTCCAACTTGCTTGTCTCCATGAAGAAATATATAGATACGTTTCTTCCATGCATCTACCAAGCCACGAAGCGTAAGGGATTTAGTTTTTGTTTATACTTTATAGATCGCAAGTTGCTCGGTTCCTTCTTATCCAAGAGGGTTGTTCCACTAATGCTATGTTTGGTTTGAAGGAAAACGTAGGAAAATCTATATAAGGTTTGTAAAGATTTTCCTATCTTTCTTTTCTTTTTCTTTTTTCTTTCAAACTAAATACAACCTAAATGAAAGGTGGGTCCTATAGAAAAGAAAGAAACCTGTATTTATGTTTTGGTATTCGTGGGTTTTATGGAAAAGATCGATTTCTAAGCAACTCATTTACTAGACAAGTAATATTCTCTTGAGATTTGGGAAACTTGTTAATGTATAATGAGATAATATTATCCCTTTAATAATGATTGTTTTATAAATAAAATGGTCACTATATATATAACTTTATTGGGAAATAAAAGAACACTGATAAGTACACTTATCTGAATAAATATTTGTTAAGAAATACTTACCCGTAAAGTGTGTTTACCCAAATAAATGATTTACCAAGAAACAAACAATTGAAATGCATTTAATTTATAATTAAGTACAACATTTAGTGTATAATGAGAGTAGCAACAATAACAAAAAATGGTCCACCAATGCCATTATCAAATTTTTATTTCATCATCATCTTCTTCTTCTTCATATAGTTAATATTGTGCATTTAAAAAGTTCAGTGCAAAGGACAGTTTGGGTGGTCCTCTAATGAAATGGACTGGTCCTACACAGCCCAAAACAAGGCCCTATAAAGTAGAACCCTAACTGGTAGAAATCTTGTAGCTAGAGACCCTAATCTTGGCTTTGAAGGCTCCAGTACTCTCCAATGGTTTCAGCCTAAAATCCTCCATACCCAACCTTTTCTTTGTCACGTACGTAGAGCTTTGGAGGATGGTGTAAGGTTAATATGTAAACTTTATTAGACTATTTTCTGCAGGACCACCTCAATAATGAGGTGATGGCCATCTGGCCATGGCCTCTGTGTTTCTTACATTATCATCACGGATCAACAGTGTTGATGACGTGATAATATATAAGGGATTAAATCTAATCAACCTGCAGATATGATAATTATGTTTGATAGTACATGGGCTTAGTTATTGGGATTACTCATTAACCATAACACACTGAATATCTTTATAACTATCTCTCTTTAGGCTTTGAAAACTTACCATTTAGGACCCATTTGGGAGGGCTGATGCTTTGATTGAGTTGCTTTTATCGAACCATTTTAAAGGAACTACTAAAAGACGCTTTACCCAAAAGCCATTTTTTTTTTCACCAAACATAGCTTATAAGCTGTCCCAATGGGGCTCACCTTGAAAAGACAGTAGTCGCTGCATGAAAACTCTCCCAAATAGGCACTTAAATTTACTTCCTTGTTTACAACAGGATTGGTGATATCATTAGTGGCATAATTAGTGTAATATATTCAAGTATGCTTTGTAATCCACAAAGTATTAGATGATTAACTTATAAATCAAGTTAAGAGACCACATCTCTAAGCCATTAAATAAATATAGTTTCAGTTTTGTTGAACAACCAACTTAAAATCATTGCTAAATGAACTCTCCTTCAAGTATCTAAGCATGATGCCATATATGCAGATTTAAACATATTCTTGTTTTACAGAAGGAGACATACAAATCCGGTTATCTTTTAGGAAGGGCTCAGGAAATTTCAGCACCTGCTCAATATATTGATAAAAATGTTTGGCTGTGTAGGATTGAAAAGGACTTTGGGGTATCTTTTCTTGGCAAAATAAAACAGAGCAATAAATGGAATAAAATGGACAACAAATTAGAAACCCCCCAAAACAAACAAGTTGATTCATCATTCTATACAAATCTCATATTAGATTGTTTGCTTCAATTGCATTCCATCTTTTTCTAATTGAGCTTGAAAGAAGAATTAACACGTTTTTCTGATGATTAATACAAGGGGTGTCACTTCCTTTCCTAATTATGGCTAGTGTAAACTGTAAAGGTCCAACACTCACTTTCATCAAAAGAGAATGAAATTATGAATGGGAAAGTTTTGGGGCGTTCGGATAAGCAAAATTGGGCCACAAAGTGTTTTGAGTGTTTGGTATGCGTTACTTTCAAGAGCAAGATAATCTGAAGCCAAATCAACAGTACTTTTAGTTTTAACTTTTAACCCCCAAATCATAAAACCTAAAATAAGGGTTTTGTGCTTTTGGGCTTTGAAAAGGCTTATCCATCCAAACACGACCTTAATTACTAATTCAAAGATCATAACCATACTCCTCTCTTCCAAGAAGCAGCTCACAAATTCAAGAGGCCCAATTACAAAATCAGGAGGTAATTAATTAAGGTCTATTAAGGATGATTGGGCCCGGTTCACAGCTTGGATAATTGCAATTTTTTACTCGGTAGCTTGGTTGTTTTAAATATGCTACACGCCCGCCTCGCCCTCGCCTACACTTCAACATCAAGATTGAAGAAGAGCAGACAAAAAACGCTCCCGGACGGTGCGCAATGCGCACGTAAGCGCAAGGACGGGGCTGGGCCTTACTCGTGCATCTGCACGACGGGATTGTATTTGGAGTGATCTCATCGTGGGCTCCCACCACGTGTCATAGATAATGTCGATCTCTACCTAAGTCTCGCCTGTGTGGTGTGCGCATGTAAAAGATTAGGGTCGACCGGTCCTTGTCCTCCACGTGGCCATTGATGCCATCCCTTCTCACTGCTGACGTTGACATGTCGATGCACCAGTTTAAGTCCACAAGTCACAACCACATGACTCACGGACGTTCGTTTCTAGTCAATTCTCTCTCCCCTATCCTACGACCTACGTTAAACTTCTAACCTTAGTTAAATAAATAACTAGTCGGATCGGACCTGTGCAATGCACGGCTGTTGTCTTTTGTAGAGTTGTCATGAAAAGCTCAATTAGGTTTGGTTTAAGTTTGGGTTTAATGAAATTCAACTTGTGAGGTTCGTGAGCCTAATCAAGTCTAATACATGCATATATAATTTTATATATAATAATAATATTTTTATTTTTATGTATAATAATAAATCATTTTTAAACTTTTAATTATTTATATGTAAAATAAAAAATATTTTTATTTTTTATAAAAAATTTGGCTTACAATCAAGCTCGAACCTACAATCTTTTGAGTTTATCCAAATTCGAGCTCAAGTGTTTAATTCGAATTGAAACAATTCTAACATTATTTTGTGCGATAATCTCTTCAAACGGAGTTGAATTCCACTTCTGCCCTGGTTTTCCAAATTAAGGGGCTGCTTGGCAATTTTGTAAATAAAATTTTCAACAGCCTAAGAAGCATTGAGCTTTTGGTGTTTGATTTGATCTACCGGACTGTTAAAAACAGTTTGAGAAAGCTATTTCACACAGACTATTTGAAGCTTTTCAATTTTCTGCTTTTTCAGTCTTTTCATGCACTCGTCTTCAGGTCTTTGGGTCTATACGTACTTTGGTCTTTTAAACTTCCTACAGACCCAAAAATGCGCCAAACACCATCTTTAAGTCTTGGACTCTTTCTAAGTTTAGGTCTGTCAACAAGTCGTCGGATTAAAATTGGGTATACTCGATCGGAACCGAAACTCCGTCAATCCAAACGCCGCCAGAGGCAAATGGTCATTTTGAAAACCATTGATATACATGAGAAGAATTCAACAACCCAAAGAATTCATTTCTGTTCTCAGTGCATGACCCAAGAATCACCCAAACGGAGGAACAGTGGAAGACCAGAAAAGAAATCGACAAAAATTTTTAAATGATTTCCTTGCATATTTTTCATTTGATGAGAGCATGTTTGTTGGGAAGATGCAACGGGTTTTCCTTTAAATCCTTTTGTTGCACAAATCGTGACAGCTGATTAGACATGGGCCCAGAAGGCATCTCTATCTTTGAATGGGCTGACGTAGACAATGAAATTGTACACGTAGCTAGTCTAGAGGGATGACGGTGGTTTGGTTTTTTTATATCATGCATGTTTGTTCCCCACTAACAAATATAACTAGTCTAATTTATTTACGTATTAGACGGACGATGATAGGGTTCAAAGTTGAAAGTTGAAACTACGTAGGAGCGAGTGAGGATGTCGTCATGCATGCAGTGATGCAGACGGTGGCGTCACCGGATTATTTTCCGACGACTTTCTTCGCGTGTCTCATATGTAGATGATCCGTTCAAAAGAAGCCGAAAGCTCGAAAGGGACAAGGAAACAGTGGGAAAAAGCAACGTATCCAGCCGTGCGCGGCCGTCAATAAGTCAAAATTTACGAGATAACTAGACCCCACACGACGAGCAGAGGCCGACGTTCTTCTTTTCTTTACGATTCTCCACACAGTAAACCAGACCAGATATACAGTAGCTCCTTTTTTTTCCTTTTCTTCTTCTAATTAAATTATTGGGTTTTACTAGTAAACAAGCTAAGCAACAAGCGAATAGGTTGGTCTTCTGGTTGGTTTTCTTTGCGAAAAGATCCAAACATGGAACTGTGGGTTCAACGTGCTTTGTTTCATTCAAGCGTCGTCCTGCAATAACTCTGCATGGCTTTTAGTTCTTTGTTCGGTGAGCACATGCATGGGTGGACTCCTTGTTATCAAGATGGCCCACATCATAGTTTGAGTCTTTAAGACTATACATTAGTAACATTCCTGTTGTGGGTCCCCACTTAAGAGATCAGATTGAACCGAGAACTGAACCCAATTGGATGATGATAACAAATTTTCTGTGTATCACTGTACCATAGTGATGGATGACCAAGAAACTTTTGGTCTAGCAAAAACTTCTGTGGGTCATTGGATGGTTACCCTTATCTAACTTGATTTCCATTCCATATGGGCCTTGGGCCCACCATATTAATGGTGACCACTATCCTCCAAAGCTAGAGCTTCTAGCTTGTTTTCTCTGCATCTCATCCAATCCTTGTCCCCAAGTATTTGGGGTTAGTAGTCAGCACTAGGGAGTGAAGATGACTCACAGACTATATGAAGTTTATCTAATCTCTATTTTCATCACTTGTCATGTCTGTGACTGGAGGATCAAGAAAATTAAAGTGGGTATCAGATGGGTTATGCGTTGATGAGGACATAAGACGACTGAGCTATTACTTCAAACTTTTCAATCCAACTAAAGATGTCTGCTGGACTGAAACACTCCATCATCTCAACAATCCTTCACTGAAGAAAACAAATCCCCAAGTTGAAGAATGGAAGAAGGAAAAAGAAAACACTTGTGAAGAGTAGTAATCAGGAGAATCGGTGCTTTAAGCTTTTCCACTCAATCAAACACTTGGGCCTTTGATATCTTTTGACTCCACTGTACCCGATTTTGATATGTGTTTGTCCCCAACCAAGATTAGGGTTTGATATCTTGAGAAGTAAGTCCACCGACCATGATCCTCACATGTTTCAAACACTATCCTTGACCAATCAAGAAACAGAGAAGTCCCGCTGGATTGTTCCCATAACGTGGTGATCGTTTTCTTGGCTCACACATCAAGAATATTCTAGTCATGGACATGGACTACGTGATTATCCACCTTTTTAGGGGACGTCTACGGGGTGAATTGTTTTTTCTTGTTGCTGGTTTCAAAAATAAATCAAAACTATTTGGTTTGAAAACAGAGTGTTTCTTAAAAAAGAATGCCAAAAAAAAAAGTTCTTGATTGTGTACGTGGATGTGGTTCTTATCTTCGTAACGGAACCAAATATATATTCTTGAATTTCTTGTTTCAAAAATATGTTTTCATAAATCATATAATTTCTATGCAAAAAAATGTTTTTATTTTAAAAACCATTAGTTTGTTGGTCCTAAAAGCATGTATTGTTTGAAACAAAATTAACTTGTTTTTCACAAATAAAATTTAAGAATATGTTTTTCTTTTCTTTTTGCAGATACAACGATTCCATAAATAAATGAAAGCAAAAACATTCATGGTGTAAAATGCCCCCTTAATTTTTCTAAAATTTTGGTGAAGTATATGTTTCCATGACCCAAAGTTTGGATAGATAGATGTGTATCCTTTGTTTTATGTCGACGATAGTGAAAAATAAGCTGTTAGAGACTTAATATGTGTTTGGTATAGCTTACGTTTATTAAATAAACATTTGTACTTAATTTATCTTCAAAACCAAGAAAAGTACTTGATAAACCGTTTATTGACAACTAGGTGTCACTAGGCACCATTAGGTGTTACATCAACAAAATAGTGAATAAATATTCAACCGTTGGGGGAAGCATTAAAATGAAGCTTTCCCCAATGGTTGGTGCATACATAAATCAAAACCCACTTTTGTAAATATCAATACATACGGATGAATATGATGAGAAAAATGCTGATTTGGTGATTACATGACGGCATTTTGATAAACACCTATCACAAAACATCCACATAACAAAAGACGTGCTTAATGATTGGATCTTATTTCTAATATTAAAAGTGAAAATGGATATGATTGATTCATATGCCTAACGCGATCAAATGCTTTTCAGATTACTCATAATGAATAAAATGCATGCTCTATTTTTTTATTAAATCTAAGAAAGTGGTCAGCATTTCTCTTTACATATTTTTCTAGATTTCTTATTCAGAACTATATATTAGCCTTCTGTTGTAGCATGAACCACAATTATTTTTCATCGATTACCTAATTGGCAGCTTCGACTTGTTCATATCTTCTTAAAATAATGAGATTATGGAAGAACTCCCAACGTATTAAAATTTGCTAGTAATAGAGAAGGAGGTGTAGCTCAAGACTGCTGAGAGGTTGAGGGGTGGTTGCAATTCTTGATTAGATCTGTATTAAATGTTTTGAATATTAATCAATAACGTAAGAGTTAGAAGTACATAATAATGAGAGGAAAGTGCTAGGCCAAGACTAGGGCCACAGTGAGCCCTAGTTGTGTGTGTGGTTAGAGGTGTCAATTGGACTAGATTTGGGCCATAGTGAGCCCCACAGTGAGCCCCAATCCAATGTGAGTCCACTTACAAATGGATTGGACCCAATCCAGTCCAAATCCAATACAAACCAAATTCAATCTAATCCATTAAAATGTAAATGGACTGGATTGGATCCAATCTAAACCGAATGAAATATCAAAAATTATATATAAAAAACATAACATATAAAAATTACAAAAAAATATATTAAAATGAAGGAATATGAAAATTACAAAAATATAACTTTTGGCATTGTTGATAAAAGTACTTTCACAAAAGTGCTTTTATAAAAATGCTTTCGTAAAAGTACTTTATAAAAGTACTTTCACAAAAGTGCTTTTGTAAAAATGCTTTCGTAAAAGTACTTTTTATAAGTGCTTTTATAAAAGTACTTTCGTAAACGTTCTTTCATAAAAGTGCTTTCATAAAAGTACTTTCGTAAAAATGCTTTTATAAAAGTACTTCCATAAAAGTGCTTTTATAAAAGTTCTTCCATAAAAGTGCTTTTAATATGATTTTTGTTTTTTTTTCTGCAATCGGTTCAAGGGGGCCAGTTTAGGTCTCAATCCCCTGAACCAGTTAGACCCCCAATACACCCACTGTAGGGGCGTATCGGAGGGGTCCCGGAATGATACGTATCAGCCGATACGGACCGATACGTGTTGATACTCTAAACCTTAAAAGTGCTTTTATAAAAGTACTTCCGTAAAAATTTTTTTGTAAAATTGTTTTCGTGTAGAAGTACTTTTGTAAAAGTGCTTTCGTAAAAATGCTTTTATAAAACTGTTTCTGTAAAAGTGCTTTTATAAAAGCACTTTTGTGAAAGTGCTTTTGTAAAAGTATTTTCATAAAAGTACTTTCATAAAAGTTATTTTATGCCTTCAATTTTGATCGGTTTCAAATTGGACAAGGGTTTGGCCTCATGATCGGATTGTTGGAAATTTGATTTTGGCCGAATTCAGACCAATTTATTTTGGATTGGCCCAATCCAATAATTATACGGAATGTCCAAATCTGACTTGATAAGGTTTGGATCGGATTGGATCCAACCCAAAACCGGTCGATTGACATCTCTATGTGGTTGTGTTTCCTATATGAACATCTCCAGCTATTTCTGCCACACATGAAGGGATATGTATTATACTAGACTGTCCATAAAATGAAACAGATTCTAACCTCCTATTTGTCCTTTATCCTCTCCCTTAAAGGGTATCAACTCTATAGTCCACCTTTAGGGATTTTAATTAACATGTTGGGTTTGATACAAGCTTGATTCAACCCAAATGTACTACATCTGTAGTAGGGGTGATCATTTCAGCCTGGCCCGGGCCCGGGTCCACATCAGGCCCGCAAATTTTAGGGTCGGGCTTGGGCATAATACTTCAAGTCCAAGTCAGGCCCAGGCCGGCTCGCATATATTTAAACTTACACATTTTGTGTATAATGTGAGCCTACATCAGGCCCATAAATTTTAGGGTCGGGCTTGGGCTTAATACTTCAAGCCTAGCTCAGGCCCGGGCCGGCCCGCATATATTTAAACTTACATATTTTGTGTATAATGTATACATATCTATACATGTTATTTTACATTAGATTATATGTCTTATATATAAATATTATAACATGACATGTATAATTTATATTATATGTAATATTTTATATTATATAATGTATAAAATAAGTCTATATGCATGTTGTCATTTAATATAAAATATTATAAATATATAATGTTTTATATATGAAAGACATGGGCCCAAAATTAGGCCCGACCTGGCCCGAGCCCGTGTAGACTTGGACTAGGGCTTATGTTTTAGACCCGGAACCCTGGGCTGGGCCGGGCCTTGGCCTAAGCTATAGCCTTTATCATAAGTGCAAAGCCCGGCCTGGCCCGGCCCATGATCACCCCTAATCTGTAAACTTCTGTGCTCAAAGAAACGTATATACATGAATGTTATGAGCAATGTGATGGAGGCAGATCTTATGAGGGTATCACCCTAAACCAAATCTAACCCAAAACCCAATTAATTAAACTGACCTTACCCTAACCTGACCCACCGACATCCCGTCTATGTATTGAAACCTTTACTCAATAATATTAATCACGGAATCATAACGCTTCTCATTTCAAATATTGAGTTCGTTTAAATACTAGGGGCTCGTTTAGTTTGTAGGAATAAGGGTTCAAAATCGGAATGATTTCAGGCATTTGGTTGGGTGGAATCAGAATCCGATTCCGCTTTTGCTTCCGGGCAGAATGACAATCCCCCCATTTGAGGGAATGGCCATTCTCGACCCACTCTCAAGAATCGGAATCCCAATCCTACATTTTAAAATAATAATAATAATAATAATAATAATAATAATAATAATAATAATAATAATAAATAATAATAATAAAATAATAATAATAATAACATAAAAGCCCTCAAACCCTTCTCACTACCTGATTCCAACTTTCTAACCCTCTCTCCATCTCTTGTCCCTTTCTCCTTGCAGATGAAGTTTGAAGAATGGATTTGGACTGAAGCTCTAATGACGACAAGGTAGTCATCGTCGATTTTGCTCTCTCTCCTCTCCTCTTCTTCTTCTTTCTCTCCTCTCTCTAACACTTTTTCATTCCTCCCCTTGTCTTTCTATTGCAAACCAGACTAGACCACAATGAAATTGAATCAATGAGCCTGACAACGGCGATATCTGCATCTAATCGGAAATGATTGGCTTCTAGGTCATCAATCGAGATGTCAAGGTTGGTGATGCAGACGATCAAAGGGTTGAGTGTGTTTTTTGGGTGCTGGTCCTATAAAAACAGGACTTGAGAGATTTCGAGGATGAGCATTGATGCTGCTCGGTCCGAGGTAGTTCTTGAACCGAGGTCGTAGTCAGATAATTCTGCTAACTGGATAGAACCGAGGTGGAAGGATGAAGTCGCGCTCTAAGATTTGAAACCAAGAACAAGGCCAAAGGCCCGAGGAGTTATTCCTCGGGTAGGTACTCCGACGCTTAAGTCAGTGAAAAGGATGGGTGGTTGGGCCGAGCAGTTGGAAGAGCAGTGCTGGTCCGAGTAGAGTAACGGTATGGAAGTCCAAAGTTGGATCCCTTACCATGAGCGGAAGGTACCTTTTTATAGCCAAAGATTAGTGTCCTGGTCAGATGAGGCTTCCGGGGTTGTCGGGATGAGGTTGCCTGCTGAGGTCTTCGGGATAAGACCTAATCCCTAGTGGAGTTGTCCTCACCTGTACGATGCTCTCCTATCTTGGTCGTGCTCATCCACATGTCGTGGTGCCAACGTGGCCGAAGTGATAAGGCGGCCGTAGAGGTGACACATGGCACTCGGGGCTAGCTCAACCATAACTCAAACAAGCACGATGAAGGATCGAAGGGGAGAGAGAGAAAGGGAGGAATGGAGAGAGATGGCGATGGTGGCAACTCTATTTTTGGCTTTGGCCGCTATTGATGAAAGTGATGGCAATGGAAGTGATTGTCCTTTCTTCCCGAGCCAGGATGACTCAACCTCGCATGGGGTTCGTTCCAGAATTGGCACCTTGTCCAATTGGTGGTGGTAATGATGGTCTGATGAACATCACCGCTGCTTCTCCTTGCTGCTCATGGGGGTTGTTTCCTACTTCACTGTGTCATTCACTCTCGCATTTTCCCCTTAAGTGCTTATTAATATTTTTGTAATATTAATAATATTAGCAATTTATATTTAGTATTTTAAATTAATTTTAATTAAGGGTGGCAATTTTCCCCGTCCCTGACGAGTACCCAAGCTCCCTGGCTCAACAGGGTCGGGGATGGGGTCAGGGACGAGAAATGCAATCCCCGCCCCGACCCATCCCCGATTAATATATAATTATATATAATATAATATAATATAATTATATATATTATATTATATTATATTATATTATATTATATTATATTATATAATATATTATATATTATATTATATAATATATTATATATTATAATAATCATTATTCATTTTTTAAAAGATTAAAACTTAAAAAAAGTAAAACACTCGAGGACTCGATAGTAATACCCTTCAACTTCGAATCTTCAACAAAACCCTAGCTTCGTCTTCCTTCGTCAGTTTGTTTTTGTCGTCGATTCGTCGACCGCCAATCGTCGTCGTTGACTATCGCCACTCGCCCGTCGCCGTTGGACATCGGAAAGAGGACAGAGATACTCGAGTCTCAACAAAGGATAGAGAAGAGATACTTAAAGAAGAGTTTTAGTTCTATAATCTTCCTTCAACCTTCGTCATCATCGCCAACCGCCATTGCCATCGTCGTCACCTCACCCTTCAAATTCTTTCTCATCGCTGACCTCAGCTCTCGCAAGTCACAATGGTCCTCTCTCTCTCTCTCTCTCTCTCTCTCTCTCTCTCTCTCTTAGTCTCTCAGAGACTCTGACTCTCTGTCTCCAGTTTGTCGGGGATTCAGGTCTCCGACGGGGATGAACTCCTCGTCAAGGTCGAGGATGGAGGGGGGATTCCTTTCCCGCCGGGGATCGGGGACAAGGATGGAGGGTGATTTGGGGGTTGGGGTCGGGGATTGGGAATGTAATCCTCGCCCCGTTGCCATTCCTAATTTTAATATTAATTTTTTATAATATTATTATTTTAATTCAAATATTAACATTTTGAAGACAAATTAAAATAACAAGTATTATTTTATGATATTTTTAATTAATATTATTTTATAATACTGTTCAACATTGATTCCAGCTTAATTTTTTATAATATTATTATTTTAATTCAAATATTAACATTTTGAAGACAAATTAAAATAACAAGTATTATTTTATGATATTTTTAATTAATATTATTTTATAATACTGTTCGACATTGATTCCAGCTTAAAAGGTTTGACCAGATCAGCCCAACCTGACGGTTTCATTAAGCGGAGAACTTCAACAAAACTTCTGTAATTTTCTGAAATTTCTACAAATTTTCTAATATTTTTTATTAGGGGCAAAATTGGATATCATGGCTGATTCTGATTCCAGACTGTTAATGAACCAAATAGCATAAATTAGAATCCGATTCTGATTCTTGTCTGAAATAAACAAGTAGGAAGAATAATTCATTCTGATTCCAATTCCAAGGGATTTTGATTCCGATTCTGATCATAAACCAAACAGACCCTAATTTTTTGTTTGATTGAGATTGTTTTGAATTTAAATTGATTATAAAATATTTCCACTAGAAACATAAACCGGGGGGTGTGCGTTAGATTGATGTTTCCTCCATCACTTGCCTATTTAAAGAAACAGTCCAATAACCAGGTTCTTAATCGGTGTCCTATGCAAGGAACCCCCACCAATATACTTGGCTCTGGCCCTACCTCAAAAAATTTTTGGTTTTATGCTTCTAAAACCATTAGATATGCATCTAGGTGTAAACTTATATGTAATAATGAACTAATCGGAAAAAATATACACATTGAATACAAATTGATGAGGGGCGATTTGGCCCTCTAGCAGGGGTGGCCACGAGCCAAGCTATTAATGATCTATTCGAGCTCAGCTCGGCTCAGTTTCAACCAAGCTTTGAATTGAATTCAAGTCCAATTTATAGGCTCATTTATTAATCGAGCCGAAGTTGAACCTAATAAAGCTCAGCTAATAAAGCTTGCGAGCTTGAGATGAGCTTTTCAACAATGAGGAAACAAAGCAAGAGAGAGCGAACTCGAAGAGTAGAAGCAAGTTTTTTGGCACACAAAGTTGTGGTTACCTTGGCAATTAAGAAAACTTATCAAAACATAAACGTCTCCCACTGATCTTTGGGAGTTCTCCCATGATTAGGAGAGTATGGCGGTTACACAAGGAACCTTAGAAAGTGGATTCTCAATTAAAATGTTAAACACCTTAAATAAAATAAATAAATAAAGATAGGAAACATTAACCTTGGACCCACGTGCATGGTACAGCACAGCACGGCACGACGCTATGCATGTGTAGGCTAGCCCAACCCGGCCCAACATGTGCATGCATGTGGTGGTCCAGGTTCACTCTTTCCACGAGCCCATAAGATGTAAACCAATTAAATAAATCAATAGATAAACCGAAAAGGAGTTTCTTCCTGGTCCATATGAGACTCAAGACATTCTACTAACAATAACAATGAATATTTAATTTGAATAATACAAAACCCAAAAAAAAGTACCAACACATTTAAATGTTTTAGGTAGCAATGCCAATGCTAAATACGGGTGCAAATTTGGGCAGGTTAGAGTTGGGATATTGTCAAATTTTCAAGTGACCCAATTGGAAGCCTGAGCCCAAAACAGTGTAAAATGGTAACTAGGACCAACCTGACTTGCACACCTAATAATACTAAATGCAATATTATACAAGAGCACTTGTTCAATACTAATCAACATCAATATAAAGCAAACAGGTTTCATGTCAAAACGACTGTATTGCCAATGGTACCTAAAACAACCTTAGGTAGCAATGCCAATACCCAATACAATACTGTTCAAAAACACTTGATTCAATAACTAATCATCATAAGTAACAAATGAAACTTGTTTGGTTGGTATGAAACGGCATTGCCTCTCCAAATGTTTATGAGCCTTAAATGGCAATGGTACTCTTTGTTGTGTAGCCCCATAAAAAAATGGTACCAAATACAACCTAAATTTCTCCTTCAAGATGTGAATTGGGCTTACTATGGGGTGTCCTTTGATGATGCAAAAGTGAGTTGAATCAAGGTCCAAAATTTCATAATGTATCGGTCGATATGTATCGTATTATCAGGACCGTATTGTAACCATATCAGGTGTATTGGCTGATACAATACAATTTCCTGTATGCAAAAAACTCACTAAATCATCCCTACACATTTTTTGGATTGTAAAATCTTAAAAGAAAAATCCAAAAACAACCACCAAAACTCAAGATTTTTGAGTTTTTTTAACTTTTTTTACAAAAAATGCAAAAATAAATACTTTTATCCAATTTTTTAATTCATAGATCTATTGAAATTTATTGTAAAATATTTATTTTTTATTTTTTGTAATATTTATTTATTTATTTCTAATTTTTGGTGTGATCTAACCATAATATTTACCATGTTGTAAATCTATGGATGATCTACCACATCCATAAAATTATTTTTCTGTTACATTTTGTTTTTTAATTTTTGTAATAAAAAATAAAATAATTGTTTGAATAAAAAATAAATAATTGTTTAAACAATTATAGAAAATATTTCATTAAATAATTATTAAGCTTATATTTTATAATTATAACTTATTAGAGAATATCATTATGTTTCTGTATCTTGATTAAGACTTTTTTTTCATAAAAATCACTAAAAGGCATGATTTATATATATATATATATATATATATATATATATATATATATATATATATATATATATATATATATAGCTCATTTAGGCCCTATATTTAATGTTGTTGATGTATATTTATGATTTATTGAAATATCTATAGTGTTTTCATGTATTTTCATGTATATCTTAATTTTTTGTCCATATCCAAAATATTTTCTAATACGTCTCTTAAATTTATTTTTCCAATACACTTAACATTTCCAATACTTTAAATCTTAAGTTGAATCTTTTTGTTTTCCCAACAAAACAAATGAGTGGCAATAGGACAAAGAGGTTTTTCTGTAAGGAAATCATTCATATATATGTGGTTACTCAGATGAAATACGGCAAAAGAAGCCTAACTCTTCATCAGCACCGGACTCTAGCCTTGACGAAGAGGTCTTCAAAACTCATCCCTCTAGATCCTCAAATGGACTTGTGACTTGGACTGGACATAGAACCGTCTTGGCGACTGGGTCATGGTTTGACCATCCCATTTAACGACTTCATTTGTTTAAATAAATTAATAAAATTATATAAAAAACGGTTCAAGTCGTTTGATCTGGTCTAAATCAGACAATACTGATTCAGCCTAACATAGGGTAAGGGTAATTGGTTTGGGCTGGGCTGACAAATTTAGCCCAAAGCTATACGTCTTTACCTTACCACTGAAATGGAACGCGAATCAAGTGGACCATTACACATCATCAAATTAACAGAATTGCTACCGGAAAAGAATCATACTACAATGAGAAAATCCTAGTTGATCTATTCAGTTAAACTTAAGGCCCCATTTGGTTTACAGGAATAGGGGTTTAGAATTGGAATTGGAATGGATTATTCTGATTCCAAGTGTTTGATTGGCGGAATCAGAATTCTATTTCCATTTCTGCTAGAATGGCATTTCCTATTTGAGAGATTGACTATTCTTTACTCCTTTTTTGGAATGAAATCTCATTCCTGCTGATTCCAATTTTTATTTTTATTCAACCAAATAGATTATGAGAAAAAACTATTCCGATTCTGATTGCAAAGAATTTTGATTTTAATTTTCGATTCCAATTCCAACTATAAACCAAACGGACCCTAAGTAATATTTCCACCATTGAATTGAATTTTATTTAGATAAGCTCTTATAATTTTGCCCCTCTTTTAATCGTAACTCAAGAAAGCGGAGCTTTCTATTGAAAAGTTGGTTAATAATGACATGCTAGCTAGAGCAGCAGAGATAACAAGAAGTTTTTTTCTCCAAACAATTAAAGAGAGAAAAAATAATATCCCAAATTTCAGGCATTCAATTACACCATCAAAATTAGACCCATAGCTCAAGATTTTGCTAACAAATGGGCTTCATGAATAGGTCATGTTGGGCCTTATGGGCATGTTTAGAAGGTAGCCACCCAATGCTGATAGGCGCAGGGTACAGCATTTGATCATAGAAGATCTAGACTCCACAATTTGGATTTGATAAATCATCCCTCCACGTGGTAATATCAGGGCGCATTGTGAAGCAACTAGCTAGTTCATCAGGTTGGAAAAACTACAGTCGAGGATGTGACTTGATGAGATTGGACATGGGTCATAGTTGAACCTATGATTACTAGGTCCAAACCAGGCTAATAGTAAACCACAAAGATATGGGCTCTCTCAGACCATCAGTGGTTTTGGCTGCCACATTTGATGATTTGAATATGTAGGCGGGTAGTTCTTGTCAAACTGTCATCTTTATGTCTGGGATGGCGGCCATGAGCTGTGCAGGCAGTGACAAAGACGACAGTCGTCTGACCGCCGGCTTAGAAGGCCCCATTTTTCTTGTTATTACTCCCTCATCCAGCCTTGAGTCCACTATCCATTCAAGCCTGGATTTAAATTTTCACTTTCTTAATATCTTGGTCCATTCCTTATTCTGGAACACACTGCCTATTTCCAAATTATCAAGTTTATGCAATATATGGTTTGCGAGAATAGAGGTCTGGAATCAGAATCGGAATAGGCTATTCTGCTTCCAACTGTTTGGTTGGAGATAATCGAAAACCCATTCCTATCAAGGTTCAAAATATCGATATGTCTGATACGCCGGTCGGTAGGGGCATATCGGGTGTTTCGATACTTGTTCTTTACTTTTTTTTTTTTTTTCAAAACTGGTTCAGGGGAGCCAGTCTAGGATCCCTCCATCCCCTGAACCGGTCAGACCTTGATACACCCACTGTAGGGGCGTATCGGAAGGGTTCCGGAAAGATACGTAACGATACTTTGAACCTTGATTCCTGTTCCTGGTGGAATGGCATTCCCTCATTTGAGAGAATAGTCATTCCCTCCCCCTCCCTTGAAAATGAAATCTCATTCCTGGTGATTTTAATTTTCATTCCTATTCATGTCTGAACCAAACACACTATGGGAATAAACCATTCAGATTCCAACTACGAACCAAACGAACCCTAAATTTGAATCCGGGTTTTCATCAATCATCATCATAATTCACATTTCTGCAATATAACTAAATTTCAATCCTGCATTGTTCATGTTAAAACTTGAAATTCAAATTCAGAACCATAGGGCTTTCCTTCTCTAGAGATTTTGCATGGTACAATTCTGAACATTTATGTGGGTTAGGGTCCTCTTCTTTGTAATCCACAACATCGTTATCATCTGTTTGGAACATGAGGCTTAACCAGACAGACACCTCTTGCACTAAATTCCATTTAGGTTTCCCATAATGGTATTCATACAACTTTCCCATTTTCCAATGTTTTCAAGCTTTTCGGAACTACTGGGACGCTTGCCAGTTCTAGAAGAAGAATCCATAGTTCCTTCAGAACAAGTGACCCTCATTTTCTGATCAGAGAGAGAAAAAAAGTATCCCCATGCACGGTATTTTCACGTAAGAAATTCTTAACAATCTGAGGTATCTTGTCCTTTGGAGTACTCAGGCAGGCTTTATGCGATAAAACTTCGAAACACCATTTTGCCTGGTTAACCGATTTACTAGAACCAACTCCTAAAGAAAGGGGAAACTACAACCCACAAAGAAAAGAACAAGAGGAACCAAAACAGAAAAGCAATTACTAAACAAACACAAACAACTGACGAGAAAGAACTGGAAGAAAGAAAAGGTTAACTAACAAGAAAATATGAATCGATACCCAAGAAGATGGAAAAGAAAGAAAATATAGAGCATCAAGAGCAAAACAAGAAACAAAACTTGTACAGAATTATAAACTACGTACGTACCCATGTACATAGAATCAAAAGAAGTAGGCTGGATGGACGAGTAAAACTAAATGAAATTCTGATAGGCGATGAAGGCTTTGATTATGATGTTCGCGATGGAAGAAGAAAGAGATGAAGAGAAGTAGAGCCCTTCCTCAAGCTATCATCGCGACCATCATAATCATAGTCTCAAACCCCTACCCACCGCCACCCCTTCACTGTCGCAAGCATCTCTCTCTCTCTCTCTACATATATAGAGAGCCAGCCATCAGTGTCCTAATACCTTTAGAAGTCTACTGCTTACGCCAAAAAACGATTTCTGATCGATCAAATTGGAATTAATGATACCGTTTGCAGCCCCACTCCACATATTCTGTATCATAAATTTTAGGGTCAGTAGGAAGATTCCTTTTCTAAAGGGCCCAATTTCCACGGCTCTATGTAACCTATATATTTAGGAGATCAAAGTAATTACTTATAGATTCCACGTTCTACTAGGGTGTATGTGTTACTCTGCTCTGAGCCATTGATGATTCCGCCATTCAGGCATGGAGAAAGATTGCTATTCATGGTGTTTGGCTACTTTTTCTTTTTCTTTTTTTTCTTTTTAATTATATATCAATACAGGAGATAAAATATTTGGGATAACAAACTACGTCTTGGATTTGCACACAGTACAATCAAATTGGAATTAATGATTCAGTTGACTTCCCCTTCTTGTAGACGTCGGGAATTAATATACATTCACTACAATTGTCTCTCTAGCTGTCTCTTGTCTCTCACTATCCGCAACTAGTTGAGTGCATACTTAGAGAGAGAGAGAGGTTGGGGAAGGAAAGTAAACATTCTTTTTAACAGATCGATGTGTAGAAATCAGAAATGGTTTGCCCAAAAGACAAAATGTAAACGGAGGTGTTTAACTGTTTATGCAAAATATATGGGTATGGGCTTAAGAGGTGTTCTGTTTTGTCCCTTTTTTAATTCGAAAGCCCAGCCACAACTCACAAGTCTGCCACGGTAGCACTTCTCTTGGCCCAATATACGGTAACACTTCTCACAAATCTGTCATATTTAGGTCATTAAACACTTATTGGTATTTAGGAAATAAGTGCTTATTTTAAAAATAAGGGCATATTTTTTAAAGTCAAAATTTCCAGTTTTTTTAAGTACTTATACAATAAGCAGTTCAATTTTTTCTTTTAAAATTATCAATAATTGAATTTTAAAATACCACTTATAAAATGGACAAATTTCTTAAATTACCCTTATGGTTTGACTAATTGACTTACTCTACCCTTACTGTTAACATATTGTCTTAAAGTACCCCTACTATTTCTAACAATTGACATTATCGGTAAGTGCTAATGGAAAAAAATGAAATGTCAAATTTGCCCTCCACTATTCCTCAAATTTTCAAAATCAAAACCAATTGATGAAAAATTTGCCCTCCCCTCTTCCCTTCCATCTTCCTTTCCCGCAATAGGAGTTGCGGCAGCAGCGCACCTCTTCCTGTATAATAACAATCGCTGAATTAGTTTTTGATTCTGGTTTTTCTTTTTTATTAAATCTAAAAGAACCATTCAAACTTAATTACTTATAATGGGGGTGACGAGAATCGAACACTAGACCACTTGGTCAAAGTGGCTCTGGTATCATCTCAAAGAACCATTCAACCTAAAAGCTTAAACTGTTAAGTGAGGTCCGTGGATAGATTTTATTCTCCAACAACTCTGGTAGAGGATTCGAAGGGGGATTTAGTGGAGAGAAGGAAGGAAGGGGTGATACCGGAGGTACACCATCGTTGGTGGACGGTTGAACAAAGGAGAGCGGAGGCAAGGAGAGAGTGAGAGAAATAAAGCAGAGAACCTCTTGAGCTTAGGGATTTCGAAGGGGGATTTATGATCCACCCATCTACTCGTCTCCACAAAGAGATGGCCATCAATCTACTACAAGTCAACCAAGGGGATCAAATCCTCGATGTCAGATGTGGTGTTGGTGGGCTCATGCATGCCATTTCCGCTCACTCTCACGCTAAGGTGGTGATGAAAGAAGATTCAGCTTTTGCGCAACACCATGTCCAACTGCTCAAACCTTTGTGCCACCTCTGCCATCTCCAACAACCAAACCTTGTGTCCCAACACCACCAACAGCTCATCCACTCCCACTGCTGCCATTGAATACCCTCTACTTCCACCACCTCCACTTGCACTCTCTCTTCATCACCCATTTTCCTCAAAATCCACATGCAACAATACCGGAGAAGAGAGTTGCTGGTCTTTGAGAAGATAGAATCCACATGCACCATTAGTGGGAACTAATAAAAATGAAACAAATGTAATGACCATGCATGGTTCAATCTTTTAGTTTCTCACACCTTGAAAAATGGAAAGGTGAATTTTTATTCTTGATTTCAGTTTTCAAGTTGATTGAATGGTACATTAGGAAGGTATCAACAACATTAATTGATGAAGTTGAAGGGTTTCGTAGATTGGAGGGAGAAGAGGGCTGGTAGGGAATGCAAAGAGTTTTTGTTTCGTTGAGAGGCAGGAAGTTGCATCTGATCCATTCTCAAGTAAAGGTGTCGTAGTGGTTTTCCAGAAGGTGTGAATACGAAGTTTTGGTTTTTCCTTTTTTTTTTGCAGAGGAAAGATAAAATAATGGAAGCAATGTTCTAAATATCGATACGCCCCATACGCCGATAGGAGTATCAGGCGATATCGATAATGTTTTCTACTTTTTATTTTTTTTTCAAAAATGGTTTAGGGGGGTGATTTAAGGCTCTTTCACCCCCTGAACCAGTCAAAACCCCGATACACCCTCTGTAGGGTCATATCGGGGAGCTCCCGAAACGATACGTATCGACTGATACAGGCGGATACGTGTCGATACTTTGAACCTTGAGTGGAGGCAATCTGGGTGACATTTTTGGTTGCCAAGCTCTTCGTTGTTGAGTTCTTCTGAGAAGCACTCACCTAGGTTGTGAATCTCTTATGAGTGAAATTCGCCTGAGTTGAGAAATCTGTACCGAAGCTCTTCTGAGGAGATGTCGAGGTGAAGAGATCTACTAGGTGAGATCCAACTACGGCTCTCATTAATGGCATTTTAGAATTTTGGCTTTGGGCGACTTGTTGTTGGGAATGATCCCTATGTTTTTTCCTTGTGCAAATCAAAGATATTTTAACAACAAATAGAAGATATACAGTAATGAAACAACTAGTCAAACACAAAGCAAGCAATAGTAGTAGACACCAAGATTTACATGGAAAACCCCTCAATGTGAAGGTAAAAACAATATGACCGAAATCCAAATCATCCATTATCAACAATGAAAATGGGATATAATGTTTTTCTATCTAGTCATAGCTAGATGATGAACATCAAGGAGGTTCTTGGATTCCAACAACAAAGACATCAATAAAATGGATAGCAAACAAGATGTTTCTCACCAAGAGTGGAAGCACAACAAAGAAGCAAGAAGAGATATTGAAAAATGGATTTGTCTTCTTCGATTCAGCCCTTGTAAATCTTCTTCTTCTTCCCTAAAACTTTCTTCTCAAAACCCTTTTCTTTCTCTAAATATTTTTCTTAGAGAGTTGTTAGAGTGAGTGAGTATTGGTTTGCAAAAGACGTATTGGCTTGCAAGACAAGCCAAAAAATACAAAAGACCATTTTTCCTTGATTTTCCTTTTTGTCCTTTTCCACTTTTTCTTCATTTTGTCTTTATTCATTTGTGGGCCCCACCTCATGATGAAGAACCCAACACTTGTGTCCAACTCCGACGACTTATGGTAGACGAGTCGTATCGTATTGTATCATTGGTGTTGTGCTTTGCCGGACCTGGTAGGCATAGTTGGTGAGCATCGAGCACAAAAGAGTTGTGCCACTGTTGCAACAGAGTCCCTATGAAGGGAAAGGAAGATGGAAGGGAAGATGGGAAAAGGGAAAGATGGAGATGGTGAGAGGACAAAGAGCAATCGAAAGGAGAAGGAGTTCTTGTCACCACTGCTCTACTCTTGGTCTCAAGGTTGAGAACGATGAACATGTCATAGGAAGGGTATTTTAGGAATTAAAAAATACCAGTCACGTAATATCACATGTGAATGGAGTTTGGCGGAAAGTTAACAGCAAGAGAGGTTTTAAACAATTGTCAGAAATAGTAGGAGTACTTTAAAATAATATGTAAACAGTAAAGGTAGAGTTAGTCAATTAGCTAAACTATAAGGGTAGCCTAAGAAATTTGCCCTTATAAAATTATCACTAGTTGAATTTTATACTAGTATTTTTACGAAATTACTTTTACAAAAGCATTTTTATAAAAGCACTTTTATAAAAGTACTTTTATGAAAGTACTTTTATGAAAGCACTTTTATAAAAGTACTTTTATGAAATCACTTTTATGAAAACATTTTACAAAAACACTTTTATAAAAGCACTTTTATGAAAGTACATTTATGAAAGTACTTTTGTGAAAATACTTTACAAAATTACTTTTATGAAAGTACTTTTGTGAAAGTACTTTTATGAAAGCACTTTATAAAATTACTTTTATGAAAGTTATTTTATAAAAGCACTTTTACGAAAGCACTTCTATGAAAGTAATTTTATGAAAGCACTTTTATAAAAGTACTTTTGCGAAAGCACTTTTACAAAAGCACTTTTACGAAAGTACTTTTATGAAAATACTTTTACGAAAGCACTTTTATGAAATCACTAGTGCTTCAGTAAAAATGTTTTCATAAAAGTACTTTCTTAAAAGAGCTTTCAAAGGGTATATTTTGAAAAATTGAAAGAAAACGAAAGACAAAATAGTCACAAATGCTTATTTAAGTGCTTATTAGAGAAAAAACTACCAAACGCCTAATATAAATTAAGTGCTCGAACGCCTAAAAAATAAGCACTTAAAAAAGTTGGATGTCAAATGCAAATAAGTGCTTATTTGAATAAGCACTTGTTTTTAAAGACTTCGGATCTCCTGCCCATGAGAACTCTGCCCACGTCTACCCACAACACACTACCCCTATGAATTGGGAACATCTCCCCCTATGTAGGATGATGAGATGTTCTCCATATGTGGCTGTGATGTTATGTGGGTAGACATGGGTAGAGTTTGTGTGGGCGGGAGATCCGGACTCGTTTTTAAACACTTCTTCAAGAAGCATTTATTTTAAACTTAAGCACTCCCAAACATGGCCTTAATTTCCATCTATTTACACTTATCTGCAGGCTACTTTAACCAATAAAAAAAAGGTGGATAGTTAAGAGATGGAGACAAATATCAATCTAGATCTCCTACCCACATGACACTACACCTGTATATTGGGAAAATCTCCCCATTAATGGCAATTATGTAAAAACACAAGATGTTTCCAATGTACAGGTGTAGTGTCCTATGGGTAAGAGATCTGAGTTATATAAATCATGGTTTTGAAAATCGGATTGGACTAAATGATTGGACCAGTTGATCGAGAACTGGTCAGGTAATTGGTTCTGTTTCACTCTAAAATCGACTTTTTTAGCTAAAAACTGTTGATTTGGTCAATGACCCACTGACTTGGGCAGTCAAACCATTGATCTATCAATCCGGGCAATAGTTTTTTTTCCGTTTTTTATTTTATTTCTTTTTTAAACCTTTTATTTTTATTTTTTAAGTCAAAAAGGATCATCCATTTGAACCGAATGGTCAGACCATTTGACACAGGAACCGGTCTCCATAACAGTTCCATGTCCGAACCGGCTTTTAAAACCTTTCTACAAATATTGGTTTTACTATATTACAATTCTAGCAATTAATGTTCTAGAAACTCCAACTTTTGATTCGGGTAATCATTACTCAATTTAGCCCCATTTGGCATTCATGATTATGAGTTTGTGCCTCAGCCCAAATTAATGGGCCTAATGGGCCTTATTAGTCTATCACTCTTCCGACAACAAGTGTTCCACCCTTTTATTTGGGTGGTCAAAGAAAACAACAAGTCTTCAATTAACGGTTTCTCGTGGTGATCTCTTGCATAGCTATATACTGATAGTTCGAAGAAACAATGAAAATTAAGGTTTAATTGGGAAAGAGTCCAAATAGAAATATTTACAATATAAATACATACAAAATAATAGAAAATATAAAGTTTTACATTCTACATATTTGTATTTGAATTCCATCCAAACTAAGCTTAACTTAAAAATTTATCTCTCCTCAGGAGAAAATTACCTAGGACTGCAAGTGAGCTCAATTAATACATACATATATAAATTTGGCCTAAGCTCAATTAATACGTACATACATATATACAGGGGATAAAAAATTTGGGATAACAAACTACTTCTTGTATTTGCACACAGTACAATCAAATTGGAATTAACGATTCAGTTGACTTCCCCTCTTGTAGACGTCGGAAATTAATATACATTCACGACAACTGTCTCTCTCTCTCTATCCGCAACCAGTTGAGTGCGGAGTGCGGACTTAGAGAGAGAGAGAGAGACTGGGGAAGGAAAGTAAGCATTCTTTTTAACAGATTGATATGTAGAAATCAGAAATGGTTCGCCCAAAAGACAAAATGTAAACGGAGGTGTTTAACGGTTTATGCAAAATACATGGGTATGGGCTTAAGGGGTGTTCTGTTTTGTCCTTTTTTAATTCGAAAGCCCAGCCACAACTCACAAGTCTGCCACGGTAGCACTTCTCTTGGCCCAATATACGGTAGCACTTCTCACAAGTCTGCCATGTTTAGGAGTGCTTAAAAATAAATGTTTATTTGGATCATTAAGTACTTATTGGTATTTAAGAATTAAGTGTTTATTTTAAAAATAAAGGATTATTTTTTAAGATAAAATTTTCAGTTTTTTTTAAGTACTTGTACAATACGCATTTATTCAATTTTTTTCTTCTAAAATTATCACTAATTGAATTTTAAAATACCACTTATAAAATGGGCAAATTTCTTAAACTTCCCTTATGGTTTAGCTAATTGACTAACTTTACCCTTGCTGTTTACATATTGTCTTAAAGTACCCCTACTATTTCTAACAATTGACATTGTCGGTAAGTACTAACTACCGGAAAGAAATGAAATATCAAATTTGCCCTCCACTATTCCTCATTTTCAAAATCAAAACCAGTTGATGAAAAATATGCCCTCCCCTCTTCCCTTCCATCTTCCTTTCCCGCAATAGGAGTTGCAGCAATGGCGCACCTCTTTTGTTCTAATAGTCTCCATAACATGCCCAACTTTTTTACTATGAGTGTGTTTTCTGATGTATAGTTGCAGAGTTTGTGTTGTTTGTCACAAACTCTGTATAATAACAATCACTGAATTAGTTTTTGGTTCTGGTTTTTCTTTTTTATTAAATCTCAAAGAACCATTCAACCTAAAAGCTTAATCTGTTAAGTGAGGTCCTTGGATAGGTTTTATTCTCCAACATGCCCCCTCACACAAAAGACCATTGGACTTAAAGCGTGGACAGCATAGGCCCACCCATACCTTGTGATGAAACTTAATTAATCATAATGGGAGTGACGAGAATCGAACATTTGACCACTTGGTCAAAGTGGCTCTGGTACCATCTCAAAGAACCATTCAACCTAAAAGCTTAAACTATTAAGTGAGGCCCTTGGATAGGTTTTATTCTCCAACAAATCTGGTAGAGGATTCGAAGGGGAATTTAATGGAGAGAAGGGAATGAAGGGGTGATACCAGAGGTACACCATCGCTGGTGGACGGTTGAATGAAGGGGGATTTGTGATCCGCCCATCTACCCTTCTCCACAAAGAGATGGCCATCAATCTATTACAAGTCAACCAAGGGGATCAAATCCTCAATGTCAAATGCGGTTTCGGTGGACTCATGCATGCCATTTCCACTCACTCTCGCGCTAAGGTGGTGATGAAAGAAGATTAAGCTTTTGCACAACACCATGTCCAACTGCTCAAACTTTTGCGCCACCTACGCCATCTCCAACAACCAAACCTTGTATCACAACACAGCCGATAGCTCATCCACTCCCGCCACTACCATTGAATACCCTCTACTCCCACCTCCTTCACTTGCACTCTCTTGATGCCTTCTCTTCATCACCCATTTTCCTCAAATTCCACATGCAATAATACTAGAGAAGAGAGTTGTTGGTCTTTGAGAAGATAGAATCCACACGCACCATTAGTGGGAATTGATAAAACTTAAACAGATGTAATGACCATGTATGGTTCAATCTTTTAGTTTCTTATACCTTGAAAAATGGAAAGGTGAATTTTTATTCTTGATTTCAGTTTGCAAGTTCATTGAATGGTAGAATAGGAGGGTATCAACAACATTAATTGATGAAGTTGAAGGGTTTCATAGATTGGAGGGGGAAGAGGGCTGGTTGGGAATGCGAAGAGTTTTTGTTTCGTTGAGAGGCGGGAAGCTACGTCTGATCCATTCTCAAGTAAAGGTGTCGCGTTGGTTTTCCAGAAGGTGTGAGTACAAAATTTTGGTTTGTTCCTTTTTTTTTTTGCAGTGGAAAGATAAAATAGTGGAAGCAAGGTTCTAAATATCAATACGCCCGAGCCGGTAGGGCCGTACCAAGCAATATCAATAGTGCTTTCTACTTTTTTATTTTTTTTCAAAACCAGTTTAGGGGGGCGGTTTAAGGCTCCTCCACCCCTTGAACCGGTCAGAACCCCGGTACACCCTCTGTAGGGGCGTATCGAAGAGCTCCCGAAACGATATGCATTGGTCGATACGAGTTGATACGTGTCGATACTTTGAACCTTGAGTGGAAGCAATCTGGGTGAGATTTTTGGTTGCCAAGCTCTTCGTTGTTGAGCTCTTTGAGAAGCACTCACCTAGGTTGCAAAGCTCTTATGGCAGGCATTCACCTGAATTGAGAAATATGTACCTGAAGCTCTTTTGAGGAGATGTCGAGATGAAAAGATCTACTAGGTGAGATCTGACTACGGATCTTGTTAATGGCATTTTAGAATTCTTCTTTCACAATTTTGGCTCCGAGCAACTTGTTGTTCGGAATGATCCCTATGTTTTTTCCTTGGGCAAATTAAAGAGATTTTAACAACAAATAGTAGATATACAGTAATGAAACAAATAGTTAAATACAAAGCAAGAAACAATAGTAGACACCAAGATTTACATGGGAAACCCCTCAATGTGAGGGTAAAAACAATGGGACCGAAATCTAAATCATCCATTATCAATAATGAAAATGGGATACAATATTTTTCTATTTAGTCACAGATAGATGATGAACATCAAGAAGGTTCTTGGATTCCAACAACAAAGACATCAACAAAATGGATAGAAACAAGATGTTTCTCACCAAGAGTGGAAGCACAACAAAGAAGCAAGAAGAGATGTTGTCTTCTTCGTTTCAACCCTTGTAAATCTTCTTCTTCTTCCCTGAAACCTTCTTCTCAAAACCCTTTTCTTTTTCCAAATATTTTTCTTAGGTAGTTGTTAGAGTGAGTGATTAGTAAGTGAACTATCCCAATTCGTTGGTTAGCAAAAGACGTATTGGCTTGCAAGACAAGCCAAAAAATACAAGAGACCCTTTTCCTTTATTTTCCTTTTTGTCCTTTTCCATTTTGTCTTTTTTCATTTGTAGGCCCCACCTCATGAGGAGGAACCCAACACTTGTGTCCAACTCCGACAACTAATGGTAGGCAGGTCGTATCGTATTGTATCATCGATGTTATGCTTTGCCGGATCTTGTAGGCATAGTTGGTGAGCATCGAGAACAAGAGAGTTGCGCCACTACTACAACTCCTCTGTTCTCATTGTAGAAGACAATGAACAGAGTCCCTATGGCAGGAATGGAAGATGGAAGGGAAGAGGGGAGAAAGGGAAAGATGGAGACAGTGAGAGGACAGAGATGAATCAGAAGGAGAAGGGGTTCTTGTCACCACTGCTCTACTCTTGGTCTCAAGGTTGAGAATGATGATCATGTCACTGGAAGGGTATTTTAGGAATTAAGAAAATACAATTCATGTAATATCGCATGTGAATTGAGTTTGACAGAAAGTTAACGGTAAGGGAGGTTTTAGACAATTGTCAAAAACAGTAGGGGTACTTTAAGATAATATGTAAACAGTAAAAGTAGAGTTAGTCAATTAGCTAAACCATAAGGATAGTTTAAGAAATTTGCCCTTATAAAATTATCACTTGTTGAATTTTATACTAGTATTTTTATGAAAGCACTTCTACGAAAACACTTTTACAAAAGCATTTTTACAAAAGACTTTCATAAAAGTACTTTCTTAAAGTGCTTTCAAAGGGTATATTTTGAAATTTTGAAAGAAAATGAAGGACAAAATAGTCACAAATGCTTATCTAAGCGCTTATTAGAAAAAAAAAAAAAACTACCAAACACCCAATATAAAAGATGTTCTTATTTTAAAAAATAAGCACTTGAAAAAGTTGGATGTCAAATGCAAATAAGTGCTTATTTGAATAAGCACTTGTATTTAAAGTCTTCGGATCTTCTGTCCACGAGAACTCTGCCCACGTCTACCCACAACACACTACCCCCGTGAATTGGGAACTTCTTCCCCTATGTAGGAGGATGAGATGTTCTCCATATGTGGTTGTGATGTTATGTGGGTAGAGTTTATGTGGGTAGGAGATCCGGACTCGTTTTTAAACACTTATTCAAGAAGCATTTATTTTTAACTTAAGCACTCCCAAACATGGCCTTAATTTCTATCTATTTACACTTATCTGCAGGCTACTCTAACCAATAAAAAAAGGTGGATAGTTAAGAGTTGGATACAAATATCAATCCGGATCTCCTACCCATATGACACTTCACCTGTACATTGGGAAAATCTCCCCATTAATGGTAATTATGTAAAAACACAAGATGTTTCTAATGTACAGGTGTAGTGTCCTGTGGGTAGGAGATCTGAGTTATATAAATCATGGTTTTGAAAATCGGACTGGACTAAATGATTGGACCAGTTGATCGAGAACCAGTCAAGTAATTGATTCTGTTTCACTCTAAAACCGTCTTTTTTTACCAAAAATTGTTGATTTGGTCAATGATCCACTAACTTTTGCAGTCAAACCGTTGATCTATCAACTCGGGCAATAGTTTTTTTCCATTTTTTATTTTATTTATTTTTTAAACATTTTATTTTTAACTCAAAAGAGATCATCCATTTGAACCGAATGGTCGGACCAGTTGACACAGGAACCGGTCTCCGTAACAGTTCCGTATCGAATCCGGTTTTTAAAACCTTGCTACAAATATTGGTTTTACTATATTACAATTCTAGCAATTAATGCTCTAGAAACTCAACTTTCGATTTGGTAATCATTACTCAATTTAGCCCCATTTGGCATTCATGATTATGAGTTTGTGCCTCAGCCCAAATTAATGGGCCTTATTGGTCTATCACTCTTCCGACAAGTGTTCCACCCTTTTATTTGGGTGGTCAAAGAAAACAAGTCTTCAATTAACGGTTTCTCGTGGTGATCTGTTGCATAGCTATATACTGATAATTAGAAGAAACAATGAAAATTAAGGTTTAGTTGGGTATGTACGGTACAAATACATACAAAACATAAGATTTTACACTCTACATATTTGTATTTGTATTCCATCCAAACTAAGCCTAAGTAAAAATTTATTTCTCTTCACGAGAAAATTACCTAGCAGTTCAATTGAGCTAAGCTCTAAAGTAGTTCAAACTCGAGTTCGATTAAATTCAGCTGGGTTCCATTTAATTGAGCTTGAGTCTCAAAGACATCTAGATTAGTTATTCGAACTCTAACTCGACTAATAAAAACTTGACTTGAAAGCTTGTGAGCCTAACTCAATTAATACATACGTACATATATAAGTTTATCTTGTGAGCCTAGCTCAATTAATACATACATACATATATACATACACACATACATACATACATAAGTTTAGCTTCTGAGCCTAGCTCAATTAAGATTATTTTTGTCGAACCGAGCCAAGACATACAGAAGTTTGGCTTGGCTCAACCCAATTCCACCCCTTAAATCAATGGTTAAATTCTTGGTATTAGGTATTTTATCAGATAACTCGGATATAGATACAAATATGGATACATTTTGGGAACGTATGGATACGAAAAAAAAACATGAAAATGCTTAGATAAGCTAGAGAAATGTATCAAAATTCTATAAATATATTAATAACATTAAGTTTAATGTCAAAATAGTTACAGATAATGAATAAATACATAGAAATTGTATATTTTAACGGTATATGTGAAGAAGTTTATTACAATTAATATAGCGGGATGCATAAATATCATACAATTTTATTGATAATGCATCAATCAAAAGTACAAAGACACATATTATAAATTAATTATTAATTTATAAAAAATTTAAAATATATATCATGTGCAAATTTATAAATTTCAAGTATTAAAACAATTATTCTATAATTAAAAATTTTATTTATATAAATTTCATGAAATTAAAAAACATTTTTTGATATAAATGTGGATTTGATAGATTATTTATTCCATTGGTTAATAAAATAATAATTTTAAATATTTTTTATCTGTAATGGGAATTGTTGAACATAAATGTATGCTGTTTGTTTGGATTGCATGTAAACATTAATATTAGGAAAAATCAATTTATTTGATTTATTGTTATGAAATAAAAGATGACTTAGTGGTTAACGATGCATGTACTCATGGGCATTGGGCAACTTAAACAAGATTTGATATGCTTTTGTATCAGTGAGTATCGGACCATATCATTCAATACCATATGATACACACCGATGTACAGTATTGCATCAAATTGATAGAACAACTAGGACACACCTCCCATTTCGGTGGGATTTGATTCCGATACAATATTTTAATCCTTACCCTAGATTACTAAGCACAACCCAATTCCAACAACTAAACCCAACCCAACCCAACCGTCCTTTCTTTCATACCTCATGAATTGTTGTCTATGGACAACAACAATGGTGGTCCTCTAGTCGATGATGCTTTGGTCGTGTTCGATTCATTTGATGATGACGCTTTCGCGGGTGGAGGATGCTTAACTTTGAACAATTTTCATGGTAAAAATACCTGTTTTTTCAATGAATGATTGCTTTTACAAAAAAAAACAAGGTACGTAATTCGAGGTGAATTTTCAAAATTATGAAAATGGGCCAATCCATTCTCCTTTTTGTCTATTCATCGCCCATTTTCTAATTTTCTCTCAAGCCCTAACCTACACAAACATACTGTTGGATAACCATTGGACAAGAACCCTATATTGCTCTTTGTCACAAGTTGTTGCTACTATTTCACTAGCAAAGAGTGTTTTGGTACGCCGTTACTATACATAGAAGAATCTCCACGAATACCAAAAAAATAATCATTCGCATCTTTTACGCCATTGTTGCAGAATGCGATATGGCTGTTCGTTGTACTACCAAAATGATAGTGTTTCATGCCAGTGATAAAATAGATAAGACTCACACCTTTCACAAGTGGAGCCCATGAATTTATTACTACCGGGGAACACTACCATTGGTAACAGCCTTCACGTTCAGTTAATCCCAGTTCCTATTTTAACCAATATGAAAACCATTATTTTAAGGAATTATTGGGTTATCAAAGTGTAACTGAAAGGATAAAATCATTAAAGAAAATAATAAAAGGGCAGTTTTGAGATTCAAAAGGCTTTAAACAGCAAACTAAGAGTCTTTTTCGAAATTAATTGATAAAAAGCTAGCTAATGGAGAGGGTCTTTTACCCTTAATGAGATCGTCTTCATCTTTTACCCTTAATGTTCACATTTTACAGATTTCCACAACACTTGACACATGGTTTCTGATGTGGGGTGACCCAACCCAGCCCATTTGAGGCTGGGAGGCCCAGCCTACGAGCGCCAGATCAGGGAACGAGATCCACTACAGCAGGGATTACCCTGCCCCATAATACGAAGCCAACCGTGATGAGCTCACATGACCCTACCAAACCCACTGCAGGCCCTCGTACGGCTCCCATCTTAGGCGTTCAACTCCACCTACCTCCAGGCAACTCAAGTATAAATTGGGGTACCCCCCTCCAGGTAAAGGGCTTACAAAAACTCAAGACCTACAGCTATTGTCATAATAGTTATTGCAGTAACTGCTATTGTGAGTTTATTATAAAACTACCTACCAGGAACCTGTCCTAGTACTCTCCCTTCGTACCTGGTACTAACTTGATCGTCAAAGACTCTGCCTCGGGTTCTCACTCGGGGCCTCTGACAAATTTCCGCCTTGCAGCACTTCGGCCATCTACCCTCGGCTTCTACCGTACTCGGGATCCACCCCGCTTCGGCCTGCACACCTCAGCCTCAACAGCGACCTCTTCGGGTCCTCAAAGCCTTCAGTCGGCCTTCAGAGTCCAGGGGCAAAATTACTTTGTTGTCCTCGGCCATTCCGAGCACCAACAATTGGCGTCGTTTATGGGAACGACACTGATACGTTCCCTGAAAGAACTATAGCAAGTTAACAAGTCCCCAAGCTCTGACCAATCAACATGGTACAAAGAACGAGAAATACGCAAAATCTTGTCACCAGTGAACAGTTTCAAACCGTGCTCAACCGCTTGGAATATTTGACACAGCGAGTCGAGCAGAACTTCCCCTAGGCAGGAGGTCGCCCCCAAGGTGACCGCCCTGCCGGGGAGTCAACACAGCCGGGCCGGCGCGGGTCCACCACCCAATCAGCCCCCAGCATTGGCCACGCGGAGCGGGCCGAGCCCTCAGAATCTGGTAGCAGTCGCCCGACCGACCCACGCTCCAACACCTTTAAACCTCTCAACCGAAGGGAGGACAACTCCAGACCTCCCAGCTGAAGGGAGGAGGATCCAAAGCGATCAGAGGATAGCCGTCAGCCCTCCGAGCAGCATCATTGACGCTAAAGGGCCAATCCGAGGGACAAAGGCAAACGCCGCTATCACCCCAACGCCCATTCCAAGGCCGAGGGCCGGCGTCGAGCCTCTTCCCATCACGTTCGAACCTCCGGGACGTCTTGAACGACCGCTGCGCTAGGCGTGAGGCGCACGGCCTCAACTCCAAGCACTCCGGTGTCTGCACCGAGCATCATCGTGCCCGTAAAGACCGGCATGGCGCCCAGGCCAAGCCCGACCCTATGTTCGCCGAGCTCCAAGCCGAGCTCGGTGCCATCAAAGCTAAGCTCAAACATGTTCACTGAGCTCCTGCCAGGGAAGAATGGATGCTTTCTCCCCTTATATCATCGTCGAGCCTCTACCACCTGGAGAGCTTCAGGGCAATCATGATCTTATATGGGTAATCTGACGCCTTGACGTGCCAAACTTTACAAGCAACCTTCAAGGGAGCCACTCGGCAGTGGTTCTCAAGCCTCCCACCTCGGTCCATAAACTCGTAGGAGCAATTTTCTAGCATGTTCCTCGTACGTTTCATCAGTAGCCGGTGCCCTCAAAAGAGTGTTGTCACGTAGATGACTATCAAGCAGAAGCGAGGGGAAAGCTTGCGGTCATACATTGACCGCTTCAACAAAGAAGAACTTGAGGTCCACGACCTCGACCCCCTGGTCTCCATGCATGCCGCTATCAGCGGGCTCCTCCCCGTTTTTGCCCTCAAATGCTCCGTGGCCAAAATCTGACCAAAAACAAAGTTGGAGTTCCTAGAAAGGGCCCAGAAGTATATTGCAGTTGAAGAGGCCTCGGCCACGGACGCCCATGAGAGGGGCGCGGAGCATCGGGACGGAGCCCCGAGAAGAAGAGAAAAAATGGGAACCAGAGCAACAACAACAACAACAACAGAAACCCTTCAGCCCCAGCCTTGGCATATAATCAATATACGCCACTCAACTCCACCCGCACGTAGATCTTGATGCAGATCGGGTAGGAGAAATTTATGAAGTGGCCTGAAAAGTTGAAGATCCCCCGTCAGTGGAATCCTAAAAAATACTGCAAGTTCTACCAAGGTACCGACCACGACACCAAGGATTCTTATGATCTCAAAAATGAGATAGAGTCCCTCATTCGTCGGGGCCACCTTAAGCAGTACGTCGGGGGCAAGACCGACCCCTTGTCTTCTCAGCAACAGCAGCACCAGCAAGTAGCAGGCGTCATCTATGTCATAGTGGGAGGCATGGCCTTGGATGGAGCCTCGGCTTCGGCTTGCAAAGCCTACGCCAGGCAGCTAAACATCCAGGGGCCGGCCCCAAGAAGCAGAAGCAAGAGCCCCTCTCCTTCACGGATGAGGACCTGAAGGGGGTAGCAATCCCCCATGATGACGCATTGATGGTTTTGGCCGTCATTGCGAACTTCGTAGCCAAAAAGATCCTTGTTGATAGTGGTTCCTCAACCGACTTCCTTTTCTAGGAAGCTTTTGAAAAGATGAAGATAGCTCTAGAGCGCCTTCAGCCAGTAGATGCCCCACTAGTCAGCTTCTTCGGCAGCATCGTCAAACCAAAGGGCAAGATTTCCCTACCAGTCACAGTTGGGACAGAGCCCCAATAGGTGACAAGGATGACAGAGTTCCTGGTCGTGAAGATTGCTTCACCCTATAACGCCATCATGGGGAGGCCAACCCTTCACGCACTCCTGGTAGCCATTTCCTCCTACCACCTCGCCTTGAAGTTCCCTACCAAGCGTGGCGTCGGGGTCGTTCGTAGGGACCAGCATGCCGCCTGTCAATGCTATGTGGCAACACTGAAGGGCAAGAATAAAGAAGCTCTACCACTAAAGGGTCTCGACCTCAGGGAGGAGCCAACAAGCCGAGGCCATCCAGCCGAGGACCTTGTTTCGTTCCCCCTAGACAAGGACGAACCCGACAAAATAGTCCACATCGGGTCCAACCTTCCCCCCGAGAACCTATCTGAATTGGTAAGTTTCCTTAGACTCAATGCTGATGGCTTTGCTTGGTCCGCCACTAACATGCCCGAAATTGACCCTTCGGTCATTACACAGGCTGAGCGTGGACTCGAGCTCTAGGCCAGTTCGACAAAAGAATAGGAACTTTGCATCGAAACATTGGAAGGCCATAAAGGAGGAAGTTGAAAAGCTACTCGACGCCGGCTTCATCCAAGAGGTACACTACCCTAACTGGTTGTCAAACGTGGTTATGGCAAAGAAAGCTAACGGGAAATGGCGGATCTGTATTGATTTCACAGACCTTAACCGAGCCTGCCCCAAGGACAATTTTTCTTTGCCGAGGATAGACCACCTCGTTGATGCCACTGCAAGGTACGAGTTGCTTAGCTTCTTGGATGCCTTCTCCGGATACAATCAGATAAAGATGCACCCAGATGATGAAGAGAAAACCTCATTCATCACCGGGCATGGAACATACTGCTATCATGTGATGCACTTCAGCCTCAAGAATGCAGGGGCCACCTACCAGCACCTTGTCAACAAGGTGTTCAAAGAGCATATGGGGAGGAACATCGAATCCTATGTGGATGACATGGTAGTAAAGAGCTTGAAGGCAGAGACCCACGTCTCAGACCTAGCCGAAACCTTCGACACCTTGTGGAAGTACAACATGAAACTCAACCCCAGCAAGTGTGCCTTCGATGTTACATCAGGCAAATTCCTAGGTTTCGTCGTCACTCAGAGAGGCATTGAGGGTAATCCTAAGAAGATATAGGCCATACTAGATATGGCACCCCCACAGACGGTGAAGGAGACCCAAAAACTCACTGGCCAAATAGCAGCCCTCAATCGCTTCATGTCAAAGTTAGTCGACTGCTGCCTACCCTTCTTCCATGCCATCAAGAAGCTAAAAGAGTTCCAATGGACAGAGGAGTGCCAACGCACCTTTGATGAGCTCAAGGCATACCTTACTTCGCCTCCCCTTCTCGCCCGACCAGTCAAGGGGGAAACCCTATACCTATACCTCTTGGTCAGGGATGAAGCAGTCAGTTCAATCCTCATCAAGGAAGATGGCGTGCAAAAGCCGATGTACTATGTCAGCAAGGTCCTCTGCAACACCGAGACTAGATACCCTGAGATAGAAAAGTTGGATTTCACCCTCGTGATTTTGGTAAGGAAACTTTGGTCATATTTCCAAGCACACACTGTAATGGTCCTGATGAACCAGCCCCTCAAGACCGTGCTTGCCAAACCTCGGGATGCCGGACGAAGTGGGCCATCGAGCTATCGGAGTTTGACATCCAGTACCAACCGAGGCCCGCGATCAAAGCACAAGCCCTGACAGATTTCATAGTGGAGTGCACCTTCAGCCAAGCCCATCTCCAGCCCCTAGAAAATGCTGAGGGGAATCGTGTGGATTACGAGGCTCAACCTCGATGGAAGCTCTTTGTCGATGGTTCCTCCAATGCTAAAGGAAGCGGAGCGGGCCTCATCCTCCTCACCCCAAATGATAGTGTTCTGTAGTATGCGCTAAGGTTCGACTATCAAGCATCGAACAGCGAAGCCGATTATGAGGCTCTCCTCGTTGGTCTTCAGCTTGCTAGGGACCTCGGCTCCTCACATGTCAAAGTCTTCAGTGACTCTCAGCTGGTGGTGAATCAGGTGAACGGCGAGTACGAGGTCAGAAAACAAAGCATGTCCAAGTACCTTGCCAAAGTCCAAGATCTAACCCACCACTTTCAGTCCTTCTCCCTGCAATGGGTCCTGCGATCCGAGAACGCATGAGCTGACGCTCTCTCCAAGTTGGCAAATACCTCGAGCGGATCCCTCTGCCGGACCGTGCACGTCGAGAAACTACTTCGACCCTCTATCGAAGAAGTCCAAGTGCTCCCCATAGAGGTCGAACCTTCATGGATGGATCTCATCATCAACTTCCTGTCAACTGGACAGCTACCCGAAGATAGAAATGAGGCAAAGTGACTCAGACGACAGGTAGCCCACTATACCCTGTTGGAGGGAAAGCTGTACCAAAGATCCTTCACTTTGTCTTACCTCCGATGCCTCCGTCCGAAGGAGGAAAATTATGTGTTACAAGAAATTCACGAAGGCCTCTGCGGTAACCACCTCAACAGGAGAGCCCTAGCCCAAAAAGATCTAAGGCAGGGCTACTTCTAGCCACCCTCCACAAGGACGCAGATAGATTGGTGCAAAGGTGTGATTCATGCCAGAGGCACGCCAACTTATGCCACATGACGACCACCACTCTCTCAGTCCTCAACAGCCAATGGCCCTTTGCCAAATGGGGCATGGACCTCCTTGGCCCCTTTCCTCCAGCCACGGGGGCAGAAAGTAACTCATTGTTGCAATAGACTACTTCACCAAGTGGGTAGAAGTCGAGCCTTTGGCCGCCATCATGGCGCGAGCCATCCAAAACTTCTTTTGGAAAAACATCATCTGCCGCTTCGGCCTACCCTATATGCTGGTCACCGACAACGAGAATCAATTTGATGACACCAAGTCCTGGGAGTGGTGTGCCCTCGGCATCAGGCAACAGTACACCTCGGTAAACTATCGCCAAACCAATGGCCTAGCCGAGGTCACCAACAGGACAATATTGGATGGGCTGATGACTAGATTGGACCGAGCTAAAGGCCTATGGGCTGAAGAACTGAATAGTGTACTATAGGCTTACCGAACTACACCTCGGACAGCCACGGGAGAAACCCCATTCGTCTTAACCTACGACACAGAAGCAGTAATAGCAGCAAAGATCGGCTAGCCGACACTTCGAGTTGAAGCATACGATGAAGTCGAGAACGATGAAGGCCTCAGAGCAAACTTAGACCTGTTGGAAGAAGCTCGAGAGCAAGCACAGATAAGGGTAGCCGCTTACTAGCAGCGAGTGACCCGCTACTATAACTACAGGGTAAAAGAAAGACACTATCAAGAGGGAGACCTTGTCCTCAAAAAAGTCATGGTCCCTGAACCCGAAGTAGGGAAGATGGGCCCCAACTGGGAAGGCCCCTACAAAATCAAGTGAGTCATCGGCCCCGACACTTTCCACCTGGAACACCCAAATGGAAGAGTTGTACCTCAGACAAGGAATTCGGACAACCTCCAAATGTACTACAAATGATTGTAACATCTTTTTGAAATTGTGGAATGAGTGAAGCAAAGTTCCTCTTCAGCTCAATGCTCAGCGCATGTACCAACTAAGTCCTTATAACTCTTCGGTCTCACAACTGATAGGGGCGCACGGCCTCCTCCGAGGCTATACCCCCTCGCTAGACCAACGCCAAGGCTTAACGAATAAGTAGCAGACACCTTAGCTATAACTTAGTGTGTCAGAACATGCTAGGACGGCCGAGGGCCCCATGTGCCTCAGCACCCCGCCTCGGCGGCGACTAGCCTCCTGAACTTTCACACTTAGTTCAATCAGCAAAGGAAGCCCGCCCCTATGAAGCGTTGCGCTCGACCTTGTCGAGACAAGTATGTGGGGATAGGGGAGCCAGGCGAGCCTCGCCTCTACCTAGGCCCCATGGAGTCAGACAAGCCTCAGCTCTGTCTCTCCCCCCCCCCCCCAATAAGACAAGCCACCTAGGCCTTGCCAAAGCTAAGGCGCAGGGATGTGGGAGCCAGGTGAGCCTCGGCTCTATCTAGGCCCCGCGGAGCCAGACGGGCCTTTGCTCTGCCTCGGACACCCCGCAGTACGACAGGCCTTTTTAGCCTCGCCAAATTCAACACTTAGAAGAATGGGAGGCAGGCGAGCCTCGGCCCTCACTCTCGCATCGACAGGTCATCTTGCTATTTACCCAGATAGAGGGAAAGGAGAGAGAGCTAGGCGAGCCCCACGCTCTGCCACGGTCTAACCACAGAGGCTTCGCCACGCTTTTGATGCACAAAGTAAACCGAAGAGAACTACACTTGTCTCACGTTGTGCTTTTTCTTTTGGAGGGGCAAGGACCCTTTGGCAACAAAAGCACAAGTGCAAAAAATGGTGCGGAAACATACAAGGAAAGATAACAAAACACAAGTGCAACAATCAAAGCAAAAGATCAAAAGATTCCACTGATTTTCATTATGCACAAAAAATTCATTTGGCTTTACCAATTTGTTTCATGGTCCCTCATGCCGAATACATATACAAAAGAAAAAAAGAAAGAAGCCTGGCTTAAGCCTCGCCACCACCTGGTGGAGGAAGTGCAAAGTCGGCAGCCTCTTCACGAGTATCGGGAATCACCTTCAAAGATTCAACATCAAAGTCCAGAAGCACCGCCAAGAGTACCTTCTTGGTGTCCTCGATCCCATCCAAATAAGCCCCGGAAGCGACGTCAGCCAGCTCATTAGTTCGCTTCTCTACTTCCAGGGCCCTCTTCTCGGCACCAACCACCTTTTTCTCGGCCTCGACAGCCCTCTTAGTTGCCTCCTCGGCCCTCCACTCTACCTCGGCCACCCGCCTGTTCACCTCAGAGATGCCCTCCTTGGACGCTGCTTAGCCTCGGAGACGAGGCTCTCGACTCGAGCCCTCTCAATTTGCTCCTTGGCATGAAGATTTTGCATCTTCTTCAAGTTCTCCTCGGCCTCCTTGCGGAATTTTTGTTCGTCAGCAAAGAACCGTTGCATCTCGCGACGCTTCTCCACGGCGTTGGTGGCAGTCTACTGAAATTTGTATTTCTCAGCCTCCAGCTTATCCATATTAGCCAGGGTCAATTTCAGCCGATCCCCCAGACCAACAAAATGAAGGCTGACCTGCAACAAGAAAACAGTCAGTACCTAGCAAAAAGAATGAAAGAAAAAAGAAAAGCAAAGAGGAGCAAACTGTTACCTCGGCCAGGCTCTACAACCCTTGGTCGTATAGCTTGTCAGGGGCCATCCCCAATATTTGGAAGTGGTCCTAAGACAACAGGGACCCACTCACCAGCGCTGGGCCAACTCCCCCGTTAAGGATTGAGTCCCCCTCGCGGACCTCCCACTAAGGGCAGAAGATTTGATCAGACCACTGGGCGAGCTCCTCTAATGGTGTGGGAGCATAAAACAGCCCCATCCACTCCGTGTGGGACTCCCTTAAGGCGTCATTGGCAGAACTCCTGGTGCAGGCCACCTTCTATTGCAGTTGACCCCCCATGGCCCCCTCGGCCAGCCTCTTCTCCTTGCCTCGGCCCCGTCGGCAAGTCCTCTTGACACCTCGGTCGATTGCTGCGGTGCTTGCTCCTCACGCCCTAGCTGGCCCTCCTTGACAGGCCCCTTACCCTTTGCGGGGATCTGCAGAGTGGCTCCCTTCGGGGGAGCTATTGAAGAAGTCCCTTAGGCAGGGACCTGTGCTTTTGTCTCCTTGGTAGGGACCTAGTGGGAAGACCCCCCCCCCCTCTTTGTAGGGGTAGAGACCTTCTCCTTCTGTCCATCAGAAGGCCTCTAAGGCGTCTTGGCCCGTTACTTCTGCATGGCACGAGCACGTTCCAAAACAGCCTTGCGGGCATCCATTAGAACCTTTGCAAAACAAAGTAAAGCCATTAGTAAGGCAGCAAAAAAAAACGGAGAAGAGAGAAGAAAAAGCAAGGGGGAAAAAGGACGTGTTAAAGGACTGTAGGGTCTCTCCTACCGAGGGGAGCAGGGCTAAGCCCCGGAAAAACTAGTGGTACCTCCTCCTCCACTAAGGGTTGGACTTGGACTATCCCCACGTCGAGAAATTGTGCGAGATCATCATTATCCTCACTCGTGAGCACGGAGACACTCTTCTCCACAGCTTGGCTAACCTCTCCAACCCCAACTTGAAGGACCAACCCTCAGGTCATGACAGAAAGAAGAATTTTCCCTTCCATTTATGCATGGAAGAAGGGTTGTCTATCGGCTTGGTCTTATGGGGTTGGAGGTAGTACATGCCGTTTTCGGAAGTATGCCTCCTTGGCACAAACAGCGCTTGGAAGAGCCTTAGCGTTAGCTCCACCCCCTGGAACCAAGCCACCACCAGCATGGCCACTATGGTCCTAACGGCATTGGGCACTAGTTGGCTAACTGTAATCCCATACGCCCTCAATAGTTCGGAAATCAGCGGATGAAGGGGGAACCGGAGACCGAACTTGAGGAAATGTTGGTAGACGCAGATCTCCCCCTCCTTAGGAGTCCACAGCCATTCGCCTACTTCGGGCACCCTCACTCCATAGGATAAGGGAATGAAGTACTGCCTTGCCAGAGCTTTGACCTGGTCCCCATCCAGAGAGTTCTTGAAACCTAGGCGGAGGACATCAGTCTCAGTTACTACCTGGGCAGCCCTCATCCTGGGAACATGGTCTAGGGTTCCCTCCCCCTCGGCTGGGCAAGCCCCTTCGACCTCCCTCGATGTCACAGAAGCAGCACTCTCATAGGGGGGTGTCCCCGCCTCGACGGCTGCCTTCAGCTCCCTTAGGGGCTATCCTTCCCCGGAGCACCATGACCTCCTACCGAAGGGGGGCAAGAGTAGACGGACTCAAAGGGGAAAGAGGAAAGGGGTACGGGAAGAGCTCCCTTCCGACTCATGCGAAAGTTTATAGCACTCAGGTCCAGAATCTGAGAAAGACATTGTTTAAAGTTACCTAAGAAATGTGGAGGAAGAAAGAGTGAGAGTAAGTATTGAAGGTTGGAGAGTCTGGAAGCTGAGTTCACTCGAAGGCAAAGGCGCTTAGAGGCAAACAACAAGAATGCTGCCGCTAAGGGCCCTATTTAAAGAGGAACGAACGGCCCAGATTTCTCAAGATCCAACGACTAAGAAGTCATTGCCTCCACTACCCAATCATGGCATACCACGTGACGCTCAACCTTGAAAGGCGAAATGACGCGCTAGCGACGGCTCGGATCGTCCCTAATCCAACGGACGTGAAATGCCTATGCATCTGCAATCCAGTTGCGCCGCCTCCTTAAACGCTCACCCTCGGAAGGCGAAACGATGGTCCGGGTGAACCGACGTGTTCTCTCACTGTGGACCACCAACTTTTGCGACCCAATCACGCGAATGCGCGCACCGGTCAGACCGAAAAGCCGTCCCATGCACGGGTCCTTGGGCTTCATAGGTCTTCGGCCTAAGTAGCCTTCGGCCCCCTATTCTCTCAGCCCAAATGACGACACCAAAACATCTACACTAAGCACGCCTCCCGAATCACTTGTACGAAGCAGTAGTGCTATAATCCACTTGCAACCTCGTTCCAACTCATAAAGACGAACCAGGTAGAGACACGAAAGAGGATGCCACCACAGGGTACACCTCGGCTGTCGGACCCACTGGCGCTCACCATTATTACTCCCATCAACCGAAACCGAATTTTCCTCTTCAGCCTCAGGAGTGGGGGGCAAGTGATGTGGGGTGACCCAACCCAGCCCATTTGAGGCTGGGAGCCCCAGCCCACGAGCGTCAGATTAGGAAACGAGATCCACTACAGCAAGGGTTACCCTGCCCCCATCGTACGGAGCCAACCGCGATGCGCTCACATGACCCTGCCAAACCCGCTACAGGCCCTCGTACGGCTCCCATCTCAGGCGTTCATCTCCACCTACCTCTAGGCAGCTGGAGTATAAATAAGGGTACCCCCTCCAGGTAAAGGGGTTACAAAAGCTCAAGACCTACAGTTATTGTCATAATAGCTATTGCAATAACTGCTATTGTGACTTTATTATAGAACTACCTACTAGGATCCTGTCCTGGTACTCTCCCTTCGTACCCTGTACTAACTTGACCGTCGGAGACTCTGCCTCGGATTCTCACCCGGGGCCTCTGACTAATTTCTGCCTTGCAGCACTTCGGCCATCTACCCTCGACTTCTACCGTACTCGGGACCACCCCACTTCGGCCTCAGCAGCGACCTCTCCGAGTCCTCAAAGCCTCCGGCCGGCCATCGGAGCCTAGGGGCAAAATTACTTTATTTTCCTCGGCCATTCCGAGCACTAACAGTTTCATTGGGCGGAAGACCTTGCTCTTGTGCAATTGTGACTCTTCTCGTGCCCCATCATTGGATTCCACTATTTTGAAATTTTGAAAAATTAGCACCGGTAAAAGAGATTTTTTATGATTATAAGGGAGGTCTTAGTCCAATTTAAAAATAGAGGGGGATTTTGGCATTTACAAATAAAGTCATGGGAGGTTTAAGTATTTTATCCTAAAAGTAAATACTGTACTTTATATCTTTAATTTATGCTTTCTTTTCAATGAATATCTTGGACAGGATTGCTAATGAATGGGGTCGATATGGATAGGCCATCCAAAATTGTTTCTTTTATATTCAGTTTCAAATCAAATATTGTTCACCGATATTTATATCATATTTAAATCAAATATAGATTGTGATTTTGAATGTCATTGATAAGTTAAAATAAAGTCGACGAAAATATATTATCGATAAAATGAGTTAAAAATGACTTCGATATCGTATATCATGAAAAAAATATATATTAAACATAACTTATATAAAACCTAGTGCCTGTCCATTGCCTCTTAACGCTGAATGCTGATGTTTTCAAGGGTAATCAGAACATTTGGTTCCATTTTTTTACTTTAGCCCTAATGTCTCATCCATCCTTTGTTTTCTAATGATTCCACTTTTTGTTTTCCAAAAATTACACCCAAAAACTTCCTCCTTTTACATATGCTACAATTTAAAAACTCTATCTTTAAAATAATAAAATAATATTTAAAAACCATTATTATTTTATTAATTATCTATATATTATTTAATTATTTTCTTATATATTAATATTTAATTCATTATTTTAATTATTTATAATATATTAATTAATTAATTACTCAATTCTTTAAAATAGGTAATTATTTATAATTTCTTATGAAATCTATTATCTATAAATGAATATATATTCATTTTATTAATTGTTAATTAGTTTGTGAAATAATTAAACAAACTTTCTCATATCCAAAGCTTAAATGGTTATTTGTCATTTTTCAGAATTTAACATTCAGATTTCAAAACAATTTCTATACATTCAGGCTTTAAAACCTATAAAAGTTCACCAACTCCCATACACCTCAAAAAATTATTACAATTTTAGAGTGATTAAAATGCCAGACTTCACATGCCCTTAAACCAATGACACGGTAGTAAAATCAAAATATTAGAACCAACTTTAGTTTGGTGATAGATATACACAATACATTTAAATTGAACCGAACCTGATTCAATCGGTCTAGTGCACCATCTTTTCTTGTATAAATAAACTCTACAGTCTGATTCTGATTTGAGCAGTTGAATGATTTGGCGAATGGAATCGGATATGGATGGATCCACATTCAATCCATTTATAATAAACGGAGCGATTTCAGGTCGCCCATAACCGGATCAAATTGGAATTAGTGATACCGTTTGCAGCGCCACCTTTGGATCCTAAATTTTTGGCTCACGTGGAAGATTCCTTTTCTAAACGGTCCAATACACGCGGGTTCTGCTCATGGGTCATGGCAGAAATAGGGCAGCAAGAACAAAAATATATATATAAAAAAATCATTTAGTAATACAATTTTGTAGCCTATTTAGGACATCAAAGTAATTACATGTAGTTTATACATTTTACGAGGGTGTATGTGTCATTCTATTCTGAGACATTTGATTCAGGTAGATTACATAATAAAGTAATGCAGCTTATATATAAAATCTAATCTGACCATTAATTATCATAAAAAAATTAAATAAGGGAGATGTGCTTCCACGTTAAACCATGTTACTCAATACTAATTTTACCGGAAACAACGTATCCCTACTGCATGCAAACTTAATGTAAAAATGTGTGAATCAGTTGACTTTCCCCTTCTTGTAGACGTGGGGACTGCATGTCCCTCTGTCTAGCTTTCTGAGAGAGAGAGAGAGATGAGTGGAGAGGGAAGTGAAGCCAAGAAAAGTATCCGCATTATATGATAATAGAAAATGCATAAGGATACACTCACCCTCTACTAGTAAATATACTGCTAGCCTCTGTATAGCCCAGGAGACTTAACACATTTCTGTTATTGGACAGATTGTTCTGTTAGTTTCAGAAAACTAATTTTGTGAGCTTCAAACCACCATAACACATAGTGCACATTCTTATTAGAATAGTTTGCCCAAAAGGCAATGTAAACGGAGCTGTTTGTTCTGTTTGCATTCCCTTCCTCATGTATATAACCAACCAAATTTCCACTATTTATACTTATCTGCTGGACACAGTAACCGACCAAAAAGGTGGATGCGAATATTGGGTTTCACTGGACCTCTACTAGCTAGTAAGTCCAACTTTAGATCAATTAATCTAGCCTCTTTTAGCATTTATGTTTCTGAGCTGGGCCTCAGCCCAAATTAATGGCCCTTATTATTAGATCACTCTTCTAACAACTAGATTGATTTGATCATCTGATCAACTGCGTCTATGCAGTTCCAATCTTTTATTTTTTGGGGTGGTCAATTGGATCGTATAAAATACTGAACTGAATGGTCTCAATTTGTTATGGTCATGTCGATCTCTTGTATGGCTATATACCTAAATGCTGAGAATTTATATATATGAGAGAGCAAACTCTAAATGAGGTGACATTAAATAGTTTTAATACAACCTTATTGTATCACTATTTATATGACCTTTGTTGTTTGCTTCTTGCTCCAAATCCATACTATATTCCAACTGAATGTGATGTTCATACTGTGTGAGAGAGAGAAAGAGAGAGAGAGTTCATATCAAGCAGTAACAAATAGAGGCAGTATCAATAAGAGAAGAACCAAACAATAAGAACAACTCAATAGTCAATAGACATGAATGTAGGTATGAAGACCAAATGCTGATGGCAAGAAGAAACAATGAAAACCAAGTAAAATCTCTCTCTCTCTCTCTCTCTCTCTCTCTCCTCACGAGAGAATTCCCAAGCACATCAACCCAATCCCGACAGCCAAACCCACCCCAACCGTCCTTTCTTTCGAACCTGACGAGTTGTTGTCTGTGGACGACGATGACGGCCCTCCAGCCGACGATGGTTTGGTCGTGTTCGATGCACTTGATGGCGGCGCTTTCGCCGGTGGAGGAGGCGACGTAGGAGGCTTAGCTCCGAAGAGTTCCGGTGGTAACAACACCTTATCCACCTGGTAGACCGCCAAGGGTGGGGAGTCTCGAAGAGCATTGCTGAATTGGGTCTGGACCATGCCCGTCGAGACGTTCACTTGGTTGTTGGCAATGCTAGTGAAATTGAGAGTAAGGGATCCTGATTGGCCACCTGCCTGAGTTCGGACAGGGTTGCTAATGGTTTGAAACGAGGTAAGGGATTGGTATTGAGGCAAGACATGGTACAGCACCAGCGCAGACTGGTCTTGCTGTGAGAGTCCGTTGAGTGTGCCAGCCGATAGGCTGTCGATCGCATTATCAGTAGGAGCGAACACCGTAAGGCCTTGAGTAGAGGTGTTGAGCTGGTTCTCGATCTGGTCTATGACATGTGTGGATGCCAGGAGTCGAATGAATTTGGTGTACTGCCCACCCTTCTCAAGGATTGCCGTCAGGTTGACTGGCCCTGCTGCGGCTGGGGCTGGCGCTGCTTGGCCATCAACTTGGGGAGTGATGAGGAAGAGACATGGCACCAAGGCGAGAAGAATGAGAGATAGAGGAGCTGCAGAGGCCATTGGCGGGATGATGATCTCGATGCTGGGTGCTGGCGGTGACTTCAGATGGAATGGGGGACTGGGGTCTGTGGGGGATTTATGAGTCATTGAGAGTGCTGAGGTAGGAATACGTTGGAATGAGCTGTCTATAGAACAGTAGAGTCGGACCAAACCTTACTAACCAAAAGAAAAATCAAGAAAATAGGATCATCACAGTTCTGTAATTTTATATATTATTTATATATCTTAGTCATTATTATATTGTCCATGTATCTTTGTTATTTCTACTTTTATAGGCTTATCTATGTATTTGTGATCTATACATAGCATCTTGAGTTTCACCCGGATAAAACTCCAGAAAACAATTAATCAACTCTGTGGCCCATGTGACACTGCACATGATAAGGAGTTCAGTTGATTTTTGTATCTATTTTTTAACTTGTCTACACTACTGTACAGTGTTGAATTTGAAACCTGAGGGAGTAGTAGGTTGCCATGAATCTAGTTTTTAGACTTTGGACTTTGGATAAGGTTAATTATAACAAGTTGGTTGGTATTTTAATTTTTCTTCATGGTAGCAAGCCTGGCACCACATGGCATGCAAGTGGGGTTCTCATACATAAAAGTCTTACCAAATACAACCAATACTAGATAAGACCATAGGAACAGGAATTTTTTTTTAAGAGTATATGTACTATATATAATAGTTATAAACCTCACCACCACTGTGTGGCTCATGCAATCATGTTTATCTATACTCACACATTCGAGAAATCAACTGCTCCATATCAACCATCCACTTAATGGGTCCCAATACCCAATATTGAAGGTTTAAGAACATCCGATACCTAATCAATGTACATACACAATTTTTTCCTTCAAGCCAAACACAGCCTTAATAATCACTATCCCAAAAGTACGGAGTACCTCTCTATAATTTACACAATTTTTACCATGACATTTAATGTTGCACAGCCACCCACACGTACTAAAATTAGAGCAATGGTTTTGCAAATAAAAAATCTAGCATGACATTGACTGACTACGAGACAGCTAGATGGATCGAAGGTGTCATGTGGCTAGCTGGTTGTAATCAAGACTTGAGATTTGAGATTGAATCCTTGAATCCTGACTTTACCACCAGGGTTGGGGTCATGGGTTTAGGGACCGGCTACTCCCTGTTCTGTAGTTAGCCCCATGAATTAAAATACATAAATATGGCCAGGTGGATATTTCTGCAATCAAATAATACTATAATACTAACTTGTCCCAGCCTTTATTAACCTATAACCTATATATTAGATATGCTTAAATAAGTATAATATATAATAGGACTTAACATTTATTTTAGCATATGCTTTTGATAATAATGCTTTACAAAATTATGAATATTTTTACTACCATTTAAGTGTCTATTGGGTACATATTATCTTTGAAAATTTTTAGGACAAACACCAAACTAGCTAATTGATAATTTATCCAATCTACCTATCGTTATTTCGCCATAATAAAACCGTTGATTTGGTTTGAATAGTCGGACTGTTCAACCTAAGAACCGGACCCTGATCTGTTCATTGTCCGATTCGATTTTAAAAAACCTAACCTTGCTTTGTATCATTAATGTCATTACTAGCCCATGGGTGATTAATACGGAGCAATTGAGAGAGTGAATAATGAAGAAAAAGAAGAAATAGAGAAATACCCACTAATGCCATTTATATTCCATATCATCAAAATACAATAAATGGATAAATGCAGTAAACAATATCACCCCTCTTTCTAGAAACTATATATTCTTGAATTGGTCGTCCTATTTTTCTTGATCAACAATCTGAAATTGATCAAGTATTTGGGAGACATACTTTATTCGTGCACTTATACCTATGTAGATGGAAAAAGGATTTTCCTTTGTGTGTAAAGACATACTTGTATTCAAGTATTTGGGAGACAAGTGCAAAAGTTATATGCTAGTGCATATGATCCACGTATGTGGCAAATAGAGTCATGGCATCTTTGTCTTTCAACATCTTCAAAAAATATGTGGTCCCATTCTATATTCCTCTTTTTTGAAGTCAAGTTTCTCAATAATTGATTCAAACCAAACAATATCTACAACCAACAATATGTCATCTTGTTCTCTGCTTGAACAAGTCTCCTAGTTACTTAATTTCATCTTTGTCATTTTAGAACTCAGATGGCGAGCATCCACTAAGTTGTTCAAATACTGTATGAGCACCTTCAAGTTGGGAGAACTTTTAACAGTTAAAAAAGGAGATTTCAGCTTAGTAAAGAAGAAGAAGAAGAAGAAGATGATGATGATGGGCAGATACCCTATTTCTACCGTAGGGTAGAAAAAGAAAAAGAAATAGATGCATACCTGTGCTCCAAACCCTTGCAAATCGAACCTAAAGAAAGCTCTTGGCATGCTGTCTTGATGGAGAGAGATAAAGGGAAAGAAAGATAAAAAAACATTTTATGGAAGCTCTCAACGGTGTTGTTTCTACAGATGGAAGATGACATTGGGAATGGAAGAGAAACATGCGTGAATGACGAGAGTGAAAGGCAAAAATGTGAAGGTTTAGGATTAAAAGGAAAGAGATGGAAGTCCTTGGAGCAAGGAAGGAGACAGGAAGTATAGACACGTGTCGTGACATGCAATGACTTTTTTCATTGCATAAGCAAAGCGCGAGCACATGGGTCTACACTGCCAATTTGGAGAGCGAGAGGAAAATTATTTGAGAAAGGTGAGAGACGGAGAGGAGGGAAATCTACTTCCATCGAAAAGCCATTCGTTGAAAAAGTGAGAGTAAAACTAAGCTTGAGTGTAAATGGGGAAAGATGATAGATACAAGAAAGAAAGCCAAGCTTGAGTGTAAATGGAAATGGAAATGATGAGAGATACAAGGAAGTTACTTTATTTATCCATGTGTCATTCATGAAGAAAAATGCTGCTTTAATGGTGACTGAAGCCAAACTCAAACTCAGGACCAAGGTTTTTAAAATCGACCCGGACAACGAACCGGTCAAGGGTCTGGTTCCCAGGTTGAACGGTCTGACAATTCGAATCGAATAGATGATTCGTTTTGACAAAAAATAAAAAAATTAAAAAAACAAAAAATGTCCAAATCATTGAACGGTTCGACCCCCCAAGTCAACGGTTTGCTGATCAAATCAACAGTTCTGGGGTAAAACGGAACCAGTCACCTGACCGGTTCCCGATTTTCCTAGTCCAACCATCCGATCTAGTCCAGATTTGAAAACCATGCTCAGGACAACAGGGGGATGATTTCAAGGGGAGATCACCCCTTTCCTTTATATATTCATTCAATAAATAATCATAATTTACCTAAAAATTTATATTTAAGGCTGATTTTAATAATCATTTTTTGATCAATTTGTTGATTTCTTAAAAATTGGCCGATTAAACACTAAAACAGTCAACAATACACAAGGTAACACCTGAGAATATACAGAAATTCCATTTGGCAAAAGGGGAAACCACCCTGTCAACACAAATTTCGTGCTAAATTTGGAGCACAAAAAAATGCAAACAAATTCAAAGGAATTTAATTAACTTTTTTTTTTGCAGAAATGTAAGTGGAATACAAACTCTTTTTTTTTTGCAAAGAAAATCCTCTAATTCTCTTGCTATGAACACAACTCGAACTTGTATTTGTAACTTGTCACAAACATGATCGGAAAAGCTTAGGGACTTGTAGTTGTAGAAGAAACTTGCAGTAACCAATTGTATGTGAACAAAGCTTTTGTTCGCTATCAATTGTTGATTTGAACATGAACCGCAATGCTAACCTTTAGTTGTAAGAGGTCCCTTGGTTGTAATAAATTGATGGAGGCCTTCTTGGCTAAAAGGATTTGTAGAAAACTTTTTGACTCTAATAATTTGACAGAGGCTTTTGACTGCAATAAATTGAAAACCGAAATCCCCCAATTGATGTAGCACAAACTTGTAGCCTTGAATCTTCAATAGTTGAGGAGATGAAAATTTGGATCTTCCTTTCTTGATCTAAATGCACTTGTCCCTTCTTTTTTCTTGTCAAAAGAAATGAAGCCAATGGAGCTGAATTGAGGAGTCGAAGAGGGGGAAGAGTCAAAGGAAGAACCCCTTGCTCCCCTTCCTCCCATCTAGATTGATGGTTTGGTGATCAATTAATATGGGGGCCCACTAGATTGATGGTTTGGTGATCAATTAAAAGCAAATTAAGAAAATGGGTTGGATCTATCTCCCACTTATTTAAAATCAAGTGTCACTTGGCAAAAGGGGTTGGGCCCATGCAGGTCTTAACTTATTTGACCGACCATGACTTCCAAACTTGGTTGATCAATCAACCCCCCCTTGTGTTCTGATTTCCTTTTAAATGGGATTCTCTTAATTATATTTTGTATTATTTTGGAAAGTTTGTTGGTTTGAGATCCCCAATTAACAAATCAGTGATCAGACCAATCATCATTTTCTTTTTTCTGATGGATTGATTAAGTCTTGAAAGTTGTTGGTTGTATTTTAAATGGGATTCACTAAATCCCAAATCAAGATTTAGCTAATCTGTCCATCAAATTTGAATTAAGGATTTTCTCATTTTTTTTCTTATGAGACCATTGTACCAAACACTTGAAGCTTAAGCCCAAGACCCATTATAGAAGTAATTGTTTCCTTGGGCTAATGAGCCAATACATTGGGTCCCATCCAACATCTTCATTAGGCCCAATTTTGTTATTTTTCTTAGTGGACCCAATAACTCATGTTTATTCAATCTCGTATTGGGCCCTATTTATTTCAGTTCTTGGGCCCAAAATTTACATATCAACAAATGCCCCCCAAGTTGGTGGTTGTTATTGTAATTGGCAATGCAACCACTAACTTGCAAAGTTTTACACTCTTGTAAGCAAGAGCAAGAATTTGTTGAATCATTTGCCAATTCATACTCATGTAGGCTAAGAGTTTTTTTTTTTCTCTTTTTTCTTTTGGCTTTTGATTTTGCCATTCACAGTTTGTACTCATGGTGGGCCAAGAGTAATTTTTTATTTGATTTGGCCGTTCATAGTTTATACATGTGCAAGCCAAGAGTAATACAAATAATTTATTTTGTGACTACACCTTTTCAAGTTGCCTACATACCCCTTAAATGGATCAAGTCATGACGTAGTTCATAAAATAATTTGTACTTGTGACTTGGGGCTTTGTAGATAGTTTAGGCTCTTATCTAGGCGCACTTAATGGATAGTTTAGGCTCGTGTCTGATAGCATACTTTGAGCTATTTTGGAAATTGAATAGTTTATATTCATACTTGGGAATCTTGTAGACATTTTATGCTCATATTCAAGAGCAAACTTTGAGTTATTTTGGAATTTGAGTAGTTTATACTCGTACTTGGGAGTCTTGTAAATAGTTTATGCTTGTATCTAGGAGCATACTTTGAGTTATTTTGGAATTTGAATAGTTTATACTTATATTCGAAAATCTTGTAGACAGTTTATACACGTATCCAGGAGCAAACTTTGAATTATTTTGGAAGTTGGATCATTTATACTCATACTCCGGAGTCTTATAGACAGTTTATGCTCATATCTAGGAGCAAATTTTGAATGAATTTTGTTTTTCGTTTTTGTTTTTTTAATTAGATAGTTTAAGCTCATATCTGGGAGTATAGATATTTTAGGCTCATATCCAGGAGCATAGATAGTTTAAGCTCATATCTAGGAGTATAGATAGTTTGGGCTCATATCTAGGAGCGTAGATAATTTAAGCTCATGTCTAGGAGTATAGATAGTTTAGGCTCATATCTATGAGCGCATTTTGAGTTATTTTAGAAGTTGAATAGTTTATACTCAAACTCAGGAGTCTTATAGACAGTTTATACTCATATTTTGGAGCAAATTTTGAGTAGTTTCAAAATGACGAGTAGTTTATACTCATACTCTTATAGTTTTGCAGACAGTTTATACTCGTATCTGGGAGCATAGATAGTTTAAGCTCATATCCAGGAATGAACTTTGTGAGCTCTTTTTTTTCTATTAGATAGTTTAAGCTCATATCCGAGAGCAAACTTTGACTCATTTACTTTTTGTGTAACATGTGACTATATGCACAGCAATACATCCTCTAGAAAAGAATTCATTTTTGTATGTATTCTTGTAGAGTAATTAGAAGTCGAGGGACTTGTTTCAAAACTTCATTAGTTACCACTTGCGGTGGTTAGGTAGTAGTGTTCTTGCTGTCTTTTCTTGCTTTCAAGGGGTTTCTGTGACCAAACATTCCTTTTAATTTGCTTTGATTATCCACAATGAGTGGATTGGTGTGTTGCATGACTCTCCTGACAGGTAATGATGGCCCAGTCATCTTTTGAGAATGACGTGGTGGATCGGAGTGAAGGAATTTCCTTGAAACTTAAGGCATGTGCTTGTGCTCGATTTAGTACTGCCCCAAGTGTATGGCAACAAGTATAAGGGTCACTAGGGATTTGTGCTTGATTTAGTGATGCCCTCGATGTAAGTTCATAGATGACAGGACGATGAGGGTATTGGAGAGCTTGAGGTTCAAAGGATCCAAATGTAGCGGTTGTCATGTTGGTGGTCGCTATGTCCTCACTTGGATCTAGTTTGATCGCTCCTGACTCGACCAATTGTATTATCTTGTTTTTGAGGACAAAACATTTCTCAATTGGGTGGCTAATTACCCAATGGTAACGGCAACACTTTGGATGATCAATTTTCCCTTCCTCTTCTGGGCATTTACTATCAGGGAGCTCTATAAGCTTTTTAGTTAGAAGGGCATCCAACATTTGTGGGACATTTGAGTCAGGGAATTTATACACATTCGCTTCTAATTCCTTAAGAGTGAGTTTTTGATTTTCTTTTTCTTATTGAATATTTGATTTTATTTCTTTTTTGCTTTTTTTCTTCCTAATAACCTTGAAAGGGGCTATTGAGGTTGCTAGAACTTGCATCGGCCTAGACAATTCCATCTTATTTTCACCATCTTTCTTTTCCATTTCCCTATGAAAATCATCCAGTTGATGTTCTCCAAAAGTAGCCAAGCTAAGTTCCATGTCATTGGTGCGGGTGGCTAATTCCTCAAATGTTCGAGGTTTTATTCCCTTAAGGATGTAATGCAAACCCCAACACATGTCTTGAGTACAAGTATCAATAGCTAAATCTTCTGAGAGTTTGTCTCGACAGTTGAGGTAGAGATTTCTCCACCTGTCAATATAGTCAACGGGTGGTTCATCTTTTCTCTGTTTTGTTGTAGTGAGTTCGTACATGCTTACAGTACATCAAGTACTATAGAAGCAATCCAAGAACTCTCTTTCTAATTGATCCCAACTATCGATTGATCTAGAAGGGAGGTCAGTGTACCAGTCAAAAGCATTTGCTCGTAGAGATCTTACAAATTTCTTTATCACCAAATCACCATAAGTCCTGGCATTATTGCACGTCTCCACGAAGTGTGCAATATGTTACTTGGGGTTACCTTTCCTGTCAAATGGTTGAAACTTCAAACGTTGGTACCCTAACGGCATAGGCATATGATCAATGCGCTCAATGTATGGCTTAGTATACACCGAGGATGATTGTGGAACACCCCCATACTGAGCATGTATTGTGTCAGCTATCATGTTTTGGAGTTGTTGCATTGAGAGGGAGGCGACTGAAGCATGTTGGGTGTCTCGTATGTTAATACTTTCTAGAAACTCCTCTCGGGGAGGGTCTACTTGCGAGGTGAACCCTGGTGGGTGTGAAGGCCCCTGGCTAGATGTCGTTGTTTGCATTTGTTCTATTCGATTCATAAGAGAAGCAATTTCAAAGGTCCTTATCTTCCACCATCTTTGTTAACTTAGCGATGACTACAACCATCTTAGCGAGTTGTTCTTCCATTGTAGTATCTCCCTCCATCATGACAGGTGCTACTAAAGTGTAGGAGCGAGTTTGCAAGTAATCAGACCCTCCGATCTTAGGAGAGTTGGGATGTGAGCCGAACCTTGATCCGATACTTGATTCCGCATCCGACATGGGCATTCCTCCACTTGGATGCTCAAGTGGATTTGTTATGATGAACTCTTTCATCAGGGTTACCTGCTTCGTATTAGTGTCCTTGGTTGTCAACAACCTTGAAGGTCCCTTTTTGGCATTTCGGACTTTTGAAAGAACCCTTAAGTTCCATAAAAGGTGAGAGGTGCAATCAGTTGCAAATCCCCGGTCCTTGTCATAAGGCGAGTGGTTGGCCTCTCAAAGTTGGAGGATAAAAATTCACTTGATCCAAATGAGCTTGAGCTATATGTGGCGTTTTTCTTGTTCTCGATGACACTTAAAACAGTTTTCTTTGGAGCCATGTGCCCAAACCACTTGCAAAAATTTGATGTACTGACTTGAGAGATGAGAGGAAAGAGATGTCCTACCGGGTGTGCCAAAAATTTGTTGACACAAATTTCATTCTAAATTTGGAGCACAAAAAAAATTCGAACAAATTCAAAGGAATTTAATTAACTTTTTTTTTTGCAGAAATGTAAGTGGGATACAAACTCTTTTTTTTTTGCAAAGAAAATTCTTTGATTCTCTTGTCATGAACACAACCCGAAATTGTATTTGTAGCTTGTTACAAACATGATCGGAAAAACTTGGTGACTTATAGTTGTAGAAGGAACTTGCAATGAATTCAAATTTGAATTCAACTAACTTGTGTAATTAATATGGGGCCCACTAGATTGATGGTTTGGTGATTAATTCAAAGCAAATTGGAAAAATGGATTGGATTTGTCTCCCACTTATTTAAAGCCAAGTGCCACTTGTTGGGCCCATACAGGTCTTAACTTATTTGACCGACCATGACTTCCAAACTTGGTTGATCAATCAACCCCCCTTGTGTTCTGATTTCCTTTTAAATAAGATTCTCTTAATTATAATTTGTATTATTTTGGAAAGTTAGTTGGTTTGAGATCCCCAATTAACAGATCGGTGACCAATCTTTGATTCCCATTTAAATGTAATTGAATGCATAGAATGTCTCCTTAAATGCCACTTGGCAAAGGGACTGGGCCCATGCATCATTTAGCTCATTGACCAATCATCATTTTCCTTTTTTTGGTGGATCAATTAATTGAAAGCTGCTAGTTGCCTTTTAAATGGGATTCACTAAATGCCAATTCAAGATTTAGCTAATCTGTCTACTGAATTCGAATTAAGGATTTTCTCCTTTTTTTTTTCTTATGAGACCATTTTACCAAACACTTGAAGCTTAAGCCCAAGACCCATAAGAGAAGTAATTGTTTCCTTGCGCCATCTGGTTTATTCTTGCCTTTGAGAGAATTCTAACTTGAGCTTCGGAGCAATCACACCGGGTTCCCCCCGGAGCCTCCTCATCTTCTCCGTTTCAGGTTCCCTGTAGCTCCGTTCATAGGCAAGGTCGTTGACAGCTAGGACCGGCCGGATTGCGCACCATCAGATTGCATTGGACTTTCGAAGGAATGTGGTTGAACCTACATCTCTGATAGGCAGAAGGTATACTGACTTACACATGTAAATTTAAATTTTATTTTATTTATTAATAAGTTATCATGCTAATAGTATAATGCACAATTTCTTTTAGGAGTTGGTGGAGTGCTTTCAAAGTCTTATGCCAGGAGCTGACCATAGGTTTTGTGTCAGACACATGTATGCCAACTTCAAGGATAAGTTCAAGGGAAAGGATCCGAGGGATTGCCTATGGAAAGCTGCATTGTCGTACACTATGTTAGAGTTTAATTGGCATATGGATAAGTTGAAGGGTCTAAATAATGATGCTTACCAATGGTTAAGTGTTGTGTCAGCTAATCTATGGTCTAGAGCTACTTTTATACCTAGAGCTAGGAGTGGTGATATATGCAACAACTTCTCTGAGTCATTTAACAAGTGGATTTTGGATTGTAGAAACAAGCCAATAATCACATTGGTCGATACTATTTGGAGGCAGATGATGAAGTTGATCCAAACAAGGCAAGAGATGTTGAGAAGAGACAAGGGGCCAATGTGCCCTAATGCTAGGAGGAGATTGGAGAATGCATAGGCACAAGCTAGAAATTGCTTCCCAATATATGTGGGGAATGGAAAATTTGAAATTGAGCATTTCAAGAGAAGAGTGGTGGTAAACTTACAGTCCAAGACATGTAGTTGTAGGACTTGGGCACTGACAGGCTGCCTTGTTGTCATGCCATTCCATGCATTCAGTCACAACATGATAGTATTTATGACTATGTGGATCCACTATACACTAATGAGAGGTGTCTCAAGGCATGCAGTCATTATGTTATACCAGTGCTTGATGAATCCCAGTGGCCAAGGACTAAAGGTGTTCCAATCAAACCACCATTTAGAAAACAACTTGTTAGGCCAAAGAAAGGTAGAAGGGGCCAAATGAAATAAGTTACGAGGTCCATGTGTCAAGAAGGTTTGGGAAGATGAAATGTATAAATTGTGGTGCTAAAGACACGATAAAAGAAGGTGCAAAGGTCAGGAAAGAAGCAATAAAGGACCACCACCTTAGGTAATTCATGATATTTGTAGCTCTCTTCATTACTCGATAAATAACAGAAGTTGATAACATTCTTGTTTTGTGTACAGGAGGGTCAAACAAGCATGAGGATGTAGGGTAGTAGTGAGAGTTCTACATTGTTATTAGAATCCCAATCAAGTTAAGTTAATCTCCATGTGTCTCATGCAGGAGATGTTGTTATAGGCAGATGTAAAAGTATGGCCAAAGGAGTGGCACAACAATTGGCTCCACCACAGCAAGTTCCAACGCACCAGTCTCCAAGACATCAATTTCTCTATCAGGTAAATGCTCTCACAAGGAGACTTTTGTATTGTGTTTGTTTTTGGGTGTTATAGCTATCAAGCCTGATGTTGGGGCTTTGGTTTTTGTTGTAAGGTATTTCATCAATTAACAGTTCTAGGGGTAGGGGTAATGGTAGGGTGGGCCTATACCACTTAATTGGGCTTCTTCACAAGTACAAGGTCACTACATATCCATTACAATTTGATAGTCAGTATCCAAGTAGTATATTCCCAATTGTTGTTTTTACAGGTTAGTCAGACTGTCACCACTCATGCTAGAGGGAGTGGTTTTGTAAGTAGGCCTAGGTCATTGATACCACCATCCATATCTATACAGACCAGGAGTGTGGGTAGTGCTCCAATGACACCATCCCAATCAACAATTAGGAAGAACACTTAGGTACTTGATGGCATGCTACCTAAGTTGGTTAATGCCATTTCTTATCTGTAATTTTTAAACAAATAAACTTAGCATTCAATGCGTGTAGTTTTGCTTTATGGGTTGGCTACATGAGTCCTATTCCAACATTCTACACTATTCAATACCATATCCATGAAAAGCATGGCATTTTTACACTTTGGAACCATACCATGAATGTATAGATGACAGCCTTATCTTGGAAACCTTGAAACCAACTTTCTTACCCCCCCTTATGATTTTAATCATAGTCTATGGGATTGAGATGCCTTTGAGCATTTCACTTGTTACTAGTAATATGCTTCAAAGCATATGACTAGCTTGGTGCTTATCTCATGTGTGTCTTTTGCTTAAGGAGTGTAGTGTAAATCACCTCTTTCTTTAATGAAACTTATTTACAAAGGTATATGAACACTTTTTTATCTATTTGACACTAAATGGATTGTCTGCAGATGGGTTGGATTTCTATGTTATTTGATACAACTTTGAGCCTTACAATTATATGTTGAAATTCATTGGGATTTCAACTAAAAAACATTAGTGGCCTATGAAGAAACAACTATTAACTTATCTAAAAAACAACTATTAGATTTTTTTTGTAAATAAAACTATGAAGAAACATTAGTGGCCTCAACCCCAAAAGCCAATGAGCCAATCAACTAATTCGACTTTGATGGAAATAAGAGAATTATGTCTCAATAGAAACAACTATCAGATTTGCCAATGGTTCTAGGTACATATTGAACTAATCTACTATTTCCCTTAAATCTTTTGCATTTAGCTCACTCTATTGTGAAAGTTCATTTTTCTAAAGTTCCCTAACATTAGTTTTCCTCCAATGGTGCAAGAATCATCCTACAAAGTTCATCAAAATTTGAACAATGATCATTGAGTTTGAATGAAGATGTAGCCAATTCAACATATGGGTCAATTATGCCTTTTTTTTTGCTTATTTTCATGAACATACGATACAGGTTGGAACAACACCCAATTCAGCATAAAAGCATATAGAAAATTCTTGTACACAATGGTTAAGTGCTGAAATTTTTTGGTTGTTGAATTTTTTGTACACTTCGTGAACATACAATATAAATTTTTTGGTTGTAAGAGACATAGGGGTGCTCATTTTTTTTGTAAACATATCAACAATGGATTTTGAAGGACAACTTCAAGTGACCCTAAAGATGAAGGACAATGGATTGTAAACATAACCAATTCGACATATGCATTTTGTATCAACAATGGTTAAGATGGAGGACATAATCATCTTTGACATTTTTTTAGCAAGTTCATATTAATCAATCAAATCAGTTTGCATGGTTTGCACAAAGAAAGGGAATTGAATGACGAAGAGAGTCATATTTGTGGCAACAAATGGTACAAGAGGTATTTGGAGTCCATTACCAATCATATAGATCATATGGGCTACTCTAGAGGAATATGGACCAATTATGATCACCACTTCTTTCTCAACTACCTAAAATCGCTGCATATAAAATTCCAATATAATAATGACCATGCCATCTAAGAGGCACTTGAAGTCCATTAATTAGCAATCATAGATATCATTACCAATCACAACAAATATAGTAACTTATATGTCATCATAATAAAAATCTTAAGCTCCATCCATAAGTTAGAAGTCATAAGTCCAGATCTTCAAAGGGTATACACTAACACCCTGACACGAAAAATGTATAGTGATTATCCCTCCCCAAAATGTAAACATGCAAAAAACCCATTGCTTTCTCTCTTCTCCTTAATACCCTACTTCCTAAACATAAACATTAAAATGAATCCAAAAAGAACAATAACTTTCAAGAGGCGCATGATCCCAATTAACATCTGATCAGACTTACTCTCTAGAGTTTTCACCCAATCATTCAGCTTAGGTTGAAACTTCTCCAGCTCCCTCACATGTCATGCTTGGACATCATCATTACACATATGTGAAGTCACCTCTTTTGAGTGGTTGATGGGAACTCCATTCTAAAAAAAAATAAGGCTTGGCATTCGGTTGTTTTCCCTGCATGGCATGAAATACCTTTTTTTTAAGACAACTAGGAACAATGGCCATGTTGTGAAGAAAGTGACTTTATCATATCACTTACAACTTTGCGATGACATGTATAAAATAGCTTATGTGGGTTCGAAATCGTCTCAGAAACCCTAATTACACACTTCTTCCGATAATCACAAAACTTTGTCTCAAATATCAGATTACTTGGTGATTGCAAAGTGAAAGTTGAGTGTTCACTCATTTCTATAATAAATCATTTCTTTCATTAACATTATACTTCATTTTACTTAATGAGAATTAATCTACAATTGTTGAACAATGTACTTCCTTAACATTGATCTTCATTAAACATTAAATGAGAAAACTTCATGAAGATTAAAATTAATGAGAAAATTTCATGAAGATTAACATTAATGAGAAAACTTCAAACAAGTTCAATTAACTTCATGAACATTAATCAACCTAAAATTAGCTACACATAACTTGTGCTCCTTCTAGGAAGAATACTATACAAAAAAATTTGAAAACACAAAAAAAATGACTAAGCCATAACGCTATGAATGGTTGCCACTTCACCAAAATCTTGCAAATCATTTAATAACTATTAAAGAGATTTAAATGTTTAATAATGGTTTAAAATGACATTAGAAATGTACAAGCATAATAGGTAGTGGTGTACATATACAAAGTATAAACACATGAAAGGCATCTCAAGTTATGAGGAATGTTCTTTATACTATTAGGTATTGCCACAATGCATTCTCCTTGAGATTCACCTTGACATAAGCCTCAAATATTTTTCAAAACACTGCATGTGACTACAAAACTTAGTTCTACAAGTTCAGTTCAGCTAGCATGGAAGGACAACAGAAAGGGTATTATTATGATAAACTATGAGGTGAAAAATAAGTTGAACATTAAATATATATATATATATATATATATATATATATATATATATATATATATATATATCAAATGAACTAAAAAAACTTTCAAGGCAATTGAACTAAAAATTAGAGAAAATGGTTTGTTGATATTGTTTACAATGGGTTGCTTGCAGTAACCGTTTCCAATAAAAAAAAGGGTTGCTTGTAGTAGCACTACTTGTAATGGGAGAATAAGAATTTCATACTCACATGATGTAAAAAAAGAAAAAAAAAAAAAGAAACATATACCAATTTACAAGACTTATATGTAAGTTGTTGGCTTAGTTGAAGTTAAGTTTTTAAAAATTGAAAAGAAGTTTAAAACAAAAGATCTATAGGCATGCTAGTTGTCTTCGTTCATTGATATAAATAAACAAGATATTTCGTTCAATACCAATGTCAATACTAATGTATTGGAGGTCGCTTTAACCCTAATATAACTATAGAAGAGGTGAAAATTGATACTAACAATGATAACCCCTAATAGTGATCACTCACCGAAGTAAGACATCATAAATAACCAAGGTATTTCGCCCTTCTGATTGAAACACTTGAGGGAGATGTCCCTTGCTACTATAACTCAGAGCTTGGTCAGTATGGGGATTATAAAATATTGCAACGGACTTCTCATCTATTTGGATGGAAGGCTAATGGAAGGGGGGTTTTTGTCTCATGAACATAGTACAGGGGGTATTTGTCGCAAAAAAAGTACAAAAGGGTCTTTTGTGTCACACTCCATAGTATAGGGAGGGTATTTGTAACTTACCCTTTTAAAAATCTAACCCAGTAGGGGTTTTGAGTTCGGGACCAATCTGGGTCTTAACCGCACCGGATTCGAATTTGAATTCGGACAAAATGGATACCGTTTGCAGCCCTATTCATGAATGATTCGATTCGATTTTGTAAAATTACCTCGTTCACTGGTCTTTCCCTCCAAACTTTTCGCAAAGGAGCTCCAGCGATTTCACTCTCTTGAACCAGTGGAAGATCTTTGTGAAGTGGAAGTAAATGGCGTCAACCTCTGTTTCACATGGCGACCCTGTAATTGGCAGAATCAGAACTGCAACTTCTACACTGTCCTCCGACACTGAAGCTCTCATTGCTGTAATTCTCTCCTCTACAAAACCTAAAAACTCTGATCATCTCGTTCTCAGTGTTAATGGTAGTTCCTTTCTTTTTGGTCTCAGGAAATTCGAAAATCGTTGTCTACGATGAAGGCAATCGCAGTCAACTTAGAGAAGGATAACCAGTCTCAAAAGGTAATTGAACTGATGCAACCCTAACTCTGCAGTTTAGTGTTGGAGGGGATTTGCTTGAATTGCGATCTTCTAGTTGTTCCGTGCTACAGGTGAAGGAGCTTGAAGAAGCCGTTATTGAGTTGTTAGCATGTTCTGATGATTGTTCGCATCTGTCATCCGCCATTCAATCCGTTGGTAACAAATACCAACCCAGAGAAGAGGTTCTTTTCTCCCCTGTTTCTCCTTCAAATTGATTAATCCGATGTTATAACATTTCATGCATTCATTTTTCATTGCCTTCAGTTGTAAGTTTTTTATTTATTTATTGGTTCCATGTTCTCATTACAGATGACGGATTTTAACGAGTTGCTTGAGGATGAGGTCAGAAAGCTCAAGGCCAACTCATATTCGGTTCGACAAAACAATATTTTGTTTCGGCAATTCAAGGAAGCTATATGGGTATAGAGTTAAAATGAAATTTTAGTATGGAATGGTTTGAATGGCATGTTGTTCCACAATTTTCAGACATGTCTAGAGATTCTTTTTATTCCAACTTTTGGTATACAGTATACTCTACCTTTGATTTGGTTTGAGGCTGTTTTGGGAGTGTTATATGGTTTCCAATCAGGAGTTTTCTGTTTTTAAATGCTTTTCTGGTTGTAATGTTTATTTATTTTAACAATAATTTCTGTTGGTTTTATCAAAAAAAGAAAAAAAAAAAAGAAGAAGACATGATACCGGTACTGATTAGAAAAAGGGCTGCATGACAGAGTTGCACACACTTTAGAATATACTTCAGAGTTTAAGTATTTCAATTTGAAACACTTTTCCTTATCCTGCTGATATTGCAAAAACCTTCCAGCATGAAACTCCTAATTGGGCACTACTAACTCTGAATAAAACACACTAAAAAGTTAGGAAAATGAAATGGGGCTTCTGACATACTTAAGGCATTGTACTCTATTCTTCTGTGCCTGTAAGTTTCTGATATGATTTAGCTGTTATTGTTGGAATCTCATTAATTCCCTCTTCTTGGCCTTCCTATTCTGTCCAGTCAAGGTGACTGATATTTGGCATCTTTATAAATTCCAGCAAAGCAGTGATGGCCATGGTTTGAAAGAAGGCTAGTGGAAATGGTATTTTGAATAGGAAAGCCAATAGCAATGATGAACACATCTACTACCATGACCCATGCTCTTTCCATGGTGTCATGATTCTTTTTAACTGATAATGATAAAATGTTACTGAAGCTGATAAAAAATGATAAAATGTTACTGAAAAGCTGTTGCAGTTTTTCTCCCACTGTAGAATGGTCAACCCAATAGTAAAATTCTTTGCCTGACCAATGATACTGTAGAGCTTACTCTAACTCATTATTTTTTTCTTCCCAATCAATCCTCACTATAATTATTAGCAAAATATGGATTAGGTGATGTGGGTTGTTCCAATTCCTTGCCACATTTTATGTACCTAAACCTGTATCTCTGACATTCTTTTTTGTCACCACTTGATACCTTTATTAATACAATAGGTAGTTAGTACTGTTAATATCTCAAATGAGAAGTATTCATCTAAAGTTGCACTCTCTAGTTTTCTGTCCTTTTTTTTCTGTGGCTGTATGCTATGCACATTTCATACCTACCTACGCTGGCCTGGTTCTCTTGGTTGTATCTCTTCCTATGAGATGCTCTGTTAAGTCTTAAGTGATGGTTATTATGTTGATTGCCATATAGATTCTAGCCGTGCTTATTATTTTGCTGCAGAATGTTCATCATGCAGGTCAACCAATGCCAGGTGATGAGCAGGAGGATGTCGTCATGACCAATACTCAGACCATCCTTTTGAATACCACATGCCCATTAAGTGGAAAGCCTGTTATTGAACTGGCAGATCCTGTACGCTGGTATTATTTGATTCCCTCCAGAAGTGCCTCATGACTTTTTTTTGTAATGGATTCACATTGGCTTTACTATGGTCAAAGAGAAATGGCTAATAATTGAGATTTGAGAATAGGTCTTTATTTTGTTCATTTTATGCAAGCAATTATACTGCAGTTTTTAAATTGCCTTTATTGGAATTGCCAACCTATAAATGACATACAGTAAAAAATGTTCATGGGAACTGGTTTCCTACATAGCCACATAAAGGAGTTTCTATAGGCTGGTAAATTACATAACAGATTACATTGCAGTCTATATGTTATGTCAGTTTATGATTAGTTTATGATAGAAACAAAAGCTGCTAATGAACAGTGAGAGATCAGACAACTGAACTTGTCTTTCATGTCCAAAGTAACATTCATGCCTCTAAACTGAACTTCTTGCTATTTATTTTCTTATACAACTATATATTTAAAACTTGGTATGTGCTGTCAGGCTCAGGTTGAATTGGGCTTGTATGATCCCTCAACCCAAGTCTTGCCCAACCCCAGCGTTGCTTTGTTTATTTCTAGACCATATCATCCTCCACCTATTTGGTGAATTTCTATCCTAATAGATCTGCCCCACATCAGTTTTTCCTTTGAAACTCTTTTTCACTACTGCTACTAAATCAAATAGGCAAAGCTGTCCTTGAGAAATCAAGACCCAACTAATTTCCTACATATAATTTTCCTTTGAAACTCTTTTTCACTACTGATAGTCTGCTACTAAATCAAATGGGCAAAACTGTCCTTGAGAAATCAAGACCCAACTAATTTCCTACATATAATATGTAGGGAAAAGGTTTCCTAATCAGATCAGGCAAAAAGCACCCTTACACAAGCTCCTATGGCCAATCCAGACCTTCCATCAGGTAGGCCGTAGGAGACCCACTGTAGTTTGTAGCCACATATTCAATCCTTCATTCCAATTCAACCTATTTCCAACCTTGTATTGGAGTTTTGGTCAGTAAATGGCAGTCCTTCATATTTTTAGCTTTTAGGTTTAAAAGTTGTCCATCAAGGGAGCTTTGTCTTGAGCACAAGGCAAAGCCTTTGGGCCAAAAGTTTTTCCCATAAAAAATGGGTGGGAAGAGGAATAAGGGAATTTCTTTTCAGCCCCAAAATATGTTGCCACATGGAAGATTTCTGGGTCATTTAGTGAAGCTCACTAAATGGTATGACTAGGAATCCACTCCATATGCTGCATATGAACATATGTATATATTCATCCAAGCAGAGTGCTCCTTTTTTCTGTTCTTTTCTTTTTTCCTTTTGCTTTTTACAAATGGCTTATTCATTGAGTCACTGTAAACATTTTATTAAACAGAATTTTCAGCTTTGTTTGGATGTTTTTTGTGCAGTATGGACTGCAAGCATATTTATGACAAGAAATCAGTGATGCACTACATAAAGTCCAATTCCAGAGGTGGAAACCCTCAATGCCCTGTTGCAGGTACACAACTTACTACCCAATTCTAACTGTGCTTATCTTGTAGTAGCAAGTATATCAACCTGCTGCTCAAATCTAACTGTGCTTATTTTGTATTCCTATATAACCTTGGTTGTATTCTGTTCCAAACACAGGTTGTCCCAAAGTTCTGCAGGCAGGAAGAGTGGTGTGTGATCCCTTATTGCTAGTTGAAATTGATGAAGCTCGCAAGGAAACTACTGCACAGCCTGGTGTTGTAGAAGATTTCACTGCACTTGATGAAGAAGACTGATGTTGGCCGTTTCTGGAGTGAATGGATAATGCTTGCAGTTAGATGGCACTGTGATGCATCTGAAATGAAGAATTTTTAGGTTCCTTCTTTTTTGTAAGCATTAATTTTCCTTTGACCATTAAATTCCAAAATATAATGCAATATATTCACAGCTTGTTCCCTTGTCTGGGTATTCTGTATTATGATGTGCAAGCAGTAGCCTTAAATAGTGTAATAGATACCTTTTACTGTTATTAAGTTTGGCCATCCATGCAATACATTCTGCAAAGTACAAATTTATGTCACTGATAAAAAAAAAGCACAAATTTATGTCCACTCCATTGTTAAGAGCAATGGCAGTGATGATTGATGGCAAAGTAAATTATAATCCCCATCAGGTGAAGTAGTGAACCATCACTTGCAAGTACTAAAGACCCAACCTGTATTTGTCCACATCTACTTGGTTTTTTCTTTGATGGGTCATCCACTTGATCAACACCCCCTGTTTTATAGAAGCTTCTTTGTCATTCTTTTTGATAAACATTTGGTCTCAGTTTGTTTGCAGTGTGAATCTCACTTGCACTAGTGTAAATGCATGGGAGTGCAAATAGGGTGAGTGTAAATTCTGGTTTACTTTTGCTTCAGAGTTGACTTTGTAAAATGATGTGTCCCCACTTTATATGAAAGAGAATGGAGGTAGCAGGAGGGTTATTTGTTTGAGAGTGGAGTAAGAAGCAAGATGATGTGGTCCCCATTTTATACAAGAGAGAATTGATGTGAGAGTGAGGTGATGCCAATCATGTATCAGTTTTTGGGATGCAAACTTTGCACTGTTGTAAGTACAAAATTTGTTTCAGGTAGGAGTGCAAATCATAGTTACAAACAAATAGATGCAAAACTGAACCAGGTGCAAAATTTGTATCCAGTTCAGATTTGCACTACAAGTAAATACAGCCTTCGGAATTAATAGTCAGTATTGTGATATTGGCCAACCATTCAAAAGAAGGGCTTACATCATCAGTTTACGACTGTAAGGTGAATTTAATTTAGTTTTAGAAAATGCAGAATCTCAGTTTAAGTAGTCTTTCTGAATGCCTATTCATCTTTTCTTTCCCCTTTTTTCTTGATGGAATAATGCCTATTAATCTCATGATAGCAAAGGAAAACCCCCGTGTTGTTAAAAATGATTATATTTTTGTCAATTTTCAGTTTTTCACCAAGGTTTAAAATATTGACATGCATGATACAAAAAATAATTACATATCATGTGTCGAACAATTGATACTTCTTTTTTTTCAGTTTGATATTTACAGATGGACTCCTAGTCTCCTACTAGTACCCCAGGAGTGGATTATCAATCAGCTGATTCAGAGCATTTGATGAAGCAGATCTGCATTGGTTAACCTGATGAGGTTCCATTTTTCTGGTGCCACACATCCTCCAAATATCTACTCTCAAGATGACCTTCTTAGAACTGTTGTGCGGACACTTAACCAAGGATCCAACATAATGAGCATGGACTTCCATCCACAGCAACAAACTTCTTCTAGTGGTTACAAATATAGGTGAAAGTTGTACCCAAATATCTACTCTCAAGATGACCTTCCTAGAACTGTTGCGCAGACACTTAACCAAGCGTCCAACATAATGAGCATGGACTTCCATCCACTACAACAGGCTTCTTCTACAAATATAGGTGAAATTTGTACCCAAATATATACTCTCAAGATGACCTTCCTAGAACTGTTGTGTGGACACTTAATCAAGGGTCCAACATAATGAGCATGGATTTCCATCCATAGCAACAGCTTCTTCTAGTGGGTACAAATATAGGTGAAATTTCAATCTGGGGAGTTGCATCTCGAGAAAGGCTAGCACACAACTTTCAAGGTTTGGGATATCTTGACTTTCTTGATGTCTTAGCAGACTGCATTGATAAAAGCTGCAACAATATCTGTCAATCGGTGTAGTTGGGGCCCTGATGGATGCATACTTGGTGTTGCATTTTCAAAGCATATGTTCAAATATACATGTACAACCCAACTGGAGAACTGAGACAACATTTAGCATATCTGTGGTGTTAATGATATTGATTTTTCTCATCCCCAAAAGCAACTATGTATTGTCACCTGTGGTGATAATAAGACAACATTTGAAGGTCATGAAGCTGCTGTGTATTCTGTTTGCTTTCACTACAAAGAGAATATCCAGTTTATTTTTTCTACTGCAATTGATGGAAAGATTAAAGCATGGCTATATGATTTCTTGGGAGCTAGAGTGGATTATGATGCTCCTTGACTTTAGTGCACCACAATGGCATATAGTGCAGATGAAACAAGGTTGTTCTCTTGTGGAACACATACTGGTTTCAGGAAATGCTCCTTTTGTGTTGTCCGATGTGGGTGTCGAATCCAACCAAAGATAAAAAGTCTTGCTCGAAGTGAATAATTTGTATATAGTGATGAGCAAGTTCGTCTCTACAGGGATTGGGTGGATTTATTTCCAAGTAAATGAAGTAGAGGGTTGTGAAGATAAGAAAGATAAGATGAAATAAAAGAAAATAACATAAAGTAAAGATCAAATCGGTGGACGATAGCTTCTAGTTGAAGGGACAAGTTCAATTTTGATCTTTATCATTTATCCTCGATGCAATGATAAATTCATATGTTTACGAATAAATTGATTATAGCCATTAACAAACTCTAACAGTTAGCCTTTACTCGTATTATTCGACAACCAAAATAAGCTCTTTGATTGCTTCTCTTATTAATAGACAGTCTTAAATAAGTTCTTAGGATTTAATCTATTAATAGCATTAAGAGGGGAGAGACCCAATTCTGATCAGCGATTTTACAAGCTCAGACCGTTTAAATCAGATCATATATCTTCCTAACATAGATAAAAAACTTTTTTGCAATCAATTTATATTAGTTGCCACCCTGATTAAACCTATCAATCATATACGAAATTGGAAGTTCAATCGGCCATAGATTATTCTCATTGAATGAGCAAGGGGCCCTTCTTGCTTAATCAATAAAAATAATATTTATAAGAAATCGCAGAAAATATATGAATACTTATAAACAATAAACTGAAATAAAAATCAATTAGATCTCACAATGTTTATAAAATCAAAGCTTTCCTAACCCTTCAACTAGAAAATAAAACCTTACAGACACTTCATGATGAAATTACAGCTTCCAGATGAGAAGAGGCGAACTCTGCTTCTTCCTCCTTGGTTGTTGATTGCTCTCTTTGAAAGTTGAAGCTTTCCTAGAGGATTTGATGGTGCCCTTGGGTGCTAATCCGCCCCCTTTATATAGACTTAGGAGGCAGTTGTTTCCTGCTCCTCTAAGGAGTTATTTCTTCATTGGGAATTTAGTTCTCTAATAGATAATGCCTAGATTAGATCTAATCTACTCCTATCTCTTAACTGGTAATCTTAATCACTTTTACCTTTCTAGAAATACAGCAGAAAATTGAATCTGATAGGACTCTGATGATTCTTATTCATGCATGCCAAATTCGTATTGGGCTTTCTCAACGAATTGGGCCGTTGCAAGGCTTCTCTGTGAATTGGGCTTCTCTACGAATTGGCTTAGACTTTGGGCCCAATTTTGACCTCGATGCAGTCCGAATCTATTAAAACACATAACAGGAAAGTTGTAGATTTTTTTTTTATCTTTCCAATGCATCTTGAATCATCTCAATCAGAGTCCGAATGGGAGAGTTATGCTCAGATTACCGCACGGCGCCGAAACTGTGCAAAATTACCCGATTAACCTTGTTTTTTACCTAACGCCTTCTTTCGTGCCCTAAATTGAAATACAAGAATAGTGAGTCCAATTAGATACTATATAAGTGTAAAAGACTGAATATTAAGAGATAAAAATATGATAATTTTTATTCTCATCCAATTTGATAAGGAATCGCTTCTTGGCTGCTGGAGATGAATTTCATATCAAGTTTTGGGGTATTGAACAATACCAACTTGTTGATGACTACTGATGCAGGTGGATTACCTGTGAGCCCTAGATTGAGGTTCAACAAGGGTGGGTCATTATTAGCAATCACAAGCGACAGTGGTATCAAAATCCTAGCAAGCACTGATGAAGAGCATTTGATAAGAATGATGGAGAGCAGGACATTTAGGGATCTCGAGGTCCTTTTGAGTCAATCAATACAAAGCCTCCAATTGTTAATCCATTGGGTCCTATAGCCAATGTTTTTGCCCCATTAGTGTCAACCTTGGAACATTCTGATAGAATTCCAGCTGTATTATCTGTTAGTAGCCTTGCTCCCATGGACAGTAGCAGGACAACAGTTGTTAAGCCAAGAATCCCAGAGGATGTTGACAAGATTAAAATCTAGAAGCTGCCTGATATCACTAACTCAGCTTAATTAAAAGTTCGAGTTGCCTGATCCCATGACAACTGGTAAGATGGTGCAGCTAATAACACAAACTCAGGCTAGCTATATTGGCCCTTGCTTCCAATGTGGTACACATAAGTTGTGAAAACGGCAGCGTACTGAACAGAATCCAACTGGCAAGTACACGCATCTGTTGCCCCACAACTGTGAAAGCCAATAAAGGGAACTCTTTTGACTCCTTATGACTAATGACACAAGCAAAACCAACTCAGTTGAGTCAGTTGCATGCATTGCATTATTAACAAATGGTTCTTATGTTATGTCTGTCTGGTGGAAAGGTCTCCCTCCATATTCAAGTTGATGACATTTTAAGGTCATGACAACTTTCATTATGCCACCTCCTGCAGCTACCTTCTTGACATTCCACCCTCGGGCAACAATATCATTGCCATAGCCCATAGGGATGAAAGATTCAACAATACAAATATACAATGTGTGGATTAATGAGGTTAAAACCAAACTGAAAGGGGCATTAGAAACAAATAACTGGCCTTGCATTTTCTCAGGCTCTATCATGGAGAGCTGATGCATAGCTATGCATGAGGGGCATTGAATCATTGATGGATGGGAAAAGAGGAAAGCATGTTGGACTTCGACGTGGATAAAGATTAAATACATCGGGTGTCTGATTGATTAATTACATAATAAAAAACACTCACTTGTACTTTGAAAATTGGTTTTAAAATTTCCAACAAAACTCCTTGTTTTACATTGAAAAATTACTGAATTTAACTTTAGCTCTTAAGAATCCGCTATCGCACAATGCGTGTGTGTGGTGCAATGAAGTGCTTTATATTTGCAATGACTCTTAATGCGATGAGAAGATTTGCAATGTATTAAATCTCATATTGCTATTTTGCAAAATCATAAATCAAAATTAGTTAATTTTGCAAAATCACAAATCATATTAATTGATTTTGCAAAATCACAAATCGATATTAGTTGATTTTGCAAAATCACAAATCGATATTAGTTGATTTTGCAAAATCACAAATCGATATTAGTTGATTTTGTGAAATCGCAAATTGAAGTTAGTTGACCTTACAAAATCACAAATCACAATTAGAAGACTTTGTGAAATCGCAAATTATAGAAGGATGACTTTGCCAAATCGCAAATTGCATGAGGTTGACTTTGTGAAATTGTAAACAAATTGCAAAATGTGAATTTTGTGAAATCACAAGTCATTGAGCAAAATCACAAATTGCAATTTATGTCATTTGCAAAATCGCAAAAAGTACAAGTTATGACCTGTAATTCACAAATTAACCGGTGGACTATTAACAATAGGGACCTATTAAACACATTCTAAAAATTCGGGATACTACATAGACATGTTTTGAAGTTCGGGGACTGACTTGACACAACCCCTAAAGATCATAGTAATGATCAGGAATTTTCCACAAAAAAAAATAGCAAATTCAATAAAACTGAGTAGGTGCAAATAACGTTCTAAAGATAATGTCTTTAAATACGTTTCAGAGCTTTAACTTTAAATTTTTGTGACCCCAATTTCTAACAAAGCATGATTCAACAAGCATCTCCTAGTCTCTCCATCCCATTGGCTGGAGAAACCAAGGTCCAGTTCCATGATGATCAGGTTCATGTATTAGTGGACCATGAGAGCAAAATTGTTGTGTATGGCAGCAAACTTGAGTGCCTAAGCTCATGGTTTACAAGGGATGCGCTTGTTGCTCCCATCTCAAGTGCAATATATACTATACTTGTGATGGCTAGGTGGTATATGCATGATTTTGTGGGTTGGAAATCTAGATTGGATTTTGTGATGGTGTTGTATTTGATGCAAACAGGTTGAGGCTTCGATGTAGAATGGCACCCTCTGCTCATATGCCTCCTTTACCAGTAGAAGCACTATCAACCCATTGGTGGTAGCACCCATAACTAAGGTTTTAAAAGGCTAAAGGCGTAGTTGAGGCATAATTAGGGGTGAGCATTCGGTTTTTTCGGTTCAAAATCAAACCAAAAAAACAAAATTCTAAAAACCGATTTAGTAATATGATAAACCGAGCCAAATTTTTTTTGGTTATTTTGGTTAGAATCGAAATATTTTTGTTTTGTGGTGAACCGGAGCCTGGAGATGGAGGAAGATGCATTGACGCAACAGCAGTTGGAGCAAGTCTTCTATCGACAACAAAACCAGGAGCCTGGAGCATGTCAATCTATGTTCTATCAAAAACAGAGAAGAAGAAGAAGAAGAAGAAGAAGAAGAAGAAGAAGAAGAAGAAGAAGAAGAAGAAGAAGAATGACAACACAGAGTCGACACTCGACGGCAGCCAGGACTTTAGACTTCTGGAGAAGAAGAAGAAGAAGAATAGAATTGGCACTTGACAGCATCCGGAACTCTGGACTTCTGTTGTATGCCTGTAAGGCCTGTAACTGGCACCTGGTGGTGAAGATGAAGAACCAAAGAAGAACGATGGCAATAGTTCAGCACCGGAAGACTAGAAGGGCGCAACGGAAGTCGGAAGTCTGAGTTTGCGGTAGTCGGAAGTCCCTAAGTGCAGATTGCGAAGTGCATGGGGCTGGGACTGGGAGGACTCTTGACTCTGGAGTTTGGTCTTTGTCTCTGCTCTAGACTTTTGGAGTCTAGAACTGGAACTCTAGAAGCGCCGAAGTGTAGCGGACTATGCACTATGTGACTGTGGAATAGACGACGAACAGAGGAAGGATCCAAAGGAAGACGAAGAGTTTACCTATTTTGAGTGTTTTCCACAAAAACTTTTCGTGTGTAATACGCAAATCAGTCAAACTTTTATTTATTGCTCATTATGATTATGGATTGGAAATTGGAATTGCATGTTCATGTTCGATCTACGATGTATAAAGTATAATCATTAATTAATTAATTAATAATATAAAATTATAAAATATAATATAAATAATATTTAAAAATATAATTATAAAACTAAATATTATGTACATAATATATATTATGTACATAATATTTTGAAAATATATATATATGTAAGACGACGGTCCACATCACCTTGCTTCTCCTTGCTCCATTACCCTAACCCTACATTCACCATGACTCTCTCTCCTCTCCCCCTTCCCACCACTCCCAATTTGCCATCTCATCACACTCTATCTTCATTCCTCTCCATTTCCATTGGGTTCTCTCTCTCCTCCCACAACTCACGTCTCTCACTTTCTATAACAACATAACTTCTCTCCTTAATTAGCTCAATATATGTTTTATCCTCTCCTTCACTTCTATATCTAATTCCCATACATTCTCTCCATTTTCCCAAAAAAATAGGGCCATAATCTATTAAGATTTTGGTTTCCAAATCAAACAATATTTATATCTATAGACCTGATTTCGAGCAAAGAGGGGAATTCGATGTAGAGGTGTAAATCAGGTCGTGCTACCCACGGCCCGGCCCAGCACGACCCATATATATATTTTATAAATATTTATACAGATATAATATATAATATATTATGTACACTATAATTATATAATAATATAGTATATAATATTTAATAAAATAAACAATTGTTTTCAATTTTATTATACTAATTTATTAAATCAATAGCTTTGGCCCGGTCCACGGCCTGGCCTGGCCCAAGGCTTGGCCTACGGACCAACCAGGCCCATGACACGGCACGAGCCCACATGGGCTTCGGCCATGGGCCATGTCGGGTCGACCTCCCAAGTTATCCCAAGGGAGGGCGGGAGGGCCCATGGGTCGTGTGCTAGCCTGGAACGACCCAGTTTTACACCACTAATTCGATGTTTCCTATATATTCATGGTATCTTTATTATTGTTAAATAATCTATTATTAAATGATAATCTATTGTTAAATAATCCATTATTTATGAAAATTATTAAAAATTTCTAGAAAATATTCAACCAAAAATTATGAAATAATTATTTTAGAAATAATCCATTATTTAACAATATTAAATAATTTAGTAATCTAGCAAAAATTAAAAAACAACCCATTATTTAATAATTTTTTTCTTACTAATAAATGTTCAAAATTTCAATGGTTAGTGTAATTTACATTAATCAATGTAATTTAAAAAGTTTTCATTAAATTTTTATAAGAATAATTTTTTTATAAAAGATATTACTAATTAGCATAATTTACTAATTTCTATAAAATCAATAATTATAGTTAATAATTATCAAATAATTTAGGGAAACTCTATTAACTAATAATCCATAATTATTATTTTTAAATAAGTAATTAAAAAATAAAGAAATTAATCTATGAAAAAAATTCTCCAAAACTATTTAAATAGCAATCAATTATTATTATTTCAATAAATAATTATTAAATAATTTAGGAAAACTGTTGTCTATCTACACCGATCTAGACCACTTGGTTGACTTCAATCATATCTGGTTTTACATTAACTAAAAACTATTAGTGTCGAGTATGTAGGAGTATTTCTGTCTTTGTACTTATGGTTAGGTGTTGATGTGTAAGTTTATGTTAGATCTAATCTCCCTAACTTAAGTAGGGGCACATGTGACTTTTCCACAATATTTTAGTAATATAAAATAGATCTAGCCGAATGGGAGGGTTGATTTGTCTCTCATTCGAACCAAACATTTTCCTCCTTGTCCATTCTTCTACTCTTCTCCTTTCTCTCCTTCTCTCTTTCTCTCTTTCTCTCTTCTCTCTTTTCCTTGACTGTTATCAGTCTACTAGGCAGGTCAAACGCTAAAACGGTATCAGAGCTAAACTGAGCAAATCGAATCTGCTAAGAATTTTGTTCTCTGCACACCCAGTTTAGGGTTTTCTCTTGCTTTCTTCGCCATCAGTTGGAGATAAGGGAAAGGGCTGAAAAGGAGTGATCGCCTTCTTCCTTTGGAGGTTTCTATGCCTCCAATTATGGTATTTGTGGTCGGTTGCTACGGTTTCTAAGAAGCCCTCCCCTAATCGATGAAGAGAAGAGGGTTGATTCATGTGGTGCAGTGGGTGCTTTGTGTGGTTTAATTTTCGGGTGATCAGGTAAGAGGTTCTATGCATTTTCTTGGTGTGAATTAAATGATAAGTCTATTTCAGACGGTATGGTGGGATTTTAGATTGTAGTGTGCTAGGGTTTGTGCATTTTTCTATGTGATTCGAAGGGGAAGTGTTCCTCAAACAGTGTGGTGAAGTTTCAGGTAGTCGTGCGGAAGGGGTTGTGGTGTAAATAGTGCAGTTTACAACAATAGTAAGTGTTGAAATTAGTGTGTAGTGTGGTCAAGTGTACCGAACTCAGCAATGGGAGAGAGTAGTGATAGCAAGACTAGTGTGATGATTCCTACTGACTACCTGAATGTTCAACCTCCATTAAGCTGAATGGAGAAAATTATGTACCATGCGCTAAATCTGTAAAAGTCTTTCTTAAGGCAAAGAAGAAGGTGAAACACATAAGGGACAAAAAACCATCCACCGATTCTCATGAGTATGATGATTGGGAGCAAATAGATGCACAGATTATCACATGGTTATGAAATAGTATGGAACCCAAGATTAGTATAAATTTCATGTTTCTTGATACTGCCAAAGAAGTGTGGGACCAAGCTAAGAAGTTGTATTCGGGCTAAGATAATACTATCAAATTATATCACTTGTATCAGGAATACTTTAATCTACAACAGGGCAATTAGAGTCTTGAGGAGCACTATGCTACTATGAGAAACATTCATAATGAATTGAATGTTTATCACCCCTTCACTTCTGATTAAAAAATTCAGCAACAACAAAGGGAACAACTTGATCGAATTTTTGTGGAACCGAAATCTGAGTATGAACCAATGCGGGCTCAGATACTAGGAGGGTTAGCTCTCCCTTCCTTAGAAGATATGTTTGCTTGACTTAGGAGTATTTCCATTGGATCTACCAAGAACCCTAATGTTTCCGACAGATCAACCTTTGCAGTATCTAGAGGTCATGGTGTTAGAGGCATATTTGAACGCCTCTAAAAGATTTTGCAGCAATTTTATGTGCCTCTAAAAGAAATCTAAGAAAAGGAAAATTTTGTATGCTTTAATATTTAGAGGCACTTTTGGCCGCCTCTAAAAAGGTTCCAATTTATTTTTATAAAAAATGCAATGTATTGTGAATATTGCTACATAAAAATTCCAATTGATACACCTGTATGAAAATATATTCAATCAAAACATAAAACCTGTATGAAAATATATATATATAATCCAAAAAGATAAACCTTATCCATAAAATTCCAATTGACTTCCATTATCATTTTAAGAACAAAAAAAAAAACACAACATTCAACCCTCATTATATTCATTCTTCCTTTTGAGTAGATGTCTTCTTTTTTTAACAACCTACAAATCAAATATAGAGTAGTCCAAGAGAAATTCCTTTTAATATCTCAAATAAAAAGCTCTTTGTAATCTTCATCCAATCTGTTCTTCCTCTACAACTTGCAAAGAAAATCAACAAAAAGAAAAAAAAAAAACAAAGTAAATAGGTATAATTTTTGTAACTTAATAGCCAATACAATAAAATCTTGCTTAGATTATGACAATAAAATCTTTTTTTGAAGATAAATAAAAGAAATTTTATTAAAACAAAAACAATTACAAAAAAGGTGATAAGCAATCACCCAAGGAGACAAACCTAGAAAAGAAAGCAAAAGAACCCTAAGCCCCAAAAAGAAAACCAGCTCAACAACTGAGTAATACTTGGAAACCAACAAAAACAATAACCAAACTGCAACACTAATGCAAAACCCAGACCCTAAAAACCAAACTCAACAACCGCAGGAATGGCACACCTAATACCCAATCCCACCAGGACTCCCACTCAAAAACTCTTCTTATCAGCTTTTTGAGAATGTTCCTCTTGACTCCTCAAATTTCCAAAGTCATTGTTAAGTAATTAGCAACTAGACACTTTGATGTGATTGCTTGACTTTATACCCAATTAAAGAAAGTGCACTTTACTAACAAGAAGATGGATATAAATGTAGTAAAGGAAAGAAAGGTCCAAATCATTAAGAAGTTAGGCTTTCTTTTTAGGTAGTGAAGACTTCACAAGAAAAAAGTTAATGAGCTTGAATAATGAGAAAGACAGTATAGTTAGTACAGATGTTAAGAATGGCAGAAGAACTCAAATGCAAAATGATTGACAAATTTATCATCTTTCTCAAACAGGAGGGTGAAGCCAAACAAAACATCTTTCTATAAGTTTTGTAGTTCAGAAACTTAATTAATAGGGTTTAATTGAATCAGAAGTATACCATGGCAGAGACAAAGTGAGTTGCCAGGCCACAAGCAATCATTTCTGTCCCATCCAACCTGGCTCCTATATGACCAACTCCCCTGGCAAGAGTGATGAAAAGAAAATGAATGAATAACATAAGCTCATCAAAGACAATTTAAGTTTCATTTAAATGATAAGGAACCACATCCTCCCTTCTCAAAGAAAAAGAAATCAACCAAGCACCTTAGACAATGAATTCCATGGTTTAAAAATAAGAGCCAACCAACTTTTTTGGGTTGGATTCAGGCAAACCTAGCCCAAGTTGCAGCCCTATCCAATATCAAAAGACTCCTCTTAACCATAATATGCAGAGCTAACCACCTCAAAGCATATGGAAAGGTGCTGATCAAACCATCCCAATTGCTCATGATTTATGTTAAGAATATAAAATCATATTAGAATAGGAGGTTCCATTAAAAACCCTTTAATGAACTCTAGATTAATCTACTTAATGATTCCAACAAAAATTAAAATAATAAAAATTTAGGCACATGGGGTCATCTTTAAAAATATTTCTAGAGCTTCTAACGACATTATTAGAAGAGACCCACAAACAGAACTTAGAAGCCTATAAAGATACCATTCTCTCCACCTAACTTTGAGGGCAATTGTTTGACTTCATTTTAATAGTGATACACCTTTTATATGTATAAAATTATGCAATTTTGATTCAATGTGAACAAAGTGCACTTACCAAATTTCTGCTTTTAATCAGGCTATGGAATAAAACCTGTACACTTAGATCAGTACCAAACAAAGGAATATACAAAATCATTTAATAGGTCAGGTGACATTTTTGAGTTTAGATAATAAAATTGAGGGGCATAAGTACCGAGCTCTCTGTGGCAACACGAAATCTACCATGTATGGAAGCTCCAACCCCACCACCAAAGACAATTCCATTAAGAATTGAAACCTTCAATCAGGTTTAATCATTTATTAGTTATTACAGGATTGAATATCATTTCCATATAAAAATCTGAAATTTAGTCAACAAAGAACCTCATTTACATATAAAATTGCAAAAGAGAATCACCTGGGCCTTTTTGTATGTCGCCATAATGTAATTTAATGTAAACTCATTCCAAAAAAACTTTGCACCTAATTTACAGTTACCTGAGAATGTAAATTAATTATGAAGTAATATCAACTCTTTTTTGGTAGCTAGATATTTCATATTCCAAAAAAAAATTCTACCCTTTTCAATAAGGGGTGATTGATGAGAACCATGGTACAAGAAACAAAGAATTGAAAGTAAAAGAAAGAAAAAAAACAATCTAAAATGAACCACATATACCATAACCAAGTATTGTATCACATGTCAATAACAACCCCTAGAAATAAGAGAAAATCCTATCTAGTCAAACAAGAATTTTTAGCTTTAGTAATATTCCTAGCCACAGCTGCAACATCACCACCAGCACAAAATGCTCTTCCTTCCCCCTAAAAACTATTGAAACATATTACTTATCAAAATACAGCAGCAAAACAAGTTTATTGACAACTATTACATGTCAAAAATTACATTATCAGCACCAATACACATGTTGGAATCCTAATTAGGGATTGGTCATTTATGACCTAGCCTGGGGCCTGGACCTACACATATACCAAGTGAGGTGTACTGTAGGTCTATATTATGTACTGTAGTGGTAGCCTTGTAGGTTAAATAATAAATGTATTTCTTTTGAAGAATAATACAAAAAATCATTAAATATAAAAAAAAAAACAGATACAATCCAGATCCAATAGGTGTCAAGATGGCACTTAACAATACAAAGCAAAAAGAAACTCTGGTCTATAATACATTAACTGAACCAGAAATTGAGAACTGATTACACATGTTAAATTTCCAACACACTCCAAAAATTCTCCCCCAAATTTGATCTACTGACTTGATCAAAATGATGGAACTATATTTGCATTTTACAACTGCCCCTGTTTCTTCAAAGACAAGATTGATATGTTGAAATCTTTGTTATAGTTGTTTGGAGATTCCACATTGAGATTCTCCAGTGGATTGGATCATGGATTGCATCTAGGGTTGTCAATGGGTCAGGTCATCAATGTCTTCTAACCTATTTTATTTGAAGCAAATGTTGATGTGCTTAAATTTTTGAATTATGCAATTGAATGGTAGAATGTTAAGGTTTTGTGCTTCCCTGGTTTGAAGCAGCATTGAGACTTCACAAAAACATGTCAAATAGAAAGGTAATGACTATTGGGGTTTCTAGTCACCTAAGACCCCAAACACAAACCTGGGCAGCCCCAACCTGTAACCATTCTTTAGACAAGAGTAGACAATCTCAAGACAGCAAGAGTTTTTCTTTATTAGGCATCCAAATTGGGTTCAAGAGAATTTCAAAAAAGTGAAGGGGAATTTCACCTAATAACCCTTTTTTGAAGTCATCATCATCATCATAATAATAATATCTAGAAGCCTTGTTTGGTCAATTGTGGCTCCATCAATTGCAAACTACAAAAAAAAAATGTGTTGTGGTTTTGGATTATGGAATTCAGCTATGTACAAGATTTAATTTGAATGATGATAAGAAACTTTGATATTAAAAGGGGAGGGAGAGATTCTCATCAATTTGAACTATAAAATCACAAGGAACCTAGAGCAGGGCCCACTAAAAAGAACAAAACATAAGGCTTATATGATGATGAAAGAAACTAATGTTGAACAACCATAAGAACTGGTCACTGTATCTTTTATTTTTGGGGAACAATTTATGTCTACCAATTGGGTCTAGTTTTTCCAAAATTTAAACCAGGTTATATATGTCCTTGTTCAGATGAGAAAATTTTAGTTGAACAAGTTCTTTTGAAATAACCATTCATTAATGCTAGTTCAAATTAGTAAATGATGATGGATTGGACTCTCATGTTGAATAGAGTTCACAGATCAACTCAATCGAGGCTTAACCTCAACCATTTGAAGCCAGCAATAGAAGTTGCAGATCAAAATCATATTTTATTTAACTGGAAATTTTTAAGAGTAAGGTAAGCAAGAGATAGTAAATCTATAAATGGAAATAATTAACCAAACAATAACACGGCTAGAACAAGGAGTTTGCAGCCCAGTCATGAGCTAGGAAGCAAGCATACACCAATGAGCTTGAGAACAAGGTTTCACGTCAAGAAGAGGAGAATGAAAGGCTTAAAAAATAGAAGGACTAGAAAAGATATTGCCATATGCACCACCTCCTGAGCCAAAGTATCGGCTTCAAAGAACAAGCTCAGCACCTTTCTGATGTGTTTATATGGAAGTTTGATTGAGTTGCATGGGTGGTTTTCATCAATTAAGATGTTGGATTGATACATATGGTACACTACAAAAAGTATTTCAGTTATCTTGATTCCATAACACATGGAGTGTGTTGTCAGTCCATTAAACTTTTTGCCTAATAGCTATTGTTTTTCTAGTTTATATTCATAATATATATGTGAGCTTAATGTATATGTACACGTACATGTTAGTATGGGGCAAACACTAAGATGCCAAAATATGACATGCCTTGTCTAGCATGTGACTTGACCGTACTAAAATTAAATATGACTTTATGCATTTACTACTTACGCATAACCTAACTGCAAATTTGAAAATTTTCATTTGTGCACAAAAGAAAAGGAAAAACTAATACCATATCATGAAGTTTCTAATATCTGAACCATTCTTGGAACAGTGGATTTCTGGAAGACAGGAAAAATCCCATTATCTTCTTAATGCACATATGAATGGTAACTAGAAGAGCCTAATATTTTTTATTTACCATAATGCACAAACCAAAAATCATTAACAAACATAAATTGCATGTAAACATACACTGTTTATAGCTTATTTTCATTTATTTCTTTTCTGATATTTCCTATATTCTTTAAGGAATCTTTTGTAGCTGCACATGGAAGATTTATGCAAACAAAGTGTTGAATATGGGATCCATCTACAGCTTCTAGAGATAGTTGAACAAAGAACAAAAGCAAACCAAACAAAGATACCTTTAAATGTTCAACAATCTCCAATTTAGAAGCTTGGTGAATTGGTTACTTTAGGTATTAATTAATAATTGACTAAAGAAATAAAGAAGTTTCAATAATCGCTTGTTTTCATTGTTGTTGACATCATTGTAGGCAAATAATGTACCAATACCAAGTGATGAAATCCAACAACAACCAGCTCCTAATCCACGTTGCCAAATGATGCAAGCACTAGGTTAAATGGCTTCTTTCCTTGTATACAACTTGACTCCAACTTCAATCTCAGGCGCTAAAGAAAAATGGGGAAAAAAAGAAATCATCACCAGAAAGTAAATGCATGAACTAAACATTTTTTTCATTCAACCCATGTTTTATACCATTAATATCAGAAATACCAAATTTTGGCTTGAAACCTTGAAACAAGTTAAGATTCCTACTTTCAAAACTATTAAATACGAAAACAAAAGAAAATTAAGGGAAGAAATCAACAACCAATTTACAGACTACAAATCTACAACCGACCGACCCATGTTACTATGTTAGCACCACTAAACTCAGAGATAGTAATAACAAATAACCCGTCACTAAGGGGAAAAAGGACACATCATATCTGTGAAAGATGATAACAAGAAGCGATAAAGGGCAATGAATCAAACCCCATAATCTTTAATATCAAATCTCCAATCTTTCAACATATAATTCAGACTCCATCCGAGCTTTCAAACCCTAAGTATCTGCAACTAAGTCGAGAAAGCAATCGCAACCCAATCCGACTGAGTCGACAACCACAGTTCATGATTATGGTTACCATGTACTTTGGGTCCTGCTGGTTCCACCCCAACCACACAAGCGGCATGTCGGGCTCGGAGCTTTCATAGATGATAGTCAAGTGCTCCTTATCGTGTAAATTGAAAACCTTGATGGATCCATCTACGAAAACCGGAGCAAAAACTTTGATGCCTCCCTAGGCAATATCGTAGACATCCTTATCATGCGCAATTAACTAGGTATCTAGGGTTTCCTTCTCGGATGCAAGTGGTGTTGATGCTCGAAGTCCCAATTTGCTTCGGCTGGGCTTAGTTCCAATCGAAGGAGGTGAGGGGGCCGCAGAACTCGCTGCTTTTGTTGCTGTTGAGGAGGCTCTTGAGCTCGACCCGGTCGTCAGAAATGCGCCATACATGGAGAAAGTCACCAGAGGTGGCGAGGAAATCAGGCTTCTAGCACTCCTTGTGAAATGGTCTTGGTGGGTTGGTAAGGGTGTTCGAAGGAGAGATTTGGGTTTGAGCAAATTTCACCGGTGGAGTCCTCAAGTTGGACGATTTCAACCCGATTCTGATATTGCTCAAGGAGGCTGGCGCTAAAGAAAGTGGGAAAAATAGGAAGAAAAGAGAAAAAGAGGAGGAAGTAAAGAGGAGATGAAGGAATGAACAGAGAAGAAATGGAGAAGAAAAGGGAGAGAATGAACAAATAGCGAACTAGGTTTGGTTCCAAAGAAAGTGAGGAGTTCTCGTAAGTCAAGTATAGACTTTATGCGAGATCAATTGTTTTTGGGCGCAAAACCTCAAACCACTACTAATTTTTAGGCCCGCTAAAATCAAAAGGCAAAATTGTTAACTACAGAGGCAATAGAAAGTGCCTCTATACTAATGAATAACTTTGCCTTCTTTAATACGGTATAGAGGTAGTTTTATTTGACTGCCTCCAGCTAAGTGCCTCTAAATCCAAGTATTCTAGTAGTGTTATTTGGTGATTTCTCTTTTTTCTAAAAAGTGACTTATGAGTACTGTGACAGCAATCAGGTTCACAAGCAAGATCATTCACATCATCAAACCCAAAAAGATTAATAAAAGATAAACAACTTCTATGAACATACACTTTTTATTTACCATTACTATATATAATTAAAATGTTTGAAACCATCCACATTTTTACTTAAATCATCAAAATCACCACCAACATTACACAGAAGTTGCACACTATCCAACTTCCTCTCTATTTTATTCTAAGTTATAGACTGATGATCATTTGGTTCTAGTATTCTCTAACTAAATTCTTTACTTGCAACTTCACCATTCTCTCTTTTAGCTAGTTGCATGCCTTATCTACAAATCCTAACCTAGTAGTGAAAAGAAGATGCTCAACATTTGAAGTACAGATATGCCTTTTTTTTTTCTCTTTTATATCACAACAAAGGCTCAACATTTGAATACATGCTAAGCATATATACAACCCAACTACATCAAACTATAAATTCAAAATAGTAACAAAACATCAACATCAACATCAACATCCAATGGCTGCACCATTAAATGTTCTTCAAATTATTAACTGGTTATTGCTTTTCTTATTCCAGTCATTAACTAGTTGTTAATTATTTCTAAAACTTTTTTAAATAGTTTTCTTCCATATGATCTTTTATGAACATTGTTTTGATGAGACCTTAATTTATGGGCCCATTTCTTTGTTTAGAACATATCAACACTTAATTCAGCTTTTTCAAGGTCATAATCAATATTTTTGCTTCTTTAAGGGCATTACCATAACATGTGTGGTTTCACTACCCATTTAATGAATACTAGTGTGTGTGAACATATTTTATTGGTTTATACCTTTTGATTTTTATAACTCTTTTTTTTTGGCATATAAATGATACCATTATAGATGTCATCCAACGTGCTAAACAACATTACATTTGATAATACATTACATATAAATGATAACATTACATTCTTGGACTTTGGACCAAGAAAACACATTGATTTGTTTGTTAAACAAGTCCAAAAAAGCGGCATGATTGGAGGGTGTTTAAAGAATAGTGCATGGAATGAAGTTAAAAATAGGTTTTTTACTAAACTTGGATTGAATTTTAACACAAAGGCTTTTATTAATATGATTCAAAATTTGAAGTCTAGGTAAATAATGAGTTTTCAAAATTGAGATCTAGATAGAACTGATTTGGTTGGAATGAAGAAAAACATATGGTCATAGCATCATCAGAGACATAGGGAAAGCATTTAGCGGTATCACTCAAACTTTTTTTGTATGGGATTTATATTGTTTGTAACTTGGTTTTAAATATAATTATTTATATCATTTTTTTCTCGATTGTTAGTTTAACCCTAAGGTTAAGAGGTTCTGCACCATGGGTTGTCTAGAATATGATCGTCTCAATGTGATATTTGGGGGGACAACTCCTGCTGGTCGATTTGCTACCTCATTGGCACGTAGGGTGCAATCTCCCCCTAGATTTCAAGCAAATGACACTGAAATTGAGCAATCCACTAGTCCCACATTCTTAGGTGAATGAAGGTAATGATGCTACCATTGATACTATTAAAGCTCCTACTTCAAATACTAGGAAGGAAAACCAAAAGAATAAAGCATTGGATATTAGTGAGGTTATGGCAGAATCTACTGAAGCTGCCAACAAGAGAATGGCCTCATTGGTGTCTACATTGAATGCAATAGTTCAAAGAATGGAAAGATACTTCATGGCAAGTGTTTGACAATAGAAGGATTAGAGTATATATAGAGATTACTGCAAATTTTATGAAGTGTTCGACAAGCCATCTGCAAGAGAGTGGTATCTAACGCTACCACTTGAACTTAGGAGGAAATGTATTAGTGAGATTATGGGTAGACAACTTTAGGCACAAGAGAATAGTTTATTTCTTTTTATATTTCCTTCACTTGGACATGTTGAACTTTGTTTCTTATTGATGTTTGCTTTAGATGCAACTTGATGAATGGATTTTGTTGCTTTAGAGATAACTTGATAAATGAATTTTAGTGAGATTGTTGATTGCTTCAAATATTTTATTTATTTAGAAACAACTTGATAAATAATTTTTTTATCACATTGTGTATGATATTATTTTTATTGATTATTAAACATTGACATGTATTAAAATAGGAATGGATGATATTATAAATTGGGAGCAATTGTTGCATACAATTGTAGAATTGTACAGGAGGAGGAAGAACTGTAACATCTTAATATGAAATTCTTGTATACATTAATAAATAAGCAGAACGATATTATTCCCAAGACACTTTATCATGATGATATATTAAATACATCAAATTATTTGCATAATGTCATTTTAAACAATGGTAAAAGGTGTTTAGAAATTTTTAGAATGCCCCCACACATGTTCATCAATTTGGTAGATTCTCTAAGACAAAGAGGTTTAGTCAAAGATAGTCGATATGTTTCTGCTGATGAACAAGTGGGAATGACATTGAAGATAATTGGCCACAATAAATTGCTTTGAGATACAACTAATCGTTTTCAACATTTAGAGGTAACATTATCTTGCCACTTTAATTTTGTACTAAAGGCTTTATGTGAATATGAAAAAGAGTTTGTCCGACCAAGAGACCTTAATGTTGTTCTGCCTAAGATTATAAACAATTCAAAGTATTACCCATGATTTGAGGTAACAATCCACAGATTTTCCTTATTTAATAATAACTTACTTTTTAGTAAATTGCACTTAAATGCTTGTATATATTTTTTGTAGAATTGTGTTGGTGCGATAGATGGTACACATGTCCATGCATGTGTGCCAAACAGTAAATGTTTTGTGTAGAAAAATTGCAACCATTTTAATATTTTGTATAGGTAAATGTGTAAGTGGGACCCATAAGTAATTTTTGCATGTTCGAATGTATTACTAGGTCCACACATAATATTTAACATGTATGTAAGAGGAACCGATAAGTATGTTTGCCAAATGATCTTTCAATCTTTTTTGTTTTGAAAGATCTTTAAAAAATTGCAACCAAACGGTCTTTGGTCTTTGAAGATCTAATTATGAAAGTTCATTAGTCTTTTGAGGTCTTGAGCTTTTGGAAGATCTTCCTAAAAAGACTTGCCAAACACCACCTTAGTCAATTAACTAAACCATAAGGGTAGTTTAAGAAATTTACACTAATATTAATTATATACATGTAGATAAGATTAGCTCCATTGGAATTGAAGGAGTACAAATACAAATATGTAGAGTTCAAAACTTTGTATTTTATATTATTTTGTATGCATTTGTATTCTTTATGACTTTCCAAACTGAGCCTTAGGGAAATTTAGAGTTTAGTTCACTTAGGGATTTTTATTAGGTTTTTGGGTTTTATTTATCAACCCACTACACATATGATTCACTACCCCCATTGAATTTTGATTCATTTCCCACTTGTTACTACTCCAACTGTACTAAAGTTTATAATTAATAAAACAATATTTTATTTGAATATAAGTTTATTACACGGTGACAAGTTAAAAAGTAATTGATTTTTCTAAAAGTTTTTAAGTTTTCTTTATTTTAAAGATAGAAAGCGAATTAGATAAAAATTCAATATATTAAACTTGGCTCATATTCAGATTTGAAGTTCAGATTTTTATTTTTAAATACAATTAGAATGGATCCCAATTAGACCCCATTGCTAGGAGTGGTCATTGTTTGGTTAAAACCGAAAAAAAACTGAACAAAAAAAGTTGATTTCAATTTTTGGTTATTTTGATTTTATAAAATTTCGGTTTTGGCTTAGGTTTTTAGGGTTTAAAAATTAGGTTAACCGAAAAAAACCAAATTATCTAAACTTTATTTTCTCTCTCTCTACATTAGAGGTTTAAAGTGGGCCATGTTGAGTCAACATGACACAGCTCGCGCAAAGTGCAAACCATGCCATGTCGCGGGCTTGGGTCAGGCCGGGCTGCAAGTTGGGCCGTGGTCTTGGGTTGTGCCGGGCTGGGCTACAGGGCAAGCCTTGGGCCTGGGCTAAACCGAGCTACATTGATTTTTTGACTTTTTTTTGAAATTTTTGATTTATTTTCTAAGTAAAAGTGTAAAACTAAAATATTTAACTTTCTTTTGATCTTTCGCCTTTGATAACTATTTGAAAAATTAAGAAATGAGAAATGAGAAATCTAACACATAAATGAAATTAACCAAATAAGAACTAAGAATGATGGAATAACAAATTGGAAGAAAAATAGGAATTTTATTTCATTTAAATTTGAATGATACAAATTACAAATCATACAATGGTTGGATACTTCTTACTTCCTACTTGAATGAATGAAATATGAAAATAGAATAAATTAATAAAATATAAAAAATACAATTTAGTTACAAATTGAAAATACAAAATTACATTAATAGCAAATAAATTAAATAAAATTAAAACAAAATTTACAATAAATTGAAAACAAAAATAAAAAAATTCTATACAACTAGTCAACTATTATTCATGAATCATGACTTTCATCATCTACTTCAAGTAAAATATCCGGTGTATGTAGTAGTATCATGTCATCCTTTGTCTTGTAAAGTTGTAATCTATCTTCTGCAGGATTGCATCTCTATACTTTCATCATTCATGCAATTTCTCTTGTTGTCCAACACCTTAGTACAGTGGTACCTGCACTAAAACAAGACTCCGCTAGAACTGTAGACACTGGAGGGGTTAGTAGATCATGTGCCATGGCGGAGAGAACTGAATAATTTTTTGAATGTTCACTCCACCAGGCTAAAATATCAAAATTATTTGTTCCCTCACCTAAACTATAAAAATTTGCTTGTAAATAAATTAAGTTCAGTAAATGAACTTGTTCTAGAAGTATTAGATTTATGCCTTCTACTTAATAAATAAAAAAATTTTTATCTTCTACTTATTAAATAAAATTTGCTTGTAGAAGTGGAAGATTTGAAGATGTTAGATGTTGTACAAGTTGTAGGATTATTTCCTACTGTTTCAGATAATCAGATTCATATAAACTGTACATTTCAAATAATAAATTATTAATTTTTTATTTCCAATTTTCAATATTCATATTTTTACAATATGTTTCAAATAAAATATCAAAAGATTCAAAACCATCTTTCCTAATCTTAGGATCTAATATTGTAGCTAAGCAATAAAGGGGAGAAATGTTCTCCCAATATTTTTAAAATTTATTTTCCGTTATTTCAACAATTCATTTAAATTGTGGGTTATTTCTTCTTCATTGTCATGTGTGAGAAAATGTCTGCTCAAATGGCCAGTACCACCCTTGCTACAATAGCTAAAGTCTTTTCTACATTTTTGGCAAACTATTCTTTTCCCCATTCCCTTAACATCCTCTATTTTAAATATTTTCCAAATCGGGCTACTAAACTTGGGGAATTGGTTTTGGGAAGAGCCAACTTTTTTTTTTAATTAAAAAAAAATTAATTTAATTGGACTTACCTGAATTGCTAGATTAGAATCCCAAATTCCCAACTTGATTTTAACGGTTAAAGCCTTTTTAACGTCCAAGCCTCCTAAATTGCTAACTTGAGACTTGAGAATTGGAGAATCAGACAATCAAAGTTACTTAGATTGCAATGAATGTATGAGAGTGAGAGAAGAGATTAAGAAAATTGTTGAATTGATGTGATGAGAATGGTTGAGGATATGGCTATTTATAGGAATTGAAAGTAATTCAATTGCCCAAAATACCTTAAAAACTAAATGTTTTTTTGTTGTTGGGAGGGGTATTTTGGTCATTGTAAAGTTATTTATAACTTTACCCAAAAAGCCCCCTTAAACGAGTTATTGGGGGGCATTTGTGTCATTTTTCTCCCCTCCATAAGCAAAATACATAAGTACCCCCTTATAGACCTGTTCATGGGCCAGGCCGGGCTTTCACTCTGTATTAACAAATTTTTCTAAGGCTCGAGCCCGACCCTCATAAAAAGCCCGAAGCCTATGGCTGGGCCTGAACCCAAAATTTAGCCCATGTTGTTACTACTGCTGAAGTGGCTGAATAGAAAGAGAGAGAGAGAGAAATTATAAAGGAAAAATTAAAAAAATGTATATATTAAATTATAAATATATATATATATATATTTCAATAAATATTATATTATTTATATATTTTATATAATATATAAAAATACATATTATGTATTTTATAAAATTTATAATGCTGAGTCAGGCCGGGTTTTTTTGACAAATCCCGAGCCCGACCCGTAACACAGTCGGGCTTACTGTGTTAGGCCTGAGGTCAGGCCCGTGGACCTCATTACATGACCAAGCCCGATCGGGGTGCGGGCCGGGCCATCGGGCTACCCAACCCATGAACAGGTCTACTCGGGCCATCGACACGACCTAATTTACACCTCTACTCTACATATATAATATGTATAATATATATTATATTGTACTATGCTTTTTATTAAAACATATAATTTATTACATATAATATACTTTTAATATATAGTATATGTTAAAATATATACGGTAATGAATTTCGATTTTGACTAAAATAACCATAAAAAATCGGTTTCGGTTTGACTTTTATTTAAAAAAATTTAATTTATTCGATTCAGTTTTTAAATGAATAAAACGTTTGCTCATTCCTACTAGAGCCTAAATTCATGTCGCGAAGTTTAGGATCAATCCATCTTGTATTACAAATACATCTTGACATTAAAATTATTTCAAGCCCAAAACACTAATAACTATATATAGGGAAAAATCAGAAAAATAACTAAATATCTATATGCGTTTTATGTAATTTTATTATTTTATCCAATTAAACTCAAATTCAAAGCCATCTCAAAACCTGAAACCAACCAATCTAATAAGAATTTTAAATCACCGTACCAAAATTTTTTGTTTCGGGTGGGCCATACCATACACATCATGTGAAGCCAGCATCTTTTTTCGAGCTGTTGGCACGCACAATACAGTGATACTCATAGATATTCCTTCATTTTCTCTTTTTATTTATTTATTTTTGTAATAACAGAGAGAGAGAGAGATTTTTGGCGGTAACATTTTGGTGGGAACGCTCAGAAGAAAAATCAATAAAATCGAAATTTATTATTTTGTTATTTATTGTATATTATACAATTTACCTTATTAGTTATTACACAACTATATGCTTTTGCTCTTCTCCTCCTCATAAATCATAAATATAGAGTGTTTGTTTTGAACTCTACTCGCTACTCGCTACGCCCCCCTTCCGCCCTAAAGTCGTATAAGCTATTAGAATTTAGAAGTCAGTCTGTCGCGGCGAGACGCAGAGCTATACGCTCAATCAAAGCAAGGGTTCATTATTGATCCGTTTCTAGGGTTTTTCGTCTCTTCAGCTCTTTCTCTGCCTCTTTCCTCTTATTCCATCGATCGAAAAGTTAGAACGACAGCGAGGTCAGTCAATCATTTCATTCTTTGTTCTATGATTTTTATCCAACAATCAATCCTCGAACCTTCACCAGGACAAAGAACCTCGATTGGAACCCGTGATCTTTCTTTCATTTTTTCCTCCCATTTCTTTCTCTGTTTCTTGTCATGCGATTTTCGCAGTCATCGACCGGTTCTCCAGCGGAGGGTCGTGCGCAAACAAGTCCTTCTTTATTGCCCCAGTCTCGGCATTTTAGGTCCGGGCGGGAGCACTCGCGAGCTCGGAAGAAACATAAGAGACTGGACGCTATATGCGAAAAGGAGTACAATCGCCACCGTGTCATTGAAGCCGAGACGAATGAGGTGAATGCTGAAGGAGCCCCGGGGAATGTTGATGCGGAGCTTCGTAGGAGTTCTCGCGTTAGGAGAGCGCCGGTGTTACTTGATGTGTCTCCACCGCCTGTGAAGAAACGACGCAAAATTCATAAAGGTGGAGGCAGTCAGACCAAGAAGAATGAGACGTCTGGTAATAGGAAACAGGGGAAGGATTGTTCGGAGCAGCCTTCGCCCGTTCCTAATTCTGAAGATTTGGAGCAACCAGATAGCTGGAAATCAAGGCTTAGGTCTAGGGCAAAAAATGTTTATTTTTCTCCGAAGGAAAAGGATGCTTCTCCCCTTAGTAAGAGGAGGCTTTTTGATGAACCGGAAGAGTCTAAAGTTGAAGAAAAGGTTGGAGGTGGAGAATCAAATAATAATAAAGAAGGATTACAAGGTGCCAAGTCCCCCGTCGCTAAGTCGAAGAAGCCTGGCAAGGCCAAGGGGTCGATGTGTCCCGTAAATGAGGATCAAGCAACTGTCTCCTGTAAGAGCAAGGAAAATTCCAATGAGGAGAACGTGGAGAAGAGGTTGCCAGACATGAATCAGGAAGGTGCCTCGCGAGTTGAAATCGTGATGGAGGCTGGAGATGAGACAATTGTAGATGATAGTTCCACTCAGGTAACCGAGAAAGACGGAGACGAGGTTATTACTTGTATGCAGTTAGACAAGGAGGGTGACGACAGAAAGGATTTAGAGACTGTGGAGCAATGCGTGGAACAGCTGGAACAGCCAGGGTGTGAAAAGGAAGGAGGAAACTCGAAGGATGCAATGTCTGCGGATGCAGCTCCCACAGACCCACCAGAGAGCGTGGATTGTCATCCCTCCAAGGATGCCTGCCCGAGCAAGTCTGATAACAAACCTTCAGAAGATGTGAATGTTGAACGGGTGGCCAAGTCAAGCCTCTATTCAACTGAGACATTTGACAAGCCACGCTTTACTGAAGGACGAAGGTGTGGCTTGTGTGGTGGTGGAATTGATGGGAAACCCCCAAAGAAGTTGGTCCCAGGTTCCAATGAGAGTGATAATGAGGCATATGGTGGGGCATCTGCTTCAGAGGAGCCTAACTATGACATATGGGATGGATTTGGTGATGAACCTGGCTGGCTTGGGCGACTCCTGGGCCCTATACATGATCGATATGGTATCGCTGGTGTTTGGGTTCATCAACACTGTGCAGTATGGAGTCCAGAGGTGTGGTTCATAGACTTAGCTGCTTTTGTTATTGAGCTTCATAGTTGTGGTTTACTTGAAGGAAGCTGTGGATATATGAACTTTGTACATATTCCATAATAAATGTGCTGGTTGTTAGAGGTATCACTTCCTTGCTGATTATATGAGAAAATTTTGGCGGTTAGTTACTTCCTTTTGTACATGGAGTTTCCTTTTCAGTTATACTTTAAGACAGTTTTACCTTGCCCAAAAGAAAATAAATAAATAAATGAATAAATAAAAATCTAATGCTATTTCTCAGTGTTTATAATAACATGCATTGGTGTTATTGCTTATCGTCAGTCAGCAGTATTTACTTCATATCATGTTTATTTTTGATTTTATGAATAATTGTTACTTTATTGCTTATAAAAAATGAAAATAATTACAAGATTATGACATGTGCCCCATAAAATCAGGCTGGCTTCTGCCAGCTAACATTTAATGCATCAATACATTTCAAACTCCCTTAACTGACTTCAAAACAGTTGGACTCTACTGACACCCTGTTTGGCCACAGCATCAACAATACAATTTGCTGATCTATGCACCCACCAAAAACTGATTGCTTGTTTCCCTCTCTAAACCCCTTACTATATTCCTATATTTTGTTGGTAGGTAAATGGGCTACAGTTCCACCATTGGTGGAGTTCCTGTAGCCTATTTGTCTGGGCTATAAGGGTAGAGTGGCCTCATCACAGTTTCTGAAAACATCTCCTATGCCTGACAGTCTAGGGTTACCCAAGTATGCATAGTTTTTACCAGCAAGCTAGCTGGCACTTTCCTTATTCCTGGTAGGATTGCTAGTAGTTCCACCATTGGTGGAGTTCCTGTAGCCTATTTGTCTGGGCTATAAGGGTAGAGTGGCCTCATCACAGTTTCTGAAAACATCTCCTATGCCTGACAGTCTAGGGTTACCCAAGTTGCATCCATCAAGGTTTAATCTGACCTAGTTTCCAATTGGTGGCTGCCATTGCGAGGAAGTTGTGGTTCTAGAGGTAGATGAAGATGTGATCCACTGCCAACCTCTAGAGATCTCATCAATAGAGAATGGGTTGAAAGTATGCATAGTTTTTACAAAATGTATCACTTTCACTGAGATGCTTTTGCTGACTGCTTCTCTAGATCATGCCTTAGTATAAAAGGTTGTATTATTCCTTTCTTCCCAAATTGTCCAAAGAACCAAAGCTCTAGTACTTGACCACAGAATCCTCCTCTTATTCCTTGTAGGAGAAAAAGGAAGCTCTTAAGAGACTCTCCATGTCACTTAGAGGATTCCACTTGCACTCAAAAAGAGCAAAGAACCATTCTCAAGTGCCAGCAACCAGAATTTAGAATATTAGCAGGTTTGTTAAAAAGAGAACATATGTGTGGGGGTAACTGCCAGTTAGGTCTTTTTTTATTCACTTTTTTGTTGTTTCATTTTTTATTCTCATTTGTAAAATGATATGAAACTTTTATTAAGCCCCAATTTTATGCAAAAGGGCCTACATTTGACTGCAAGTTCATTGTTGAAATTGACACTATCCACTATCCAAATAAATTCATTCTTCATAGCATTTTGCACACTTTTTTTTGGATAATTAACATATTTCATTAAAAAGATCCTTCCCATCTGAAATCTGAATGGTAGGGAAAAGCAATACCAGGGGATGAAACTATCCCCAACTAATTGAGAACAGCTGTTATAATTTTTTTTTGGATCAGTAACAGCTGTAATAAATTTGACCCTCGCCTTGGTAAGCCCTAAACAAGACATTTCCTGTTTACCCCTGTTTTGGCTAAAGCATCAGCAATCATTTGCTGATCTCAGTACCCATCCAAATGAACAGTTCAGGTTGTTTCCTATATGCTACATGTGATCTAAATTGCCATGGTATCTCCTCAGCATGTCTTAGCTAGCTTAAAAGTACTTGGCAATTTCATTTATTGATCATTTCCTTCTATCCCTTTGTGGCTGTGAGCTTCAGTTGTTGAAGGTAGTGCAAGTTTTTCTTCTTTTAAGGAGTTGCCAAAGCCAATTTAGACCTGAATAGCTGATGAGTATATTGTCATCATGATCTCTGACCCTGCTTCTCCCAGGTTGCGCAGATTATTGCTGTAAAAATATAAATTTATTTTCATTCCTTTAGGAGCTTCCCACTCCTCTTGTCTGCTATGATTTCTTTGTTGGAAATCTGCACCTAAAATCATTCAATTTCTTGAGTGGTCTAACTTTTTCAAGACATTCAATATGTGATGACTGATTAATGAGTAATATTATTAAGAAAGAGAAAATTAAAGTACAAAATTCACATAATAGATCTACATGGAAAATTCCTTCTATGGATTCTGATTTCTTTCTCCAAATGATTAACAAAAATACAGAATATACTTCATCTTTGACATAACATTTGTGTCCAATAACACAATATCTTGCTACCCCACCACCCAAAAGGAAAAAAAAAGACATGCAAAATCTCTTTATCAACCCTCAGGTTCCTAATGTAGAAAATCATCTAGTAGTTATTAAAGAAAAAATATAGAAAATCATCTATAGCCTTCTAGTTGAGTTTCCTCTTAGGTTGCTTTTGCTACCATTGCTGTTTCCACCCAAAATGTTTTGGGTTGATCAATTCAAATTGGTTTGAGATTTGTCTTGTCACATTACATATTAGAGTCACTAGCTGGAATGGTTGGACTTTACCCCTCTGGAGCAATAAACATCAACTTGCTGTTTCTATAATCAGCTTGCCATATACATGCCTTTTTAAGGTATGCCTGTTTCAACCATAAACCAGCTCAAATAACAGTTGTATGCCAATTTGTGTTGATCAACCCAAAAGTCCAAAATGTTTCAGGTAGAAATATCAATGTCACCAAACACAACCTTAATTGTCTTCATATTAACCATTCTTTTTAGGGAAAATTCCCGATCAGTACCCTGTACTTTGGCTCGAGTGACAATTTGTTCCCCGAACTTTAAAATGTGGCAAACCAGTACCCGAACTTTCAAAATGTGACAATCCATTACCTGCTGTTAACCAGTCCGTTAATCAGCCGTTAGTGACATTTGAAAGGTAAAAAATGCCCTTTGAATGCCATCTGATTCTCTTTATCAACCATCCAAACATTGACAATAAAATGAACAGTCCCAAATTCTAGCTTCTTCTAAACAGTCACCAACTTTTTTGAATAGAAGAGGCTAGGATTTGGGACTGTTCAATTTTTTGTCAACGTTTGGATGGTTGATAAAGAGAATTAGATGGCATTTGAAGGGCATTTTTGACTTTTCAAATGTCACTTAATGGTTGATTAACGTACTGGTTAACGGAAAGTACTGGATTGTCACATTTTGAAAGTTCGGGTACTGGATTGTCACATTTTGAAAGTTTGGGTACTGGATTGTTGCATTTTAAAGTTTGGGGACCAAATTGTCACTTGAACCAAAGTACAGGGTACTGATCGGGAATTTTACCTTCTTTTTACAGAGATCATCATTAGTTGGGGTAAAGTTATGTGAGAAATATGGTTAACGAATAGTACTTTATATATGTTAAGTTAGTTTTGGAAGAAACTGACATGAACCAAATGACATGCTTGCTGAATGGCTTTTACATGATTAGATGTGCATCTGTTTCTAGAATCTATGTAGGGCTGCAACTTGGGTGCGCCCAACCTGACCTAAGCTTGGTTTGGGCTTGGGTTGAGGCCTTAGGTAGCCCAAGCCTGGGCTCAACCCAACCCAAGCACACCCAAACAAATACATACGTACATACATACATCCTTCTTATTTATATAAAATATATATATATTTTTCTGATTATACATACATGTATATATAATATATGCATAAAATTCATGTATGTGCATTTGTAAATGAAATTGAAAACTTTACACATTTTCAATCAATCCTACTCCTAAATTGGGCCATATAGCCCAGTAAAAGATGGCTATTCAAAGTTATATTGATAAATTCTTTCAAACTCCATCAACCTACCTAAGTCGAACTAAGCCAGGTCCTGCTTGACCCAACCCTACCTAAGCCCAAGCCTGTCTCGTGTTGTATTAGGTTAAGCTCAGGTTGGGCCTGGGTTGGTGAACTTGGGTTGGGCCAGGTCCAAGCCCGAGGTTTGCACCTTTAGGGTTGGGCCAGGTTCAAGCCCGAGGTTTGCACCTTTAGGGTTGGGCCTGGGTTGATCCTTAACCCAACCCGTGTCATCTCAAAGAACCTTTTGCAAGGAAATAAATTAAATTGGAAGGAAACATTATTCATCAGTTCTTGATGATCAATGACCTCTGCCTTATTGGTTTAGAATTTTCAGTTAATGATTTAGCTACACATGGTTGTTGCTACTTGTTTCCATATTATTTTATTTATTTGCTGTTCATTCAATTATCTTCTCACAGTTAAGTTCTCTGTTTCTTTCCAATGAATTTGTCTCTTAGGTCTATTTTGCTGGTCTGGGACGCCTGAAAAATGTTAGAGCAGCACTTTTCAGGGGAAGAGTTTTGAAATGTAGTCGCTGTGGGAGACCAGGAGCAACTATTGGGTGCCGTGTTGATCGGTGTCCAAAAACTTATCACTTGGTCAGTTGATTGTATGGCCCTTTGGGCAATTATTTAGTTTTATTATGACCTGGAAAATGTGCATTTTTTCTCCCCTCTGTCATATTTTGACTTAAAAGTTAAACAGTTTATCTTTGCTATTGCAGCCTTGTGCACGATCTGATGGTTGCATTTTTGATCATCGCAAATTTCTAATAGCCTGCACTGATCATAGGCATCTTTTCCAACCTTATGGAAATCAATATTTGCACCGGATGAAAAAAATGAAACTTAGGAAGATGAAGTTGGAACTGCGAAAACAGTCTCATGATGCTTGGAGGAAGGATTTTGAGGCAGAAGAAAAGTGGTTGGAGAACTGTGGTGAGGATGAAGAGTTCGTGAAACGTGAGGGGAAGAGGCTTCATCGAGATCTCTTGAGAATTGCACCTGTATATATAGGAGGTTCTTCATCTGAAAGTGAGAAACTATATCAAGGTTGGGAATCTGTAGCTGGACTTCAGAATGTTATCCAATGCTTGAAGGAAGTTGTCATATTACCTCTTTTATATCCTGAATTCTTTAGTAACCTGGGACTGACTCCTCCTAGAGGGGTTCTTTTACATGGATATCCTGGGACTGGTAAAACTCTTGTGGTGCGGGCATTGATTGGCTCATGTGCTCGTGGTGATAAACAAATAGCTTATTTTGCCCGTAAAGGTGCGGATTGTTTAGGAAAATATGTTGGTGATGCTGAGCGCCAGCTAAGACTCTTATTTCAGGTTGCTGAGAGATCTCAGCCATCTATAATATTCTTTGATGAGATTGATGGTTTAGCTCCGCGTCGCACAAGGCAGCAGGATCAAACACATAGTTCTGTTGTTTCAACTTTACTTGCCCTACTGGATGGTCTCAAATCCCGAGGTTCAGTTATAGTTATAGGTGCAACTAATCGTCCTGATGCTGTTGATCCTGCCTTGAGACGGCCTGGGAGATTTGATAGGGAAATTTACTTTCCTCTGCCATCAATGAAGGATAGGGCTGCTATTCTGTCACTCCATACTCAAAGATGGCCAAAATCAGTATCGGGATCATTGCTTAAGTGGGTTGCAAGACAAACTACAGGATTTGCTGGTGCAGATCTGCAGGCACTTTGTACCCAAGCAGCCATGAATGCTCTGAAACGAAATTGTGCCTTGCAAGATATTCTTTTGTCGGCTGAAAAGAAGATTGATAATGGTAACCGGCTTCCTCTTCCTTCTTTTGTTGTGGAGGAAAGAGATTGGTTAAGTGCTCTTGAATGTTCACCTCCTCCATGCTCCCGCAGAGAAGCAGGAATGGCTGTAAACGATGTAGTTTCCTCTCCTCTTTATACCCATCTTATTCCTTGCCTGTTGCAACCACTATCATATCTGCTTGTGTCACTTTATCTTGATGAACGCATTAATTTACCTCCTTGCCTTTCTAAAGCTGTGATGTCAATTAAAGGTATTGTTTTTTCTGCTTTGGAAAAGAGGAAGTTACCTGGTTTTTGCTGGCGATCCTGTCTTCATGATTTAATTTGGGAAGAAGATATTGCAAGGGAGATAGAGAGAAATCTTTCTTGTGCTGGCCTTTTAATTGGGGTGTCTAATCTTTCTAATTCTACTGCATTAAATGGGGAGAGTGATGATGATAATGAGACAGTTGAACTCTGTGCCAGTTCTCATCTTGGTTTGCAGAATGCATCATATTCATCAAGAATGGGAATAACAGGATTCCGCATTTTGATTGCTGGAGGTCCTGGATCTGGCCAAAGGCATCTTGCTTCATGTCTTCTCCATGGTTTTGCGGGGGATGTTGAAATTCAGAAGGTTAATCTGGCTACCATGTCACAAGAAGGTCATGGAGATATGGTTCAAGGCTTAACACAGATATTATGTATGTTATTATCCTCTATTTTTGGGTTCTGGTTAGCACACCTCGGTGAATCATGCATGCTTGCTTTTGATCTCCCACTTGGTTCACACTTATTATTGTGTCTCTTGCTTCATTTTTTTTCATGACTTAAAGCTTGTGAAGTTAGTTTGCTTATATAAAATTAGAATGCTTATTATTGAATAAGTATTCTAATTTTGATATGTTTCAACAATGAATTCATAGACTTTTTTGGGTTTTCACACTTTATGTTTCAACCCTGTCTAATGCTTGAATATTCCTCAGAATTTTTAGCTTAACTTCCAACTTGAGTGCTGTTTAGTGGGTTATCTAATATTTTTCCTGTAATCTTGCTCTTTATTGCTTTTGGACCATGCGGTATCAATATATTTTTTATGTCTGAATACCTTAAGCACTAGATATCTTCTATTACTAGATGCTTCTCTGAATTGAGCTAATTGGATGGGTTAAAACTTTAGACATGTTCCTCTTCTTCATCTTCACTGTGTGCTTTGATGTGGAAGTAAGAGTCTGTTAAATTGTTCAGTTGACCTTGAAATTACCTCTTCAACTGACTATTTTTGGCTTATAAATATAAATTTCTTCAAGGAAGCATAGTAGAGTTTTCCTTTCTTTTTTCCTTGTTTTTATTTCTTTCTTTGAGCTTTAATATGGATGCTAACCTTTAAGCACAGATGAACATTCCATTACTTAATCAATGCATTATGTGGTGTTAAGGGTACACAACTTGTTACAATTTTAAATGCTTTTGCTCTTGTCAAATTTTGTACAGTGAGATGTGCGAGTATTGGGTCATGTATAATCTACATGCCCCGACTTGATTCATGGGCAATGGAGACAGACCACCAAGTTTTTGAGGAGGAGAATGATTCAGAGAGTGATTCCTGTCGAAGGACATATGAAGCAGCTGCCTCACAAGCATGGAATTCCTTTGTTGAGCAGGTGGATTCCATGTTTTCATCATCGTCCTTGATGATTTTGGTAAGTTTGAAAGTTATATATTATTCCCGATCTTCAACTTAGAATGTGGTGCTGCTTCATTTGATACTCTAATAAGTTAGCTTTTACAAAGCTTTTGCTTCCTTGGGAACTTAGCACTTGGAACTTGTAATTTCCATATTATTTTTTTCCATTTGCCCAAGTCATATTTTGTTCTCAAGGGAAGTGAGGAGGGTTTTGGGATCCAATGGGGAAGACCATAACACAACTTGATCTGATAAGGGGGAACTTGGAGTTCCTATTTTCTTTTCTAACCATCACGCTGTCTGCAGCTTATTTGTTCTCAAAGACGTGGGAGTTTATTTCATACCAGGTTGGCCATGTTATCATGCTTGGCTGCATGGATCAATTAACTTCTCTTTCCTGAAGCCCCTTTTAAGTGCCAACTCCACCATAACTGCTCCAAGGATTCAGGGAAACACCACTGAAGCCTGAAAATTCCAAGAAAATGAGCCAAAAGAGTCATGGTAGTAGTGCAGCGTATGAGCAGGTGGCTTGGAGACTGAATAATGTGGGCAAATCAAACAATCTTACTAGGAAAACCTGTCCTGTTTGGGAAGAAAGGAATACTAGAATTATTCAAGGGATTGAAAGGTCCTAGGAGCAAGTAATTGACGACATAACTATTAGGTTCATACATTGGTTGAGTTATTCAAAGACTACTTAGTTGAGGACATTCTTGGAGGTTGGTCTGTAGTGGCAAATTCTTCAATTATAAAGAATGTGATTCAGGAGCAATGGGTCCCCTTTTGCAGAACAAAGGGTGAATTTGCATTTTGATGGAAGCTCCTTGGGGGAGAATTTAGAGATGCCGAGGGTAAAACTATATTCTGGACGAATAGGTGTGGGTGAAACCACTAAAAGCTGAGGTTTTGGTCCTATTCCAAGGTTTGGGGTTGTCTAAGCAGTGGGGACTGCACACTTTTGAGGTGAACCATTGAAGAAGACTCTAAGTTAATTTTATTGCTGATTAATAAAATTATTTCAATTATAAAAAAAAAGGATGGTTGCAGACAAAAATCTTGGAGATTTGGACATATTGACAGCAAATGAGGGAAATTTTCTACTTAGCAAGGGAAGCTGGGGCAACTTTCAAATGGTCTAGGAGGTCAGCCAATGGCTTAGCTGATACCTTGGCAAAACAAGGAATCCTTAGGGATAATCTTTTTTGGGCTGTGTTGTAATCCTTGAGATAAATTAAGGGGTCAACACTCGTTGTGGGTGGTTGACAATTGTACTTCTTAATCTAATGTTTTAATGAAAGCTACCGTTTCCAATAAAAAAACCATAGTCCATACATCATTGCTTGGGAATCTCTCAGGGTTATTAGGTTCAATTTTCTGAAGAAGGATGAATGATTAGATTGTAAATATTCCAGATGAGTCCAACTGGGGGGGGGTTATGTGTTAAACCACAATTTTTTGAAGCAGAAGACAGATTTTAAGTAATGGCAGATCTATTTGCTCTATCAATAACCACCACTTCCAATGCTGATAATAAAACACCTCTCCAAGTTCCACCTTCTATGGCCCCTCGTACCCTATTTGGGAACAGGTGCTGCTGTGCTGACCTTGAGGTTTAGTTAGAAGTTCAGACAAAGACTCCAACTCTAAGTCATTTATATACTAAGTATATGCAGGTTTCAAACTAATGTACTCATTGGACTTTCAAGGTTTGTTGTAGTGAGCTTGTTGGATAGATGAAAAGTGATGAAGTTGGAAGATGTGGCATCATGTTAGAAAAGTTATAGCCTTTGTATCTAGGGTGAATGCCTTATTTACATGAGTCAGGTGATCAGCAAATACATCTTTTATTTGGGACTCACTATGCATGTGATAAGTCTTGAAGCATTTAGGCTGGGGTGCTAGGAGTTTTTATTTGATTTAGGAGACTATAAAGGCCATTACCCAATGTTAATCCCAGCTATCTGGGGTCTTGGGAAGGACAGACTGGATGATCCTAACATTTAGCAATTTTTTTTTTCACAAAGTGACCCGCTCTCAGACTTGAACCCACGTTGTCAGCTTGAGATTTTACCATTATAACAAGTAATTTATTTGTCATTAAGCAACAAATTTTATCTAAAAGAATGGAATTCACACCAATTTAACGTCTTGGAAGCCTTTGTTCTGGGCTTTTTTTGATGAGTTTAGAAACTATATTAGTTTTGAATTATTATCGAAGGTTATGTGCTTACTTTCTAATTTGAATTAGGAAATATGATATTAGAATTAAGTGGGGATGAAGGACCAATGTCATTATGTCACTATACATTTATACACTTACTTTTACTTTCAAGAGAGGTAGCACCTCGTGCCTCTCTTTGGGATGCTGTAAATTTGCTTACGTTTTGGTAATGAAGTAACTTTTCAATTATAAAAAAAAAGCACCTTCCTCTGAGTGGGACTGTGGGAGGCTAGCCATATGTTTGAAGAAGTCCTCCGTGATTAGCAAGATCAGAGTGGGTTGAGATGGATGAATAGGAAAGCTGGAACCGATAGAATTGGAAATGAACATATTTGTAGGAATCTAGAAGTAGCCTCTTGGAAACAACTTCTCTGTATTTACAGGGGTACGGCTGCGTACATCTGTCCCTCTCCAGACCCTGCATTGGTGGGAGCCTCGTGCACTGGGCTGCCCTTTTTATGTGGTGTTGAAAAGGGTGGAATGGTTGAAAAGGATCCATGTAGCTGACTGCCGACCCCATATAGTTGGGGCAAGATTTTGTTGAGTTGAATTAAGGGTGGATAGAGCAGAGTTATAATGAGGGTCTTCTATTTCACAGGGATTGACACTTCATGTATTCAAGGGATTGATAGTTTTGTGATTTTCTTATTTGAAGACTGGGTATGGTTCTATTGGGTGGAGCATGCTTAGTACTTCATTCTATACTCAATCTTCTTTTATTGATTATAAAGTGCTTTGTTAAATTGTTACTGATTCAAAAAAATATGGAATAATTGCAACTTTTTATAAGAAGTATTGTTTGATCATCCTTCTCAGTTCCAATGACATTGCTTTTCAAGATTTTTCTATTGGTGCTGTGGCCATTGTTTTTTTTTTTTGCTTTTATGGAAGCTGTTACAATATTATGTTTGAGTTGGTTTCAGTTGTTATTACATTATTTCTTTGTGAATTATGTTCTTCCTTGGAAACTTTAAACTGACTTCTTGTTATGGTGTGTGCAGGCTACTTCTGAGGTGTCAATTCAAGATCTCCCTCCTAGAATAGGGCAGTTTTTCACCAGTGATATATTGAACTGTAATGATCAAGTTCTCTCAGAACACACAATACCACGATTTGTGGTGGAGGTTGATGGGATTTTCAATCGAGATACTGTAATCAATTCATCAGTAGCAGAATTATCATGTGGTTTAGTTCAACAATATGTTCAGTTGGTTCATCACAGAGTACATCTTTGCAGTATGTCTAAGCAACATGCAATTTTTGACACAAATAAAGAGAACATAAGTTTGAACACAGATAATGGAGCATCTAATGATCGAATTAAGATTCAAGTCACTTCTGTAAAGGCTTCTAATGGCAATGCTTCTTCTAGTGGCCATCAAATCCTTCAATATAGAAGTGGGGATAAGCAACAGCCTCTGCTGAAAACTAATGGCCATCCAGAAGATGAGATGCAGTTTGGTCCTCAAGATTCTGTTCCCAGGATTCCACTGAACAGTAGGACTCTGAAGGGGAAATCTAGTTTGCTGGTAGCAATATCAACATTTGGGTATCAGATTCTGCGATATCCTCATTTTGCTGAACTCTGTTGGGTCACATCAAAATTGAAAGAAGGTCCCTGTGCAGACATAAATGGACCTTGGAAGGGCTGGCCATTTAATTCTTGTATCATTCGTCCCAATAACTTGTTAGAAAAGGTATCTGTTGGAGGTAACTCCAGCAGTCTTAAAAACAAAGAAAATTTTGGTTTAGTTAGGGGTCTAATAGCAATTGGCTTGTTGGCATACAAGGGTGTCTACTCATCAGTTAGAGAAGTTTCTTTTGAAGTTCGAAAGGTTCTGGAGCTTTTAGTTGGTCAGGTTAATTCCAAAATTCAAGGTGGGAAAGATAGGTATCGGTTTATTCGTCTTCTATCACAAGTGGCTTACTTAGATGATATGGTCAACAGCTGGGCATACATGTTACAGAGGTATTATTTACTGTTACCGTTACTTTTGCAATCCTTTTCACCTTCTTATTTCAAACCTAAGGTAGTCTAACACTCTTTGTTTCCTTTGCAGTTTAGAAGACGGTCAAATTTCAGTTTCAAATCCTAGGCCAGCAACAATGGGCCTCTCAAATGATCAAGATACATCGGTTGATTGCCTGAATGGGGATGATGCATGCAAGCAAAATCTTTCTAGCAAAAGTTGCATTGAAGTAGAAGTGAAGGAAGATAATCCCTGGAAACTTGTGGCTGACAAGATTGAGTGTGCTGGTTTCAAAGAGATCAATAAGGGGATTGTTAATCCTGGTTTGGTTAATAGTGAAGTTATTCCAATCTCTGGAGAAGCATCTCCTCAAAAGATGGTCTTACCTGGTCATTCTTCTGCTGGAATACCTAAAGAATCTAATCCATTGGTCAGTGTAAGCGTGGTGCATGAACAGTCTAAGGTTGATCATACTGAACATTGTAGCTCAGGAGATCTTGTGGACAATGCAAGGTTATGTGGAGATTCCTTGAAAAAGTCCAATGGCTTGGTAGCAGAACCTGTTCTTTCTTCTGAGGAAGGTGTCTGGATGGATGATGCCAGCAAGCAGTGTAATGGTTCTTTGATGCCAGAGCTTGGTCATTCATCTGAGGACAGTGAATGTAAACCTGATGAACCTACTTTGGATATCAACTCCACTTTAGACAAAGCCCACAATCTTTCAACTGCTTCTGGAATTTCATGTTTGTACGAATGTTGCCCTGAATGCATCCATTCTATCCATTCTTGGGTTCAAAATGTTCTTATCCATGAGCAGGAGTCATATGGAAGCTGCTGGACTGTAGAGGATGTTCACAATGTTGTTGTGTCTTTGTCTGCGAATCTCTTTTCAACAGTTAGAAAATTTTATTTTGATGAAAGTGTCAGCACTTCAGAGAAGTTTGAGAAGACACTGAGACATGATTGCCATGAGCACCAGGCTGTGGATGCTATCAAGCTTAAGAAATCATTTTGTCAGTGCATAAGTTCAGGAAATAGGGTAATCATGCCAATGGAGTGTATTTGTCACTCAAGAAGCAGGGATGTTACTGCAATAACAAATGCCTGTACAAATTCTCAGTTTGGGCTAAATTTAAAATTCTTCTTCAGAGATAGTGTACTTGTCCCTGTGGATCCTGACAAGGATGTTTTATTTCACTGTAAATTTCAGAATTTGTGCCTTTGTTCTCTTATAGAGTCAATATCAATGAGCAAGAGCCCTTTGGGTTGATGAAATACTGTCATTTTCAATTAGGTTATTCATGGTATTGTTTGGTGCTATGACAAATCAAGTATTTGACTTCCATTGGGAGATGTATAGAAAAATTTTTGCTGTCTTCTATTTAATTAAATGCAGTTCATCCTTTTTTTAATACCAACAATCTAATTCTTTGTTTTCTTCCCTTCTTTGATATCATCTAGCAAGTTTTGATTCTTTCTGGGTTGGAGCTATCTCTAAGTTTGTAAGTGTTGTTTTGGATTTTTTTCTTTATTTTATTGAACCAGAATCTGTTCTTTCATATGCTGTATTAATTTTTCAGTCAATGTAGATAATTGGTTGTTACTACTTACCATTCCCTCTTACAATCCATATGCAAGAAAATAAGATACATATATAGATGCATGCTCATATATTTTACAGTTATATTGAATGTGATTTATAAATTCAATGTCAAATAGAGATGAATATAGGGACAAGAACAAGAAATTGTTTGATTTTGCTTTTATAAAAGGTCAAGGGCACAAATAGGATATGATTACCATTCATTTTCTTAATTATGGCCTATTAACTTTGTCATTCTTTAGGATACTCTCTCTCATTTAACAACTTATTACTAAGTTCCATTATCTGATTTTGTTTGGTTTCTTTGATCATTTTTTTATTATTATATGGCAAGAGAATCCTTGCCATTTTGATGGATAGGGAAGGTCAATGGTCCATTTTTTTTTTAAATTTCTTTCTGTGGACAGCAGTGCTTGATTAGATTTTTTTTTGATTGGAAACGGTAACTTCACTAAATAACTTCAAAATAACTTTCCAGATTTAAGTACAGCTGTCAACCCCTAAGTAGGTGTTGAGCCCCAGTTATCTTTCTTACAAAACTGCCCAGAACATACTCTCCCTCACAGTCCCTTGTTTAGCCAACGTGTCAGCTAAACCATTAGCTGATCTCCTTGTCCATTTGAAGCATGCACCAATCTCCCTTGTTGTATTGTGGATTTCCCTTATGGGCTGTCTATAAATCCAAGCTCCCAACTTACCAGATTGCAACCATTCAATCAACAATTTAGAGTCTCAATCTCAATTTGGTGTAACCCCAACTGTTTTGCATATCTTACACCTTGAAGCAAGGCCATCACCTCCGCTCTCAATGAGTCCCCCACTCCTATTGGTCCTGAAAACAAAGCCACAATTCTGCCATTTTCATCTCTGAAAACTCCTCCTATACCTGAAGGGCCTAGGTTACCTCTTGAACTCCCATAAAAATTCAATTTCACTCTTTGTTGTTTTGGTGGGGACCACAATTCCTGCATAATAGGTTTCATGGAAGTTGTAGAAGCCACCACTTCCCAATTCCTGTAAATGTCTTCAGCTGAGAAGCCTTTAAACAAATCCAAAGTTTTCAACCGATGAATAGTCATAATAATTATCATTTCTACAATTGCCTCCTTGGACTTCTCCACGCCTTTAAAGATTCTATTATTCCTTTCTTCCCAAACTGACCATAAGATAACTGCTCTTGTGGCTCTCCACATTAATCTTCCATGCCTCTTCGGTTGCCTGAAAAAGCTTGGGTCAAAAAGGCTTGCCACATCTAGGGGAGGTTTCCACCTACAACCCAAGATAGAAGAGAACCAAGTCCAAATAAAGCATACAAATGGACAAGAAATCAATAGGTGTGTGATCGTCTCACTAGATCCCAAGAAGAGGCTACAAACATGGGGTGATAGGCAAACATTTGGCCTTTTTCTTTGCAACAAATCTAGAGTATTGATTTTTTAGATAACCAACTCCCAACAAAAGGCCCGAACTTTTGGGGGTACAAGCTGATACCAAATCTCCTTTGAAGGAAAGCTCCTTACAGGGTTTGATGATACAACCCAAGATAGAAGAGAACCAAGTCCAAATAAAGCATACAAATGGACAAGAAATCAATAGGTGTGTGATCGTCTCACTAGATCCCAAGAAGAGGCTACAAACATGGGGTGATAGGCAAACATTTGGCCTTTTTCTTTGCAACAAATCTAGAGTATTGATTTTTTAGATAACCACCTCCCAACAAAAAGTCCGAACTTTTGGGGGTACAAGCTGATACCAAATCTCCTTTGAAGGAAAGCTCCTTACAGGGTTTGATGATTGAATGAGGATATCATAAAAGGAAGAGCAAGTGAACACACCAGAAGGGGAAGGTTTCCAAATTCTACTGTCCACACAAGATTGATCCAAGTAAGTTGACCCTAGAAGTTTAATTAATTCATCCACCATTGTCATTTCCGACTCCCTTAGACCTCTCCTCAAACCCAAGTCCCAAGAGTTATCAGTAAAGACTGAAGAGATCACTTTTCTTTTATTTTCAGAGAGTGAATAAATAAAAGGGAACCTTTCATTAAGGGGAGTGTCTCCAACCCACGCATCTTCCCAAAATAAGACCTTATTTCTTGCACAAGCATCAAATTTGACATAAGGAAGGAATGAAGGTAAAATACCATGAATAGCTTTCCAAGGAGAGCACCGGGAAGCCCTTGGGTCGACTCCTGCATCCCAACCATTGTTTGCCAATCCATGAATGCTAATAATCACTCTATGCCAAAGTCTGTCTTGTTCCAAAGGCAATCTCCACAACCATTTCCCCAATAATGTTGTATTTCTTAGCCTAAGATTTTCTATTCCTAGTCCCCCTTCATCTCTACTTCTAGAAACCACCTCCCACTTCACTAGGTGGTCTCCTGGTTCCCAAAGGAAGTCCCTCATAATCTTTTCTAGCTGGTTTGCTACTTTCACCGGTATCCTAAAGGTAGATAGGAAATGCACTGGTAAGTTAGCCAACGTCGACTTTATCAGGGTTATCCTACCTCCCAAAGAAATGTAATTTCTCTTCCAATTCGCAAGTGTCTTTGTAAATCTCTCAATCACTGGGTACCAGAAACTATTCATATTAGGATTTCCTCCCAAAGGTAGTCCCAGATACTGTAATGGCCAATCTCCTACCTTACACCCCAATATTCCAGCTAATCGAATCACCTCTTCGCTCCCTAAGTTTACTCTTGCCACACAACTCTTGCCCCAATTGATCTTTAGGTTAGAGATCCTCTCAAATTTATGGACTATCCTTTTTATGTTCATGAGTTCTTCAGTTTTCCCTTCACAAAACATAATAATGTCATATGCAAATTGTAAATGTGTAACCACCACTTCATCCCTTCCAACTCTCCAGCCTTTAATCATATATTGTTGGCATCTTCCCTTATGATCAACTCACTCAACACATCAGTTACCAGAGTAAATAGGAAGTGAGATAGAGGATCTCCTTGTCTTAGGCCCCTTTTGGTAGGAAAAAAATCTATTGCTGTTCCATTTACCAGAATTGAAAAATGACATGAAGTAATGCAGCCCTTCACCCATTTACACCATCTCTCTCCAAAACCCCTACGCTTAAGAATCTCCAACAGAAACTCCCAATCCACCATGTCATAGGCTTTCTCTAAATCCAATTTGCACACCAATCTCTTTTGTTTTTTCCTTCTTCTAACCTCTACACATTCGTTGGCAATAAGGATTTGATCAATTATTTGTCTTCCAAACACAAAAGCCCCTTGATTTGGAGAAGTCATCGAGTGAAGAACATATTTTATTCTTAGGGATAAAACCTTGGAAATGATTTTCTACATGCTACCTATCAAACTTATGGGCCTAAAATCCTTCGGTTGAATTGCATCAACTTTCTTTGGTATCAAAGCGATGAAGGTTGCATTGGCACCTGAGTTAAATTTGCCCATCTCATGGAACTCATCAAACACCTCCATCAAGTCACCCTCAATTATTTCCCAACAATCTTGATAGAAAGCCATCGTAAAACCATCAGGTCCTGGGGCTTTAGATCTTGTCATCTAGAAAACTACATTTTTGACTTCCTGAACCTCAAATTTCCTTTCCAAGGAGTCCAACAGTTCTCTGTTCCCAACCCTCCAATCCAGGTCCTCTAAGTTTTCTCCAAACCTCCTTGGACTCTCATAGAGAGTTTTGAAATGATTCACAAAGGCTTGGGCTATGTCCTCATCTCTCGTCAATACTTGCCCATTCCATTCCAATTTCAACACTGATTTTTTCCTCTTTCTTCCATTTTCCAACATATGGAAAAAACTAGTATTGCCATCCCCTTTCTTGAGCCATTGGCATCTAGATTTTTGTCTCCAAGTAACCTCCTCTTTTCTTAGGATGTCTTCCAACTCCTTCAAACCCCATCTCTCTCTGCTATCTTTTGAACTCAAGCTTCTCTTAGCTTCCTCACCATCTAGCTCCTCTATTCTGCCTAGAATTTCCTGTTTTCTTTCTTCAATCTTTCCAAAACTCTCTTTATTCCACAACTTAATTCTTGCTTTCAACAATTGCAATTTCTTAATAAATAATCATTAATTAGCATAAGTAAAGAGGTGGACTAGTGGTAATTAAGTAATCTATGAAAATAAGAGGTGGTGGGTTCAAATCTTATTAACAACATTTTAAAATTTCACTTATATATAGACCTCGGTAGTTTCATGAAATCGGGACCGGTTCACCAGTTTTCTGGTTCAATAGGTTGGTTAACCGGTTTTTAGCAAGCTTTGAGAAGGTCCGGTTATTGGGGTATAACCGAATCGATCAAGGCCCTAGGTCACAGTTCAACCGGCTGGTCTAGTCCGATTTTCTAAACACTGCAAAATCTTCCTGAAGGAAAGGGAAATCCATCATATGGATGGCCGAACCATACTAGATGGTAGGGTGAAATTTCAAAAATTTATTTTACCCTTTTGGGAATCGTATTCCCCGTTTTAGAAAAATCGTATTTTTCTAGGATTGTTCTTTCACCGAAACCGGACCAGATCTGAAACCGAAAAAAGGGAGAAGAATACTTGATACGGATTCCACACGTGTAGTTTCCAAAGTGGGTGTTCACGCCCAAAGAGGGTACCAAAACCAGCTTCCACTGAAGATGGCACAGTTTAGGTTGAAGCCGGTTCAGCAACACAGTCCTTCAACAAGAATTGTAATCCAACAGCTTGGATTGAGCAAGAGAGGTGAGCACGAAATTATTTTGATCTTTCTTGCAAAATCAGAAGTGAGAACTGATCTCTATCAGTCCAAGAATTGGAGAACAAACTGGGTTTGTATTGGTGGCAAGAGCAGGAGAGAGAGCTGAGAGCAGTGTCATCTGGAGCAGTTCACCCTCCTCTATTTATAAGCCTTAAAGATCATCTCTCCTAATTGAATTAGGAGCTTCCTAATCCAAATCTTTATTTGGATTTGGACTCTTTAAGTGGATAAGACTTATCCTCTTATCCTAAAGGCTGATCCAAACCCTTATCCAAACCCATATTCGCCCAAATCAAATGACTACTTAATTAATCCAATTAATTATGGGCTTTAGGCCCATTAAGCAAGTGGCTCACGTCCCTAATTAGTTGCTGGCCAATTTGGCTCTCTTTGTATGGCGTGGGACCCCAACAATGGCCTCACATAAGCCCATATGGGTTCGGCCCAGCTTCTGTGAAAAAGCCTGGCCGAATTCACTGTCAAGCATAGTGAACCCCTGAGTCCATCAGTATGGGCTCTTAATGGGCCCAACATTTACATTAAATGGTCCTTGAGTCCAACCATCCTATGAAGGTCCAAGGACAATGGGCTAAAATGAGATATAGCCCATCAGGTAAAATAGCCCTAAATGGTCTCTTACACTTAACCTCTTAGCCCTTAATGATCAACCACTGCCCGACAGGGAAGGACCTCTCCCCTGGCTGCAAAGTGCAGTGTTGCACTCTCTGTTCGGATGGGTCCCGAGAATTAAAACCTTTTGCAAACATTTTCCTTTAAAACATAATATATATATATATTATTATATAAATATATTTTACAAAAAAAAATCTCAAACACGTTTGAAATTGACTGCTGGCAGTTTTGGTTTCCATCAGAGAGAGTGCAGTCTTGATCATTCACTTTGTCCGACAAAGGGGTTGATCTTGTCATTACGATCACCCACTTGAGTGAATTCTCAAACTGCCCCGACATACACAGGTTTTGACCCTGAAGGATCTCACTAATTGGCACATCAAAGACAACCCAATCTGACACCCAGTGCAGTACCATAATCGAGTCTAGGGGTTAGGTGTAACTTTCCAGTTTTGCCCACCAGTCTCCAAGGTCCAAGACATAACTGGAAAATGGTCCAGGTTCAGTTTTTCAAACAAACACACACTACATGTGCTTTGGGTCTAACCCTGGTAGCTGAGACGAGCTACCCCAATCTACTTGGCAGCACATTAGTGTCAGCCTTGACAAGATAAACTTCCCTAAGTCTATCCAACGGCTGAGAACATTCTAAACTAACACGAGTCTCATAAGTGTCCAGTTTAAGGGTAATTACACAGAAACACACCAAGTATAACATGAATCAATTATATACTTTTATTCATTTACAACAAATGCATCAGTACATCAATTTGGTTGGAGCTAAGGGCATACACTGTCTAACACTTCCACCTAGCACTTCCCAACCCTCTTACGTTCTAGCTTAGAATACACATTACAATTTGTTTGAAATGTCCCTTTCTTTATTAACCTTTATTAACCTTACCTAGAGCCTTCCCCTCTCACATTAAATTCCTTGTTCCCCTTTTATTTTTGATCAATTAAAAGTATTTCATTAATTGATTATCAGGATTTGGCTTGCCTGTTAGGCTAATAACAGTCAAGGGAAAGAAAGAAGAGAGAGAGAGAGAGAGAGAGAGAGAGAGAGAGAGAGAGAAAGGAGAAGAGAAGAGAATAAAGGGATGAAAAGGTCTGGTTCGAATGAGAGAAAAAGTCAACTCTCCCATTTGGCCAGATTTGTTTTATATTACTAATTAATTGTGGAAAAGTCACATGTGCCCCTAGTTAAGTTAGGGACATTAGATCTAACATAATCTTACACATCAACAACCTAAAAATAAGCACAAAGGCAGTATATATCATATAATCCTAGCTTGTTACATATGTAGTCCACTCTTCCCCGACTCAATCCTTTAGTAAACAAATCTGCCCACTGGTTCCCTGTGTTAACATATGCAGTATCTATCACTCCACTCAGCACCTTCTCTCTAACAAAGTGACAGTCAACCTCTATGTGCTTGGTTTTCTCATGAAACACCGGATTAGAGGAAATATGAACTACAACCTGATTGTCATAGTAGAGCTTCATTGGAGTATCAACAGTGTATCCCATCTCCTGTAGAAGGTTCCTTAGCCACACTAATTCACAAGTAGTATGTGCCATAGCTCTATATTCTGCCTCTGTACTGCTTCTTGCCACAACTGTCTGCTTCTTGCTTTTTCATGTCACCAGATTACCCCCAAGAAAAGTGCAATAGCCTGTGGTAGATCTCCTATCAGATGTAGAACCGGCCCAATCAACATCAGTATATCCTTTTATTTCAAGTTTTCCACCACTTCTGTATATCAAACCACGATCAGAAGCCCCCTTTAAATACCTCACAATCCTTAGAACCGCATCCCAATGTGGAACTAGAGGTTTCTTCATGATCTGACTTAACCACACTAACTGCAAATGAAATGTCTGGCCGAGTGATGGTTAGGTAGTTCAGTTTACCTACAAGCCGTTGGTATTTGTCAGGGTCTTCAAACACTTCACCCATATCACTATTCAGCTTAGTGTTTGTTTTCATAGGTGTTTCAGCTGGTTTAGAACCTAACAAACCTGTTTCTTCAAGCAGATCAAGAATATATTTCCTCTGACACAAGTTAATACCATGCTTAGACCTTGCTACTTCTATCCCCAAGAAATATTTCAATCTACCAAGGTCCTTTGTCTGAAAATGTTTCTGCAGAAAAGCCTTCAACCTGTCAATGCCCATTTTATCATTTCCGGTAATAACAATATCATCTACATACACCACCAATAGGATCTTCCCTGCTTGAGAGTCATGACTGGAGACTAAATGGTCAACTTGGCACTGTTTCATACCAAACTTCTTTACCACCTCACTGAATCTACCAAACCATGCTTGGGGAGACTGTTTAAGCCCATAAATGGCCTCCTTGAGCAGATTACCATGCAAGAAGGCATTCTTGATATCAAGCTGATAGAGGGGCCAATCATACATCGCAGCAAGAGAAATCACAACACGAACTGAACCAATCTTAGCAACCGGGGAGAAAGTTTCTATGTAATCAATACCATAGTTTGGGAATACCCTTTGGCAACCAGTCTAGCTTTCAGCCACTCTACACTACCATTAGGTAAGTACTTAACAGTATAAACCCACTTACAACTAACAACATGCTTACCAAAAGGAAGAGTGGTGAGTTCCCATGTATGATTATGAGCTAAAGCTGAGAGTTATTCCATCGCACGACGCCATCCTAGAGAGGCAAAGGCTTCCTGGACATCCTTAGGGATAACAATAGAGGATAACAGGGAGATAAACTAGCGATGGGAAGAAGAAAGACGAGTGAGAGAGACATAATTAGAAATAGGATGAAGGGTACAATTGCGTTTACCTTTTCTCAAGGCAATGGGAAGATCAAGATCAGATACTGGGGTTGGGGCTAGTGTGGGAACAGTTACTGGATCTGTTGACGATGATGGAGCTGGTACATGTGGGCAATGTGTATACACGTGATGGATAGGTGGTCGTTCAACAGGTGGTGGCACCGGAGGCAAGGACTTGGTCACAACTGGAACTAGAGGAATAGAATCCACAACTGGAAGAGGAAGGGGAGGAGGTGATGAAGAGGAAGAAACATCACCGGACCCCAAGAAAAATGGAGTAGACTCAAAGAAGGTAACACCAGCACATACAAAGGAACGTTGAGAGCCAGGATGATAACACTTATACCCTTTCTGAGTTCGGGAATAGCCAAGGAAGATGCACTTAATAGATCGTGCATCTAACTTGTCCCTTCCTGGCTCCAGATTATGAACGAAGTAGACACACCCAAAAACCCGAGGAGAAAGAGGAAACGGAGACAAGGTAGGAAACAATGTGGCAAATGGAGAATGACCATCAATGATAGACGTGGGCATTCGGTTAATCAAGAAGCAAGAAGTAAGCATTGCATTACTTCAAAAAGGTTAGGGGACATTCATGTGATGCATAAGGGATCGAGCTGTTTCTAAAAGATGACGATTCTCTCTTAGCCACCCCATTTTGTTGTGGGGTGTAGGTACATGAAATCTGATGGATAATGTGCCATGTTGGTCTAGGTATTCTTGAAATGATGAAGAGAAATATTCACGACCATTATCGGAATGAAAAATTTTAATGTGAACACCAAGTTGGTTGCGAATCTCAGCATTAAATTTTTGGAAAATGTTTAACAATTCACTCTTTTCTTTCATTAAATAAAGCCACGTCATCCATGAATAATCATTAGCAAAAATGACAAAATATTTATATCCATTGTATGGCATTACTTTATAAGGACCCCAAACATCTGAATGAACAAAGAAAAAGGACTCGACATACGGTTATCAACTCTAGGACTAAAGGGAATACGATGATGTTTCCCTAACTGACACGACTCACAATCCAAAACAGAAAGATGACTCAACGAAGGAACCAAAGACTTCAAAACTTTCAGTGAAGGATGACTAAATCGACAGTGCCATTGGAGAGGAGAAAGAGATGATTGGAGAGCTGTTGACGTACTTCCACCACTATCAAGATAATACAATCCACCAGCTTCATGCCCTCCACCAATCTTCATCCCCGTCTTGAGAACCTGAAAAACACATGAAGGGTAAAAGGTAATAAAACAATTAAGAGACTTGGTCAACTTACTAACTGACATAAGATTAAAAGGAAATTTAGGGACATACAAAATTGAGGATAAGGGTACAGGGTCCATGTTAACATTACCAACACCACAAATGGAGGATGTGGAACCATTATCAAGGGTAACGGATTGTGATGTTGGGCAATGAGTGAGGGAAGAAAACACACTTGGAGTTCCAGTCATGCGATTGGAGGCTCCAGAATCAATAATCTAGGGATTGGGTGTAGATGCTAGACAAGCCATACCTGAGTGTGCGAGAGTGGCCGTGTTTTGTTGAGATGTGGCTTGAACACCCTCTCATACTCATCACAGGGAACACTCATCATCTCCTTCCCGGTAACATCTGTGGATGTAGGAGGTATCTGATCAGCTGAATGCTGTCTGAAGCTACTATCACTAGTCATAGCATGATTGGCCCAAGTTGAGGGTGGACCATGCAAGTCATAGCAATAATTAATGGTATGTCCATCCATATCACAGTGTGTACACCTCCTCGGACTTGAACTACGACCTCTGCCACAAGCTCCCCTTGAATCTTGACCTCCAGTACGACCACCACCACGGTTATATGTAGGTCCACTACCACCACTCCGGCCATATGCCAGTCCATTGCTACCACTACGGCTAGACTGAGGTCCTCGAGCTCCACCTCTAACACCACAACCTCTCGATACTGCAAAGGCTGATCTATCGGAAACACTAGGGTTCTCGATAGATCCAATGGAAATCCTCCTAAGTCGAGCAAACACCTCCTCTAAGGAAGGGAGAGCTGACCCTCCTAGTATCTGAGCCCACACTGGTTCATACTCAAATTTCAGCCCCACCAAAAATCGAGTCACATCAAGCTATACTCTCTGTTGTTGCTGAATTTTGACATCAGAAGTAAGGGGGTGATAAACTTTCAATTCATTACGAATGTTTCTCATACTAGCATAGTACTCCTCAAGACTCTGATTGCCCTGTTGTAGATTAAAGTATTCCTGATACAACTGATATACTTTGGTTGTATTGTCTTGGCCCGAACACAGCTTCTTAGCATGGTCCCACACTTCTTTGGCAGTATCAAGAAGCATGAAATTTATACTAATCTTGGGTTCCATACTATTCCATAACCATGTGATAATTTGTGCATCTGCTTGCTCCCAATCATCATACTCATGAGAATCGGTGGATGGTTTTTCTTCCCTTATGTGTTTCACCTTCTTCTTTGTCTTAAGAAAGACTTCTACAGATTTAGCCTAAGGGACATAATTTTCTCCATTCAGTTTAATGGAGGTCATTTGAACATTCAGGTAGTCAGTAGGGACCATCACACTAGTCTTGTTATCACTGTTGTCTCCCATTGCTGAATTCTGGTATTGCTGAATTCGGCACACTGCACTCTAGACCACACTACACACTGAACACACTGGTTTCAGCACTTACTATTGCTGTAAACTGCACTCTTTACACAACAAACCCTACCTCACGACTACCTGAAACTTCGCCACACTGTGTGAGGGCCACTCCCCCTTCAAATCATACTGAAAAATGCACAACCCTAGAACACTACAATCTGAAATCCTATCAGTCTGAAGCAGACTTATCTCATTCGATTCACATAAAAAAAAATTGCATAGAACCTCTTACCTAATCACCCGAGAATCAGACCACACAAGGCACCCACTGCACCACACGAATCAGCCCTCTTCTCTTCATCGATTAGGGGAGGGCTTCTTAGAAACCACAACCAGCCACAATCAGCACAACTGGAGGCATAGAAACCTCCATGGGAAGAGGGCGATCACTCCTTTTCAGCCCTTTCCTTTATCTCCCACTGATGGCGAAGAAAGCAAGAGAAAATCCTAGACTGGGTGCACAGAGAATAGAATTCTGGGCAGATCCGATTTGTTCAGTTTGGCTCTGATACCATATTAGGATTTGGCCTGCCTGTTAGGCTGATAACAGTCAAGGGAAAGAAAGACGAGAGAAAGAGAGAGAAAGGAGAAGAGGAGAAGAGAATAAAGGGATGAAAAGGTCTAGTTCGAATGAGAGAAAAAGTCAACTCTCCCATTCGGCCAGATTTGTTTTATATTACTAATATATTGTGGAAAAGTCACATGTGCCCCTACTTAAGTTTTAGATCTAACATAATCTTACACATCAGCAACCTAAACATAAGCACAAAGACAGAAATACCCCTACATACTCGACACTAACAGATTAAATGATAAAAAAACATACAATGGGAGCTAAAGTAACTTAACTCCCTACAAATGCCACTAAAGCCAAAAAACAGAGAAAATTACAATTGAGCCCAAAAAATAGAGCTCCTATTCAACCCTTGTCTAGCTCATCCATTTGCAAAAGAGTTTGCACTTCTCTTTATCCAAGTGCATCAAACAAATTCCTTGGTCCCCTCAATATCTTGTTTTAGTCTTTCTACTTCACATAGCTTATTCTTTCTGTCTTTTCCCCCACCTTCTTTACCTCCTAGAAAGGCTTTCAAGTCATTTGGGTCTTTTATTTTGCAGCCTAGCTTCTCAATGAAATCAGCAACATAATCCTCTCTCTCTTCTCCATCCCCCTCCATCAGGCTCCTTTCTGGCTGCACCTAGAATGGTTCCTTGCCCCTCCCCATTTTCTTGGAAATTTGCCATTTCTTTGTGTTATGTTTGTGCCTTGAATTCTTTGTGGCGACCTGCTTCATGAATCCGCTCCGAAGGTGCAGCCTCCACGGCGGTATAGACCTGATCCATATACATCTTATTAGGTCCGAACCGAATACGAAGAGTTAAGTATTTTGGGGGTTTTCTCTCTTGTACACAGAGGCTTAGTCTTGTGAGAGACAAGTGAGACATTGGGTGTATTTGGGGCTTAGGTTTTTGCTGTGAGGGCACAACTCTGTATTTCTTCTATATTGCCAACTTCATAGTGGATTTCTGTTCCTCCTTCGCCCGTGGACGTAGGCTATAAGCCGAACCACGTAAATCTGTGTTTTCTCTGTGCTTGTTTCTCTTTATCTCTACTTTTACTTTCAGTTTGGGTGCCATTCGGATATGTTTTCTTGGGTTTCTCCACAACACTTTTGTTTTTTTCTTTTTTTTTAAATCCTAAAAAAAGAACTAATTAGCTCCCAAATCTTTTCTCCTTTTTCTTTCTCTTCCTCTATTCTGACCCCCTCAATCTCCACTACCTTCTTAAAACCACCACTTCCAAAGTTCCACCACATTTAGTACCATGGACTCTAATCTCGATGGAGCGGTTTAACCTTGGAGCACCTGTTTCAGGCAGAGAAGAAGGATTAGTACCACAAACTGAAGTGATTGGCATACCTGGGGGGGAGGGGGGGACCAGGAATTGCCAATAGAGCAGTTTTTGAGTTCACAACCAAATCAGGTTAAGGGGTGCGGCCTTCTAGACCATTTCGTGCACTGATAGGGGAAGTTGACATGTCCTTAAATGACCTTTGTTCACTTCCGGACCTCTCTTGTTCAGCCCCCAATAAGTGATCTGCGTCTGGCCTTTGGTTTACAACAATTGTCTTTTCACTAGATCCTGAACACTTCTGTAGCATGGGTCCGGTCACCTCTTTATCCAGAGCAGTGCAATTATCCTCTAAAGCCGTCCTTAGCACTATTGTGTCCCCATTCTCTTTCCTGTTCAAAACAACAGGGGTAGGGGTTGGAAAAGCTTCTCTGTTTTCTTGCCCAAATAATAAACTAGTATTTAGATCGTCAAGCTCTACCATAACAATTTTTTCTCCTATGATGCTGTCAATGGAAGACCCTTCTTCTGAAAAGGTATCCTCTGTATCTGAGTCGTTGCAACTCACCCAACCCACATTGCACTCTTCCTCGTCCTCTGATTTGGTCCTGGAATATATGGGATTTGGTTTGTCTGCCCCTTGGTCACTTGGAAGTTGGCGCTTCTGCCATTGCATGGAGCTTTGAGACTGTGAAGAGGGGCGGAAACCAGAGTTATTTCTTCCTTGAGTCGAGGAGGAAGAAGATAGATCCAACTTTTGGTCTGCGGTCATAATACCCCCCTTGGACTGCATGTGTTCATTAAGCTTGGTGGGTGACTCTGATCCACCCGATCTTGGTCCAATTTGAAGTGTGTGGTTTAACGGTTGAACCGGTTCATTTGATTTTGGGTTCTTTAATTCACTGCCAGCATTTACACGTGCAGTCGGCTTGGTCAACATCTGGCCTGTACAGAATGCCTCACCTTACACACCACCGCGAGCATAAGATTTGAATATGCCCATCAGATTGGCTTCAGGTTGTTGGGATTTCCTAATAAAATCGAGAATCTGCCCCACCCCTTTCTGACTTCCAGATCGTTGCTCTTCCAAACTTAAGTAATTTATTTTCTCTTTGCGTAGCCTCTTGTTGTAGCCCACATATCATCAGATGGTCCACATCATCATCTTCTCTGGCCAGACCTTCCTTCCACCACTGAACATCGACGGAGGACACCAACCAGACGTTGAATATCAATCCATCAATGAACACCTTCATTCTATGCGGAATCTCATATGGTTTTGCTTCCGCCAACTATAACCTCGCGACTCTAAGGTTGGAGATATTAAATGAATCTAACTCTCCTCCATAGAGCTTTGCAATCTTTATAAAAATATCCTTAGCCACAAGTGAAAAGGTAATCCCAAGACCAGGATCGTGATACCTTTCACCGGTTCCACCACTTTTTCGTTGCTGGAGAAGGACCATCTCTGTAGTGTAACCAAGCCTTGTTTTGTCAGACTGAAGTCGTATCAAACCTCGATAAAGCCTATGGGGAAATTAGTAAAGCTTTGTTTGCTTGGAACAGACTGATCTTCATGTTACCTACAACCTAAAAGGCCCCTTTTGTCTCCTCCCCCGGAACTCTTCAATCCTCCATAGCCTTACTGACTGAGATCACCAAAGCATTTTCCTTTTTAGAGCTCACCATGATGTCCCTCATTGTTTAACATATTGGAAGAGCCCCCTAAACGTATTACTTATTTCTTTTCTGGACGAGCTGCTACTTCAGCCTTTTTAGTGGGTTCTTGCATTTACAACTGCTCCCGGTGAAGAATTTCTATAGCCTTTTTGGTGGTTTCTTGCGTTTGCTAATACTCTTGTAACACTTCAGCCATCAAAGACCACCTAGTAGCTCCTCTGCGGAAAACAGGTATATTGTTTAAGTCCTTCACTGTAATATTCATAAACTCCTATAAATCATCCTTTTTTGTTATCTTTCCTTTCCACCAAGTATTTCCTTCTACCTTTGATAAGACAATGTTTCCAAATGCATTCTGGTTCTACTGCCTTAGCTCCTTCCAGTATCCTCTGAAACCATCCTACTGTTTTCCCTGCCATTATTAGTGAAGCCTTCCTCAGCTCAACGATCCTCAGCGCCATTGCTTTCCTGGTCCAGACTTCTTCCAAAATGAAAGTCTTTTCTTCTGTTTGTAGAATCTTCTTCCATCTTCTTGCTGTCAAGAAGCCCTCTCTGTCCTTCGCTATCTCCATATCCTCACATAACATGGGCAAAACAAATGAGTCAGCACCTTGGAAGCTAAGATTCACTTTTAGACAGATTGACCAACTTGCGAAGAGAAATCAAAGAACATTTTGCTGATAAGGAAAGGTCTAGAGGGGCAATAATTGAAGTAATCACTACAAGGGTCATGCAATGGGTGAAGTCATTGAAGTTATTTGAAGATATTTCCACATCAGCTCTGCTGAACAACTGGATGTGGCCTGTTCAACTCCTAACAATAATGCTCCTCATCCATTGTGGACTTCCAACTCCTGGCTTTATAAAGCTGAACATTGATGGTAGTAGTGAAGGAAACCCCGACCCTTCAGGCATTGGAGGGTTCTTTAGGAATGAGGTGGCCGTGTTTATTGCTATATTCTCAAAGCTCAATTGGGTAAGGAGATTCTCTCCGAGCTGAAATTATGACTGTCTTGGAAGGTGCCAAAAATGCTTAGGAGCTTAACTTCAGGAGGTTAATTATTGAGGGAGACTTGAAATTGGTAATAGATTGGCTGAAAAAGGAGGAGAGTAGCATGTGAAGCTACCTAAATGAAAAATGAATCTTTAAATGGTTTGACTTGGGATATGACAGTGAGGTTACAATGGGTGAAGAGGTGTGCCAATTCCTTTGCAGATGCCTTGCCAAACAAGGGGTGGGAAGAAATCATTTGTTCTGGGCTTTTGTGTAATCTTTTACTTTTGGGGGAGTTAAGAGAGTTTATCTCCCCATTGCCTTTGTACCTATCTCTCATTTTTCATTAAAGAAATGCTTTTGTTATTGATAAAAAAATGATCCTCTTACTACATCGCTAAAATCCTTAAAAGGTTGCACCACTGTAATAGGGGTCTTTAATTGTTTTAATGGAGGCCCTTACCATCTTTTCTTTGGGCATTGGGTGTTGTAGCTTAGCTACCATCTCTGTCCATCGGTAGGCATAATTCAGGAAATTCTTGCCATTCCTCTGAGTCCTAGCCTAAGTCTTCTGTAGTGGGCACCAACTCCTATAAGAGAAGTGGTCAAGGAATGCTTCTAAAACCTTCTTCCAAGTTTTCTTCATATCCTCCTCTAAATTGCAAACCAAGTTCGGGCAAATTTGTTGAACTCTTTTGCAACATCTAATTTAGGAGTCTCTCATTTGACCTGTTTTGAAACATGTCTCCACAGAAGATCTTTAGATGCCTTTCACTTTTCTTACCTCTTCTTTCAATCTATCTAGTTCCTCCTTGAACGGTGTATGAGTGGTCTAGGTTGACATTGATGCTTTAGTTCATCCTCAACTGTATTAACCATCGGTTGAAAAACTGGCTCGGAGAAGGGGTAGCCATCTGGTTTGGAAGCAGCTAGTGGGGTGATTTCGGTAAAGAGGAACGTGGTTGATGGGATGGTAGTATTAGGTGCAGAAGAAAGGTTTGCACGAGGTAAAGATGAATGGGATCCTTGAATGGTGTATGGTGTAAGGGGTTTCTAGAGCATGACTAAGATGCAAGAGAGGTTCGTAGAGGTAGCAAGATGGAAGAGAGCTGAAGGTCGAAGCCAAGGAGTTACTATTTGAAGAAATGAGGATCAGAGGGCTGTTGATGGAAGGACTTAGAGCGGTTGAATGGCTTAGGGACTTTGTCTATGAGGCAAGCTCTAATGGTAAGCAACCTATATGGAAAGAGGTTAGTACAGGAGGAAGAAGGAAACCGGTTGATCAAATAAACAGCTGTGGGAATTGCATCTCCCCAAAAAATGAACAGGATTTGAAGCACACACTATGAGACTTCTTGCCACCTCCACAATATGTCTATTTTTCCTCTCTACTACCCCATTTTGCTGCAGTGTATAAATACAACTACTTTGATGAATCACCCCATTCTCTATTAAATATGTGCCTAGATCCTTCTCAAAGTACTCTATACATTGTCTAATCTGAAAACCTTAGTCTTCACCCCAAACTGTGTGAGAACTATTTGGTGGAACTTTTGCACCAAAGTAGGTACCTCATCACGTGATCTCATTAAATATATCCAAGAATTGAGAGTGTCATCCACAAACAAAAGAAAATAACAATAGCCACCCATGGAAGAAATATTATATGGCCCCCAAACATCAATATGAACAATATCAAATGCAGAACTTTTATCACTTGATTTAAAAGAATGTCTATAATGCTTTCCCAATTGACAACTTTTACACTCCAGATTGGATGATTGAATCAACTCAAACAATTTTGGAATTAGGCAACACAAAGAACTAAAAGAAAGATGATTCAAACGATTATGCCATAGCATAATCTGAGTTGTTGACTTTGACCCATTACTGTTACTTCCAACATGAGGACTTTGGTACCTTGGAAGCGCATCTAGAAGGTAGACTTCATTCACCTCACATCCACATCCAATTGTCCTTCTTGAGTCCGGATCTGTGCATTAGTTGAAATTTCACAAGCATGATTTATATGAAAAAGAAAAGGAAGAGGTACATGGAAGATATGTCTTTTGCGTGGTCCTAGTGACTGCCGAAGTGACAAGGCAATGTCCTACTGATTTTCCTTACCTTTCAGCCTAGATTACTTTGAATCCCAGTTTTTGGAAATAACTTTGGAAACTCCACAGTTTCCCCACGCCATTAACCTTGAACATGAAGTGACGTGAACTATGGAATGCTTTTCCTAATTGAGTTTTTTTCCTCACTAGAGGATTAAGAATATACAAGGGAATACTAAAAAAATTTAGCCCAGTTACTGAATGCCAGGTTATGTTTCCTCTTTCATTGAAGTGATAAACCTGAATTTTCTCCATTTTTTCCCACTCCTTTCCAAGAGGTTCCAAGATCTCACTGTCAGTGGTAGGGGTAGGGGAGCTTTCAATTGCAAGGGAAGAAGATTCTTATGCTGCACTAAAGTGAATCCTGGGTGAGGACTTATCATAGGAGTTGCAAGATGCCTGCATGGAAAACTTCATTTTTGCACATCAGTAATTGACTGGTGTCAATTTGACTGTGTGCTTGAAGAGTGTTTCTTAGGAAGTGGACTTGAGTAGCCCCCAAGTGGTGACAAGATAGGGGGTGGGGGGGGGCACTGAGAAATCAGATGTACTGTGGTCAAATATCCCAAGGAAGGGGAAAATGTAATTGAAGATTTAAGGGGTCTTTAGCTGAGGCTAGCTACTTCTGAAGAATACAGTATTGTATAGCTAAATACTGGTTTTTTCCTTTTTACTAATAAAATTCTTAGCACTTATTGATATAAAAGAGAAAGGGATGACCAAAGAAAATGTGGGCTAAAGTGGTAAGAAATGATCTAATACAATTTGAGAGAAAACATGGCAGAACAAGATTTATGTAGCCAAACCCAAATAGTTGGGGCTGTACTAAGTCAAAGTGGATTCGTTCCTAGACAGATTTTGTCATGCTTGTTTTTGCTTGTTCCTGAGACCATTGGTGATACTTTTTTGTGAATAGTGCATTCAAGCTGCTGGTTCTCCATCATCCCAACCCCAACCCCCACCAAAACAAGAAAAGAAAAGAAGAAAAAATGTACTTTGGCCCCAGGGGCCTGGTCTTTCAGCACTACATCTCATTGGATTAGTTAATGAGATACCGATCAGCAGACCATAAGGGAATTGGGAGCATAGTTTTTGATTCGTGAGGGTATATATCATGTGCTGCAAGAGGGTTACATTATCCAGAGTTAACCGAATGATCGATCACACCCATGACAATGCTTGGTAAGATGTCTTTTGTCTTCCAATGGATCTTTGACAAGAGGGTCACCCATAAAGATCTCTTAAGACTTAAAAGTGCCTATCCGTGTCCAGGTGAAGAATGCTGGCTGTAGTGAGTTCTGCAATAAGGTCCAAAACATTTGTTCAGGGTCTAATCATATGTATTCAAGAGGATATGGATGATGCATACAGGATGCTCTAATTAGGCTTGATAAGCATTATAAGGATCTAGTCATATTCATGCCAGACTGGATGACATGGGTAACCTATTGACTTTTTCCTCTTTTATGGATTATGAATTCCTTTCTGATATTAAAGTTTGTTCGGTGTAGAGTGCACCCACTTATAGATGGGAATTTTAACATGCCGTAATTATAACAGTATTCAGTTCTAAAATCTGAAGCTACTTTGGTTATCCATAATGTCTATTTCATTCTTTCATTGAGGTGAAATATGCTTGCCAGGTCTGTTCGCTTATTTTATATGACCGCTTGTAGATGTGAATAAATAACTTGATGCCATGTTTTTTCTTTATATTGCATATTTGGTAGACAAGTTGTTTTGCATCTGCCTCTATAGGAAAGATAAACATGATAGTATGCGACCTACTTTGCAATATTCAGAAATACTAATTTATTACTTCCAAAAGACAAGAAAGACATTTTGCAACAGAGTTGCTCATGTTCTTGCTAAGCATGCGGTTAGTCTGGATCTTCTCCCGTCTGTAACTGAAAATGTAATCAATGAGAAGATGTACTTAACTGATTCAGTTGAATGAAATGAGCCTCAGGCCTCAGGGCTATGAAAAAAAAAAAAAAAGAAAAAGACAAGGCCTCTTGCATTTGTTCCCTTGTTTTCGGATTATATACATTTGTGATTTTATGTTTTGTGCTTACCCCCCCCCCCCCCCCCCCCCTTTTATTTTTAATTTAATGTTACTTATGATGAATGCTCAGCCCAATTCCCCAAACCTACCCATGTTGGATGTATATTTTGGTCTCTAGCCTCTAGGCCTTCACTTTTTGGGGGCCAATCTCCTCACGTAAGGCCAATGGGCCTCCTATAATCCCAAATGTAACCATAATCAAAGATTTAAGTAGAAATTGTTCCAAGAATGTTCTATTTGGTTTGAGGTAAGGATTTCTTGTCTGTTCTTACATTTTGGACATAGTGAAAGAATGGAATCTAGATGTACCTATAAAAAAATAGTGAGTTTTGAGTCCTCTATCTTGGAGATGTAACCCTACATCTAGGGTTGTCAATGGACCGGTTTTGGGTTGGACTCTGTCCAAATCAAAATCCATTTGGACGGATTGGACAGACCAATAAGACATTGAATTTGGACGGACTAATATAACATATTGGATTGGACCTGGTCCGTCCATAATGAATTTATATTGGATTGAGCCAATATCTGGTCCATTGATAGAAGATAAGAACATAGTTGTCAATGGACCAGGTTTGAGTTGAAATCAATCTAAATTAACAGGAATTTGAACAGATTGAACAGTCTCTAGACCGGTCCAAAATATTCGTTGGACTGGATTGGACCAGATCCATTTGTAATGGACTCACATTGGACTGGATCGGATTGGACCAAATCCAGTCCAATTGACACCCCTACCTACATCTACATCTTTGTTTTTCTTCCTTCTATCAAATTTGATCAAGGTAACAGGCACATGCACACAACATTAAGTCATTAACCATAACGAGGGGTGAAAAGATTGGAAAATACCCAAACTGAACTTGACATTAGGAGTGGAGTGGAGTTGAGCCGAGCTGAATACCCGACTATTTGAGCTCGGCTCGCCAAAACAATGCTAGGTTCGATTTGAGCTCGAACTCGATTTAAGCTAGACTTGAACTCGAATTTGGTTCGGTTCAAAATCTTTCAAGTTTGAGCTTAGCTCGGCTTGAGCTCGATTGCGAGCCAAGCTTCCTATAAAAAATAAAAATTATACATATAAACATATATATATTTTTATTTTACAAACAAAAAATTAAGAATTATGAAAATTATTTATTATCATACATGTAAAAAATAAAAATATTATATATAATATTTATTATTATACATATAACAAATTGTTTTTATTTTGCATACGAATAATGACTATATATATATTAGGGTCACAAGCCTCGTGAGCTAAGTTTCATTGGGTTTGAGCTTGGATCGATTAGCAAATGAGCTTATATATCGGACTTAAATTTGGCTCAAAATTTGATTTAAATCGAGCTAAATCGAGATTTCCACAAGTCAAATTCAAATATGTAGATTAACTCAAATGTTGATTTGCTTCGAAAAAAGTAAAGGGGAGAAAGTATGAGCTCTCAAGGATTTGAGTTGGCTGAGTTGGTAACCCTGAACTCTAGTCCAGGTCAAAGTTCTGGCCTTAGCAATTGTCTCCAGTATTTGAAACCTATATATGCTCGTGTCATAAATGGGCTTAACTATCAAAATGTCAAAACCATCTGGCCCCTAAATATGTAATTGAACTTATCGGTGGGTAACATGCATTATCATTTATCATTCAACTTAAATACTGTACTACGGAATCAAGCGATCTGATTCAACACGCAATCCAATAAACCATCATTAACTCTCCCAATTATATAATGCTAAATGAGCTTGTTTGGTTTTGAAATTCTAAATTCTGATGTAAGGGGAGAAGTTAGTGATAGATTTGAATGAAGACAAAAGACAAATGAACTAGAGACGGAGATGCTCAACCCATATTTGTTGACTCCCTTTGGGACTAATAAACAATACATATAAACAATTGGAGTCCATGAAACACACGGACGAAAGAAAGTCCACAAGACGCCCACGCCCACCCATGTGTGACACATGCCAAGTCAATGGTGGTACGGTTTCATCTGGATCTGTACTTGATTTGATAAATACATTATCTTGTACAAGAAGCAAAAACAAATAATTAACAATTCTTTAACAAATAAAAGGGTAAATTATAAAGAATCCCTTATACTATGGGGTCCCTTGAGTTCTGTGACCTAAATTTTTACTTTGCCACAAACCCCGTTAAGTCAAACGACGGAATGCATTAAAATATCAAAATGCCCACCTATTTTTTTTTTATTTTCTCTTTTCTTTCCCTTTTTCTTAAACTTGAATTGACCAAAAATACTTTCATTTTCTTCAAAGAAAACTAGCTAAAATAATAAGAATAATTTTATTGGCATAGTAATCTTTTTGGGTATTGTTTCATAGGGGCTGTAATTCTTTCTTCTTTTTTTTTTTTTTTTTTTTTTTTTTTTTTTGCATAGAACAGCACTTCAGCAACACTAAAAATAAATCTCCTCCAAAGCCAGTGGTAGCCAATAGTGGGACTTGAATCCACATGTCTACTAGGACAGCCCAGCTTATGTATCAATTAAGCCACCACTCATTTGGTTTTTAATTCTTGATTCATTTCACTCATATGAATGTCTCTCTTCATCTTAAAATATAAAATTATCCACTCTTTTCTCCAATAAATCAAGAAAATTCAAACAAAACCATAGATTATATCTATCAGAAAGAAACCTCCACTATTTCATTTGAATATTAAATCTAGTAAAAAATTTACAAAGATTTATTAAAGCAATCGAGAGGGCTTCCGATATCATACTTAGAAAAGTAATTGAATCATAAATCATTCAAATAAATAAGAAAATAATAGTTTGAAGATTGAAAAAATTTTAAACAGCGGAGTGGGAATCTTTTTCGAAGTTAACTTATAAAGCTCTAACTGAGGGTGTATTTGTTGTAAAGTGAAAGATCAAAGGGGTCTTTGTTGCAAATGAAAGTTCATGGATATTTGCCACTGATCCCAACACCATAGTGAGAATCTTTTTCATTTCCCCCTCCTAACTTATATATATATATATATATATATATATATAATGGTTCTATAATGGTTCATGGATATATAATGGTTCTATAATGGTTCATGGATATATAATGGTTCCATAATGGTTCTATGCCACCCACGTTAGGATGAATCTTTAAGTTCTTGACTCTCTCTCTCTCTCTCTCTCTCTTGTAACAAAAGATGAAAAAATTTACCATTCTTATCCTTACAAGTAACAACCAAGTGATTAAGGCCATGTTTGGGAATGCTTAAAAATAAGTACTTATTTGAAATAAGTGCTGCTTTGGGCGGGGAACACACCATTAAGCACTTATTGTTATTTGGGAAATAAACCTGAAATAAGTGCTTATTTTAAAAATAAGGGCTTATTTTTTAAGCCCAAAATTCTAGCTTTTTTAAGTGCTTATACAATAAGCACTTATTCAAATTTTTACTCCCAAAATTATCCATGGTAAATTTTTAGAATACCAATTATATCCTTTTAAAAAAGCAATTTTACAAAGGTACTTTTATAAAAGTAATTTTATGAAAAGTACATTTACGAAAGTAAAGCACTTTTGCGAAAGTACTTTTATAAAAGCATTTTCTGAAAACACTATAAAAGCACTTTTACGGAAGTACTTTTATAAAAGCACTTTTATGAAAGCACTTTTATAAAGGCACTTCTATCAAAGTACTTTTATTCATTCACTATGGATTGGTTGTTTTGAAAATTTGAAAAAAAATAGACAAAAGAGTCACAATTGCTTATTTAAGTGCTTATTAGAGAAAAATTCCACCAAATGCCCAAGATGAAATAAATGCTTATTTTTAAAATAAGAACTTGAAAAAACTGAGTGCCAAATGCAAATAGGTGCTTATTCGAATAAGCACTTATTTTTAACATAAGCACTCCCGGCCATGTAAATGGGTCTTGGCTTCAAGAACTTCTGCCATCCCATTTTTGTCACAATACACTGTTGGGTGATTCACTTTAAACATTGAGTGCCAAAATTCAGCATGATCGCAATGATCAGATGGCTTTAAGGTATTAACTATTTGGTTCGAGTGTTATTAATAGAATTCCTCTATTAACTTATAGAGAAACTTTCTTGTAGTAGCTTTTCAATTAAATGAATTAAAATCAAATCCCTTGTAGGATTCGTAACTCATAGGATGCTTAAAAGTTAAAATATGGAAAAGGTGGCCGTCTTCCTCCTATTAAACTAACCTCTTCTCCCTCCATTTTTATCCACAAAAAGATAAAATCACTATGTTTTAGAACAAGTACCTAGATTGCTGGCTCGTTGGTGTGTTAGTTGGTTTGTTCCAATGTTGACATGAAATCAAATCTCACAACCCTCACTTTGGGGAAAAAGGGGTTACCTAGATTGCTACTTGAAGTTTTATCCTTTTCCTGCTTTGGAGGCTCATCAGCTCATGGTATTGGTAGCTGGTGGCTTTGGCAATTCATCCTTAAAACAAGTAAGGGCCACATTCATATGGGGGCATGCTAGCCCAACGCCTAGTTTGATAAATACCATTAGAGCTTCAAGAATATTTCAAATATTTCTCTTTGTTTCATTTTTTTAGTCATGGTTTTGAAAATTAGACCGGACTGGATAGTAGGACTGGTTGACCCAATAACTGGTCATAAGTTTGGGTCCAATTTTGGACCTCAAAACCATCCAACCCAGGTTTGGACCAGACGTTCAAACCGTTTGACCCGGATCTGGTGGCCAAAATGTTACTGTTTCCGGTCTGGTTTTTAAAACCATTTTTTTTTCTTATTTGCATGAGATCTCTTGCGTTTGCTTTGGACCCATTATAAATTTATATTTGATGATGCGCGATCTGGAAGCTCCTAGCTGGGGTATGATCTGGACCTTAGTTGTGTAGCAAGTTGGACCAAGTTGCAAGACAGAGGATTAGAGCACCTGGGGCGGTTAACCCGATGAGGTCACTCCAATGCTTAAGTTAGTACTGTGTCGTGATTGCGAACTAGAATCTGAATGCTAGAGAGCTTGGATGCAAGTAATCGCGCGTACCTGGACCATTGAGGGGTTGATGCCTTTATATAGTTGAGTTATTGCGGGTTTCTCGGAACAGTTTTGAGATCTGTAGCCTGAATGGATGAGATCCATTTCCGCTTTAGTCGGGGAGTAACGTATCAGTCAATGAACTTCATTATCGCCGCCCGATTCGGATGGGGAAAAGATAAGGCTTGCCGTTATGCAGTATGATCCCGCAATATTCGAAGTCTACTAGGAAGCTATTGGGATTTATTACATGTCACTTTGGTTCCTAGGCCCCGAACTCGATTAGCTGCCGAGGTGGTGTTACGTCGAGGTGGCCTTATGCCGAAGTGACTTTATGTCGAAGTGACTTTATGCCGAGTTCCACATACCGCTGACTAGGTTCCCCTTGTTGAGTTGTCGTCCCACATGTAGATCGTGTCCATGTGACTTTTATTTACTAGGTCGTGCCAAATTACTCCTCATCAATTGCCCTCCACTCCTCGTGGCAGGAGTCATAACCCGATGCGGGGAGTTCACAACGAGCTTAGGTGGATTTGGCATGGAATCTAGGTGATGTGGAGGGGGAGTCATTGGTCAGACCTGTTCGACTATTCGGTTCAACCAGAAAGTGACCCAGATCACGTACCCGGTACGCGCGAACGTCAATCTGATTATGGACTTCACGGATATCAAAACACACGCTAAACCAATACCTCGGGGGGTGTGCAATTGGTTTTCCTAGGAGCCATCGGATCGTGTTGATCTTGACCATTGACTCCCGAATATACTGGCTATAAATAGGGACCAAAGGGCCCATTTTCTTCGCCACAAGTTCACAAGTCCACAATCTTTGAGGTCACGCTCAAGTCTTCCAGTTCGGTATCAGCCTTTTCTGGGCCCGAGGTCGCCTCCTTTTCTTTGGTCTTCCTTTTGGTGAGTCCACCTTCCTTTGCTTTTTCCTTTTGATTCCATTGTCATTTCCTTTAATATGTCTAGCCTTAGCTTAGATAGTCTTCTAGATGGGAGCGGTGAGTCCATTTGGGCCGAGGTGGGTACCTCGGCTCAGACCGTGGATCCTTGTCCTACCAAGGTGGTCACTTCGGAACAGGATGTGGTCCTCAGTCTGCCCGAGGTGGATTCACCTCGGCAGGAGCGAGAAGCTTATGGTAAATCGGCTTCCACCTCACACCGAGGTTGGCTGCCAGACAACTTCGGTCGGTCGATAATGATGGCGGATGGGCTCCTAGCCTTAGTAGCCTGGTACAGACTCCCTAATGACCTTGTGTATAGCATACCCATAGGAAACTTTCCTTGGGATCATGATCACAACGAGATCGTGTTCTTCGAGGAGCAGCTCGTAGCCGGTCTGTGTCTTCCACTTCACCTTCTTATAATCGAGATCGTTAAATTCTTTAACATTACCATAAACCAACTACACCCGAAATTTATCCGTAATATTGCATGGACCATTTCTCTTTTCCATGATTACAACCGTCCCCTTGACCTCGACGTCTTTTCTTCGATCCTTTCCATTAAGAAAAACTCATCTTGCGTTCTGCCCAAACACAGGCGAACTTACTACTTGTCTCCTCGTCCCAAGTACAAATTGTTGCATGAGCTCCCTAATAAGGTCTTGGCCTAGAAGAGGCGTTACTTCGTGGTCCACATCACCGAGGGGTGGCCCTTCCCAACTCACTGGAGGGCAGCCATCCAGGACCCCAGCGTTAGACTGGACCTGAAGACAAGGGAGGAGGTCCGATCTTGGGCGGAGCTCGGCCTGAAGTTTGAAAACTTCGTGATTGAGGAGAAGGTCGTGCAAGTCGGCCTAAGTCCTCTTGGTAGGTCGCTACTTGCTGCACTTTTTCTATTCGTTTTACTTCGGTACTGTATTTGACTTAGCTCATTTTTTATTGTAGCTGCCATGGACGACATCCTTGCTGATGAGCTCTTCGGGAGCATGAAGAAGAGGAAGAAGAAGAAGAAAGCCTCCAAAAAGGCTCGCGTCGAGGCTGAAGCAGCCACAACTGAGGTTGCCATTCCTGAGCCCGAGCACCCACCAGTCGCCGAGCAGCCTCCTGTAATCGATCTGGTCGAGGAGGACTCGGGCAAGGCCACCCCACCCCGCATACCCGAGGAGGCTACGTCTTTAGAGCTCGTCCCAGCGACCACCACTTCTTCGGGCAGCGATGCTCCAGTTCGAAGCATTTTTACTCCGAAGTTCGACCTTCTCAAGAGCAAGGACGCGATGTTCACTGAGGAGACCGCTCATTGGGCCGACTTTCCAGTTGCTCAGTTCGGGGCCCGAGCGGCCACACACTATATTGTGGTATGCTCTTGAACTTATATTTCAAATTGTTACTTAAATTTTTTGTATACTAATACTCATTTTCTTCTCTTGGCAGGTGAACTCCTCCATCCACACCTTGGCTTACCAGTCCGAGGTGAACCTAAAGCGGGCTCTCGAAGCCGAGGAGTCTTCCCAAAATGCCCACGTCGAACTGAACTTAGCTCGCAACGAAATCAACCAACTGAAGAACGATGCACGAGCTAAGAGGGAGCTGCTAACTCTGCTGATGTTAGAGAAGAAAGAGCTCGAAGAGCATGAAATGACATTGAAGAGGGAGATTGAAAACCTCGAGGCTCATGTGAAGGAATGAACCAAACTCTTGCTTCAGGCGATGGGGGAGGCCAAGGTTAAGGCAGTTGAGGAGTACAAGTCCTCGATGGACCTTTGGGAAAGGTTGGTCAAGGAAGGGACAGCGAGCTACCGCAAGGGGTTCAAGCTCAGCAGGTGGTTGACCCGGCATGAATTTCGCCACCTTGATCTCAGTGCCATCATCACGCCGAAGATCATCAAGGAGATGGCCATTGAAGCTGCCAAGGATCCGGACTCTGAAGCAGAAAGTGATGACAACCTGCTTGATGACGAGGGAGAGGAGACCGGTGTTGCCGAGGACCATATGGAGACAGATCCTCCTACTGAAGTCTTCACTAAGGATGAAGATCCCCAAACAGATTGAAGCCTCTTTTCTTGGACCCCCCCTTTTGTAATGCTCAATGTTCCGAGCCTCCGAGCTCTGTTAATTCTCTTCTCTTTTTTTTTTTTTGTACTTGAAGTTCTTTGTCAATGAAATACAAGTGTTTTGCAATCTTTGTGTGCAATTTTTTCTAAGTGTAGATTACTCCCAATTTGGCAAGCTAAACCAAATAGGAGTGAAATTTTTTCTAAGTATAGATTACTCCTGATCTAGCGAGCTAAACCAAATAGGAGTGAAATTTTTCTAAGTGTAGATTACTCCCGAGCTGGAGAGCTCGACACTAGTAGGAATAATCTAATTTTCATTGTATGCCAGGGTGAACAGATACTGTAGGGTACATACCCGACCTGTCTGTGCCTGGGTCACTTTACTTTGCCCATGCCAAAGCGACTGGGTTTTAAATTGCCTATGCCGAAGAGGTGACTAGGACTTTTATCGTGCCGAGGTCTGTTATCTGCTCGGCACCATAGCCCTTAGGCTTCTGGGAGTGACTTATGATCCTCTCTCCATTTCGTCATCTATTTAACCAGTTTGGTGATTTCACGAGTGACTTATACTTGGAGTTGTGGACTCATACATAGTACCTTCTTAAGTTGTCGATGTTCCATGCTTGAGGTACTAGCTTCCCTTCCAAAGTTTCAAGATCATATGCTCCTTCCTCGTACACCCGTCTTATATGGTACGAACCTTCCCAGTTCGGTCTGAGCTTACCCACGCCGGACTCAGGTACTATAACTTTCCATAGGACTAGATTGCCAATACGAAACTGCCGCTTCTTGATCCGGGCGTTATAGTACCGAGCTACTTTCTACTGGTATGTCGTAGTCCGAATGTAGGCCAGGTCTCATACCTTCTCTACAAGGTCCAGGTTGGTACGGAGCTCGTCATTATTTGCTTCCTCATTATAAGCCTCAAGTTGCAATGTGGGCACTTCGATTTCTGCTAGGATCACTGCCTCTGTACCATATGTGAGGTTAAAGGGGGTCTCACCCGTCGCTGTCTTGATGGTAGTCCGGTAGGCCCAAAGAACGCTGGGTAGCTCGTCCACCCACAACCCTTTAGCTCGTGCAGGACGAGCTTTCAGGCCGCGGAGGATAGCTCTGTTCGTTACTTCGGCTTGCTCGTTTTCTTGTGGATGTGCTACCGAAGTGAAGTTCTGCTCAATCCCCATTTCAGCACACCAGTTCTAGAATTTAATATCTTCAAATTGCTTCCCGTTATCCGAAATCAAGATTTTGGAAAGTCCGAAATGACATACGATGTTTTTCAAAAGAAATTTTGCATGTTCCGGGCTGTAATGCTTACTAGTGGTTCGGCTTCCACCCACTTCGTGAAGTAGTCTACCGCCACGACAAAAAACTTCCTCTGTCCGGTTACCGGCGGAAATGGACCAATGATGTCGATTCCCCACTGCTTAAAGGGCCACGGGATAGTAAGATACTTTAAATCGATAGCAGGATGATGGAGGATGTTGGCATGCCTTTGACATCTGTCGCATTTCTTGACGAGTTCAAATGCGTCTGTTTTCGTTGTGGGCCAATAGTAGCCCTGCCTTAATGCCTTTTGGGCAAGGGCCCTACCCTCCAGGTGTCCTCCGCATAGACCTTCATGGATATTGTAAAGTACAAGCTCAGCTTCCTTAATGCCTTAGGGAAGTGTGAATGATCTCCTGTACAACCGTCCGTCTATGAGGGCATACTTGGCCGATTGTCGCTCTACCCTCCGAGCTGCATTGCATTCTACAAGTAGGGTCCCGTGGAGCAGATAATCAATGAGTGGGTCAATCCAGCTCAGTTCCACTTGCAACATGGGAGCGATCTCTTCTACCCCCCTGAGAATGCTGGGCCGAGGTAGGTCCTCTATATACACAATTCGCATAGTTTTGGCACTTGTACTTGCTAGTCGTGATAGGGCGTCGACCTCGGCATTCTTAGACCTTGAGATTTTTCTAATGAAGTAGGAATGAAAGCTCGACAGGATCTCTCTAACTTTGGTTAAGTAGGATGCCATGGTCGAGTCACGAGCTTCGTAGTCACCATTGACTTGGTTAACTACCAGTTGAGAGTCACTACAGACGATGAGGTGCTTCGTTCCCATCTCCTTTGCTAAGTTAAGCCTGGTAATTAGCGCCTCATACTCCGCCTCGTTGTTCGATGCCTCGAATCCAAATCAGAGAGCATACTCCAGCTTCACCTCGCTCGGGCCATACAGTATCAGTCCCGCTCCGCTTCCTCGCTGGGTAGATGAGCCATCGACATGGAGGATTTAGGGCTCCTTGTCCTAGGTCGGTACTGCTACGACCGGGACCGGTGCCGCATTGGTTGATGCCTCCGACGTGTGAGCGGGCTCAGTCAGTTCAGGGGCTGGTGTGCTAAACGTGCATTCTGCTACGAAGTCTGCCAAGACTTGGGCTTTGATCGCTGGTCGTGGCTTGAACCGGAGGTTGTATTCACTGAGCTTGATGGACCACTTCGTCAACCTCCCGGACACCTTGGGTTTATGTGGGATGTGCCTCAGAGGTCTATCCGTAAGGACAACAATGGTATGGGCTTGGAAGTAGGGGCATAATTTTCGAGCTGCTACCACTAGCGCATACGCCAACTTCTTGATGTCAGGGTATCTGGTCTCTGTGTCCTGTAGTACCTTACTTACATAGTAGACGGGCCGTTGAACCCGGTCTACCTCCCTAATTAGTACCGAGCTGAGTACCCCGTTTCTCGCGGAGAGGTACAACTTCAAAACATCACCTTCCTTAGGTCGGGTTAAAACTGGGGTGGTACTTAGATATCTTTTGAGCTCGTCAAACACGAGCTGACATTGTTCAATCCATTCGAAAGTCTCATTCCTTTTAATGGCTTTAAAGAAGGGGAGGCATCGACCTGCCGACTTGGACATGAACTGGCTTAGGGCTACTACCCGGCTAGTCAGCCTCTGGACTTCTTTTATTTTCCAAGGTGGACTCATGTCCATAATTGCCTTTATCTTTTCTGGGTTGGCTTCGATACCACGCCGGTTGACTATGTAGCCTAAAAATTTTTCCAAAGTGATTCCGAAGACACACTTATTCGGATTTAATTTCATATTATATTTTCTTAAAATTTGGAAAACAACGTATAAATCATTAATTAAAGATTCAGAGAACTAGGTCTTTACAACCATGTCGTCAACATAATACTCCACTTTATTTTCAATCAAAGACTCAATTATAAGTCGCTGGAAGGTTTCTCCAGCGCTTTTCAAACCAAAGGGCATTACTTTATAGCAGTATAGCCCTAGTTCGGTTACAAAGGCAGTTTTGTCTTGGTCAGTCATGTCCATCCTAATCTAACTATTGCCGGAGTAGGCGTCCATAAAACTCAGCAACTCGTGCCCTGAGGTTGCATATACCAGGCGGTCAATTCTGGGTAGGGGAAGCAATCCTTTGGGCAGGTTCTATTCAGGTAGGTGTAATCGACCCACATGCGCCACTTGCCATTGGCTTTCTTCACGAGCACCGGGTTTGCAACCTAGCTCGAGTAATGGACCTCCCTGATAAAGTCTGCTGCGAGGAGCATCCCGACCTCCTCATCGACTACCCTCCACCGTTCGGGGGCGAGGTTGCGTTTTCTTTGTCGGACTGGCCTAACTAAAGGGTCCACATCCAGTTTGTGAGTTACGACACGAGGGTCAATTCCGGGCATTTCTATTGCAGACCAGGGAAAAATGTCTAAATTGTTAAGTAGAAAACTTACTAGTTTATTTCATAGCGGTTCAATTACGAGTGCTCCGATCCGGAGAGTCTTAGTCGGTTCGGTCTCGGACACTGGTATGTGGACCGTCTCTTCCATCGGGGCAGCTCGCTCCTCACTGTAGTCTGCCGGTCGTTCCAGTTTGACGTCCTCTGCTATCTTTGCTTTTTTTTAAGAGTAGCCACATAACACCTCGAGGACTCGAGTTGGTCGCCTTGTACTACTCTCACTCCGTAATCTGTTGGAAACTTCATCGTGAGGTAGTAGGTCGACAATATTGCGCGTAAAACATGCGTAATAGGCCGACCTATGATTACATTATACGGGGATGGGGTAGTAACCACTAGGAATGTGTGCTCGATCCGGACAATATTTGGCCGTGTACCCCCGCGTACCGCCGCGTACCCCTGCCTCCGCGTACCCCCGCCTTCTTTTCCGCTGAACCCTACTAGTGGGGCGTCTACCGGCGTTAGGTCACTCTGTTGTAATTGTAGCTTGTCAAAGGTTTCCTTGAAGAGGATATCTGTCGAACTACCTGGATCCACCAAGATCCGCCTTACTTCAAAGTCATTGATGACCATCTTCATGATCAGGGCGTCATCATGAGGATACTAGATCCCGAGGGCATCGTCCTCGATAAAGTAGATCGGTTCTTTGATTCGAGGTCGTTTGGTTGGGTTCTTTGCTTCGTGCTTTAGCTCTCGGCATGATGTTCTCCCAGCCGCCACCGTGCACCCTGCTACAATAGATCCCCGGTGATCATATTAATCACTCCGCGGATTGGTCTCTCTTCTGGTAGTGGGCGAGGTGGCTGTTCGTTCTGTCTGCTACTCTTTGGGGCGTCTTTTTTCTGATCTCCCTGTCGGTTCCCCTGTTCCTTTTCTTTGTGTAGAATGTACTTTTTCAAGTACCCACGATGAATCAACTCTTCAATTTCATCGCGAAGGTTTCTACAGTTTTTTGTGCTATGACCATAGTCCCGATGAAAGTGACAATAGACGTTCGGGTTCCTAGTCATTGGATCTCCGTTGAGTCTGGATCGCCATCTGACGATAGGGGAATCCTTTATTGCCATTAAGATCTCTCCTCGCTTCGTGTTCAAAGGGGTGTAGTTCATCCTCTCGACTGGAGGGGTCCTGGAACACCGACCCGACCTGTAACTTTGCGAGGGGGATTTTCTTCTCGAGCTCGGGGGTTTGCTTCTTCGCTTGGGGGACTTACTTTTCTTTCTTTTCTTTTTGCTCGTCCCCCCCTCTTCCTCCCTCTCCCTTTTGTCTCCTGGTTGGTTGTCAATTTTCTAGTTTATTTTCTCTTCAGTGCTAATAAACTGGTCTGCCAACTGGAGGAACTCGGTGATGTTTTTTGGTTTGTTGGCTACAACGTGTAGGTTGAACTCTTTATGGGTGATGCCTTTGCATGCTGCGGTGAGACGTACTGTTGGGTCAAGGTCCGATATCTGTAGGCATGTCTCGTTGAAGTGTTTGATATAGCTGCGGATTGACTCTCCCTCCCTTTGCACCACGCTCAGAAGGCTCTTCTGTGACTTCGGGCACTTCTTACTAGTGATGAAGTGGGCTGTGAACATGTCTGTGAATCACACCCAACTTCCGATGGAAGCCGGCACCAGGTTTCTATACCAGGTCCGAGCTACTCCTTTGAACGTGGTGAAGAAAGCCACGCACGTACAAGCCTCATCGGCCCCAATGAGGCGCATTTGGTACTGGAATGTGTCCACATGATCATTAAGATCAAATGAGCCATCGTACTTGTCTAGCGGTGGGACCTTGAAATCTTTCGGCATCGGGGCTGCTAGGAGTTCGGGTGTCAAGGGAGAAGGCCGGCTCAAAAGAGTAGGCGTTGTTCCTGTGGCCACCGAGCTCACCTCCTCTCTTTCCCGACCTTGGTCAGCCGGATGGTTGGGCTTTACTGCTGGATCATTTCTTGTTGAAGAACGACGAGTTTTGCGACATCGCCGCCACTGCTTTTTTGGTGGAGCGACATTTGTACTGTCGGCCTCCGTGTTGTTAGGCACTTTGATCTTACTTCGAGTAGTAGGGCGAGCTGGTTCAGAGATTCTTCTCACCACTTCCTCTTCGTCACGTGTTTGATGCTGGATGTTGCGAGGAACTGAGGGGTCTCTCTTGGAGCCCGCATCTCGGACCTCGGATCGTTGCTCTACATGGGAAATTTGCCGGTTGTGCCTCTCGAGCTGGCTGCGTTCGGGTCTATTCCTTGGGCTTTCTCTTCGAGAAGCAGGGGGAGTACATCGGTCACCTACAACACCCCGGGGCGGGGTTCACCCCGAATTGGGGGCCAGTACTTGTGATGTTCTCTCCCTCCGAGGCGGGGACTGGCGCTGGTTGTTCATCGGCTGGTTTGGCTGCAGTGATGGGAACTGCTGCTGATATTGTTGATAAAAGTAATATTGCTAGAACTGATGAATCTGCTGCATCTGAAGTTGCATTGTTCGGACGCTCTAGATGAGGTCGCTGAACTGGGAGTGTCCAATCCTAAGGGGAATCAAGGAAGACTCCGAGAATGTGGCGCTCACCTGGGGGAGTGGGACACTCACCTGTTGGGCAGCGTGGGGTGTGGACAGTGATGGGACTCCAGATATGGTCAGAGGAATGGTGAATTGGCCGATTGTCACCAAGGGTCCTTGGGGAGCGACTATCTCCTGCTCTTGCCCCCCCAGTGATGTTCATGTTACCCTTACCGTTGTGGTCGGAAGATGCCATTGAGGTTGAGACTAAATTTGAAACTGTAAAGAAATTGGGATCACCTTTCGATCGTGGTCCTACAGACGGCGCCAATTGATGATGCACGATCTGGAAGCTCCTAGCTAGAGTATGATCTGGACCTTAGTCGTGTAGCGAGCTGGACCAAGCTGCAAGACAGAGGATTAGAGCTCCCGGGGCGGTTAACCCAGTGAGGTCGCTCCGATGCTTAAGTTAGTACTGTGTCGTGATTGAGAGCTAGAATCTGAGTGCTAGAAAGCTTGGATGCAAGTAATCGCGCATACTTGGACCATGGAGGGGTTGATGCCTTTATATAGCTGAGTTATTGCGGGTTTCTTGGAACAGTTCCGAGATTTGCAACCTGAATGGACGAGATCCGTTTCCGCTTTAGTCGGGGAGTAACGTATCAGCCAATGAACTTCATTATCGCCGCCCGATTTGGACGGGGAGAAGATAAGGCTTGCCATTATACGGTATGATCCCGCAATATTCGAAGTCTACTGGGAAGCTAATGGGATTTATTACGTGTCACTTCGGTTCCTGGGCCCCGAACTCGATTAGCCGCCGAGGTGGTGTTACGCCGAGGTGGCTTTATGCCAAAGTGACTTTATGCTGAAATGACTTTATGCCGAAGTGAGTTTACGCTGAGCTCCGCATACCGCTGACTGAGTTTCCCTTACTGAGTTGTCATCCTACATGTAGATCGCGTCTAGGTGACTTTTATTTACTAGATTGTGCCAAATTACTCCTCATCAATATTAAATGGTGGGTCCAGATGGTCCATATGATAGGACGATTGAAAAACTGGGAGGAGCCCCATCCGCATTTTATTCTTTTCAAAATTCAAATGCATGCATGTATTATCCTTTGCAAGCCAACCCAAGTACCTAGCCACCCTCTGCATATGATTTTGATTTGTAAGAATGCTAGTAACAAGCTTGCTCTTTTCAACATCAGATTTCTTTCTTTCAGTAGACAAGATACATGAAACCCTTACTTTTTAAAATTAAAAATATATTGCTTTGTCTTCGCCTGCATCCTCCTATCTTTGAATGTGAAGGTATCATTGTTATTTGTTTCTCTATTTGCTCTTTCTAATGCTATTAAATATAGTTTCATCTTCAAAATAAAATTTTTTTGGGCTGTGTTTGGACTATCCAACCAACTACGTCTGTTTTTGGCAGCCGCAGGCTAATTGCTCAGACATTTTCTAAAGGCATTGGAAAGTAGGTATCCGTGTTATTCCTTTCCTTGGATGAAACATATATATACTTATATAATAATAAGATTGTAGGGTGTTGAATATATAAATTTCAGTCAACAAAAGCCTGTGAAATATAAAAAAAAAAATCACTGTACTTCATTTCTAATAGGCATCGGAAAGTAGATATTGCTGTACTTGGTTAGTTGACTTCATATACGTACAAATCCATGCTCCTACGTAGCTAGAATATATTGGAAGAACAATGGCATTTGTTGTTCGTGATGACAGATGAGTTTTCTTTTTCATTACAGGATGAAGATGAAGAATGTACAAAGGAGTATAAGCTAAGTTACTGTAACGTCAGATGAGGTATCATCCGGCACTGAAGTGATTGGCTTCTCACTTTCCAGTCCTTTCCAAGAGGTTCCGAAGGAGATCTCACCATCAAAGGGTTCTCTCGCGATGGTTTTATTTTCGACCGTCTCCTCAATAATTTCAATGGTCGAAGAGTTCTCAACTCCAGGGGAAAGGAGATTCTTATGTTGCACTTGGTCTTCACTGAATTCTGGGCGAGGACTTGTGACAGAAGGGGAAGGTAGGTGTTCATATGGAGGACTAGGCTCTTGCACATCAGAAAATGAACTTTCTGTGACGTTAGTAGGATAGGGTTCCGATGAGATGGATATGTTCCTGGACAGACTTCGCCTTGCTTGGTTTTGCCAGTGTCTGAGACCCTTGGAGACGCTTTCAGTGAATACTGCTGCTTTCATGCTTGAACCCATCTATTCAATGGCAGGCAGGCAGAGGAGTTTGATCAGTAAAAAAAATCAATGTATTATATCACATATGCAGCTGCAGGAGAGTGGCCATAGAGAGCTCAGACACACTCCCGCGCGCTCTGGATTAATTAGAAGGATTTGGGTTTGGGTTTACCTGTGTGACAAGTGCATATAGCGGGAGGGTCACGTATCCACAGAGTAACTGAACAATCACGCCCATGGCAATCCTTATGGTGATGTCTTCTGTCTTCCGGTGGAAACAAGATCTTAAACCAAACTCGTACTGTTTTAGGCACTGTAGTCAGCCATTGGATCCATAAAAATCTCTTAAGCTTTTTTACCAACCTCAGATACCTACCCATGTCCAAGTGAAGAATGCCAGTTGAAATGAGTTCTGCAACGAGGTCCGACAAGTTTGTTTAATTAGCATCTACTCGTATATCTACACAGCAGCTGGATGATATGGATGTGCAAAGACGATGGGACTAATTTGGCTTTGATAAGCATTTCCAGTATCAAAAGACATGAGTTAATCTATTATATTCCTTTCTGATTGTTAAGGTTGTTCATTCAGTGAAGACTGCAGATTGAAGGTAATCTTTTGCATTTATTTGTTCTCTTTTGTTTTGGATTGTTTGTACATTGTTTAATTTCCGAATTTTGTATTTATTCCTTACAGTATCTAGGTCCTCTCTCTCCATATATAGAAAGTATAACTAAAACTGTAAATTTAAAATTACAGATAGATGCATGGACAAATTACGTACAATGAATATTATTCATTATGATTATGTATCCTAACAAGGATTAATTGAGGCCACTTTCATCAGTTGCATTGCTACAGTAATGGCAGTGATATTTACCTGGAATAAGATGAAATGGATGAGATAGAGAAGCCATTGTGGTCGACCAAACCAGAAGAGGTCATCATTGGGCTTCACAAGAAAGGTCCCCTGAACCACGGTCGACTTGTTAGGACTCTCCAGATACATTTTGGTGATGATAACTTGTAACTTTGTCCCAATTACCAGAACCATCTGCAACAGAAAATTCACAGACAAACGATGGGAAGAAGTTATTCTTAGTGTCCGGCTTCTGTTATATAAAACCAAGAGTTGGGTTCACAACCTTACCATTAGAGGTACAAAGGGTAGCCAAAAATAGTTATAAAATTCTGCAAATATTAAAGGAGCTTTTGTGAGCAACCAGAGTCATTTCTGACCAAGAAGATAAAGTAATATTGCCGCATTATTTCTAAGATTTTAATTGATAGAAAGTCTAATACCATGTGCACTGAAAAAGATGAAGAATATGGAGAAGATCCAGATCCAAAAGCTGCAATATAATAGCCATGCAAGAAATTAGAGGACTCTGAAATCCAGTTCCACCCTCAGCAATCTCATATCACATGCAAGTGACTTTTACCTGATTCCCACCACCTTTTCAAAATCATGGTCGAAAGCTGTATTAAGGAATTTCCGGAAGTCGAAGTCACTGCCCTCAGCAATATTGTGGGCCTTAGTAATTCAACCAAGAAAAAATGCACTAGTTAATAGTCAGGAGTGTGTCTGGATTTGGTTTTTATTGTAAACTATTTGATTCAGGCATTCCTTCAGTTCAAGACTAGACTGGGGTCTGCAACAGGACACTCACTCAGCATCTCATATTGAACACAATGTTTGGTTTTAGACTCCATCCACTTGGTACCACCATTAGTGGAACCTGTGTAAGGAATTTCAGGTTTAAACCATATCCATTCTAATATATAGACTCAGTCCAAGATTGACTGAGATGTACAGGCTTATGTGTCCTGGTCAAATGCTGATACTAGAAACTTTTATGGCCTTGTCTTTCAAATGGAAAATGGTTGCTTAATAAACTTGCATTATTACTTCATTAGACAATAAACAATACAAAAAGCTTTCACTAAGTTTGGCAATAGCTGTGTTCATGGGCTGGATTAGCCTGGCTAGTTAGCATGAGAAGACATATTTGGGCTTCATGTTGATATTACTTTAACCCATTTCAGCGTTAGGACTTAGATTAAAGCCCAGGCTTGGTGGTTAGCTCAAGTTTTCAACTCAAGTTGTATATAGTCACTGATTAGAGGGAAATAGATAGGTTGGGGCAGTCATGAAGATTTGCTCAGTCTACGTGTACATCAGTAATTGACAGTTAGATGGGGTAGTCTTACCACAATAAACCCGTTACGGAGAGTGAAGTAATCCGCCTTAGTAACCGAGCCACTGAACTGCCTAAGGACACAAACCTAAAAAAAAAGGGAAAAAAAAAACTTAATAAAATTAATAGAGAAGATCCGAACCTCTTTGTTAATATGACTAAAGAGAATTTTTGGCTGTCATCTTGCTTGCTAAGGCACTTAAATGGCACTGAATGAAAGTCTAATTGGTTTAGCTTTTGTGATTTATTTTCTGTCGAGACAAAGCTCTTTCACATGCGATGCTTTACGACAGCAATCCCCTAGCACAGAAGCACTTCCCAAAGGCTTATGCAAATGCACTAGAGCTAGCCCTAGTGTGAAAAAATGACTTAAGTCGCTGAGAATTTAAGGCACTTACGAGCCAAAGCATAAGAGGATTGTCACTCCAAAATTTTAGATGGCGTCGTCCGAATGATGTGTCACGGGTGAGCCTGAACCTCCGCGGATCTATATTCACCATGAATCATTAGAAGAAGAAGAAGAAGAAAAAGAAGAAGAAGAAGAAGAAGGAAAGACTTTTCAATATAGCAAGGTACCGTTAGCGATTTGATACTCAAGGGTCTTCGTCTCTTCTTCCCAGGCTTTCCATTTGCTCATCTGAATATAAAACAAAGGTGGGAAAAGGGTCACAAAAAAGAACCAGAAAAAACAAAACCCTTCTTTGTTCATTGACTTGTTAAGCACCCTGCTGGCTTCTGCCTTATTTTCAAGAGTGTTAAATTGACATAGAAGCTGAGTGGACATGTGTTCATTAACGTATTAGGCGTGTCTTTGTCCCCCTTTTTTTCTCTTCTCGGAGTAGGGGCTGTGGAAGCTTATATATAGTTCCATGAGTCAACTTGCATGTGGTTTGGCATTTGGGCCATCTATTGATGCATATAGGGCCGCTAGCTCCATTCTGGGGGAAAAGATACATAGAGAAGATAGTCTCAATCAGGAGAACCTGAACTTGATTAAGATTATCTGCTTTCTGACCTGGGGTATGGGAAATACAAAAGGTATAGGTGATGACTTGAACAAAATGTTCATATATTTGCAATCCAAATCGAACCAAAAGAGGGGTGTACAGTTATTAATTCTCATCACCTTGCCGATGACCCAGCAGTTGAGATGGTCACTCGGCATCACTTCCTTAGTGAAGAGGCGGGATGGACCTCGTAGAACTGCAGGCTCTCCGTGGTCTAGCCAGTTGGCCTCATGTATACACCCTGCTCTGTAACCTCTGCTAACAGACTAACCCAAAACATTCAGATACCAAAAGGAATCACCTTAAAATCAAAATATTTCATTGAAATCTCTCTCTCTCTCTCTCTCTATTTTTTTTAGTAGTGGTCAATACGAAAAAATCATTTTAGAAGGTGCCAGTTATTGGCTCACTGGTAAAATCTGCACAGCTGATTGTAGCTGATGAGAACTGAGATCATTTCCCTCCTTCATCAGGGTTTGGGTTGTTCTGGGGCTACCCCTTTGTAGCCCATTTCCCTACTAGCACACAAATTAGTCATTTTGACATCACCCATGACGCAGATACGTACTAAAGATTCATTCCCTCAAGATTACTGAAAACATTGCATTTACCTTGGCCATTCCTAGAAACATGGTTAGAACACAGTATAGAACATGAAACACCGCCAACACAAAGATGAAGATGTGCAGTTGCTTGATACCTTCCTTTGATATTAGCGAAACCATTCCCTGCACCAATCATATCAATCAAAACAAATGCATGCTCAGCATCTCATCAATCCTCCAACCAGAAAAAAAGGTAAGTAGCTAGCTAGAATAAAATAAACTAAGCTTACTAAACTAAACAAACAGGTAGGTATCTTAGATTCGATGTTCTGTGTAATTTACTCTTCTATCTTCTCATGCCTTAATTAATAGCTTTTTTACTTCCTTCGGGGGAAACACATTAATAATTTTAGTTGAAAAATAATATTCATATTGATTCCAGTTGGGGATGGCTCCTCACCTTCGCCTTGCAGTTTTCATCTCCGCCTGTGATTTCACTTTGATGGCCAGTTGTAAGTGTTCCGTTGGATCCCAGGATTTCAGTAGCGGAGGAAAAAGCAGGTTCATCATCATCGGTGTGGAAAGGGTCTTGGCAAGGAAGAAAGGAATTCCCCACTGCCTTGGTGACGCATATTTTTGATATGGGGCTTTCGGCAACGGTTAGAAGCAATGACAATAAACCCAGAATCATCAATTCTACATTAACAGAAAATCAATTAATGTTTTTAGCCAATTACCAAAATATAGGTAGGTGGCCATGTCATACAAAGTACATACATATATATGTATCTGATCAGAGAGAGAGAGAGAGAGAGAGAGAGAGAGAGAGTCACCAGTCTTGATCTTCCCAAAAGCATGGCTTAGCGACTTTCTTTTCCTTCTTTTGAGAGCCTGAAATATGAAGTTGAGATCATTTGTGTAAGCTTGAAAACATGTCTGAGTTGAGTATATACAGTGTATGACAGAAAACAAACATATATGATATATATCTTCATTAATTAGTACATACAAAAGACAGTTAGTTGTATGCATTGGCGTTAATATACCTTGGTGAGAAGGCGAATGGCACCCTCTATGAGGACAGAAAGGAGGGTGAGAGCCAAACAGACGATCGAAAGAGCCCATGATGGTGTCTCCTCAAGGGAACGTTCCATGACGATATATCCTCTAGATCTCTCTTCTTGATTTTCTCTTTGTGATTATGTGTGTTCTGTAATAACAGGAGAAGCTAGCATTCTTTATATATACGTAGGAATGTTATTGTGAAAAGCCGGATGGATTTGTTTAACACGTCACCTTCTCTGACCCTTTGGCACTTCACCAGCACAACCTCCATCCGTCGAAGAAGCTGGAAATTAAGAAAATATACCAAGTATTTAGCCATCTTACCCACTACTCAATGTTCATGAAGTGGAGCAACATTAACCATTTTGACAGGGAGAGGCTTTGCAAACTGACCAATCTCAACTCTCGATCAATCCATTAAAATTAAAATTGATAATATATAGTTTTATATATTTTTTTCTAAAGAGACCGTACGTGTTGGGTCAATCTAATATTACTGATCAGTACGTGTAGATTGAACCCTCAAGATAAGTGATCAGAAATGACAACTTGAACCCTCTGGTGTTGATACTTTGGATTTTGATGAAGAGAGGAAATTAAGGCTGTTCAATTCCTCAATACCTAAGCTGGCTGCAATAACCATGCTCGCATGCAGAATTAAAGCCCCCAACACAGCCTATGAATTATCACTTGACAGTATATTCAACAAAGTTAAATTGCTCAGAAGATAATAACTTTATGTAGATATATAGTTCGTACTGGTTTGCGTAATAAAGATTCAAAATGTCAAACCTAGCTAGCTAATGGAGAGAAAAAGAAGGAATAGAAAAAGTCAATATCCCTATCAATATGTAATGCAACTTATGTGTGGGCAGCGAAGTATTATCAATTGATTAAATTAATAAAGACTATAGTTTGGAATCTAACCATCAATAAAACATGTAATTGGTGGCCTATTTAATTAAATTACTCTTATTTATTGTCGTAACCAAATTTGATGTTGGTAGAGATGATTATTTAATTTATTAGTATAGTTTTCTTAAGCAAGACTAATGGAGGCCGGGTTTAATGAAACAGACAAGTGAGTAGTGGATTTAGATTTATTTTAAAGGAAAAATGAATGGATGACTTTGGCCAATGGTTAGCCTATTCATCACGGCTCCGTTGAATCCGCTCTCACCGCTCACCGCACACTGGGGGAACAAATATATATCATAATGTAGGAAAAAAACCAGAGACTTACGCTAGACGGGGAGAAGAGAAAGCCACGACGGGCCCACCCCCATGTGTGAGACATGTTAAGTCAATGCCTGTACGGTTCCATTCGAATCTGTACTTGCTCTTATTTATATCGCCAAAAGGTTTTGGTTGCTTGTTTATGCAGGATACACATCATCAATACTCCCTATAATATATATATATATATATGAATTTCTCTCTCTCTTTATATATATCAATTTCAGTCATGTTTCAGATAACCATTTGAATGGGTGGCTACAAACCATTTGGACTGAGATATATCATTCTATTTTAGTGTTTGATGCAGATGTTTAATTATATCGTTTACAATTGATTCAATGTTTGAAGACTACAGAAGTTGAAGACGATTGTTTCTTGAAAGTTGAAACAACATTTGCTAGCTATTACCGCCATACGAATGCATTAAACACCACACATGTAGAGGTGTCAATGGATCGGTTTTGGGTTGGATCTGTCTAAATCAGAATCAATTTGTATAGAGTAGATGGACCAATAATACATATTGAGTTAGACCTGCAGTGGAGCTTTAATGGCCTAAAGACCTGATTCATTTGTAATGGATTTATTTGAACGTATCGGATTGAACCACCAATATCAATAAGAATATAGGCTCCAATGGATCAATCTTGGGTTAGAATCAATCTAAATTAAAACCATTTTGAACAGATACACAGTTCAGACATTGAATGGGACTGGTTCAAAATATTCATTGCATTGGATTGGACATGATCCATCTGCAATGGAGTCATATTGGATCAAATCGGATTAAAGCAAATTCAGTCCAATTAACACCCCTAAAACAACTAACAGTGTTATTAAAACAATACTAATTAAAGATTATTTTTTTAAAAATAATAACGAACACAACAAGCCACATATAATAAAATTAATAAGGTAAAATACAATAAACCCCCCTGAAATTTCTAACAATCATAAACATATCTCATATAGTTTCAAATTAGCAAAACCCTCACCTCAATTTTTGAAAAATTCACAAAAACCTCTTTTCCGTTAATAATCAAGACAAAACATATATAATTACGAAATTACCCCTAAACGTCATTTAATCAATTTGTAAAATATCATACCCTTAATCGAACAACTTATGCCTTTTATTCTCTTTGACAGAACAGACGAACGCAAACAGCGGCACTATTACTCGGAAGGACATATGTTTTGATTGTTTATGAGGTTTTTTGGTGGCACACACACACACCCCAAGGATCATATATCAACTATCTTTTTAACTACTGTTATGATTCGACTTGCCTTGGAGTTCTGTTTGTCTGAGATCGGTTACGTAGAAAGAGGTAGAAAGGTGGAAGAAAGAGAGAAAGAGAAAAGGAGAAAAGTCTAGTTCGAACTCGAAGTCAAAAAACCTTCCTCCCATTCGGCCAGACATGTGCTTTTATTATTAAAAATAGTGAAAAAGACATATGTGCCTTATTTAAGTAAGGAGCACTGGTTCAAACACAACATTACAGATTAACAACCTTAATATAAGTATAAAGACAAAAATACCTTACACTAACACTCCCCCTCGAGTTGGTCAGTATATATCATACAATCCCAGCTTGTTGCATATGTAGTCCACTTTTCCCCGACTCAACCCTTTTGTAAATAAGTCTACCCACTGGTTTCCTGTATTGACGTATGTAGTGTCTAGTACTCCATTTAGCATTTTCTCCCTCCCAAAGTGACAGTCAACCTCAATGTGCTTGGTTCTTTCATGAAACACCGGATTAAAAAAAATATGAACTGTAGCCTGACTGTCACAATAGAACTTCATTGGAGTATTGATGTTGTACCCTACCTCCTGTAGAAGGTTCCTTAGCCACATAAATTCACAAGCAGTATGTGCCATAGCTCTATATTATGCTTCTACACTACTTCTTGCCACGACTGTCTGCTTCTTACTTTTCTATGTCACCAGGTTACCACCTAGAAAAGTGCAATAGCTTGTGGTAGACCGCCTATCAGACACAAAACTGACCCATTCAGCATCAGAATACCCTTCTATTTTAAGTTTTCCACCACTTCTGTATATCAAACCACGACCCAGGGCTCCTTTTAAATACCTCACAATTCTTAGAACTGCATTCCAATGAGGAACTAGAGGTTTCTGCATGAATTGACTTACCACACTAACCGCAAATGAAATGTCTAGCCGAGTAATGGTTAGGTATTTCAGTTTACCTACAAGTCGCCGGTATTTGCTAGGGTCTTCAAACACTTCACCCATATCACTGCTTAACCTAGTATTTTTTTCCATAGGTGTTTCAGTTGGTTTAGAACCCAACAAGCCTGTTTCTTCCAGCAAATCAAGCATATATTTCCTCTGGCACAAATTAATACCATACTTAGATCTTGCTACCTCTATCCCCAAGAAATATTTCAGTTTACCAAGATACTTTGTCTGAAAATGATCCTGTAGATAAGTCTTTAGCCTGTCAATGCCCATGTTATCATTCCCGGTAATAACAATATCATCTACATACACCACCAATAGTATTTTTCCTCCCGAAGAGTCATGGCTGAATACGGAATGATCAACTTGGCACTGTTTCATACTAAACTTATTTACCATCACTGAACCTACCAAACCATGCTCGAGGAGACTGTTTAAGCCTTTATATAACCTTCTTTAATCTGCATACCTTACCATCCTCCCCCTGAGCAAAAACCATGGAGGTTGCTCCATGTAGACATCGAGTAAGTCACCATGCAAAAAGGCATTCTTGATATCAAGCTGATATAGCGACCAATCATACATAGCGGCAAGAGAGATCACAACACGAACTGACCCTATCTTAGCAACTGGTGAGAAGGTCTCTGTGTAGTCAATACCATAGGTTTGGGAGTACCTTTTTGCAACTAATCGCGCTTTCAGGCGTTCAACACTACCATCAAGGAAATACTTAACTGTATAAACCCATCTACAACCGACAGCTTGCTTCCCAGGAGGAAGAACGGTGAGGTCCCAAGTATGATTATGATGAAGGGTTGAAAGTTCTTCTTCCATCGCACGACACCACCTTGGAGAGGCAAGGCCTTCCTGGACATCTTTGGGGACAACAACTGATGATAACAAAGTGACAAACTGGCGATGGGAGGCGGAAATGTGAGTAAGTGAAAGATGACGAGAAATAGGACGAATGGTGCAAGTGCGTTTACCTTTCCGCAAGGCAATGAAAAGATCCAGATCAGATACTGGGTTCAGGTCTGGAGCTGGATCTGTCGATGGTGATGTAGCCGGAGGAGTAGTAGCTGGTACACGTGGTGTATACACTTGACGGATAGGTGGGCGTTCAGCAAGTGGTGGCACTGGAGGCAAGGACTTGGTCACGGCTGGAACAAGAGGAAGAGGAGAAGGTGATGAGGAGGAAGAAGCATCACTAGACCCCAAAAAGAAAGGAGTAGGCTCAAAGAAGGTGACATCCGCACACACAAAGGGCCATCGAGAACTAGGATGGTAACACTTATACCCTTTCTGGGTTCGAGAATAGCCAAGGAAGATGCACTTAAGAGAACGGGCGTCGAACTTGTCGTTCCCGGGGCCCAGATTATGGACGAAGTAGACACACCCAAATACCCGAGGAGAAAGAGGAAACGGAGACAAGGTGGGAAACAAGATCGTAAATGGAGAATGACCATCAAGGATGGACGTGGGCATCCAATTAATCAGAAAGCAAGAGGTAAGAATCGCATCACTCCAAAAGGGTTTGGGAACATTCATGTGATGCATGAGGGATCGTGCTGTTTCCAAGAAATGGTGGTTTTTTCTCTCAGCCACTCCATTTTGTTGTGGGGTGTAGGTACATGAGGTCTGATGTATAATGCCATGTTGATCCAAGTATTCTTGAAATGATGAAGATAAATATTCACGACCATTATCAGAACGAAAAATTTTAATGTGAATACCAAATTGATTACGAATCTCAACATAAAATTTCTGAAAGATGGTAAACAATTCACTTCTTTCTTTCATTAAGTAGAACCACGTCATTCTTGAAAAATCATCTACAAAAATGACAAAATATCTATATCCATTATACGACATCACTTTATAAGGACCCCAAACATCGGAGTGAATCAAAGAAAAATGACTTGATACACGGTTATCAACCCTAGGACTAAAGGGAACATGATGGTGTTTCCCAAACTGACACGACTCACAGTCCAAAACAAAAAGTTGACTCAAAGACGGAACCAAAGACTTCAAAACTTTCAGCGACGAATGACCAAATCGACAGTGCCACTGGAGTGGAAAAAGAGATAACTGGAGAGATGTTGAAGATCTTCCACCACTGTCAAGGTAATGCAGTCCACCAGATTCATGCCCTCCACTAATCTTCATCCCCGTCTTGATATCCTGAAAAACACACATAGAAGGATAAAAGGTAATGGAACAATTAAGTGACTTGGTCAACTTATTAATAGACATAAGATTAAAAGGCAATTTAGGAGCATACAAAACTGAGGATAGGGATACAGGGTCTAGGTCAACATTACCAACACCACAAATTGAGGATGTGAAACCATTAGCAAGGGTGACAGATTGTGATGTTGAACAATGAGAGAGGGAAGAAAACACACCTGGAGTTCTAGTCATGTGATCGGAGGCTCCAGAGTCAATGATCCAGGGATTGGGTGTGGATGCCAAACAATCCATACTTGAGTGTGCAAAAATAGTCGTGTTCTGCTGTGATGTGGACTGTGTAAACCTCTCATACTCATCACGGGGAACACTCACCATCTCTTTCACGGGACCATCTGTGAGTGTAGGAGGTATCTGATCAGATGGACGATTCTCCTGTCTAAAATTGGAACTAGTGTCACTAGTCACGGCATGATTGGCCCAGGTTGAGGGTGGACCATGTAGATCATAGCAATAGTTAATGTCCATCCACCACAATGAGTACACCTCCTTGGACTCGAGCCACGTCCTCTACCACGGGCTCCCCTTGAATCTCTACCTTCAGTATGACTACCACCACGGTTATAAGTAAGCCCACCACCGCCACTTCGGCCATACACCAGACCACTACTATCACCATGGCCAAACTGAGCTTCCCGAGCTACACTCTAGCACCATGGCCTCTCGACACAGCAAAGGCTGATCTATCTGAGATATTAGAGTTATCAGTAGATCCAATAGAAGTGCTCCGGAGTCGAGCAAATACCTCTTCTAAAGAAGGGAGAGCTAACCCTCCTAGTATATGAGCCCATGTTTATATTCAGATTTCAGTCCCACCAAAAATCGAGTCACATCAAGCTGTTCTCTCTGTTGTTGCTGAATTTTGACATCAAAAGTGAGAGGGTGATAAACATTCAACTCATTACGGATGTTTCTCATATTGGCATAGTACTCATTAAGACTCTGATTGCCCTGTTGCAGATTAAAGTTTTCCTAATACAACTGATACACTCTGGTTGTATTGTTCTGACCTGAATACAATTTTTTAGCATGGTCACACACATCTTTGGCAGTGTCAAGAAACATGAAATTTACACTAATCCTGGGTTTCATACTATTCTATAACCACGTGATAATCTGTGCATCCTCTTGCTCCCAGTCTTCATACTCGTGAGAGTTAGTGGAGGGTTTCTCCTCTCTTATGTGTTTTACCTTCTTCTTTGCCTTCAGAAAGACTTCGACAGATTTAGCCCAAGGCACATAATTCTTTCCATTCAGTTTACTGGAGGTCATTTGAACGTTCAGGTAGTTAGTAGGCACCATCACATTAGGTTTACTATCACTGTTATTTCCCATTTTGTTATCATCGATTCCGCACACTTGTTGAATTCTGTTATCACTGAATTTTGCACACTGCACTCAACTAGATCACAGTAGTCACACTGATCTCAACACCTTTTTTTTGTTATTGCTGAGAATTGTACTCTTGACACCACAGACCCTACCCCTACGGCTACCTGAAATCTCACCACTATATGATCACAACTCTTCCTTCGAATCACCCAAAAACAACATAAACCCTAGCACACTACTGTCTGAAATCCCAGCATATGATCTGAAACATACTTCCTATTTGATTCATAACAGAAAACATGCATAGAAATCTCTTACTTTATCACTGGAAGAACAACCACACGAGCAGAAAATCAGCCCACACAAGACAGCCACTGCACCACACAAATCGGCCCTCTTTTCTTCATCGATTAGGGGAGGGCTTCTTAGAAACCACAGCAACCGACCACACAAGACACAACTGGAGGCATAGAAACCTCCAAGGGAAGAGGGCGATCACTCCTTTTCAGCCCTTTCCCTTATCTCCACTTGATAGCAGGAAGTCAAGAGAAAACCCTAGATTGGGTGCGCAGAGAACAGAAATGTAGGCAGACAGAAATCTAGGTAGATTCAAGTAGCTCTGATACCATGTCATGATTCGGCCTGCCTTGGAGTTCTGTTTGTCTGAGATCAGTTACGTAGAAAGAGGTAGAAAGGTGGAAGAAAGAGAGAAAGAGAAAAGGAGAAAAGTCTGGTTCGAACTGGAAGTCAAAAAACCTTCCTCCCATTTGGCCAGACATGTGCTTTTATTATTAAAAATAGTGGAAAAGACATATGTGCCCTTATTTAAGTAAGGAGCACTGGTTCTAACATAACATTACAGATCAACAACCTTAATATAAGTATAAAGACAAAAATACCCCTACACTAACAACTACTAAAATAATCTTCACATGAGATGGACGGTGAGAGCGACTCCTTTTTCTGATTTCATGAAAGGGGTCCCATTGCCATTGGAGAAAATATTTCAAACATGATGACAAGTGATTTTGTCAATCTTTTCGTTTGGAGGTGGGTTTATCATTTCAGTTGCTAGGAGCAACGGGATTCTAATTTCTCACTTTTTCTTCTCAATTCTAAAGAAGCAAGAAACAATAGAAGAATAAGTCAAAAAGCTAAAAGAAACCAAAACAGTTTTTTTCTTTCTCCTCTGTAACTGCAACTCCATGTGCTCACTTCCCTCTTCTCCAAATTCATGTCTATCTGTCTACAACTTTCTCCTTTAAGCCTTGTTATCCATTCACAGGGGAAACAAATAGGCTTGCTCAATGGTCTCCGGTGAAGAATGGTTGCTGGAAAATGGATGAAATATTTTGAAAAATAGAATATTCCAAGTAATAGCGCCATTGTAACTGTTAGGGTTTGCATATTCGTCTGTTCTATCAAAGAAAATAGAAAGTGTACTAAGAAGTTGCTTGATTAAGGTTAAATATGGTATTTTACAAATTGATTAGATGACGTTTAGGGGTAATTTTGTAATTATACACGTTTTCCGTCTTTGTTATTGATGGAAGAGAGGTTTTTATCGAATTTTTCAAAAATAGAATGGAGGATTTTACTAATTTGAAACTATAAGAGAGCTTTTTAAGATTGCGAGAAACTTCAAGAGAGATTTTTGTATTTTACCCAAATTAATAACAAAATGTTTGATGAATATGGCAGGATTTGCACAGCAGCCCGATAATTCATCTTGAAATCCAAAAAGGCTTAATTTCAACTTCTGCTTCCCAATGTAATATATATATATATATATATATATAGTTCGAGTATTTAAGTGATTGTGTAAGTTCAAAGGGTCGTTTGACATGAATGATTTATTGCATTGTTTTTAGTGAATAAAATATTAAGTAGGTTGTGACTTGTGAGCTCTTTTAATGACTGATGTTGAAGTTGGGTTTATTACTATATCCATGAATGTATTTTCTTAACATAATTATTTCACACTAACTAAAGGCAAAGAAAAAAAAAGTCATTCAATCCAGCAACCCCATTTCTTCTCAAATGCTGAAGTTACACTTAAACTACGTTTGGTTTGTGAAAAAAGTAGGAAAAGGAAAGGAAACTTTAAAAATTTTGTATATATTTCCCTATCATTTTTTTCCTTTTCCTACCTTTTCTTTTAAATCAAATATATTAATGACTTATTACTTTACCTTAAAGTGGGTAAATTCATTAAATGATAAAATATTTAAGGGTGTAATAATCAATCTAACTTCATTTTCTGACCATGTCCATAAAAAACTAACAATACTTCAGCTTTAATTAGTTGTTTTGCAATGCTCTATGCATGGTTCATTGACATGTATCAAAACCCATCCATATCATAGTCGAACCCCTTCTATTTTCCAATGATTAATATTTGGATCTACAGGAAATGTAAAAGGGGATGGGCTTAAATTAATTGCAATTTAACAGTATATATTGTGACCTAAGCTAAGTTGGTTAACAATAACTAGAAAAATTCCCATACAAAACACACATTGCTCTCTAGTTCAATAATAGCACCCATCATCATGGTGACATCTCCCTTTTTTTTTTTGTTTTTTTTTTTTCTCTCAAGGATTTAGGATGTATTTGTCATCTTTTATCTTCTAACTTATCTCCATATGGATAAAGAGCTAGGTTTGGTATCTTTGGATAAAGTTGGGTTCGAGGGATAATAGTGAAGGGATCCGCTGATAATATTAAAATCGAAAAATGGGTTGCCCTAAGTCTTTGGATAATGTTATATATGAAGGATGTTAGATTTTTTTTTTCTGAATTGCATTAAAGTTTAATTGAATTCAAACTCCTTCAATAAAATTCTGGTTCATCTTAAAGTAGTGGGAAAAATAGAATAATATATATTAAGGACCAGAAGTAGGAGTACAAGAAATTAACTTCAGTTTGTATGTTTTTTTTTCGAAGCCTTAAGTTTGTATGTAGATGGGTCTTCACTCCACATCTAGTAGAAAAGAAGCCCAAATACTAGTTCGAACTTGATTCCAAATTTGACAGATGACCTTGAGTACACATCACAATAAGCACAATATTTCTTCGTCCTTTCTTGTTCCGTACCGGACTTTAATTTGGTAGTGTCACCATATATCACTATTCATCTTATTTGCCTTTTTACGCTGCTATTCCAAATTCTATGTCATCGTTTTCAATCTAATCTAAATATATTTTTAGGGCTGATCTTGGACCGTCCACCTATCCGATTATATATCTCTGTCTTTTTCTTGTTTTAATGATCGAGTCATATCTCAACCCTCAAGTAACTGTTATATGATCTTGTCCATTCATTTTTGGGTCCACACCTTCACCTTCACTGACCCAACTTCTAACCATATATAAAATATATAAATGCATTTTTTTCTAACTTAGCCGAGTCAAGTGGCAAGTGCTTTGACACGTCGGCTGGGCTTTGGGCTTATGTTTTTTTTTTCTGTATCTTGGGTTATAAGTTAATAATCTTGTAGTTTGAGGTGATAGGTTCTCTCAAATGCTAGTGTGGGATTGAGTGGATTGACTTTCTTAGGTATCCAGAAAGGAAAGGACTTGACTTGTTAGGCATTCGTCGGGGTTCCAGGAAACTTCATGTGATCATGATGACTGTAACCGAGGAATGCGTTTGGATGTTGTTTATATAATGGGCTCTCAATATGTTGGGTTTGAACATGGGCTTTGAAGTGGGCTTGGTAAAGCTTCACCTATTATGTACGCATGTAGAATGGGCTTTTGGTTCAACACTGACCAGTACTGCAGTTCTCTCTCTCTCAAATCGCAAGTTTCTCTGGTGTGCTCTTCATCAAAATGAAATATCCACCAAATCAACTTGTATCCTCAAAGGAACTTTATGCACAACACCTTGATGAAACAACAACCAAAGTTATAAATTTTGGAAACTTCACCCATTTTAGACCCAAAATGAAATTTCTAAATTTTCAATAATTTTTGGTAGATTTTTTTTTTTAAATTTTAATATTTTACAATATTTCTTGTATTTACATTATTTTCTAATGATGAAATCTAAAATTTCAAGAAAGATTCCAGTTTTTCGTTGGAAATAAAATTATTATTTTTATCTTCAAAAAGAAATATTGTAAGGATTTCGTTTTGGTTAACTTAACTGAAGCTGAAATATTGGAAAATTTCTAGAAAATTTAAAGGGTAAATTTCTTAAACTACCCTTATGGTTTAGCTAATTGATTAAGTGTACTCTTACTGTTTGAAAATTGACTAACTCTACTCCTATATTTATGGTAATTGACTAATACTTCCGTTACAGGTAGCATCCATTCAGATAAAAACAAAAAAGACTATTTTATCCTTTATTCTTCTTCAAATTTTCAAAATAAAACAGATAAACCTTCCGATTAAAGAAGATTAAAGAAAAGAAGATAAATAAATCTTTCGCTCCAGGAGCCTTGTTAGCACTTCTCTCTATGCTTTTGTAATCATCCATGTGCTTCTCTCCTACCTCTCAACCGAAACAAAGGCGTCAATGATTCTTTCCCACTGATTTCTTCCCTTATTCTCCTCTATTTTCTTTAACCAGAATTGTTAATATTTTCCTTAACCAGAATCAGTTAACAACTCCAGAAGGGCATTTGGCAACAATCTGTGCGATCGTAATATCTGCAAACCAGACACTCCAAATCCAATATTCAGTCCTTTCAGTTTCAAGGGTTGAGTGGTAATACACTACCATTCGCGCACAGAATCTTTAATACCTCCATAAGCTACGCGTTCAGATGTTTCCGCCTACAAATCAGAAAAATGAATTGGAAATTTTAAGCAATAATTAAACGTGAAGAGAAGCCTACAGAATTTGAATTTGAGAGCAGAGCGGAGCAGAGGTTCTGAGAGAAATACTCTCCCTGAAGTCTGAACTGAGTTATTACTGCAATTTGGTTCCCTCTGCTACCAGCACAATTAAGAGCCGGTGTCGGAGATGCCAGTGCCGGTGCCGGAGATACCAGTGTCAGTGTGTCAGAGCTGGTGCGAGAGGGGACAATGAGATATTCCGTCAGAGCCGGTGCCCGTGTTGGAAGTTATAATAAGGGCAAATTGAATATTTTTGAAAATTATAATAGTCATGTGACAGACATTTAAATGGTTTATGACTGGAACATTAAGGATAAGGGAAGAATTAGTCAATTGTCAGAAACATTAGGGATAGCATTAGTCAATTTTTAAACAATAAGGGTTACATTTAAGGCAATTAATTAAACCACAAGGGTAGTTTAAGAAATTTACCCAAATTTAAAACCATGATTAGGATTCTTACACTATTTTTTTAAGCGGGAGAAGTCCTCCAGTCTACTCCCAATACCCCATATCCCCTGGACCAGCAACAGTTGCAGAAACTAGTATGAAAAGAATTCAAATCAACCAAACATGAGTAGCTGCAAATAGTATCGATAACAATTCACTCCATAAATGTTCCTTAGATCTGCAACAATGGAATTATGGGAAAATGCTAATAATAAATAATTTACTGGGAGTGTTCACCATTCTGTACAAAAATTGAATAATGGCAACCATTCATTTAATAAATGTAGTTCTTTCCCAACCAATCTCCATATTCTTCTCAAATTCCCCAAAGAACACACAAACGCTTCCAGCACTTGAACTGCATTAATTCCGGAATAGATTCGTCGACCATCTTTCTATATCATACAGGAGCATAGGCTTTAATTGCAGGTCAAGCCTGATTAGTTCCTCTCCAGTCTCCAGTTGAGTATTAATCTTCATTATAATTTACAGAGGTTGCATGGCTGATGACCTCAGAAATTACTCTCTGCGCGCAGAGTCAATAATTACTAGTTTTAATTACCGGCCAAACGAGATCTCACCATCATAGCTTCTGGGGTCGTTCACATTTATATCAAACTTCTCTTCCCTGATTTCGACGCCTAGATGTCCAGCATCAGCATTTGGTGATGGATGATAAAGCTCCACCGTTTCAACCTCCTGTCCGTCAGATAATGAGGTATGAAGTGTTCGAGAGGGTGAAGGATCAGGCGAAGCAACCGTAGAATTGGTCTTGCTGCTGGTGGCTAGACTCCGCTTTGCACTATGGTGCCAGTTCTTCAGACCGTCAATCACCCGCTCGGTGAATACAGACTTCTTCATTGATGAACCCATCTAATCAAGGTGAAAGGTTGATTAAATGCTCAGAGAAGAAAGTGAAAGCATGTGATTATAACCATCTGACTAACACGTTACTTGACTTAATTTACCTGTGTGACTAGAGCATACAGAGGTAGCGTTGCATAGCCGCAGTAGACTTGCACTAACACACCCATAACGATCCTTATAACAATGTCCTCTGTCGTTCTATGGAAGCATGATCTCAGCCCAAATTTGTACTGAATTTAGACAAAATTTAGCTGCTGAGTTTCATTGGATGTGGAAAATTACTTGGGCAAATTACACTAATAAGTTTCAATACCTACCCATGTCCATGCGAAGAATGCCATTTGAAAGGCGTTCTGCGAAACTCAAAGATTAAAGTCTGAGCGAGAATACCGATATAGAACGATGGATGCTTGTTTTCATAGAAAAAAGAAATGAAATTTCATCAAACAGAAGTGAGCCATATCATTCTTTGTTAACAGTTCTGGTTTTACCTGAAACAGGATGAATTGGATAAGGTGGAGAAGCAATTGTGGTCGTTTGAACCAGAAGAGATCGTCACTGGGCTTCACAATGAAAGTTCCTCTTACAACAGGAGCCTCACCGTGGCTTTCCAAACCCATTTTGGTTATCACAACTTGCAGCTTCGTCCCCACCAACAGAAGCATCTGCAACACCAAAGAAATTTATTAATCAATTTCCTCTTTCTTCTACAATTTCACAATAACAAGCCATATGAAATGAAGGGCTCACCACTAAAGGAATAAATGGAAGCCAGAAATAATTGTAAAATCCTGCAGATGAAAGAAAGTTAGTTGACTTTGCCTAGTTTATTAAACAGAGTGGTGTTCATTGAAAACTAGAAACATTAGTGTTACCATTTGCATTGAAAAATATGAACAACACCGAGAATATCCACATCAACGGGCTGCAAAAGAAACAAAAAAAAAAAAAGCCTCCAGTAACCAGTTAATTGGATTTTGAAGTGCACCATGACAAATATATAAATCTTCCTCTAGATAATTACCTTATTCCGACCACCACGTGAAAATCTTCATCCACAGCTCGTCTGAGAAACTTTTGGAAGTCGAACTCACTACCTTCTGCAAAGTGAGCCTAGGAGGAGAGAAACGACAAGAAACTTAACTTGTTAGAATCAAAACCAGGTGAAGCATTCTTCTGTGTTAATTTATTGAAACTAGTCCTGGAATTACCATAATGAATCCATGGCGAAGAGTGAAATAATCTGTTTTGGAGACAGACGCATTGAACTGCCGAAGAAAACAGACCTACAAAATTGCAGGTATGATTCACATGATTAGAAGACCAGACAGCAGGTACGTAGGTACAGGGAACTGAAAATCTTGCTTCTTCTGTGCGCAGAGCTTACAGGCCAAAGAAGTAAAGGGTATTCACTCCAGCACTTCAGATGTCGTTTTCCGAATGATGTTTGATGGGTGAGCCTGAACCTTCTTGGATCTACATAGTTCAATAACTCCTATAATTAGAAGATTTTTCTGAATTATACATGTTATAGTCAGAATTAATGTTAGGTTCTTTTGTTCAGAACCGACATGTTGTTACATGTTAGAGCAAAGCAGCTGGAGCCCTTAAATCGCAGGACAAAAGGTGAAGAGGATTTACTACTGCAACACTGCAACTACAATGGTTGGGTTATCCTTTTGTGACTTAAGAGCTCCAGAATAATGAACACATCCATGGTGCTACCATTTGCTTAATTGTTATCTCCAGCATTTAATTAACAGCCACACAAATGCAAGTAGTTCTACTGTCTTCAATCTATATTTTCAGAACAACCATTAATATTCCAACCAAGTCCTAAGCCCCCAGAAGCATACCATTGGTGAAATGATATTCAAGAGTTCTTGTTTCTTCCTCCCAAGATTCCCATCTCTTCATCTGGTGAATCAAAAAAGAGAGACATTAGTCAAAATAAACAACACCGGACACAATTTCCTCGAGAACAATCTGCAAATAGAAGCTTCCCTTAAACTAATAATATTTTCAGGCTACTACAATTATTTATATATTTTTGGATTGACTGCTTACATTTGTTGTTTAAATTCTAATCGTGAAATGTCAAATTTGTTGACAAATATGGTGCAAAACGGGAAACTAAGCAAGATAATTAACTAAAAGACCAGAAAAGGTAAGGTCCATGATGTAATAACAGAGCTAATTACCTTGGCCATCCCAAGACCAAAGGTGAGAACGCAGGAAAGAACGTGAAAGAAGGCCAAGACAAAGATCAAGTACTGGAGTTGCTGAACACCGTTTCTAGACAAAATTGAAACCTTTCCCTGTTCATAAAAATCAAACCAAGGAAAGATCAGGAACAGCCAAATCAGTATTACATCACAAACCCATAAACAGGAGGCCCATCAATCATGATTCAACGGCAGTCATGGGGGCATGTTTTATAAGAAAAACCAATACAGCAAAACCTATGTATTGATTTTGCTTGCTTTGAAGATATTTCATACCTCCTCTGCACATCTGGGTTCTTCCCCAATGTCATTTGAGTGAATTAAGTTCTTGCATGGAAGGAAGCTCTCGCCGACATTCTTGGGGATGCAGATCTTAGAGATGTGCTCTTCGCAAATGGTTAGTAATAAGGAGATGAAGCCCAAAAGCATCAGCTCTACATTCAAGAGAGAAAGACAAGATTACACAAAAGGAAACAGAAAGAGATTAATTATTAACATTGAAGGAAAAGAAAGAAGACCGGTCGAAGGACAAATATTATAAATTGAACGAAGGTTATCTGTACTATACCTGATTTGATCTTGTAAAGAGCCAATCTTAGAGACTTCCTTCTCCGTCTTGTAAAGAACTGAAACAAACACCAGCAAATGGTATCATTACCATCAAGTAAAATGTACGCTCCACAGATATGCACCAAACCCATGAATATACAGAAACTATATGTACCTTGCTTATGAGATTGAGAGCATGTTCGATGAGAATAGAGATGGAAATTAACACAAAACAAACAGCAGCAATAGCCCATGTTGGTGTTTCTTCAATAGATGATCCTATCGCTTCTGTTTCTGCCATATTCTCTCTCTCTCTCTCTCTCTCTCTGTTTCTCTATCAACTGTTATCTTTTTAAATCAAGTATCGCGCTAGTTCTCCCTTCTGGTGTAAGCAAGACAAGAAAGCGTTAAAAGCATCAGAAGAGCTCGCTCTCTCTCTCTCTCTCTCTCTCTCTTAAAATTAAGAGTGGGTGGGTATAGTCAAAACACATATGCAGGGGAAATCCCTCACTCTGTGTACCATTTCTGACCGTTGAATCATCTAAGAATCACATGTACGGATGCCATTGACGTGTTAGGGATGGACGAGTTAGACTTAAGACCCGAGAACACACTCGCCCTAAATGTGGTAGCTAGGGACCCACCACCAATCCTCCGTGGACAGAACCGGACCTTTCATTTGATGAGATTCATTGATGGCTGATGACTGTGCGTCTGATGGAATGACTCAGTATGGACTCTTGTCTTGTGTGTGCTTTTACGCCTACGTAAGGCGTGATAAAGAAATGTGGTGGTCGTGCCCCATGTGTCATTGAAATTTTGAACAGTGGGATCACTTGGTCTCTGCTTTCCCACTTTAATGGGACGAAGATGCGCTTTAGCCATTAGATTGGCATCATATATACGACATTTATGTGGGTGTTAGACTTTTACTGGTGAGGTGGACCGAGAGAATTAAGAGGGTTTTTCAAAAAAAAAAAAATCGACCCTAAAATGCCTTGCCACGTGTTTAATATATAAGCAGTTCCAGCTGACAAAATAACAAGTCATATACATGTACCGGTAAGCAGCAAAGCTTAACCTAAGTACCTAACCAATAAACGATGAAAGATAACCTGTTCAACCAAGTGACCAACCACCCCCTTCAAATAGCCAATTCAAAAGTAGAGACCAAAAAAAATCAAGACCATGTTCACTTCTCCTTAATTTAATTTTAATAATTCATGGTAAAGTGTCAAAGTGAGAAAGCAAAGTTATAATCTATGAAATGATTTAGAAATCTCCATTAGAAGGGATTATCTATGATGCCAAAGAGTTTATGGTATGTATAGCTCATAGTTTCCAACAAACAGGTATCAATAGACTAACAAAGTGGAGATTAGATTTTTTTGTATTTGGTGATATATTTGAATATTCTATAAGAGCTATTTAAATAGCGCAACACCGTACTAATAATAACACCTTTTACATAACATGACAGTTATATATGAAGAATATCTCATCCTTCTACATAATATTATGCAAGGGGAAACGTTTTTAATTCACGTGGATAGTATGTTGTATATAAACATGGGCAGAGTTTTCATGGACAGGAGATCCCGCGTCCTACAAAACCGGTGGTAGCAGGAATTGAATTCATGTCTCTGTTGAAATAAATCTCAATTGAGCCACTCATATATAAAAAATGTATCACCCCAATCAGCAAATACTAAAAGACCAATAGAGATGAGAAAAGAGGAATTGGTATGTGCCAAGCTAAGCAGGCAGGCATTCATGCAGAATTTTCCTTTGAATTCGCTCGGTCTTACTTTTCCCATGGGTTATCTTGATTCTTGAACCAAATTCCTTCCACGCACCGAATCTTTTTTTCATTTCCCATTGTCCCTCTATGTAAACACAAAACCATGGTTCCAAAGGGTGATTTTTATCACCAATAAAAAATAGCAATATTTTGTGAATTAGAGCACAAAAGTTTCAGAACATTTCATACCCTTAAGATGACACCTAACGGGTATAATGTGTTCCAAAACCAACTAATTCACAGAATATCACACTATTGAACATCCTCAATCCTCAACGCCTAAGAGGTTAAGGATGCAGCAAAGCTAGGTAGAGTTGAGGTCACCATGGGCATATTTTTGAACCGAAGCTGATCGGTTGACTAGTTCGGTTAATCACCAGTTCGATTTGTCATTTTTTTATTATTTGCAATATATAATAAAAATATATAAATATATAATATAACACTAGAAATATATAAAATATTATATTTTAAATAATAAATAATATATTATATATTATAAATATATATATATATATATATTTATATAATGCATATTTATTAATTTATAAAGTATAGAAAATATAAAATATAAATATATATATACATAAAATATATATAATATATGTACACCGGTCAGTTCGGTTAATCGCTGATTTTCTATTTTCGTTAACTGAAACCGAACAGGTACTTTCAATTTTTTTAAAATACCGATTCAAAATCAAACCGACCGATTCAATTAACTGAATTTTGGATTCAGATTCGATCGATTCGGTTTTTCGATTTTTCTTGCTCACCCCTACCCCCAACCTATCCCTAACCCCCAATTTGACTCTTTTGAGTTGGGTGGGATCAGTTTGGGTTCTAGTTCGATTTCGGTTGGATTTGAGTATCCCAGTTTCTATGCTTCATTTTGGTAAAATTTTCTTTATCCTTGGACTTAAGAATAGTAAATTGAAGTTTATTGATTGTAGCATTATTAATTATATGTACAAGGACAAAGCTATATATACCGTGCTCCAAGAATAATCATATTATTAATACCAAAAAAGCAAGAATAATCATATTAGGAAATTTTTACTTCTGAAAATTTGTCTATACAAATACATTATATAATATTTATATGTAAAAATGGTTGGGCCAAATTGTCAACCTTTAACCCAACCTAAACTTCAACAGGATCCGAATAATTAATATAAAATCGGTAAAAGAGTACTACATGAGAAACAGATCCGGATTCATCCCACTCTACAATTCTCCAAATAGACAATCAATTATAATATAATACAACTTATAAATCTTGTATATATATACATCAAAAATATCTCCCATATATGCATATTAAATTCATACGAAGTTTCCAACCAAAATCACTAGCAGTAATAAAGTCAATCAATATGATGTTGATGCAAAGGCGAGAATTAAAAATGAGAGATTTTGATCTTTTTTTCTCTTTTACTTTTTTTCGTCCTTTGATTTTGTTATCACACGTAAATGTCAAATTGAGTAAGCTTACTCAGAAGCGATCTGCAACCATCCAAAAAGAATATTTTAAAAAATAAAAGGCTACACCCTGAAGACCAACCATAGTCACGATAGGATTGACTGAGATACAATTAACTTATTCACCAAAAAGATACAATTTCACTTCCCAAAACAGAGATACAATTTCACTCATCAACCCACACCCACTCTCATTAGGGGTGCAATTTGAAAATTTTGAGTGGATTTGTGTTTTGCTAAAATGCTAATTTGGGCCAACTCTAATCCAACCCAATTCTGTATCCACTATCCACCCATTTAATTCAATTTGATCATTAGATACGGAGATTTAAAGCCAGTCCAATGGGTCTAATACTCTAATTCAACCCGAGTTCACCTCCTCTGCGCCCCACGGAGGGTGCTCCGCATATGTGAATTCATTCAACCCATCTAGGCGGATAAAGTCAATTAGGTGTATTCGTTTGGAAATGGGGTCTTTGAAAATTGGAGAAGCTTTGTGAAGACATTGTCTTTAAAATGTTATTTACCCCCACTCATTTTTATTGAGTTTTCTATTGGATTATAGATAAATTCGTTCACAGGATACAACAGAGCCTTGTGCAAGAATTTACAACTAGCAAAGTTGATGAGTCTCAATAGCAAACCAGACTGAGAAAGAGAAAGAAAGTGAATTTCGAAATTGTGTGTGAAATACTTGATTCATGCTCCTTAAATAGTTTCTGAAGAGTTATGAAGAAAAGGAAGGTGCTAGTTCGGAGAAAGGCACATTGAAAAGCCAAAATTTCAAACATTGTGATTCTTTAAAAGGTGTTAACTTTGAATTGTGTCTCTTGATCACACCCGATCGAATCGTGGCCGTTGATCACATCAACAGTCAGCATCGCACCAAAAGCGGCTCATTAAAAATCTCAAAACAAAACTTGTAATTTTTCAATGTGGGACAACTTAAAACTGGTTTTAGTAAGAGAAAAGCTATTTTTTCAAAACATGTGTACAGGTGTGTTTTGTCATGTAATTGACCAATCAAACCCCATTGGATTTAATCTCTAATGAGATTAAAATCCAATAGCATCTTCTAGCAAACTTGTCATAACTATTTATTGTTAAGAGAAAAACTCACACTATAATCCCTTGAAATTTTAACAAATGCTGGATAAGGGCCCATCCAAATTTCACCCTTGTTGGTTGTTCACTTTGAATTTGAGGTTGGGATGGGCTAGTAGCCTAGGGCTGCAAGTCAGGTTGTCCAACAGCCCATACCCTTGTTCACCCCAAGTTAGTCAGACCCAAAATGTACTTCTGTTTTTCTTTTAGGTTGTGTTTGGTTGCAATGCAAATAAATTAGCAATGATGCGAAACTGTGGCAGTGCAAATGATTGAGTGTAATTTCTGACCTACCTTCGTTTTAAATTTTAGTTTATTTTGTTTGATTACATAGCAAATGAAGTAAATTAAGACATGAAGCAGAATAAAGAAAAACACAAAATAAAATTAAATGAAAAATTGCATTTTTTCATTTGCACTCCCATGCATTTGTACTAGTACAAATAAAATTGCACTGCAACCAAACACAACCTTATGTTCACAAATAGTGAGTAATCTGCCCAATTTAGCAATAGCGGGATATGCCTATACCATTGAAGCAAGTTCATAGATGGTTGCCATTGGGAAATCTAGATATTAAGGTGGTGTTTGATAAATTTGAAATTTCATATATAAAAAGTTAAAAAGATATTATTTGTGTATGAAATCTAGAAAGAAGCATAGGTGCTTTTATACTTTTTAGATACTCTGAATCCTTAAGTTTGTTTGTATTGGATCAACCCTTTACCATTTGAAATTCACTGATTTTACTATTTTATCCCTAGAACATACTATTTAGAAATGTTGAGTTCAATTTGCATTGTCACATAAAAAATAAGTTTTAAGTTCAAAATAATATTAATGCAATACAAATTAAAAACAATAAATTAATAATTAAAAATTACTAATTAATAAATGAAATGATTAAAATAAAAAAAATAATTAATGACTATAAAAATATTATATAAAATAATTAATAATTAATAATTTACACAAATAAAAATTAAAATAATTATTAAAAATTAATGAAATAATTAAAAATTACTAGTTAATAAAAATAATTAATATTTAATAAATAACACAAGTAAAATTAATAAAAAATAATTAACATTTAATAAAAAATATTAAAATAATTTATAATTAATAATAATGTCGGCGGGAAGACATGGGAAAGAAAGAGAGAGAGAGAGAGAGAGATAGGTCGAATGGGGTAGGGATATTTTTAACTTTAGACCACGTCTGAAACGTATCTGAGCGCGTTAAGTGATGGGACTGAGTCTTAAAATTTTAGATTTGAAAAAACTTTTCAGATCATATTTTAGATGCAACACCAAATAAGCATTGCATCTGAAAAGCAGATATTTCTGATTTAGACATCTAAAAAGTGTTATCAAACGCCACCTAAATCTCCACCTAAAAATATTTAAGAAAGTAAGGATAAATTACAAAGACGCCCTTTTACTATGGGGTTAATGACAAATACCCCTTGTATATTTATTTGCAACAAAGACCCTTTGAACTTTTATGTTGTGATAAAGACCCCTCCATTAGCATTCCATCAGTTAAGTTTGGAAAAGATTCTAATTTGGTTGTTTAAAGCTTTTAAACAACCAAAACTATCATTTTTATTATTTCCTCGGATGATTTTACACTTTCATAAATATTCCTTTGAAGGGATGGGATATCCATCACATGGACGCCCAAGTCTTGTGGAATGGATTGGGCGAATTTCAAAAATTTCTCCCATCTTTGCAAGGAATCGAATTCCCTATATTTAGAAAAACATGTTTTTCAAGGATCAATCTTGAATCAAGAACCAAATCAGATCTGAACCAAAAGGATTAGGAGGGAGGATGTACCTGATACAAAGAAGCAATATCTCCTAATGGAGGTGTTCACGCCCAAGGAAGGATCCAAAATCTGCTCCCACTGAAGATGGCACAGTGCAGGATGAAGCAGAATCAGCAATGTTCTTCCAAAAAGAACTTGACCCTTCGCAAGAATCAACTGGATGGCTTGTGAGTACAGCTCCAACCAATTTTTTCCCAAAAGATTGGAATCAAGATCAGATCTTGATTTTTCCCAAGAATTGGAGATCGAACTGAAGGTGATGGCGGCGGCAGGAAGGAGGCGGCAAGAGAGAATTCGCAGGGTGCAGAAATCTCTCTTCTTGTGATTTTCAGCTCTGAATGGAATTGAACATCAACCACTAACTGTTTTCGCCCTTTTCTTCTTTCATAATCTTAAATGGATCAGCTCCTAATCTCATTAGGAGTTGCTAATCCAAATCATATTTGGATTAGAAGTCCCTTTAAGTGATAAGGGATAACCCTTATCTTATCTTATCAGATCAGATCAGTCATCTCCTAATCTAATTAGGAGGCTTCCAGATCTAAATCTCATTTAGATCTTGGACTCTCTAAGTGGATAAAGTTTAGGCCCAATCCTATCAGCTGATCCATCTCAGAATTCGCCCCCTTTTAATTGACTGATCAAATCAGCCCAGTTCGAAATGGGCTTAAGGCCCATTTAAGGTTATGTACTCACTTAGCCTTCTAAACTGCTGCCCAGTTGGGCTTCCTTGTATGGTGTGGGACCCAAACATTGATCTACACATCAGTCACATGGGTTCAGCCCAGCCTTTGTTACAAGGCCTGGCCGAATACACTATTATGGACAGTGCACCCCCTGAAACCCATCTTATGAGCTCTATGGGCCCAACACTTACCCTAAGTGGTCCCTGAGCCAAGCCACCTTGTAATACCTAGGGACTGTGGGTAGATGCAAGATTAGCCCATCAGGTATTATCCTCAATGGTCTTACACTTAACCTCTCAGCCCATAATGATCAAACACTGTCCGACAAGGGAGAACCTCTCCCTTGACTGCAAGGAACAATGTTGCACTCTCTGCTTACATGGATCCTGAGAATTAAAACCTTTTGCAAATCATTTCGAAACCATAACATATATATATATATATATATATATCTTTATATAAATATATTTTGCAAAACAAAATCTCAACAATTGAAATCGGTTGCCGGCAGTCTTGGTTTCCATCAGAGAGAGTGCATCTCCGGTCATTACCTTTGTCTGACAAAGGGGCTGATCCTGTCACTATGATCACCCACTCAGATGAATTTTTGGACTGTCCCAACATACCCAGGTTTTGACCCCCACTAAGGATCTCACTGATTGGTACATCAAAGATAGCCCAATCCGACATGTAGTGTAGTATCATAATCGAGTCTAGGGGTTAGGTGTAACTTTTCAGTTTTCCCCATCTATCTCCAAAGTCCAGGGCAATATTGGAAATCTGGTCCGGTTCAAATGTTCTATTAATCTTACACTGCATGTGCTTCGGGTCTCACCTTGGTAGCTGAGACAAGCCACCCTAACAGTTGGCCGCACACCAGTGTCAGCCTTGGCAGGATAAATCTCCCCAGACTTACCCAATGGCTGTGAACATTCTAAACTAACACAAGTCTCGTTAAGTGTCAAGTTCAAGAGTATTACACAGAAACACACCACAGGAACATAAATCAAAAGAGTACTTTATTCATTTACAATAAATTCATAATGTACATAATTCTGATTGAAGCTAGGGCATACAACTGTCTAACATCCTTATTCTCAGGCAACAGAGATGGCATTTCGGAGATTCTTAATTTTGTATATGGTGATGGCATACTGAATAGCTCTTGTATATGGTGAATGATTTTTTGGAATTTCTTTGTATATGATAGTGATGTAGTAGACAACTCTTCTTCACTTGGTGAGATAGTGGCAACAACATTCGGAAGGTTAGGGTTTAGGAGAAACTCAAAAAGTGGACGAGGAATAAACAAATGGAAGAATGACTTTTTCCCATTTTCCTCGTTTAAAATTTTTCATTTACACCCTTGAATTATATAGAGCATATTTTGGTAATTTAACATCTTTTGAATAGTCAGGGGTTTGTCTCAGCTCCCATGCAAGCATACAAGTTTTAAAACTCAATTAAAATGGATTATGAGGGAGCATTATTCCTTCAGGAATTCTTAAAAAAAAAAAATCAACCTTTCGTACAATCAACTCAGTTGAGCCATTACAAATGATTTTGCTATCCATTGCCAAGCTCTTACGCTTAGCTTAAACCTTGTTCAAAATGTATCGAAGTAAATCAGTTAATCAGTTGATTAGTTCAATTTTTGATAAATTTGATTTAACGATTTCTCAATTTTTTATATTTATAATATATTTTATAAATAAATATATAGTATAAAATTCTATATATATACATATATAATTGAAACTTTTTGTTCGGTTTTGTTGGTTGAATTTGGTTTTTGGTTTTTGATGCTCAACCTAAGTAGGGAGATAGTTCATTAATGTCAACAAACCTCGAATACTTCAAAGGATTTTACAAACAATAGAAGTCCATTTCCTTAGGGGTAATTAAAAGAGATTTTTCATTTATTATTTTGGTAATAAAAAACATCATTTCAAACAATAGGGGTCTAGTTCCCAAGTCGAACAGTCCGACTGTTCGAATCGAACGGATGGCCCATTCTAACAAAAGAATATAAATAAATAAAAAATGGTCAAAACTATTGAACGGTTCAAACAATTCAACTGCCCAAGTCAGCGATCTATTGACCAAATCAACGTTTTTTGGCAAATTCCGGTTTTGGGGAAAAAATATCCTGTCCGACCGGCCAGTTCGTTCCGGTTTTGAAAACCGTGCAACAATCAACAATGACTAGAACCCAAGAACAACTAAGGCCCCGTTTGTTTTTCGGTGAGTTACCTGGGTAAATGCAGATACTCAGGTAAGTGCATTTACTCATGTTCTTTTATTTCTCATGTAAATAAAGCAATAGTCATTTTAATCATAAAAATCTATTATTACAAGGGGCATTTTTGTCTCATTCAAGTATTGGCAACTCTCTCCCAAGGTGGGAAAGTTATTTACCCACCTAGGATTTGGGGTATCACTTACCCGGATAAGTGATACCCAAGAAAATACATTTTCTCTGGTCCCCACATAAATCGGAAAAAAAAAACAAAAAATATGGGATTCTTGGTCAATAAAAGTCAAAATCCCATTGACCAACTTTCCCTCTCTCAAAATTCAAAAAAAGAACACCCCCTAAAAGGAAAGAACACCCAAAACACAACAGCTTTTGAAATCAGATAGATTGCCAATGAAAACGGAAAAGTATTGTGAAATCAGATAAGCTTTTGCAAAGGTATGCACAACACCAGTTTCCTCTCTTTGGTCCATTTAAAGTGATTACTCTAATCTGATTTCTTTGGGTCCATTTAGGTATTAATTGCCTTCTTGATTTTCTAGATTTGCATTTTGAGCTGACTTCCTACCAAATTGGCCCACCTTCACCCCTACAATAAAAAAATTAGTTGGCTTTCATTTTGAAATCCAGATCTCCTACACTGCTATGCTTGGTTTGAAGGAAAGAGTAGGAAAAGGAAGGGAAATGAAGGGTTACTTGTATAAGATTTGTAAAAGTTTCCTTCCTTTCCTTTCTTTTAATTCCTACTTTTTCCTTAGCCAAACATAGCTGAACGCCTTAAGCGTACGTATACGCTATTAGTATTAAATGAAATCCATATATATATACGAAGGGTTTTGATTGTTCAATGTTCAAACTAGAAGACCTGAAGGAGATGTAAATGTTTGTTGTTGATCACCAGAGACCTGAGATCGGATCTGCTTCTAACAAAATGCTTCAGTGGTTTGTAGTCTAGTTCGAACAGTCTAACGGTTGAACCAATGGAATCGGCAGTTTGTTGATCTGTTTAATATTTTTTTCTTAAACATTGGATCATAAGGTACGTGGAAACGGAATTATAGGTGGCTCTCGGGTTAAACGGTTCAATTATTTGGGTCAATAACGATTTAAAACATTAATTTTTCCAACAGATTAACTATGAAAGTAAATTGACATTAGGAAATGAAGAATAAATCAGATCCCATTCAAATCGGATCAAAGCCGAGTGAGATTAAATCAGAGTCCAATAGAATCTGAGTCCAATTCGGGATCTTCAAATGCAATGGCATTCAAATGATGTATTGAATAATAGGCTCTTTCCATGGAAATCGAATCTATTCTTTACATAGCGCGCCTCATACCGATCTCACAGAACATTGCAAGCGTGCATTGAGTACATTTTATTGGATTCGGATCCAACTGCATTATTGCATAAGCATAAGCAAGCATTATTGGTAGGAGTTCGGCTTCAGTTGGGGCAAAGCCCATTTGGGCAGCTTTTACTGTCTTGCATTGAGACCCTACTTGTGTGCTTTATTTCATGGGGAGATATTCCCCAAATTGCAAAAGGTAGTTAGAATGGTGTGAGCACAGATTTGCCTTGATAGAAGCCGATCTCTATTGGTAGAGTGCAAATGGATCGGATTCTGGTCCAATCCGATCATATTCTATCGGATTTGGATTTCTTTCTGTTCAGATCTTTGGATCGGATCATAGTTTCTGATCCGATCAGAAATAAGATCGGATTTGGATCACCTTTATCGGATTGCATTTTTGTAAATATATATATAATGAAAATAGTTGAAAAGATACTTGTATTTTTTTGTTTATTTATTTTTAATTATTATATTTTATTTTTTTAATAATTTATTAATATTTTAAGAAATTTAAATTGGATTGGATTAGATCCGAAAATCCGACTACTTCATTGGATTCAAATTCAAATCCATACCTATGAGATCTGATCAGATCAATTCTTAATAATATTGGATCAATTCGAATATACCCTAATTCAAATTCGATCTGATCACTAAAAACATCAAGGATACATTTGATGCCCCTTTTTACAATTTTCAAAAAAGAAGAAAGGAAGAACGAAAGGGGGTTAGTGTAACTAGCATATGACTTCCTGAGTTTAGCTTACAATTCCCAACTGATGTTTCTGTCGGTTCCCTTTTAGATTCAGAAGAGGGTATTTGGCATCGTATAACAAAATAGCATTTCCATGGCCCATGCATTGTAGCTTTTGTAGGCCCCTTATAATTGTCAAGAGTTCAACTGTTGTTTACGACTCTGCCAAACACGAAGAGACCAGTGAATAAGCTGTGTGTATTTGTGTTCCATGATCCATCCACAACAACAATCGGGTGGATTGAGTACAAAACGTATTCAGATCCAATGAGTGAGAACTGAGTTGGGTGTAGAGGAACAAAGCATATGGGTTCAAATGTTTTTCACTTGTAGTAATTATTTGTTGGGGCCTTACAATAATCATCACAGTATAAAATCACAAGGTATTTGAAATAGTAATTACAAAAAACTTAATAGCAATAAAAATGATGAAATCTAAACAAATAAAAAGTAAGCACCACAAAGAATACAAAGGTTTACGTGGTTCGGCCTTATTGCTTACGTCTATGGGAGAGATGAAACCTGCTATTCACTACGAAAAAAAAACTGAGAAACAATACAAGTGCTTTGTGGTTTATAGCCCAAACCAACCCTTTACACTCTCACACTAAGAACACTTTGTATTTTTGTCTCACACCTATTTAAAAAAATTGTAACCCTACATACAAAAAAAACTTTTATGTGTAAAATCTCTTAAGAGAAACTACACCAACTATTATATTAGAATTAATTTATCAATTGTAAAATAAGACACAACCCCAACACTATTAGCCTTCCGAATTCCGAAGAACTAAAAATGGATCTTGTCCTTGGCACTTGTGGGGGCGCATATGTGAATTCTTGTCGAGTCATGTGCTGTTCATGCCATGGCCTTTTTTTTTGGTAATTAAAATAGAAAAACAGAGGGAAACATAAATAATTTATTGGGGGCGCATAATGTATGAAAACCCGATTCAATTCCAGCCTCACCTAATAAATGTAAAATTTATTTCGGCTCCCCCCACCCCGCCCACCACGTCAGATAAGTGAAACTTTCGATCTACCCTTTATATCCTAACGGTAATCTTCTTCTCTTCTTCATTCGAACCGAACACAGTAGTCTTCATTCGAACTGAACACACTAGTGGCATCCCCGTCGTCTTCTTTCTCACCCCCTTCTTCCTCATTTGAACCGAACGCAACAGCGTCACCCCATTCCTCATTATAACGAACGCAGCAGCGGCGTCTCCGTTGTCTTCAGTCAACTCACCCCAGGCAAAACATTTTCTTCCTTGAAGAACCGACCCAGCATCGTCTTCTTCTTCCTCAAAGTTACCATTCTTCCTCATTTGAACCGAATGCAGCAGTTTCACCCTCTTCACTGTTTCTCGAAGCCGAAAGGTACAATATCTTTCCATCCTCTTCTTCCCCATTTTGAAATTACAGCATTCACCCTCTTCTCCATTTCTCATTGTCGTTAATCTCCGTTTCTCAGAGTCGTTAATCACCGGAGGTTCATCTCTCATTGTCGGAGCTACAGCGTTTTCCCCATTTTTCATAGTTGTTAATCACCGGAGCTTCGGAGCTTCATCTCTCATCACCGGAGGTACGTGTTTTCTAGTGCTTTGAGTGCGGTAAGCATCTAGCTGTGTCTACATTCTGCACAATTCATTGATTTTGGTTTTGATGATTTCTTGGTTTTGCTAAGTGCTAATTGCTGATCATGGGCCGGGACAGGCCGGGCCCAGACTGGGCTTTGCACTTCTGATAAGGGCTATAGCTTAGGCCTAGGTCCGGACTGACCCAGGGTTCTGGGCCTGAAACATAAGCCCTAGCCCAGGTCTATACAGGTCCGAGTTGGGTCGGGCCTGATTCCGAGCTAATGTCACCCATATATAAAACATTACATATCTATATATTAAATGACATAAAATGCATATAAACTTATTTTATACATTAATATAATATAAATTATACATGTCATTTTATAATATTTATATATAAAATATATAATATAATGTAAAATAACATGTATACATATGTATACATTATACACAAAATGTATAAGTTTAAATATATGCGGACCGAGCTTAGCCCAAGCCTGGCCTGAAAATTTGTGGGTCTAATGTGGGCCTGGGCCTGGGTCGGGCCTGAACACAAAACCCAGGCTAAAGCCCAGAATTTTCGGGTCGGGCTGAAATGATCACCCCTAGTGCTAATTGAGTTTTGTCATTTTTTATATATGAAATTTAAATGGTACTATTTTTTTTTTGTTACTTGTGCTAACAATAGGCAGTTAAATTCCCGACAGAAAAATGTTAGGTGACAAAGTTGGGACTAGGTGCTCCTCGAAACGGTTTAGGGAGATGCTTTAGAGTTTGTCTCTAAGTTTGGAGCACAAGAGAAGGCTCCAAGAGACTCCCTTTGGACACTTTTTGGATTTGCCACAGGTGATTGTAGACACTTCCCTATTAAGTTATTTAGTGAAATTGTGGGACTCGACTAGGCATTGTTTTATAGTTGGTGGAAGGACTGTGCAATTTAGTGAGGCTGATGTTGCCCTGATAAGGGGTCTTGGCCTCTCAAGTAGTACAGTTTCCCTATCGGAAGGTGTTGTTGGTAGTGGATTGTTACCAAGATCTTTTAGCTTTGATCAAAATCACTCTGCCTCTATAGAGCTGGATCTTGGGTGGCGTAGACTAAAGAAGATTGTATGATTAGATTGTAAGGAGTATGTTGAGGAGGTGGTAAAGTTGTTTATTCTGTTCTTGTTCGGTTGTGTGTTGTTTCCCCAAGGCAGTTCGAGGGTGAGCTCCTTCTGGGCTGGATACTTGACGATTTACAACGTATCAGTGATTATGCCTAGGGTAAATGTGTACATCAATTCTTGGTCGGTGGTCTTGATTAGGTTGTTTCTAGTTGTGGTGCTGGATCGAACAGAGGCTCATCCTCGTATAGCGGTTGTCTATTTGGATGCAGCATAGTGTTGATGGTTAGTGTGTATGACATTCAATTTTTTTTTTATTTATTCTTTATGTTATTCTCATACAATTGATGATCATTTATTGGCTGATTTCTTTTTTGTAGGCATGGTTTTACGAGCACACAACATTATTCAGTCCTTCAGTTCCTGATGCTATTCCTCATTTGTTTAAGTGCGGGAATATGGGGTATCAGTGGAAGTCGAAGAGGGCCGATTTTTTGAAGAAAGCTAGGGTGGAAACGGTTCTCACTTCTGCTCCTCTACTTGGGGTGTTTGTAGTTTTTATTTATTTAGTTTTGGTGGAAACTGAAGATCTCATATAGATTTATAAACTTATTATAGGTTATTGAGGGTTTGAACCCTACTAGCGAGGAGATGGCCTTAGTGGATGTTCGGTCGGAGGGCTGTGTAAGTGTTAATTTTTTTTCTTTATAGTGGAATCCTCTATGTGATCTAAGTACATGGTAGTTATTAACCATTGGTGTTGATATGTAGTTTGTGGACCGAGGGGGCCATGGTATGGGTGGGGAACCTTTTTATAATGGAGAAGATGTTGATCATGGGTGGCGTTGGCCTGGGCAAAAGGTATGATTAGCGTATCATACATGTTTTGAGTTATATACAAGTTAACTTACTACTAATGTTGAGATTTGTTAAATTGCTTCTAACTTGATTTTTCAGGAATTTTGCAAATCTTGCATGGAATCCATGGAATATCAAATTCTCTGTACGGAGGCCGAAGAGTATAACTCGACAAGAAAGTAGAACGTGGAACTTCGTGATGAAGTTAATAAGCTTCACAGAATGATGAGAAATAATGGGCTAGACCCTGTTGCAGCACCATGTAGTGATGGGCATGAAGGTTAGGCAAACTACTTGCCGGACGATGATGATTATGGTGTAGACTTACTTGCTGGAGTTGCATGTGGCACCACGGGGGTAGAACAATCTCTCGAAAGGACTAGCATTGCTGCCCCATCCTGCGAGATTCTTAATGGCTCGCCCTTCATTTCCGAAACTTAAATTTGTAAGTTTCCTCGGGCAAGGAGAGAAGAAAAGCGAAGTAGCATGGTGGTGTCGCCCTTTCAAGCTCCTGGGCAGCAAGGGCAAGTAGCGAAAGAGTTTGCTATTGCTGCAAGGTCCAAAAGAGAAGTGAAGGCGAAGGTGAAATGATAACTGTTGGTGTTGTCTTGGGGTTATTTGTAGGATTGTTTTGGTTTGATTTGACTTTCTTATTAGTTTATAAAATGAACATTTGTTGCAGTCAGTGGATGCACGTGCATTGTGGAATTCTTTTAAGATGAAGAACTTGGTCCCAAAGGAGGACCTTGAAGTTGTGAAACAGTTCTTGAAGAAAGGGGAAGTGCACATGACTGTTTAGTAGATTGTGTCTATTTAAGTGATTTGCTTTAAACTACAATTTGTTTGTATTGTAATGAGGTTGATTAATGGTTATGGCAGTGATCAATTGGTATGGACTGATGGTATTGTGTTTTTGATCCCGGATTGTCTGTTGCCCCTCTTCGACCCGAAAGCATTGGTGCATGATGAGGTATCATTTTGGTTTAGGGGAGTGTTGCTTGTCATACAAGGCTAATTGTCAATGTAGCTAATTTGATGTGTGTGTAGATCATTGATTCGTATGGGATTTTGCTGAAGGCAAGAAACACCGACACCATGAACATATGTTATGTGTCTTCGATGACATCGGTATGGGTTGTTGATTGCAATGTGACTGAAATCCATATGCTTGTGATTCATTTTGTGATATAATCTCAATGCTATTTGTTTGTAATGCATGTGTATTTATCGAATGCTTGCAACGATGTTCACTATCAATGGTTGAAGCCCGACGAAATATTGACGTGCGATAAGGTTTTAATACCTTTATCTGAGGACTCACATTGGCAGCTACTAGTGGTGAATTCGTGGACTGCAGTATCGAAGCCTATAGTTTCTTAAACAACAGCCTCCATGATGCATATGCAAGATCCATGGGGGGAGGGGGTCCCTTATAAGTACCCAGATGAGGCGGATATGGCTCGGGCCAACGGGGAAGGCTGACAGTGGGAAATGATGCTTCTGTAGAAACATCATTGGGCCTGGCCATCGGGCCAATGGGTGATCAGAAGGTGTTGGGATGCTCGGTGGGTGAGTGGCAGTAGGGGGGAGTGGGTTTGGTGGCCATCACACCCCTCCACACTCGTTGGATCGATCTCCATGCAATTCGGCCAATTCCTAGAAACGGTCCAGGAGGGGGAGCGCAGGGGTAGTCGGGCGGCGGAACCACCACCAAGGGGTGGGGGGAAGTCCCCTATAAATACCCAGATGAGGCAGAGACGGCTCGGGCGAATGGGGAAGGCTGATGGTGGGAAATGACGCTTTTGTAGAACCATCATTTCCCACCGTCGGGCTGGGCCATCCGGCAATGGGCAATCGGAAGGTGTCGGGATGCTCGGTGGGTGAGTAGCAGAAGGGGGGGGAGTGGATCTTCTGGCCATCGCACCCCTCAACACCCATCGGATCGGCCTCCGGGCGATTTGGCCAATTCCTAGAAATGGTCCTGGAGGGGGGGCACGAGGGTAGTTGGGCAGCGGAACCACCTTCACGGGGTGAGGGGAGGTCCCCTATAAGTATCCAGATGAGGTGGAGATGGCTCGGGCCAACGAGGAAGGCTGACGGTGGGAAATAGTGCTTTTGTAGAACCATCGTTTCCCACTGTCGACCCGGGCCATCGAGCCAATGGACGATCGGAAGGTGTCAAGACGCTCGGTGGGTGAGTGGCAGTGGGGGGACTGGGTTTGGTGGCCATCGCACCCCTTCGCACTGGCCTGATCGACCTCTGGGCAATTTGGCCAATTCCTAGAAACAATCCCGGAGGGGGGACATGGGGGTAGTCAGGCGGCGGAGCCACCTTCAAGGGGTGGGGGAGGTCCCCTATAAGTACCTAGATGAGGCGGAGACGACTCGGGCCAACCAGAAAGGCTGACAGTGGGAAATGGTGCTTCTGTAGAACCACCGTTTCCCACCGTTGGCCCGGGCCATCAGACCAATGGGTGATTGGAAGGTGTCGAGATGCTTGGTGGGTGAGTGGTAGTCGGGTGGTGGAACCACCTCCACGGAGTGGGGGGAGGTCCCCTATAAGTACCCAGATGAGGTGCAAACGGCTCGGACCAATAGGGAAGGCCAACGGTGGGAAACAATGCTTTTGCAAAACCACCATTTCCCACTATCGGCCTGGGTGATCGGAAGGTGTTGGAGTGCTCGGTGGGTGAGTGGTAGTAGAGGGGAGTGGGTTTGGTGGCCATCGCACCCATCCGCACCCGCCGGATCAGCCTCTAGGTGATTCGGCCAATTCTAAAAAACGGTCTCGAAGGGGGGGTGCGGGGGTAATCGGGCGGTGGAACCACATGCACATGGACAGGAGAGGTCCCCTAGACGTACCGACAAGTATCAAAAGTACATAATTTCTGCCATTAAAATCTTAAAATTTCTAGATAGGGAGGATACACGTAGTAACATTAACATTTTCAGATAGGGAGAATACAACTACTAACATTAAAATTTCCAGATAGGTACTAAACATAAATCAAAGGGAAGGTTGTGTGGGGGTGGGGTGCGATAGGGACGATACCCCTACTCAATGGGTGCCTTGCACGTGCTCCTATAATGTCCTATGTTACCATACCGTCCACAATGAACCTCCCTTTTATCAATAGGCTAGGACTCAATTCGTTTGGTCTGGGGTTGGATAGGTGGTTGTTTTGTCTTCGGTGGGTGCAATGTAGCATATGATGAAGTATTGATGTTTGCACTCATGACTGATGACATAGTTGTTGGATGCAACTCATCAGACGACATAGGGTGTATCGACTGAGAGGATATGATCCTTTGTTTTTCAATTATGTAGTATAGGTCAACAAATTCATACACATTCCACCTCGTGTATGATACGGTCGCGCATGCATGTGCACATGGAAGGCCACTCATTTGCCACTCCTTGCACTGGCACATCTATTGGTCCAATTGGACAGTATACTGCCTTTCCCCCTTTGTGACCTCAAACTTATGAGCAGATGCATAGACAACTTGGAACTGGATGCAATTGCAAATTGCCACATGCAACTTCTCTTCTATCATTTTCCCTACCAGTGTTGTGCAGTCCTGGGATTCGTAATGTCTCCTCCAAAGGTGTTCCATCAATTTCAACCGAAATGTGTTCAGCATGGTCATTATAGGCTGATCATGAATGTCTGACACCCATCCATTGAACGTCTCTACAATGTTGGACGACATTTGGTCGTACCGCATTCCTGGGAACTTGGAGTTCGCCCAGTGCTCAGGTTCAGTGGACCTTACCTAGCTGCCAACGCGTTCATTCAATATAAAAAGCCTCCCCATTAGTGCCTCATACTTGTCAGTAGATCTTACGTACATGAGTTTGAACATTATAGACTTTATTGCATCACGCAACTGCTTCGATAAACAAAGTCGTGTCATAAACGATTTTAGATTCACCATGAGGTGTCGACAACAGAAGGCATGTAGATCGAGTCGAAAAATCCGCTGGACCGCATCCACCAAGCTATTGCTCCTATCAGAAACAATCACAACATCTCTATCATCATTTGGTGCTGCTTTAAGATGTCCCAAAAACCAAGTGCAATCCTCAAGGCACTCTGTGGGGATGATGGAAAATACGATAGGGAACATTCCATTGTTGGCATCTATTGTGGTGGCGGCTAGAAGCTTCCCTTGATATTTCCCATTTAAGTGTGCCCCGTCTACAAATAGTAGTAGTCGACACCCATAGCAAAATCCATGGATAGATGCATAGAATGCTAAGAAGAGTCGCTTGAAATGATCATCTTCATCGATACTATTAAGTGACATACGAACCTGGATTGGACTTGAGAATCTTCTTACATAACCTTGGAATAAATGAGTACGAGTCATGCCATTGATTAGAACCTTTGTGACCTCTTTCCCCCTCCAAGCTTGTTGATATGTTAACTTCAATGCGTAGTCACGTTTGATGTCCTTCACGATGTCTGTTGTCCTGTATGATGGATTGTCTCATATATTCTCAACAAGAAGATTTCCTACAAACTTATTTGACCTAGGAAGAATTACAGAGGATGATGTAGGTGCGGTGTGTGAGTGTTGACGTTGGTATGTATGCACTCGGACCATAAGCCCACCTCCCAGTGCACTAGCTCGAATTTCCCACCGGTAGTTGTCCATATTGCACTGTGCATGAATGCATGTCTTGTCATTCCGTTTATATGTATACAAAAATCTATGAACTACAGAGTATTTAGACAAGGTAGTCTGAAATGCTGCCGCGTCGTCGAACACTTGCCCCTCTGGTTATAAGACCAAGCGACGTTGTTGCTGCCATGCTACCGCTGTCAGACATACCATTTGAGCCAACACGTGTATGCATGTTATGGTCATTATCGTCGAAGTCGAGTTCTCCATAATCATTCCAATAGCCCACATCCCTCGTTGGTTCATTCAACAAAACTGTAATGTTCAATGTTTTGGTGTTGAACCAGATAAGTGTTTGTACGTCATTTTGATTACGAAGTTTGAGGGTGCATTTCTCCTTGCACTGGATCGTGTAACATATCTTCACGTCACGTGGATTGATCCCAAAACTACTACAAATGTCTAGCACAAATGAATCAAATTCTTTGGTCTCATCTGTAATGATGCCAACTGATTCACCGTTGAAGCTGCAAATGCAAAAGATTGAATTATCTGCCACGGAGTCCATATGTGTTTATGAACGGAAGACACACCTACAAAAAAAGATATAGATCATCAGTCATAACTACTAGTGCAAATAGAAAATGGGGGCATAAAACATCTGTAAGATGAACGAATAGAATATTGTGTATTAGCCAAATGATAGGTGGACCGCCAACAACCTTGGTAGTGGGGGTTGGTGCTTATGAGATAACTGCTTCCGATGGGGGTGGGGTTTAAATAGGAGGATTAGGGGGTATTTTGAGCATTGTAATGTGATGCATGTCAATCAGTCAATGGGTGACCCGTCGACAGACATCACCATAGGCTGTAATATAGGCCAGACCTGTTTAGTGATTTACCCATGACTTGGTCACCCATGTAGGTCGATGACCGATGGATACTCGAGTGGAAAGGCTATGGTGGTACGACTTGTAGCCCAACGACCAAGGGGCAATCCGTTGCAAAGTAGACGGATTATAGCACGATGCATGTCAATCGGTCAGTGGGTGACCCGTTGACAAACATCACCATAGGCTGGAGGTGTAGGCCATACCTATTTAGTGATTGACCCATGACTTGATCGCCCATGCAGGTCGATGACCGATGGACACTCGAGTGGAAAGGCTATGGCGGTACGAGTTGCAGCCCAAGAACCAAGGGGCAATCCGTTGCAAAGTAGGAGCACTATAGTGTGATGCATGTCAATCGGTCAGTGGGTGACCGATTGATGGACATCACCATATGCTAGAGGTATAGGCCATACCTATTTAGAGATTTACCCATGACTTAGCCGCCCATGCAGGTCAATGACCGATGGACACTCGAGTGGAAAGGCTATGGTGGTACGAGTTGCAGCCTAAGAACCAAGGGGCAATCCGTCGCAAAGCAGGAGCACTATAGTGTGATGCATGTCAATCGGTCAGTGGGTGACCCATCGACGAACATCACCATAGGCTGGAGGTATAGGCCATACCTATTTAGAGATTGACCCATGACTTAGCCGCCCATGCAGGTCAATGACCGATGGACACTCGAGTGGAAAGGCTATGGCGGTAAGAGTTGCAGCCCAATGACCGAGGGGCAATCTGAAGGGATGAGAGATCCATCGTATGGACGCCCAAATCTTGCAGAATAAAGAGGCGAATTTCAAAAATTTTTCTCTCCTTTTCAACTAGGAATCGCATTCCCTATTTAGAAAATCATATTTTCAATGATCAATCTTGAACCATAAACTGAACCAGATCTGAAGCAAAAGGAGTAGGAGAGGATTATACCTGATACGGAGAAAAAGTTTCTCCCAACGAAGGTGTTCATGCCCAAGGAAGAATCCAAAGACTGCTCCCACTGAACATGGCGTAGTGTAGGATGGAGCAGAATCAATAGTATTTTTCTCCAAGAATTCTGTCCTTCACAAGAAACAGCAGGATGGCACGTGAGCACAACTTCCTATCAATTCTTTCTCAAAGAACTGATGTCAAGATCGAATCTTGACTTCTCCCACAACTGGAGATTGAACTGGATGTCTGGCGGCTGTAGGAAGGAAGCGACAAGAAATATCTTTGCAGGGATTGCAGAAAACTTTCTTCTCTGATTTCAGCTCTGAAGAGGATCTAATTATCTGATTCTCAAAAAGGTTGCCGCTCCCTCCTTTTGTAAACCCAAAGGATCAGCTCCTAATCCAATTAGGAGCTGCTGATCAAAATCATATTTGGATCAGACCTCTTTTTAGGTGATAAGGATAAACCCTTATCTTATCTGTAGATTAGATCAGCCTTCTCCTAATCTCATCAGGAGGTTTCTAGATCTGAATATGATTCAGATCTGGACTCTCTTAGTGGATAGGGTTAAGACCCTATTCTATCTGCTGATCCATCTCAGAATTCACCCATATTTAACTTATTAAATAAGTCCAGTTCGAAATTGGCTTTAGGCCCATTAAGCTTATGTGCTCATTTAACCTTCCTAACTGTTGCCTAGTTGGGTTTCCTTGTATGGCGTGGGACCCAAGCATTGATCTACACATCAGCCACATGGGTTCGGCCCAGCCTTTGTTACAAGGCCTGGCCGAATACACTATTATGGACAGTGCACTCCTTGAAACCCATCAAATGGGCTCTATGGGCTCAACACTTATCCTAAGTGGTCCCTGGGCCAAGCCACCTTGTAACACCCAGGGACTGTGGGCAGATGCAAGATTAGCCCATCAGGTATTATCCTCAATGGTCTTACACTTAACCTCTCAGCCCATAATGATTATACACTGCCCGACAAGAGATGACCTCTCCCTCGGCTGCAAGGAACAGTGTTGCACTCTCTACTTATATGGATCTCGGGAATTAAAACTTTTTGCAAACATTTTAGAAATCATAATATATATATTTTTATATCTCATATAAAATATACTTTGCAAAACAAATCTCAACGATTGAAACCGGATGCCGGCAGTCTTGGTTTCCATCAGTGAGAGTGCATCCCCGATCATTACCTTTGTCCGACAAAGGGGCTGATCCTGTCACTATGATCACCCACTCAGATTAATTCTCAGACTGTCCCAACATACCTAGGTTTTGACCCCCGCTAAAGATCTCACTAATTGGTACATCAAAAACAGCCCAATCCGACACCTAGTGCAGTATCGTAATCGAGTCTACGGGTCGGGTGTAACTTTCCAGTTTTGCCCATCAATCTCCAAGGTCTAGGGCAATACTGAAAATCTGGTCTAGTTCAAAGATTCAATTAATCCTACACTGTATGTGCCTAGGGTTTCACCCTGGCAGTTGAGACAGGCCACCCCAACTGACTTGATGGCACAACAGTGTCAGCCTTAACAGGATAGGTCTCCCCAGACCGACCCACTGGCTGTGAACATTCTAAACTAACATGAGTCTCATTAAGTGTCTAGTTTAAGGTTATTACACAGAAACATACCAAGGGAACATGAATCAAATATGCATTTTTATTCATTTACAATAAACTTATAAAGTACATCATTTTGATTGATGCTAAGGGCATACAAAACTGTCCCACAACTCCCACTTGCACTTAGGTCCAATCAGGTACAAGCCGGAGTCCCATGCTTTCCACGTGTTTCTCAAACACTTTTTGTGATAGTGGCTTCGTCAATGAGTCTGCTACATTTTCCGCTGATGCTACCTTCTGAATCAGGACGTCCCCTCTACCAACAATCTCCCGTAGTACGTGGTACTTTCTCTCGATGTGCTTCGACTTCGAGTGGGCTCGTGGCTCCTTAGCCTAAGCAATGGCTCCATTGTTGTCACACAACAACGGGATAGGTGATGTGTTGGATGAAACTACTCCTAACTCGTGAACGAACTTCTTCATCCACACGGCTTCTTTGGCAGTCTCATTTGCGGCAATGTACTCGGCCTCGGTCGTGGAGTCTGTAGTGGACCCCTGTTTGCTACTTTTCCAACAAACAACACACGATCCTATCGTGAAAACATATCTAGATGTAGACTTTCTATCATCTGGATCCGACTGGAAATCGGCATCTGTATACTCTTGGATTTGTAGTGAGCTACCGTCGAATAATAGACAAAACTCTTTTGTCCTTCGAAGGTATTTAAGTATGTTTTTCACAGCAGTCCAGTGCTCCTGCCTTGGGTTGGCCTGAAATTTGCTTACTACACTCACTACCTGAGCAATGTCAGGACGAGTGCACGGCATGGCATACATGATGCTCCCTACGGCAGAGGCATAGGGAACGTCTTTCATGCCATCAATCTCCTCAGAAGTCTTGGGAGACATCTTCTTGGAGAGAGTGACTCCGTGCCTAAAAGGAACATTTCCTTTCTTGGAGTTTTCCATGTTGTATCTTTTGACTATTTTGTCAATGTAAGCAGATTGGGATAATCCTATTATCCGCTTCGATCTATCTCTATAGAGTTGAAGACCCAGTATATAGGAGGCTTCTCGAAGATCTTTCATGGAGAATTGCTGTGAAAGCCATACTTTCACCGTAGTTAACATTCCTACATCATTCCCAATGAGTAGAATGTCATCTACATACAAAACCAAGAAGGTAACCTTATCTCCACTGTACTTCCTGTAGACACAAGGTTCATCCGGATTCTGCTTGAAGTCAAATGATTTGACAACAGAGTCAAAACGGATGTTCCAATTTCTAGAACCTTGCTTAAATCCATAAATGAATCTATTAAGTTTACATACCATATTTTCTTGACCTACAGCAATGAAGCCTTGCGGCTGCTGCATATAGATCACTTCAGTAAGATCTCCAGGCAGGAATGCAGTTTTGACATCCATCTGCCAAATCTCATAATCATGGTATGCTGCTACAGCTAGCAGGATCCTAATGGATTTAAGCATGGCCACAGGCGAAAAGGTTTCCTCATAGTCGATGCCCTCTTTCTGAGTGTACCATTTTGCCACTAGACGGGCTTTGAAGGTCTCAACCCTACCATCGGAGCCCTTCTTCCTCTTGTAAATCCATTTGCAATCGATTGCTTTTACCTCGGAGGGTGGATCTATTAGAGTACAGACTCCAATGGTCTCCATTGAGTCCATCTCTGCTCTCATGGCCTCCACCCACTTCTGGAAATCTATGTCCAACATAGCTTCCACGTAAGTCACGGGATCCTCTTCACTAGTCAAGGTTTCCACCAGGTAACTATCCTGGTCATAACCATAATGGACTGGTGGCCTGAATACCCGAGTGGATCTTCTAGGCTGGTCACTACCTGGAACTGGTGGGACATCTCTCACTGCTCCTGAACTCTCCTCATCAAGGATGATTTCCTGACGATGGGTGTCCAGGATATAATCGATTTCCAAGAACTGTGCATTTCGGCTGCAGAACACCTTCTGCTCACTTGGGTCATAGAATAGGTAACCCACAGAGCTTTTCGGGTAGTTTACAAATAGGCAACGACTGGTCTTGGATTCCAACTTGTCTGCACTTGTTCTTTTAACATGTGTTGGACAACCCCAAATCTTCAAGTGTCTGACACTTGGTTTCTTTCCGGTCCAAAGTTCATATGGAGTGTTCGAAACCGATTTGGTTGGATCCCGATTCAGCACGTAAATCGCAGTCTCTAATGCATAACCCCAAAAGGATGTGGGTAACTTTGAGTGTATGAGAAGTGACCGGACCATATCGAATAAGGTCCTGTTCCTTCTCTCTGAAACACCGTTAAAGTTGTAGTGTAGCAGGAGGAGCTAACTGTGATACTATCCCATTGTCCTTTAAGTAGTCACCGAATTCGTCAGAGAGATATTCGCCACCTCGATCTGATCGAAGGGCTTTAATTTATCTCCCTAACTGTTTCTCGACCTCTTGTCTGAACTCTTTGAACTTTTCAAAGGATTCAGACTTGTGTCTCATTAGGTACACGTAACCATATCGTGAAAAATCATCGGTGAAGGTGATGAAGTACACATGTTGATTCCGTGTCCTAACACTCAGGGGACCACATACATCAGTATGTATAAGGTCAAGTGTGCCTGTACATCTTTCAGGCTTACCGTTAAATGGCCGTTTCGTCATCTTGCCTTGTAGGCAAGGTTCACAGGTGGGAAAATCTTCTACAGTTAGAAAATTCAAAGGACCATCCTTTACCAATCTTGTGATTCAGTCAACATCGATGTGGCCAAGTCGGTAATGCCACAGACACGTGGGATTAACTGTATCACGGGCTCTCTTCTTGGGGATTTCAGCCGACGTAGTTTCGGTTATGTTAGTTTCTAGAGAAGGATGTAGAACATAGAGACCGTTCTCCAGTTCCCCATATGCGATGAATCTGTTATTTCTTTTAATAGTAATCTTATTACTAAAGAAGACAGAATAACCATCTGCACACAGTTTTGAGACAGAAATCAAAATTCTCCTTAAATTTTGTACATAAAGACAATCTTTTAGTACAATTGTTCATTCTCTAAAAAGTAACTCCACGGTTCCTATGGCCACAGCTGCAACAGTTGCAGTAGTCCCCAAGTAGAGCATCACTTCTCATTTACTCAGCCTTCTGCTTACCTTGAACCCTTGCAGTGAGTTACACGCATGAGTTGAAGCCCCGGAGTCAATACACCAGGACGCAGAAGCTACCAATAAGTTGGTTTCTATAACACAAGTTTCGAGATTACCTTTCTTGGATTCCAGATAGGCCGGACAATTCCTTTTCCAGTGGTCGGTCTTCTTACAAAAATGACAGGCATCTGATGCCTTGTCCTTTCTCTGTTTCTTGGGTTTGGCAGCCTTCTTCTGGGGCTTTCTCTTTGCCTTCCTTTTTTTGCCTGATTTGCCAGTTTCAACAAGCATGGCAGTGGGCTCATCCTTTTTAATCAATTCTTCGGCCCTCTACAACATATTGATGAGTTCCTGCAAGCTAACGTTCAGCTTGTTCATGTTGTAGTTCATGATGAATGGATTAAAGGATGGAGGCAGAGAGTTGAGAATAGCATCGATCTATGTTACCAGATCCAACCCGGATCCAAGAGCCTCCAGTTCGTTGATATAACCCATCATCCGGAGATAGTGGTCATGAACTTGTTGGCCCTTGGACATCTGCGTGGTCATGAACTGTTTCAAGACCTTCTGCCAAGTAGAATGATTCTGCTCTTCATACATTGTCTTGAGACTATCCAATACGTCATTGGCAAGTTCGATCTGATCGAACTGCCTCTGTATTGGGTTGTCAAAGGAGGCAATGATATAGCAACAGGCAAGGGAGTTTTTCTCCTCCAATTCTTGGTATTCTCTTCTTCAGGCCTCAGAAGCCCTATCTCCCGAACGATCCGGGGCAGGATTCTTGGCTACCTTATCCAACTTTTCAGAGGTTAAGACCAACATAAGGTTCCTGTACCAGTCGGCATAGTTTGGGCCCTTCAGCTTGTCATCAAACAGCTTTGCAAATTGTCCGTTTGCCATTTTCTGATAAAAGGGCAAACATCAGTCCACAACCTAATTTGATTCATGTTCATTACATATATATGAATTTTAATCTACGTTCCATTTCCATTTATTCATCTCTGAGTTTTCCCTCATTTCTCAGTGACGGAGACTGCCAGTTGTCTCTGGAAATGTGGGAAATCACATAGGGTGCATGGAACCAACTGTTTAAGCTGCATAACCCCACCACCTTTCTGTGAAGGATCATATCCACTCATCATATGAGCTTTCCCTTTGGCCTCTGTTAGACAAGGTTCAGAGCCGTTTTTAGGTAAACCTTTCTGTCCAGTGAGTGCTTACCCATCATGTTCGTGAACGCCAAGGTACTGTGAGAGAGTTCCCATTTTCTGGTGAAGCCCCTCCCACATCGGTCTATGACTCCCCTATCATCTTATGAAACATTCAGACAAGCCCAACAGCAAATGGATAGCCCATTTTCTGGTGCGTTTCCTCATTACTGAAGGATCCATCCTCATGCTAATGATGGAAGGCCTTTAGAGAGTTCATCGTATGAATCTCCCTATCACATGCACTCATATTAACTGGAGGGAACAGTCAATTATACCCTAGTTAGATCTAGGTCAAACCCAAATGGCTCCCACTGACTTTCATAAAGCCAGATTTTGGTGGGCCTAAAAGGGTTCCGCACGTAACCTCTCCATGAGGTGTGGGGCGCACCACTGAGGGAGGTCATCTAATGATCAAAAGGGACACCATGGCAATGATGTGCATTCAGCCATGGTGTGCGCAAGAGCCACTGTCGATTGATCATGGGCCAAGCACTTATGACCCATGTACGTAGCACATCACACATCCATACATCACATGCAAGGAGAAATTGATCAAATCAATTAATTATTTGTAAAACCCATTTGAAGCCCATTTTAAATCCATAATATTAACCATTAGATCTAGGTATATGGGCCGAATTAGGGTTAATGGGTTCGACCCATATAGCTTTATCCGCAGAGTGGGCTTTTAGCAGTTTTAACCATTGAAAACTGGGTCTTTACAGGTTGGGCCGAATTAACCATTTAATTAAATATCAATCCTCAGGCCCATTAGTGGGAAAAAAATAGGGCTGACTTTCAGCTTTGATTGAACCCTAGATTTGGTCCAAACAATTTGAACCAATCTTGGTTCGAATGGGTCTAGGGTTTGATCTTCTATTAAATCTTTAATTCAAGAAAATAATCTGAAATTAAATTCTGATAAAAGAACAATCAAGAATCAGTCTATCAGGGTTGTTCGCATAATCCTTCCTGCAAAATAGAGGTTAGATCACAGGTTGCAGTTTCACAAACTGCAAATCGCAGATAGCGATTCTCCCATCTGCGAAATCTCCTCCTCTACGAGTTCTCCTTTTCTGCGCCGCCATCTTCGATCCAAAATAAAATAAATAGAAATCCTAATTTCTATTAATAATTACATCAGATCGAATACCTATACATTCAGTCTAAAAATAAAAAAAAAATATTTTACAGACCAAATGTAATAAAGTAATGCAAAAACTGCAAAATCGCAGGTTCCCTACGCAAATCAAGAATTCGATCTCCTCTTGTATGAACAACCCATAAATCAAGAAAATTATAAAGAACAATTCTAAATAATAATCAAATTTATATAAAAATTAATTTCAGATTATTCGCCCATAATTTTGGGAACAAATTTCCCAAAACCCATATCTGCGCAAATTGGGTAGAACGCCTTCTGCCCATTTGTGCAGATTCAGATATGAAATAAATTGGTTCGAAATTTGAACCTGGCTCTGATACCACTGAAGGGATGAGAGATCCATCGTATGAACGCCCAAATCTTGCGGAATAAAAGGGCGAATTTCAAAAAATTTTATCTCCCTTTCAACTGTGAATCACATTCCCTATTTAGAAAATCATATTTTCAAGAATCAATCTTGAACCATAAACTAAACTAGATCTGAACCAAAAGGAGTAGGAGAGGATTATACCTGATACGAAGAAAAAATATCTCCCAACGAAGGTGTTCACGCCCAAGGAATGATCCAAAGATTGCTCCCACTGAATATGGCACAGTGCAAGATGGAGCAGAATCAGCAGTATTCTTCTCAAAGAATTCTGTCCTTTACAAGAAATAGCAGGATGGCACGTGAGCACAACTTCCTATCAATTTTTTCTCAAAGAACTGATGTCAAGATCGAATCTTGACTTCTCCCACAACTGGAGATCGAATTGGATGTCTGGTGGCTGCAGGAAGGAGGCGACAAGAAATATCTTTGCAGGGATTGCAAAAAATTTTCTTCTCTGATTTCAGCTCTGAAGAGGATCTGATTATCTGATTCTCAAAAAGGCTGCCGCCCCCTCCTTCTTTTGTAAACCCAAAGGATCATATCCTAATCCAATTAGGAGCTGCTGATCCAAATCATATTTGGATCAGACATCTCTTTAAGTGATAAGGATAAACCCTTATCTTATTTGTAGATTAGATCGGCCTTCTCCTAATCTCATCAGGAGGTTTCTAGATCTGAATATGATTCAGATCTGGACTCTCTGAGTGGATATGGTTAATATCCTATCTGCTGATCCATCTCAGAATTCACCCATATTTAACTTATTAAATAAGTCCAGTTCGAAATTGGCTTTAGGCCCATTAAGCTTATGTGCTCATTTAACCTTCCTAACTATTGCCCAGTTGGGCTTCCTTGTATGGCGTGGGACCCAAGCATTGATCTACACATCAGCCACATGGGTTCGGCCCAGCCTTTGTTACAAGGCCTGGCCGAATACACTATTATGGACAGTGCACCCCCTGAAACCCATCAAATGGGCTCTATGGGCTCAATACTTATCATAAGTGGTCCCTGGGCCAAGCCACCTTGTAACACACAAGGACTGTGGATAGATGCAAGAAGAAGACGCTGCTGGTTTGATTTGCTTCCCCTCAGAAGTCGATGATCGAAGATGTTTCGCTTGGGGTGAGCAGGAAGATGACAGGGACGCCGCTGATTGTTTGGTTTGAATCAAGAAGAAAAGAAGATTACCGTTGGCCGAATGGGGTGATGCTGTTGCGTTCAGTTCAAATGAGGAAGAGGGTGAGCAAAAAGACGACGGGATGCCGCTGGTGTGTTCTGTTCGAATGAAGAAGAAGATTACCGTTGGCCGCTGGTGTATCTCTTGTATTCGATTCGAATGAAGAAGATTACCGTTGAGATATAAGAAGTATAATGGGATCGAAAGTTTCACTTATCTGAACTGGTGGGGGGAGCTGGAATAAATTTTAAATTTATTAGGTGCGGGTGGGATTGAATCGGGTTTCAGTACATCCTTAATTGAATTTTCGACTTGTGAGTGGGAGCTGAAAAGTACTCTGTTGCTCCGTTGAAAATTTTTGTCTCTCTTTAACAACTCTCCGCCACCTGCTTTCTTAAAACATATCTGACATCCAAAGAACGACAGGTACAGTGGAAACCAAAAAATGGCACATGGATAACCGGAAGAGCAGCAAGAGCAAACACAAAGCTAAAGGCACATGTCAATCTCTCTGATTCCAAATCAAAAGAGGCCCAAGGCTAAAACCACGGGTATAGTGGATTTTTCTTCTACTCTCCTACTAGTATAAGTATATATCTCTCTTGGTTTCATTGTCAACCTGATTCCTTTCAGTCTCAGCAACAAGCTACCGGAACCGGAAGTGATGATGGCTAGTCCCAGTAGACGTATATTTCATGTTGCTATGTACCCCTGGTTTGCGATTGGCCACATCACCCCCTACCTCCACCTCTCCAACAAGTTAGCAGAGAAAGGCCACCGAGTCTCCTTCTTCTTGCCTCTCAAAACAAAGTCCAAGTTGGAGCACTTGAATCGCTACCCACATCTCATCCGCTTCATCACAATTCCTATCGCTCGCGTGGACGGCCTCCCGCCGACCGCAGAGACCACTGCTGATGTGTCTAGCCCCATGGTTCCCCTCCTCATGACTACCCTAGACCTGACCAAGGACCATGTTGAAGCTTTTCTACTTGATCTTAAGCCTGATTTAGTTTTTTATGACCTCGCCTATTGGCTTCCAGCCCTGGCACGACATCTTGGCATCAAATCCATCCATTACAGCGTCGTCAGTTCTGCAGCGTCCTCCTACCTCGCATCACCTGCACGTATGCCGCCCAGCGCGGGGGTCAAACAGTTAACCCAGGAAGAGCTGATGCAACCTCCAATGGGCTACCCATCATCTTCCCCATTTCAGATTCGTCGCTACGAGACTCGCGATGCATTATTAGCCTTCCAAGACAGGGGTGATGGGTTAACATTCTACGATATGTTGACGACCTCGTTTGGAGATTCCGACGCCATCTGCTTTCGAACTTGTCGAGAGATCGAGGGGCCTTACTGCGACTACATGGCTACCCAGTACGGAAAGCCAGTCTTATTGACGGGGCCATTAATTCTACCTGCTCATCATCAGCAACCAAACACAAGATTATTGGACGAGCCTTGGTCCAAGTGGCTCGGCAATTTCAAGGAGGGATCGGTGGTGTATTGTGCATTTGGAAGCGAATGCATACTTCAAAAGGACCAGTTCCAGGAACTGGTGCTGGGGTTTGAGCTGACCGGACTACCCTTCTTGGTAGCACTGAAACCACCACACGGAGCATCGACAATAGAGGAGGCATTGCCCGATGGGTTCAAGGAGAGGGTCCAAGGAAGAGGAGTAGTTCATGGGGGTTGGGTTCCACAGACGCAGATACTGAGTCACCCCTCGGTCGGGTGTTTTGTGAGCCACTGTGGGTATGGCTCCATGTGGGAGTCTTTAGTGAGCTCTTGCCAGATAGTACTGATTCCAAACTACGGCGATCAGTTCATGCACACCCAACTATTAACTAGAAGTCTGAAGGTTGCGGTGGAAGTTGAGAGAAGGGAAGAAGATGGATGGTTCAGCAGAGAGAGCGTGTGCAAGGCCATAAGATTGGTGATGGACGGAGAGAACCAGATCAGAAAAGAAGTGAAGGCCAATCATGTTAAGTGGAGGGACTTTTTGTTAGATGAAAACATGCAATCTTCCTATATTGATGCTTTCATCCATGACCTACGAGTTTTATTGGGTTGGAGAGATTAAATTTAAATGGGTGTCCAAGAGATTCAAATGGTGCAGCTCACATCCTTGGTAATGCATGTTTAAAACTTAGAAGCTGAGTTTCAGTTTGTTGGAGCCTTCCCTATGTGGTGTGGTACATGTTTGTTTGATAGTAGAGGCCTTTGTTTTAAGTTTACTTGTAGCCTTGTTTTTTTATTTGTGTTTTGTCCTGTTGTTTTGTTTGTGGTTGTTCGTCTTGTTTCTATTCCTGTTCTGTTTCTGTTTTCTTTACGCTCTCCGGTTGGAGAAGAGTGCAAATTTAGATGAAAGAGAGAGTGTTGAATAAAGCAGCATTATGAACGCAAAGATCGGATTCGAATATAGATTATATTTGAATTCGATCTTATAAAACAAATAGCCCATATGAATATCTGATCGGATCTTACAAACGCATATTCCAATTCGAATATGTTAATAATGTCGGATATGCGATCTGATTTAGTAGTCTGACTTCTTTACAAAGAGATTTTGTAGTACTCAACTACAATATGAAGTTTTAGTTTGGAAGGAGTACAAATACAAATATGTACTTTTGAGCTTGTATTTGTATCATGAAGAGATTTCTTAGAAGTTAACTACTATTTCAATAGAACTTGAAATAGCATTAATAATCATTTGGATCAAACAGTTTTTGACAAAGTCATCAGTTTTGGACTAAATATCAGGTTTCAACAAAATTAGACTCAAAATTAAAGTTGGGTGATGGTTTGAACGGTTCAATCAACCAGGTCAATTGCAGATTGAAAACATAGGTATAAATATTATAAAATGACATAATATTATATACAATATTTTATGCTTATACATATTATAACATATTTTGTTATATATGATACATATATATGTATTATATAATATAAGGAAGCATTTGGCAAGTCTTTTTCGTGTGATCTTTTGGGGTTTTATAATGCTTGGAAGACCAAAATGTAGTCCTTCTCTATTTGATAATAATGAAAGATAGGAAGTTAGAAAGACCTATGCCCTAAAAAGCTCATGAAAACCCAAAATGGCCAAAAATTTGAAAGCATCAAAGGTTTAATATTTCATCACCTATACATATCGTATCTTCGGGTTCTTGGCATGGGGAATGGTCCCAAATCAATGCTATCGTTTCTTTTCGTTGTGCTGAAGGTGTATCGATGCCATATCGATAAGTTTCGGTCATGTATCGGTCGATATGGTAGCGTATCGATCGATACACAACGACTTTTCTGTTGCGAAAACACAAATTGAAGTGGTTTCGAAAGATGGCTTCTAAATCCATTACAGAAGCCCTCTTTCTTCCCCAAACTCTCCATAAAGCATTTTAACTTTCCTAGAGACTCAAATCTTGCAAAAATCCACCAAAACATCCATAAATTTGTAAGATTCAATGAGTTTTTCAAGGTTGTGAAAAGAATAACGAAAATAGGTATGCTTTTTTCAGATTTTTTTACATTTTTAGCTAATGTTTTAGTTTGGATGCTTAAAAACATCTTTATATATGTTGATAAGCTATTCTTATGCAAAAAATCCCACTTATTTTGCTTCTCTATGTAGATCTTTGTGAATATCTGAAAAAAATCCCGAATAGTAAAAAATCTGAAAATAAAAATGAAAAATTTTAGGTTTTTTCTTATGATCTACCTCTAAAAATTGATTATATTATATATCTATAGATGATCTACCATGTCCATAAATCAATCAAAATTGCTTCTAAATAATTGATTTTTTATGTTTTTTAATTGTTGGAATAATATATAATTTCTTCAATTTTATGTGATTTAACCCTATAGGTTGAGTATGTTGTAGAGCTAAGACAAATCTAAGATGGTTCGTAATTCCATATAACAATATATTCAAATATCATGTGAACAATTTAATTTGTTTTTTAATTTTTTTTATTTTTAGAATATAAATATTTATTTATTTCTCTAATGTTTTGCAATGATCTAAATTCTAGTAATAAATATTTATAGTAAAAATATGGATGATCTATTTTGTCCAAAAACCAATTCATTTTTTTGTTACATATTTAATTTTTTAGTTTTAGTTTAAATTTTAGAATAAAACAAGCAAAATAATTATTTGAATAAAAATAAATAATTATTTAGTTTTTTAGAATGAAATGTACAAAATAATTATTTGATCTATTATGTCCATAAATCAATTCAATTTTTCTGTTACATATTTACTTTTCTTAATTTTAATTTAATTTTTATAATAAAACATGCAATATAATTATTTGAATAAAAATAAATAATTATTTAGTTTTTAGAGAAATAGAATGAAACATGCAAAATAATTATTTGTCTATTATGTCCATAAGTCGATTCAATTTTTCTGTTACATATTTGTTTTTCTTAAATTTAATTTAATTTTTAGAATAAAACATGTAAAATTTGAATAAAAAACAATGATCTATTTTTAGAAAATTAAAATGAAACATGAAAAATAATTACTTAATCTATTATTTCCATATATCCATACAATTTTATAAAATTAGAATGTAACTCGGAAAATTGGAATGAATTAGGTACTTTATTAGATAGTATGTTTCTGTTCACATATATTGATTATAATATGTTTTTCCATAAAACACACTAAAACATATTATTTTTATGCATAAATAACTAATTTATGTCTTATATTTAGTGACTTTGATATTTATTTATGATTTATTGGAGTATTTATAACATTTCCATGTATTTCCATACGTATCTTAATTGTTCATCCATATCTATCATATTCCAATATGTCTCTTAAATTTTCTTTTCCAAAACGCATAGTATTTCTGATACTTTGAACTTTGAAAGCATCTAATGAAATTCCGTTTCTTACGAAACCTAAAATCTTCCATTTAACAGTTTTGCTGATCAAATACCCCTAAAAGTTCACACCTTTTGTCCATCTTGACCATCGGAAGATGTTCGTAAAAAGACTTGCCAGTTTATTTAAAGGCATAGGCCCAGGGTCTGGGATGGCACTGCCCAATAACCCATTATCACCACCACAGCTATCCAAATTAATGATGTAATAATATTCTGTTTATTTGTTATCTCATTTGGATGGGCTGAATTGGTATTAATTAATTGATCTCAGAGGCCATTCTTATGGTCCAAATCTTTTGCATGTTTTTAAATCACTCTAGTTGACATATTTTTCAAAAACTGTATTAATTTGATTGATTGGACAAAGATTATTTGAAGCTTTGGTATATTGTTTGCAAGACCTAGATTAACAAATCTAGACCATTGAAATAGTCTACTAAGATCAATATATTGATCTCAAAAATTCATACTACGATTTCAACCAACATAGACCATCCAAATATTATACCAAATCAGCCCAAAAATCAATTCAATAAAAATGATTTCCTAGACTTAGAATAATGGATTAGTCTCGTCCAAGATCAAACCCAACCCATGACAGCTCTATTTAGCTTAAGATTTATCATTCACCATTAACAAAACCATAAGGGGATTTGACAAGATATGAAAGTGAAACTTACAAGGGGCCAAACATCTCAAAAAATAAAATCGTGGATATTGTATAAAGGTGAATTCTTCCCTCCTGCATTATTAAAGAAACTTTAGGGTTCATCCTAATAATGCAACAAAAAAACTATGTACATCAATGATTAATCATGTATGTAATGTGTCAACTATCTTTAGCATTGTTAGAAAGTGTATGTCTTTAGCTTCAATTAGCATGATGCACATTATGATATTTATTGTAAATGAATAAAGTACATATTTGATTCATGTTATTGTAATGTGTTTCTGTGTAATACCCTTAAACTGGATACATATGAAACTCGTGTTAGTTTATAATTTTCACAGTCGTTGGATAGATCTAGGGAGATTTATCCTGTCAAGGCTGACACTGATTTGCTGCCAAGTTGGTTGGGATGGCTTGTCTCAGCTACTATGGTGAGACCTGAGGTGCATGCAGTGTGGGTTTTTTTGAAACCCTGAATCGGACCAAGTTCCAGTGTTGCCCTGGACCTTGGAGACAGATGGGCAAAATTGTAATGTTTATACCTGGCCCCTAGACTCGATTATGATACTACACTAAGTATCGAATTGGGTTGTGTTTGATGTGCCAATTAGTGAGATCCTTAAAGGGAGTCAAAACCTGAGTATGTTGGGACAGTCCGAGAATTCATCTGAGTGGGTGATCATGGTGATAGAATCAACCCCTTTGTCGGACAGTGAATGGTCGAAAAACTGTACTCTCTGATGGAAACCTAAACTGCCGGTAGTAGATTTCAAATATGTTTGAAAATTGGTTTTGCAAAATATATTTATATAGAGATATACTTATATATTATGTTTTTACAAATTATTTGCAAAATGTTTTAATTATCGGGATCCATGTGAGTAAAGAGTGCATCACCTTAACTTACAACCGAGGGAGAGGTTATCTCTTGTCGGATAGTGTCGGATCATTATAGGCTGAGAGGTTAAGTGTAAGACCATTGAGGGTTATACCTAATGGGCTTGCAGTCCTTGGGCTTTCATAAGATGACTGGACCCAATGACCATTTAGTGTAAATGTTGGGCTTATTAAGAGCCCATGGTGATGGATTTAGGGGTTCACTATGTCGTATAGTGAATTCGGTCAGGCCTTGTAACTAAGGCTGGACTGAACCCATGCGACTAATATGTAGATCAATGATAAGGTCCCACGCCATACAAGGAGAGCCAAGCTAGCCATCATTAAAAGGAAGTGAGCCTAAAAGCTTAATGGGCCTAAAGCCCATTTCGAATTGGGTTAATTGGATTAATTAATTAGGGACGAATCTAAGTATGGATCAGCAGATGAGGATAAGAGGATAAATCTTATCCACTTAAAGAATCTAAATCCAAATAGAGATTTGGATCAGAAAATTCTAATTTGATTAGGAGTAACTGATCTTGATCTGTAGATAAGATAATGGATTATCCTTATCGCTTAAAGAGTTCAGATCCAAATAAAGATTTGAATAAAAAAACTCCTAATCAGATTAGGAGATCATCTCTTTAAGGGTTATATATAAAGAGTAGGGCGGATTTGAAAATATACACAACACATTTTGACTATTCTGCCATTAGTTTTTTCTCTCTGTTCTTGTCGTCTTACCCTATTCGATCTTCATTTCTTAGAATTGATCAAGATTTGATCTTGATATTGTTTCTTGCTAGAAGAAACAATTCTAAAACTGTACTCACTACCCCATTCGATTCTTACTGAAGAATCAAAGATTCTTGGTGAAAAACTACCTGTTGATCCTACCTCATCCTATGCTGTGTCATCTTCAGTTGAAGGAAGATTTAGTACTCTTTGGGCGTGAACACTTGCATTGGAAGGAGTTTTTTGCGTGGATTCCGTATCAGGTATACCTCTCCCTAATCTTAGTTTCAGATTTGGTCCGGTTTGGTTACAAGAACGTATCTTGAAAATGTAGTTTTTTAAATTGGGAATACGATTCCTGGATGGGAGAAGAAATTTTTGAAATTTCGCCCAACCTTCTTGTAAGGTTTGGCCATCCATATAATGGATCTCCCTTCCCTTCAGTAGTATCAGAGCCAGGTTTAAATCTTGAACCAATTTGCCAATACCAATGTTTTAAAAGGCGTACGCCTGAAGACGCGCCTCCGAGCGAGGCGCCCCCAAAACGCCCAAAGGCACATGATAGAAGCGGTCAAACCTTTTAGGCATACACCTTTTAAACATTTGGCGTTTTTAAACATACATGTTATTTGTTTTTAAGTTTTTATGTTCTAATTGGTGGGGCCACCATTATATCATGGTCCCTATTGTATACAATCATCTTTTAAGTGTAAAAGAGGGGGAAATATCCCTCTTTGGATTATGTTCTAACCCAAACATTAGGGCTTGAAAGAGAACTTTGAAGACTCTGAACTGTGTATGTGCGAACTACAAGTTGCAAAGAACAAGACTCACTCAGTTTCAAGTTTCAACCTTCAACTTTGAGTTCGTGCAATCTGGTATGTTTTTTTTTTTTTTTTCTTTTCCTTTCATCTTCTTCTTCCACACTCTACAACCTACAAGTTCAAGCAACCTGCAATTTCTTTCTTTCTTTCTTTTTCTTTTTCTTCGAGCAACCTGAAATTTCTCAGATGTGGTCTTTTTTTATTCTATTTTCAATTGCAATCGAATAGAGGTTGGAGGCTTGGAGCTGCTGGACCAACCAACCAACCTGGGCGGCTGTGAATTGTGACAAAGCTGCAACAGTTTTTTGGATAATAAGCTTCAATGGTTAGTTGTTATGTTCTCCATTTCTTTTTTTCTTTGTTATTTGTTTCTTTTTTTTCTTGATTTTAGTAGCTCTATCTCAGCCTTCTTGAACAGAGCTGCATGAATAAATTATGCCACACAGCCATGTTTAATGGACTGAATAGGCCAATTGGACAAGACCCAACTGCTGGCTGTAACTTCATCAGTTCATCTGTTCAGCCTTCAAATTTTTGCAGTGTTGAATTTGATAAATTTTGCTTTTTTGAATTTGATAAATGGTTTATTGGTTTTGCTTGTGAATTGCAGAAAGTAGAAACTGAATGCTCATAGAAATTAGAAATTTGAAGTGAATGATAGAAATTATAATTTGTGAATTTTAACTAATACTCTTTTTTTTTATTTGATTAGGTGCTGCAATTTAATTAAGTCATTTTAGTGTTATATATGTTTTTATGCTTAAAATATCTATTTTTTATTAGTACCCACTATAATTATAAAAAAAGATACATACTTGAGACTTACGCCTCTCATGTTCTGAGCTATGCCTCACGCCTCTAGGTAGTGGAACGCCTTGTGTCACGCCTCCGCATTTTAAAACACTCCTACAAATGGTGAACATACAAAATATAAGTATAAAATAGAGGCAAATTTCCTTGAAAGAAACTAATGCAAAATATAAAAACAGAAATGATAAAACTGCACCTGTTGAAGCTTTGGCACTACTTGTGATGGCCTCCCCTCTAGAGTAACCAGAGTAGATAAGAAGACCCCAATGAAAATAGGAGAGAAAATGAGCTGTATCAAGTTTAGAAAAAAATTATGTTCCAAACCAGCAATTATTCATTATAAAACAGCAAAGCCATGTTATCGCAAGTACTATCTCAGGTTGAAGAGAGAATCACCTGATCAAAGAGAAGGCGTAAGAAAGCACCTGATGCTCCTTGGAGAGTCACCAATTTACTCAAGTGCAGGTACCTATAAACCCAAATTTGAATTTCTTCAATGAAATTTCAAACTAACTAGGTCACAAAGGTGATCAAATATACCTGGATCAGAAGGTCATACGGAATAGACCAGCAATCATTTCGGGCATATGGAATAAGAGAAATGAAAGTATTTAATGAGAAAAAGCAGGAACTCCACAACTCAAAATCGATAGTTTCTACTTGGGCAATCCAGGTGCACCTGGATATGGAGTAATCAGAAATTATGAAAAGGTGTAAAATACTTCAGTTTCTAGAGCAACTTAGAGGTTTAGCAAGTAATCCCAACACAAGGATACAAAACTAAAAGATGTTATAGGACTCTACTTGAGGTTTTTCTTAATTTGTGCCTTTACTATCTCTAATGGTGATATGGGACTGGTTCAGGATTTTTTTTTCAAACAATCAGCTTATGGTGCTCTGCTTTGTCAAACTTAGAGGAATTTAATAGGTGTTATGGTAAGATGTATGGGCCATCATTTGGTTCTCAATAAAAGATCTCAAGAGTGCTCAGTAGATTACTAGGTTGACCCTACTCTCTAGAACTGGGGAGTTTGGAATTGGAATGACTCAAGTGTTGATCTTACATAGACAGAATAGTCCAAAACATCAAAACCAGGTTTTAACAGGTCAAATGACTCAAATTCATCCAACTGTAGCTTCCTGGATGACAAATACAGCCAACTCGGAAGAACTGTTTCATTTCCTTCACTTATTTAATGCCTCATTTTCTATTTCATATACCATCAGTAAATCATGTTCCATCGAGAATATTTAAATAAATAGCATCAGTATGCCAAAATACTAAATCTGGAATAAGAATTTGAAAAATAGTAATTGATATATGAAATCATCAGAAATAGCAGACAAACAGTGTAGAAATGTGAAAGAATGATGGAAAATTGAAGAAACTCACGAAACTTCTTAGAGTTGTGCGTCGAAAGAATTGTGAAGTCTGTGGATTCGAGGCTTGGAATACTAAACCACAACTATTGTCATTCTTCTGATATGTTTAGCTTTCATACACTGCTCTGCCTTAGAGATTTGGATCCATTGAATCATTTAGAATAAAGGAGTGGGAGGAGGTGAGGAGGGTTATTTGGAGGAGGAGAGGAGATTAGAAACAATTTGTTTTATATTTAAACAGAAAAAAGCTCAAATGAACTAGATCAGAAAGAAAAATCTAAAATCTCAAAGCCCTAACCTGTTGCAATGGAGTTGTTGTGTTCTTCTTATCAGTTAGGGCTACTTCAAATCTTCAAAAACCCTTGCAATGTGATTCATTTATTGTTTGCTTTCAATGCCAATATCAATCAAATGTTGAGAGGGGCCTTGAACAATCAGCGACGCAACCACTGTCCGCTACGACTGTCGCGTCTGTTCTCTGGTTCGATAGGTAAGCGGAGAGAAGAAAACGAAGTGAAACGTCTCAGCTAGATTTGCAATTGGGCATTAAAATGAAGGAATAAAACGTGGTGTTGTAAATGGTATTTAATACCAAAAAAGCCCTTAGTGGTATCGAATAGTATCGAATACAATATTAAAGGTATTTAATACCAAAAATGCCTCTCATGGTTGCTTTTTCTATATAGAGGCACTTTTTACTAAATGCCTCTACCGTACAGACTCTAAATATATGTTTCCATATATTATAAATAAATCATGTTAAAGGCTTTTAACGACTTAAAATTGGCATTACATATCATTTTTATCACTAATAATTGTAATAGAGTGGGGCCATGGCCTTATTCCACCCCATCCCCGTTCACACGGTGATCCCCACTCTTCATCATTTGTTATGATATATTAAATTCATTTTATTTTTTATTTATATTTATATTCCATTCCCACTTTTTTAAATAAAATAGCCACTATTTGCAATCTTTTCATATGTGGTGAGTGAGGTGATGTGGTTTTCATATTTATTAATTGAAGTTGCATAATAAAAAGGAAATATACTAATCCCAATGCGCAATCCAGCCACTCCTAGCTCCTAGCTAGAAGTGACTCTGCTTCTAACTGGCGATAGGCAAAAGGTACTTGTGTGGAGAAAGACAAAGGAACCTAGGGTTGTTCATCCGGTGGGAATACTTTGATGCTTAAATTAGTACTCTGTTGTTAGCTGGAAGAGAACGAACTTGCAAGAAGATGAGAAAGCTAGAGAGTGGTGAATATGCGATACCTTGGCCCGTGGGGGGGTTAAAGTCTTTATATACTAACACTCTGGCAGATTTGGTGGGACTAATTCCAAATCTCTACTGCGGCGATCTATTGTTAGGTAGCGTCTCGGAGTGATTGGTTGTTGTCATCAAGACTGAGGAGTAGGTGGGCTAATGCGACTATTGTAGGGTACGGTCCCGCTAGGCAGGAGACAACCTCCGGGGTTGGCAGGCACGACACTGCCAAGCGAGAGACAATGAGCGCAGTTCGCAGAGTTGGCAAATACTGTGCCGTCAGACAAGGGACGTGGGTGCAGCTTTTTGGGTTGACAGGTACGGTTGTCAGACAGGAAGCTTCTCGCGGGACGCCAGACTACTTGATGACAAGCAACCCTATAGCGAGCTACCCGGTGGTGAGCTACTTGTGACGAGCTGTTGGTGGCGTGCCAAGGTGATTCTGTCCAAGGTGAGTCGTCTCTGAGGTGGCCCACTCGCTAGGGTCTAGACTGCCGTGAACTTGATGATGTCGTTTTAGTTCGCAAACTGGGATGAACTCAACCCGAAGTACCTTCAGCTCGAGACATTATCGTACCCGAGCTCATTCTGTGGCGAGCTGATACTTGCTGAGTTGTCATCTGCATCGAGTCATGTACACGTGTCACCTGTTTATGAGGTCGGGTCAAATCACCCTTCATCAATTGATCCCCACTCCCCGAGCTAGGGTTCTTGACATGGTGCGGGGAGTTTATGATGTGACAAGTGGATTTGGCTCGGAGTTCAGGCTGCCCTGTTAGATCGTGTGTGGCTTACGTGTGAACGTCACATGAACTATAAGTCTCGCGGACGCCAAAAAACGCACTAAACTGTCTTCGGTCTCGAGGGTCATGCAGCCGATTCTCTTGTCAGCTGTCAAATTGCTTTGATCTGGACCGTTGCCTCTTCGATACAGTGGCTATAAATAGGGGGTTTCAAGACTCATTTTTCACACCAAGCTGACTTGCCTTCGATTTTGAGGTCGCGCTCTTGCTCTGCTAACTCGGGTCTTCCCTGTTCGTGTCGTTTCTTCAGTCCGGTCAGCCTTCCTTGGTGAGTCTTCCTTTGCTTTTCATTTCAGTTCGGTTTTAGTTATGTCTAGTTTTGATAGCCTTATGGATGAGGCCGAGGTGGGTACCTCGGCTCGGGTTGGTAGCCGGGACGAAGTTGCCTCGGGTTTGGGGGTAGCCCATGGTCTTCCTGAGAGGCAGTCTCCCCCAGAGGCTCGGGAGGCCTCTGGTAACCTGTCATCCACTTCCCATCGAGGTCGGATGCCAGACCACTTCGGTCCTTCCTCCATGATCCTAGACAGGCTCCGGGCTTTGGTACGTCAATATAACCTCCCGAGGGGGCTTACCTACAGTCTCCCTTCAGGTAACTTACCTTGGGAGCACGATCATAATGAGATCGTGGTTTTTGAAGAACAGCTCGTGGCTGGTCTTCGCCTTCCTTTGCATCATTTGATCATTGAGGTCCTTAAGTCTTTTGACATTACCCTGGATCAGTTACATCCGAACTCTATTCGTAACGTGGTAGGGATCATTTCGCTCTTTTGTGAGTACTGTCTTCCCCTTGACCTCGATGCCTTTTCTACCATTATCTCCATCAAGAAAAACTCTTCCTGCGTTCTCCCTAAGCATAGGAGAACCTACTACTTGTCCCCTCGCCCGGGGTATAAGCTATTGCACGCACTCCCCAACAGGATCCCAACCTAGAAATGGGGTTACTTCCTAGTTCGTAACCATGAGGGGTGGTCTTTCCCGACCCATTGGAGGCCGGCAGTCCAAGTTCCCGGTGTTAGACTAGGCTTGAAGATGAGAGAGACACTTAAGTCTTGGGCGGAGCTCGACTTCCTTTGCTCGGACTATCTTACTGAAGACAAGCTCGTGTAGGCCGGCTTGAGTCTGAGTAGGTCACCTTGGGCTTTTTTCTTAAGATCCTATTTAGTTCGTGGCTAATCTTTTTTATTTTTGCAGCTATCATGCCGGTTAATGCCAAAAGCCTTATGAGGAGCTCCTAGAAGGGGAAGAAGAAGGCTGTGAAGAGACCGCGCCAGGAGGCCGGTCATTCACCCGAAGTCTCAATCGTGGAGCCGGTCTCCTATGCACCTCCTCAGGAGGAGGCCCAGCCCGATGTTCCTGAGGCCACTTCAGCGGAGGTTCAGTGTGAGGGAGTTTGTCCTCAAGAGCCGGGGAGTTCATCCGTACTTGTGGGTGGACCAGAAGGCTATCTTCCAGTTGTGAAAGATAGCATCATGGACCACGTTAAAGCCATGCGCAAGAGTTAGGACACCGTCTTCGAAGATGAAGTCTCGAAGTGGGCTGAGCTATCTCCGGGTACTCTCTTGGGACTAGTTGCCAGCCATTGTATGGTGGTGATCTTTCTACCTCTCTCTCTCCCCCCTTTTTTTTAACTGATCTCGACTTTCTTGTTGGCAGGCTAACTCTACTGGTTGCGCGTTGGCTTTCCAAGCAGCGATCCGTATGAAGGAAGCCATCGATGCTAGGATGGAGATGCAGAAGCTCCATGCGACCTGGATCTGGCTCGAGGCGAGGTGCTCAGGGCTAAGAAGGGGGTTGAGGCCGAAAAAGAGCTGATACTGTCCTAGGAGGGACAGATCTCCTCATTGTTCTTGGAGAAGGCGCGTCTTGAGTAGGAGATCGCGGACCTCGAGGCTTCTATTGTGGAAGAGAGGGTCAAGGCCGTTGAGAGCTTCAAAGAGTCCTCGGAGTTCGAGGCCCTACAGGTCGAATATGGATTGGACTCCTTTCGTGCGGGGTTAAGCTGTGTGGTACTTGGTTCGCCAGAAGTTCCCCGACCTTGATCTCGGTGGGATCACGATGATAGGCTTGGATCCCGAAGTGGCCAAGGTAGTGGATGCAGAGCCCGACTCTTCAGGGGAGGAGGGCGATACTGAGGTCGAGGTGGTGGACCCTTCTGCGTGATGGATCGTTGCTTTCTTTTTCTCTTTTTTGAACTGTGGATGTATTGTCCCGAGCCTTTGAGCTTGGGTAAAAAATCTTGTATCTGAACTCTCTTCTATTAATGAAATATAGTTTCTTTTGAGTATTCCTGAATGCAAAAATACTTCTAAGTGTGAGTGGACTCCGAGCTGGACAATTTAGTGTATAGGTTACCTGAACTGTCGAGCTACTGAGCCGGCAATGAGTAAGGATAACCGAAAGTGAAGTAAGAGCAACAAGGGTGGAATAGACACCGTAGGGTTCATACCCGAGCTGTCTTTCCCTTAGGGGTTAGAGATAACTAGGTTTTACGTAGCGCCCAGGTCCTTGTCAGTTCAGCATTTTGTGGCCCTTAGGATTTAGGAGGGACTCGTAGTCCGTTCTTGAATTTCACCCATGCCGAAGTGGAAACTGGGGTCTTCTTGTGGCCCTTAGACTTAGGGAGGGACCCGTAGTCCGCTCCTAGATTTCACCCAGGCCGAAGTGGCAACTGTGCTCTTCTTGTATGATGTCGAGGTCTTTATCAGTTCGGCACTTTGGCCCTTAGGTTCTGGGAGCGACTCAGAGTCCACTCCTAAGCTTTGCCCATGCCTTAGAGGCGACTGGGACTTAGGTGCCCATGCCGAGGAGGCGACTGGGACTTGGGTGCCCATGCCAAGGAGGCGACTGGGACTTGGGTGCCCATGCCGAGGGGGCAACTGGAACTTGAATAGTGATGATTTCGCTAATCCTTGGACCTTGGGAGCGACTTGTCCACTCCTAGGCTTTCTAGGAGTGACTCTTAGTCCGCCCCCTTGGTTCAACGGTCACAGGTAGTACTGCCTTAGATTGCTGATGTTCCAAGTCTGAGGTACTTGCTTTCCTTTCGACGTTTCGAGCTCATACGCACTTTCCTCGAAAACTCGTTTTACTCGGTAGGGACCTTCCCAGTTCGATCCGAGCTTACCCTCGCTGGGCTCAGGCACCATTACTTTTCAAAGGACCAGGTTGCCAACATGGAAGTGCCGCTTCCTGACTCAATTGTTATAGTACTGAGCTATTTTTTGCTGGTAGACTATGGTCCGGATATACGCGAGGTCCAATATCTCTTCTATCAGGTCGAGGTTAGTGCGGAGCTCGTCATCGTTCATTTCTCTGTCGTACCCTTCCAGGCATAATGTAGGTACCTTGATTTTCGGCTGGAATTATTGCCTCCGTGTCGTAGGTGAGATTAAAGGGGGTTTAACCTGTGGCGGTCATGACGGTAGTTCGTTAGGCCCATAGTATGTTGGGCAGCTCGTCTACCCATAGTCCTTTAGATCGGGCTAAGCGGGCTTTTAGTCCATGGAGTATGGCTCTGTTCGTGACTTCCTCTTGCCCGTTTGCTTGAGGGTGTGCCACCGAAGTAAAGTTCTATTGTTTCCCCATCTCGACGCACCAGTCTTGGAACTTGACATCTTCGAGCTGTTTGCCGTTGTCAGAGATAAGTACTCAAGGTAGTCCGAAGCGGCATACTACATTCTTCTAGAAGAAGTTTTGTACTGTTCGAGCTGTGATTGTCGCTAGGGGTTCCGCCTCCACCCATTTTGTAAAGTAATCCACTGCTACCACTAGGAATTTCCTTTATTCTACCGCTGGTGGGAATGGTCCAAGAATGTCAATCCCCCACTGTGCGAAGGGCCATGGGCTGGTGAGGTACTTCAGGTCGGCAGCGGGTTGATGGTGGATGTTGGCGTTCCTCTAGCATTTATCACATTTCTTGATGAGCTCGAGTGCATCTGCTTTCATTGTGGGCTAGTAATATCCTTGCCGTAACGTTTTCTAGGCGAGGGCCCTGGCCCCCAAATGCTCGCCGCATAGCCCTTCATGAGTGTCGTGGAGAATGAGCTCGGCCTCTGAGGGTCGTAAGCAGCGCAAGTAGGGGAGCGTGTAAGATTTTCGGTAAAGTCGTTCGTTTATCATGACGTACTTGTCTGCCTGTCACTCCACCCTTATAGCTGCGTTGCGATCTGTAGGGAGGGTCTCGTGCAGTAGGTAGCTCGCGATTGGGTCAATCCAGCTCGGCTCTGCTTGCGCGACAAGAGCTACCTCCTCTACCCCCCCGAGAATGTTAGGTCAAGGCAAGTTCTCTATGAATATGGTCCTCATGGAGTTACTACTTGTGCTGGCTAACCGGGATAATGCATCGGCCTCTGCATCCTCAGATCTTGGAATTTGTTTGATGAAGTACGATTGGAAGCCGCGTAGAGCTTTCCTAGCCCTGGCCAGATAGGCGGCCATGGTGGGGTCGCGAGCTTCGTAATCACCGGTTACCTGGTAGACCACGAGCTGCGAGTCATTGCAGATGACGAGGTGCTTCGCTTGTACTTCGCTTGCTAGCATGAGCCCAGCTTTTAGTGCTTCGTACTCTGCCTCGTTGTTGGATGCTGCGAACTCGAACCAGAGTGCGTGTTCTAGTTTTGCACTGCCTGGCCCGTACAGGATGACTCCGACCCCACTTCCTTGTTGGTTCGACGAACCATCTATGTAAAGGATCCAGGGCTCCTCGTCCCAGGTCGACTTCGTTCAAATCGGGACAAGTTCCGCGCTGGTTGAGGCTTCCTTCACGTGCTCGATCTCCATCAATTCGAAGACTATAGTGCTGAAAGTGAATTCTACCACGAAGTCAGCCAAGGCTTGGGCCTTAATTGTTGTTCGGGGCTCGTACCTAACGTCGTACTCGCTGAGTTCTATAGCCCACTTCGTTAGTCTTCCGGATAGCTCAGGCTTGAGCAGAACTTGACTCAGGGGTTGGTTGGTAAGAACGATGACTGTGTGGGCTTGAAAGTATGGCCGAAGCTTCCGAGTTGTTGTGATCAGTGCATACGCCAACTTCTCGATCTCTGGGTACCTAGTTTCGGCTCCCTGCAAAACTTTGCTCACGTAGTAGATAGGTCGTTGGACCCGATCTACTTCCTTTATTAGTACCGAGCTGACCATCTCGTCGCTCGCGGAGAGTTACAACTTTAAAACATCACCCTCCTCAGGTCAGGTCAAAACCGGGATGCTAGTCAGGTACTTCTTTAGTTCGTCGAAGGTGAGCTGGCATTCTTCAGTCCATTCAAAGTCTTTACTTTTCTTAAATGCCTTGAAAAAAGGTTGGCAGTGGTCTACTGACTTGGACATGAAGTGACACCAAAGACACATTTGTTAGGATTTAGTTTCATATTATATTTGTGTAGGATTTCGAATACACACTGCAAGTCACTTATTAAACAGTCCAAAAATCGGGTTTTGACGACCATGTCGTCTACATAGCATTCAACTTTGTTGCCGATCAATGACTCAAAAATTCGGTTCACAAGTCTTTGGTAGGTTGCCCCGGCAATTTTCAGTCCAAAGGGCATGACCTTATAACAATACAGGCCCAGTTCGGTAATGAAAGCTATTTTTTCTTCATCGGTGAGGTTCATCTTGATTTGCATGTAGACCGAGTACGCATCCAGGAAACTCAGCAACTCATGCCCTGAGGTCGCGTCCACTAGACGATCAATCTTGGGGAGCGGTAAACAGTCCTTTGGCGATTCAGGTCGGTATAGTTGACGCACATGCGCCATTTACCGTTGGCCTTCTTTACCAGAACGGGGTTAGCTACCCAGCTCGGGTAATGGACCTCCCTGATGAAGTTGACTGCGAGAAGTTTCCCAACCTCTTCGTCGACTATCCTCCAGCGTTCTAGGGCGAGGTTGCATTTCCTTTGTCTAATGGGCCTGACTAGGGGATCAATGTTTAACTCGTGAGTTATTATTCTTGAGTCTATGCCGGGCATTTCTGCCGCGGACCATGCAAATATGTCTAAATTTTTTAGTAGGAAACTTACCAATTGAGTTCGAAGAGGTTCTCTAACTGCTGCCCGATTTGGATTGTCCTAGTTGGGTCATCTTCTGAAGTTGGGATGAGAACCGTTCCCTCGATCGGGGTAGCTCGCTCTTCAGGATACTCTACAGGTCATTCGAGCTCAACGCTTTCCTTTAGCTTTGCTTTCCCTTTGAGGGTCACGACGTAACACTTCCGGGACTCGAACTGGTCGCCCCGGGCTACCCCTATCCCGAAGTCCGTGGGGAACTTCATTGTCAGGTAGTTGGTTGATATAACCATGCGAAGCGCATGGGTGATGGGCCGTCCTATGATGGCATTGTATGAGGAAGGCGTCACAACTACTAGGAAGGCGTGTTGAAACCTCGCAATGCCGGGCCAAGTTCCGATCTTCACAGGCAACGAGACCTGGCTAAGGGGCCTAACTTCTTCTCCACTGAAGTCCACCAGGGGGTACTTTCGGGCTAGAGGTCGCTTTCCCTGAGCTGCAGTTTGTCAAAGGTGCTCCTGAACAGGATGTTGGCCAAGCTTCCTGAATCCACCAAGACACGTCTGACTTCAAAGTCGTTGATCTTCATCCTTATGACCAACGCGTCATCGTGGGGGTACTGGAATCCTCGCGCGTCATCCTCGGTAAAGAATATGGGGTCCACGGGCCGTGGGCACTTTGGTAGATTTTGTCCTTCACGCTCCAGTTCACGGGCCGAGGTCTTCCTAGCTGTCGAGGTGCAACCCGCGATGATGGATCCGCCAGTAATCGTGTTGATCACTCTGCAAACTAGCCTTTCTTCGAGCGGTGGTCCTTACTCATTCGGCCTGTTACTGGACTCGGGGGCATCTCTCCTCTTCTCCCCTTGTCGATCTGCCAGACTTTTATTACTCTTTTGTACAAAGTTTTTTAAGTATCCGCGACGGATAAGTTCCTCAATCTCGTCGCAGAGGCTTTTATAATTTTTGGTACTATGACCGTGATCCTTATGGAAATGACAATATACATTTTTATTCCTGGTAGCGGGGTCCCCGTTCATCCGGGGTGGCCACCTTACAAACGGAGCATCCTTAATCGTCATTAGGATTTCCCCTCGCTTCGCATTGAGAGGGGTGTAACTTGTCTTTTCGGCCGGAGGAGTCTGGGGGTGCCAACCTGACTTGCTGCCTCCCCTAGTGGGGACACACTCTTCTTCCTCTTGCCACTTCCGTGGTGCATCCGGTCATCGCCTCTCCTTCTCTTCTCCGCCGGAGCTGCGACCTTTTGATTCATTTCTTCTTCAGTCTCGAAGAACTGGTTAGCGAGCTTGAGGAAAGCAGTTATGTCCTTGGGCTTGTTCACCACTATGTGCCACTTGAACTCCCGATGAGTGACTCCCCTCTTTGCTGCGGCAAGTCTCACTACGGGATCCAAGTTTGGGATCAAGAGTCAGGTGTCATTGAAGCGCTTGATTTAACTCCGGATGAATTCTCCCTCTTTCTGGACTATGCTAAGAAGGCTTTCCTGCGACCTCGAACATTTCTTGCTAGTAACGAAGTGCGAGGTGAATGCTTGTATGAACTGCGACCAGCTCTGGATTGCTCCAGATGGGAGGTTTCGATGCCACGTGCACGCTACTCCCCTGAAGGTTGTGGAGAAGGCGACACACATGCAGGCTTCATTGGCTCTGGCGAGGTGCATCTGGGACTGGACCACATGATCGTTTGGGTCAAACGACCCGTCGTACTTGTCTAGAGGAGGTACCTTAAAGTCTTTTGGCATGAGAGCTGCCAGGAGATTAGGAGAGAGGGGAGATGCCACCGAGAGAAGAGGGGTGGTCTTCGCGACTCCTGGGCTCGCTCCCGTCTTACCTTTGGGTTGCTCGGGTTGACTAGGCTCCGCGAGCTATTCAGGAATTATCACACGACGAGCCTTGGGGCGCCACCTTCGTTGCTTCTTGGTGGAATTCGTGTGGGTGTTGCTTGCTTTAGTGTTGTCAGGCGGGGTCTTGGTCTGGTGAGAATCAGGCTGGTACTGGTTTCCGCGAATCGAAGGGTCTTGTTCAGAGCTCGCGGCCAAGACTTCAAATCGGTCGCCCGTCAGTGAGGCTTCCGGTTGCACGCGCTGGGACGGACCGGCCTTGGTGGGGCGAGAGCTTTCTAGTCCACCTTGTAGTCGCGAGGCAGTGGGAGCTATAGGCTCTCTCCTGCTATAGAACGAGGCTTGGGAGGTTTCTCCTCAGCGGGGACAGCTTCTTCGGTAGCGGTTGAGCGGCTGTTGGTTCTACGGCGTTATTGGGCACTGCGGTTGGGCTGGTTGCCGGCTTTGCTGCAGCATTGGGAACTGCTGCTGATAGAAATGGCACAGGACTTGCTGTTGGTAGTGTTGAAGCTACTGGACTTGTTGCATCTGGGCCTGAATGGCCCGCACGCACTCCACTAGGTCACCCAGCTGGTTTTTCCCCATGGCGGGAGGAACAATGAAGGGTTCAGTGAAGGTGGTGTTCACTACAGGAGGTAATGGGGTGTTCACCGCCTTGACGGCCTAGGGCAGGTCCAGCATGGGGATCCCGAACGTGCTGAGGGGTACAGTAAACTGACCGATATGCACGGTGGGAACCTGAAGGTGCCCCCCAGAAGCGTTTGTTTCATTGTTCTGCCCGGCGTTGCTAGAAGACGCCATTGATGTTGGTGAAAGTTTGGTAAGAAAGACCTTTCAAAACGTATTCCCACATACGACACCAATTGATGATGCCCAATTCGGCCACTCATAGCTAGAAGTGACTGTGCTTCTAGCTGGCGACGGGCAAGAGGTACCTGCGTGGAGAAAGACGAAGGAACCTGGGGTTGCTCACCTAGCGGGAACACTCTGATGCTTAAGTTAGTACTCTGTTGCGAGCTAGAAGAGAATGAGTTTGCAAGAAGATGAGAAAGATAGAGAGTGGTGAATATGCGATACCTTGTTCCCTGGGGTGGTTAAAGTCTTTATATACTAACACTCTGGCAGGTTTGGTGGGACTGATTCCAAATCTCTGTCGCGGCAATCTGTTGTCAGGTAACGTCTCGGAGTGATTGGTTGTTGTCGTCAGGATTGGGGAGTAGGTGGGCTAGTGCGACCATTGTAGGGTACGGTCCCACCATGCAGGAGACAACCTCCGGGATTGGCAGGCACGACGCCGCCAAGCAAGAGACAATGAGCGCAGTCCTCAGAGTTGACAGATACTGCACTGCTAGACAAGGGACGTGGGTGCAGCTTTCAGGGTTGACAGGTACGGTTGTCAGACAGGAAGCTTCTCGCGGGACGCCAGATTACTTGATGACGAGAAACCCTGTAGCGAGCTACCCGGTGGCGAGCTACTTGTGACGAGCTGTTGGTTGCGTGTCGAGGTGATTCTGCCCGAGGTGAGTCGTCTCTGAGGTGGCCCACTTGCTAGGGTCTAGACTGTCATGAACTTGATGCTGTCATTTTAGTTCGCGAACTGGGATGAACTCAACCCGAAGTACCTTCAGCTTAGGACATTATCGTACCCGAACTCATTCTGTGGCGAGCTGATACTTGCTGAGTTGTCATCTGCGTCGAGTCATGTACATGTACCACCTGTTTATGAGGTTGGGCCAAATCACCCTTCGTGACCAATCATGATCTTTTAATTCCTTTATACAAGGGTTACAACTTCTGGGCACTAAAATATAAAGTTTTCCAAGAGCTCAACCATATCTCACCGATATGCTAGCTCCTATCATTGCCCGCTTACATTCTCTGAGTTCCTGGAAATAAGTCCTTCACAGCATTATACTAATTCCGATGTGGGATTCTGCCAAGTTAACAACACTAGAGTAGATATAAAATACTGCAAAAAATGAGATCAAGTGCAGTGCATTTCTTGTAATCCGATAATCAAGGTTTAGATGGCAAAAAAATAGTTTTTTTGGGTGCTCCAATAATTGAGGGGAGGGTCATTAGAGAAACTTTCATAATCGTTGAGGAAAAGATGGATAGAAAGAAAATAGAGAGGATGTTCAAACTCCCCAAAATAATGATTGGAACAATAGAAAGAAAACAGAGAGGCTTCGATATGATAGGACAATGATATGAATTTGATTTTATTTTTAATAAGACTAGTAATTAAACATGTACGCTGCACGTATGGATTTTTTTCATATTAATTACTTTAATTTTAGATATATCATAGTTTGGATGAAAATTTAAAATTAATAAAAGTAACAACATGGTTAAAATTAAACTTAAACACTTGTACTAAATGTGCACCTACATAAAATTTAAATTACAATAACAATTATTATTATTATTATTATTATTATTATTACTACTACTACTACTACTACTACTACTACTATTACTACTAGTAAATTTTGTATTCCATTTCTGTCTTAAATAAAAATAATTTTTATTTTAACAATTATTTTTATTTAATATGATGATTATATAACATTAGCAATGTTCCAATATGTCTTTGACAAAACTCTATACTTTTTTATCTTTTGTGTTCTATCTTTTTTTAAATATTTATTATTCAATTATGACATCATAAATTTCTTTGAAAAGTTGGATCATTGACTCACTATTTAAATAAGAAAATAGTTTTTCTTTTGAATAAGTTTTAAATTATATATTTCATCTACATAATATACATAATTTTTACTTAACACACTTAATTTTTGTTTCACATAATTAATATATAACTTTTATATATTCCTTTGATTACTTGTACTTTTTATTATTTTTTAAATAGTTATTATTTAACTATTTTATCATTGATTAATCCATTTGATCCAAACCACTAACCCATGAGCTAAAAAGAAAAATAATTTGATTTCTAGGTTGACATTAAATTTTGTATTATATTTTCATTATTGATAAAATTATATATTATGTATAATATTTATTTTTGTGATTCTTTGTGTTTTTTATTTTCAAAAATTTTATTATTTGACTATGACATCATTTATTTCTATGTTGATTTTAATTTTGGCATTCTATTTTCATCATTTACAAAAGTACTTCTTACATTTCATACTTATTTTTTGTTCAGTATAATGAATATACAATATTAATTATAAGCGTAGTTCTTTTTATAGTCAATGTTTTCAACTTGTTGTTGACCTACCCGATTAATTAAACCGTTCGAGTCGTCACTCAGCCTTGAATTGGTGACCTGTGCCTCGACAACAAAAGCGGGTTGGCCTCCGGGTTGGTTTTTAAAACATTGTTTATCATACTTATTATTGCTTAATATGTCAAAAATATGATGTTAAAAATGTTCCCATTTTTTTAGTTTCTATATTTTTTTTTATTTTATTATTGAATTGTGGCAACATGGATTGGCTCATTTGACCCAAATGGTTTAATTTTTTACCACTACCTAGATGAAAACACTATTTTTTCTAGGTAGATTTTAAAAGTATAAGTTTTTTATGTTATTGAAATTGTTAATTTATTATGTATGTATTTAATTATAGAATTTAATGATGAAAAGAAACAAAGGAGCCTTAAATAAATGATTCAATGAAGGTGAATGCAAATTAATACCTTAAATATTGGATTTAATGAGAGATAATTGAATGCATTGAATATCTTAAAATTAACTCTTTTCAACTCATTTAATATCAATAACTAATTACCCTATTTTCCCTCATTTTTTATCAATAAATTTAAATATAGAAGGGTAAGTTTTGTCATCACAAAATTCCAAAAATACTTTAGGCTATTCGTACTTTTAAAGTAGTATAGATGTTATTATCCGATCTGATCCAAAAATCCGATTGATGTATATTCGAATCTAACAAAATAGGACCGGATTTCGGATTAGATGGGATCACGATCCATTTGCACCCCTATTTTTGTATCCTAAACAAGTAAACATTAGCATAAAAATGTGAAATCTTACTTGCTAGTGCTGTTCAGTGGTTGGTCGGTTGGGTGTGGGTCATATGGTTGTGGTTTGTAACCTTTAGTCCTGACCAAGATCTTCTGGGGTTCGTAAGTATTCGGGATAACACTACCAGGATCGTACCCATGTAAGACACACAAGCTCATTAACCTGGACTCCTATGCTTATCTGTTAGTTGGCTTCCTTATCTTCTCTTATCTATATCTCTTCATGTTATTGTTATCAATATCTTTATGTATTGTAATCAAACTCTCCTTCTCATTAATATGAATAATCCCTCTCTCTATCATTGAGGGTGTGAGATTTCCTTCCCAAGATTAGTGTTCTCTATCATGGTATTAGAGCCAATAAACAACCCCACCATGTCAAGTAGCAATGCATCTATGTTTATCCAAACTTCCTACCATGTCCAAACTTCAGGGCTACTTAGTATGAATATTACTTAGCTTGTAACGGTGAAATTGGATCATTGCAACTACTTGCTATGGTATTCACAAGTCTATAATGCACTCAAGGGTACAGGGTTGTTAGGCTACGTTGATGGGTCATACCCATGCCCTGCAAGATTTCTCACAAGCATTGAAGAGACCTCTTCTAGTACTAGATCTGGTGTGCAACAAGTTGTCAATCCAGATTACCTGACATGGGAGAAACAAGATGCTCTTCTACTAAGCTAGTTGTGTCCATGATGACAGAAGGAGTTCTTGGACAAATGATCGGATGCACTACATCAGCCACACTATCGAAAATAGTTGAAAGACTCTTTGCATCTAGATCACGTCTTCAGATGATGCAACTTAACTTCAAACTTCAACTTCTCAAAAAAGGTATGCTTCCCATGGTAGATTACCTTCAAAAAGCAAAGTCACTTGCTGATAGTTTGTTTGTAATTGGAGCTCCTATTTCTAAAAATGATCTCAACCTGCTTGGGTCCGGATTATGAGGCTTTTGTAACTTCTATTAGCACTAGATCTGAAGAGCTCACTACTAAAGAGCTCCAAGGGATGCTTATAAATCATGAGCTTTACTATGAGTACTATAGAACAGGGTTAGAGGCAAACATGTTTAATGCAAATGTCGTTGTGCGAAGTCAAAATATCAAGGAAAGACCAACACCGCTTTGTGAATACAAGCAGAACACTCCTTCAAAGAAGAACACAAATGGGGGACACCAATCAAATATTACCTCTCAACGTTCAAATGGCCCATACCAAATCTGTAAGCGCAAAAATCACACTGCTGTTAACTGCTATCACCGTGACAGCAAGAAGAAAGATGAACATAAGGTGGCATATGCAACATCTACAACAATCTCCAACAATGATGCAGTGTGACACCCAAACTTGGGAGCCACAAATTATATCACAGCGGACATTAATAATTTGAAGTTACACATCGAATGTCTTGGCACTAATCAAATCAAGATTGAAAATGGAGCATGTTTGCCTATACTCCATACTGGTTCTTCCTTTTTGAGTACTTCTGTGTGTCCTTTAGTTTTGAAAGATATCCTACATGTTCCCTCCACTACAAAGAATTTGCTATCAGTTGGCCAATTCTACTCCGATAATGATGTATTCTTTGAATTTTATGTTGATTCCTTTGTGGTGAAGGATCTACAATCCAAGAGGATACTTCTTTGAGGCTTGAATAAAGGAGGACTCTATCAACTTGATCTAAGCAGGCTTCCTCAATTTAGCTCCAGTTTTGCCTTAGTTGGAGAATGCTGCTCTATTGACACATGGCATCACCGGTTAGGCCACCCTTGTCCGCGTGTCATGCACCATGCAGCCTTCTCAAATAAACTACCTTTGTCTTCTAAAAATAAATCATTGGCCTTTTGTTCAGCTTGTTAGCTTGGCAAGAGCCATAAATTGTCATTTCATTCTAACAAGTCTAGTGTTACCAGTCCTCTTGATTTAGTGTTTGTTGATTTATGGGGACACGCCCCTCTTACTTCTTTGCAAGGGTATAAATACTATATCTCGTTTGTTGATGATCTCTCTAAATTTATTTAAATATATCCATTTCATGCTAAATCAGATGCTCTCAATGCCTTTATGAAATTCAAACAAATGGTGAAAAATTTATTGGGTGCTACCATCAAATCCTTCCAAACTGATGGAGGGAGGGAATTCTCGGAATTCAAGCCCTTTTTGAGCAACATGGGATTGTCCATTGTCTCATTTGCCCCCACACTTGAGAACAAAATGGTACTATTGAATGCCGCCACCACTCTATTGTTGATATGGGCCTCACTCTCTTGGCCCATGCATCTATACCCTGACATTTTTGGTGGGATGCTTTCGAAACGGTTGTCTATTTGCTCAATCGACTACCATCATCAGTTCTGGACTATAAATCTCCTTGGGAGTTGTTATTCAAATCCATGCTAGACCTCTCCACTCTTAAGGTCTTTGGCTGTGATTGCTTTCCTTGCCTCCGACCTTATAATGATCGCAAGTTTCAATTCAGATCACAATCATGCATTTTTCTTGGGTATAGTCCAACACACTACGGGTACAAATGCTACAACATTGCTACTGGGCGTCTATATATATCTCGACATGTGGTCTTTAATGAATTATCTTTCCCATTTGCTTCATCTCATGTCTCTTCAGGAAGTTCTATTACTTCTATTGCCACTAATGGGCTTTCTATTAGTGCTCCACCTATTGTTGGGTTAACACCATAAAATAATGTTGGCCCTCCTCTTGATGTTGGCATGCCCTCAGTTATTAGGCCCATTGCAACTTGCACTTCATCGTTAGCGAATATTTCATGTAGCATATCTAATACTGAACCTTCACAGAATTCTTTAGGCCCATTATGGTCCACTAGTGTTGGCTCCCCCTCTCCAACCTTGTTGCCACATGTGCATGATGTCCCAACCACCTTTGCACCCACTAACAGCTCTGTCCCACCAACACCTCTCCAACATGGTGTACACCGCCCTCCTCACCATCCACCATCGCATCCTATGATAACTCGTTCTAAGAACGGTATTTTCAAACCCAAAGCCTTGTATCATGTTACTACACACCCCCTCCCAGATTTGCTTTCTAAGCCCGCTACTGTTCATCAAGCCCTCTCTCACCCCAAATGGAAGGCCACCATGCATGAAGAATATGAAGCCCTTACCCGTAATCATACCTAGAATCTAGTTCCCCATCCTAAAGATGCCAACATCGTAGAGTACAAGTGGGTCTTTCATCTTAAATGGAACCCATATGGCAGTATCAATTGTTACAAAGCCTGGCTTGTTGCCAAGTGCTTCACACAACAGGCTGGTATCAACTACATTGAGGCATTCAGCCTAGTAGTCAAACCAGTGACTATTCGAGTTATTCTCTCTACTACAATCTCACACCAATGGGTCATTCGTTAATTGGATGTCCAAAATGCTTTTTTATATGGCGATTTACAAGAGACCATTTATATGTGGCAACCACCAAGCTTCCTCGACCCTACCTATCCAAAGCATGTATGCCTCTTGTGTAAGTCCTTGTATGGGCTTAAACAAGATCCACGAGGTAGGGGCTCTTTAATACCTTTCTCTCACTCACCTAGATATTGCATATTCATTCAATAAAGTATGTCAGTACATGAGTGCTCTCACCACTGAGCATTGGAAAGCTGTTAAGCGCATCCTTTGATACTTGAAAGCTACCATTCATTATGGGCTCACAATTACTCCTTCATTGGATATCCGCCTCCATGCCTTTAGTGATGTAGATTGGGCTGGTTGCCTTGATGATTGTACGTCACATGGTGGGTATTGCATTTACCTCGGTCACAACTTAACCTCTTGGTCCTCTAAGAAACAACCAACTATTTAATGCTCCAGCACCAAAGCTGAATACAGAAGTGTTGCCTTTGCTTCATCTGAAATTCTTTGGATTACATCTTTACTTACGGAATTGGGATATGCTCCTGGGTCCTCCCTTGTGCTTTGGTGTGACAGTATTGGCGCTACCTACCCTCAACGCGAAGTGGACCGAGATCCTCATGGCAATCAAGGATGCTCCATACGTGAAGTGGCCACCTCGGTTGAAGGCCGACCCTAATGCCAGGAATAAAAATTTGTATTGTAGATTTCATAAAGATCACGATCATAGCACCAAAAGTTGTAAAAACCTCTGCGATGAGATAGAAGAGCTCATGTGTCATGGATATTTGAGAAATTTTGTACAAAGTGATAATAATAATAATAAAGCAGGTTGACAAGGGGAGCAGAGCGGAGACGCTCCTAAGTCCAGCAGGCAAGCGGAACAGCCGCAGAAGCAGCCCCCCGAAGAAAGACCAGTTTGGAGGACCATCCATGTCATAGTCGGAGGTTCGATTGTGGCGGGCTGCACCACAGCAGCAGCTCGCACATCGGCTCGCGAGAACGGCAGGGAGGAGCGGTACCCACCGAAGCGACCAAGGACAGAAGACCCCGTCTTCTTCACAGAGGACGACGCGTGGGGGGTCCACTACCCCCATGACGATGCGCTCGTCATAAAGATGAAGATCAATGACTTCAAAGTTAGGCGTGTCCTTGTCAATTCGGGCAGCTCAGCAGACATCCTCTTCAAAGCGGCCTTCGACCAACTCCAGCTTCAAGAGTGCGACCTAAAGCCCGCAAACACTCCCCTGGTAGGCTTCAGCGGAGAGGAAGTTTGGCCCCTGGGAAGGGTAACAATACCTGTGGAAGTCGGCACCTGGCCTAGCATAGTGAGGCTCAACCACGATTTCCTAGTGGTCGCAACCCTCTCTCCATATAGTAGGTCGGCTGGTTACCCATGCCTTACGGTCTGTGGTTTCCACCTACTACTTGGCCATGAAGTTCCCCACGGACTTCGGCATCGGGGTAGCACGAGGTGACTAGCTTGAGTCTCGCAAATGCTACGTCGCCACCCTTAAGGGAAAAACCAAAGTGGCCGATGACCTCGAGTTGGAGTGAGCTGCGGAGCAAAGCGAGGAGCGAGCTGCACTCACAGAAGATACCGTTTCCATCCCGGCCTCGGTGGAAGACCCATCCCGAACTCTTCAGATCGGTGCTTCCATTAAGAAGCTCCTGCGATCTAAACTGGTACACATTTTACTTGAAAATTTAGATGTTTTTGCATGGTCTATGGCAGAAATGCCCAGAATAGACCCTAGAAACATAACTCATAAACTTAATACCGATCCCGTAGTTAGGCCCGTTAGACAGAAGAAACGCAACCTAGCCCTAGAACGATGGAGGGCGGTCGACGAGGAGGTCGGGAAGCTCCTTGCAGCCGATTTTATCAGGGAAGTCCACTACCCGAGCTGGGTGACCTCGGGGCATGAGTTGTTGAGCTTTCTAGATGCCTACTCGGGCTACAATCAGATCAGGATGGACCCTGCTGATGAAGAGAAAACTGCATTCATAACCGAGCTCGGCCTGTACTACTACAAGGTCATGCCCTTTGGGCTAAAAAATGCTTGTGCGACCTTTCAAAGACTTGTAAACAAACTATTTGAATCGTTGATTGGCCAAAAAGTAGAATGTTATGTAGATGACACGGTCGTTAAAACCCAGTTCTCATGCAATTTAATACAAGACTTGACTTTGGTTTTTGAAATCCTGCGTAGATTCAATATGAAGTTGAATCTGAATAAGTGTGTCTTTGGAGTCACCTCGGGTAAATTCCTGGGGTATATTGTGAACCGACGCGGCATTGAGGCCAACCTGGACAAAATAAAGGCCATCCTGGATATGAGACAACCCTGAAAAATGAAGGAGGTTCAGAGGCTGAATGGTCGAATAGCCGCCCTGAGCCGCTTCATGTCCAAGTCGGTAGATCGCTGCCAACCTTTCTTTAAAGCAATTAAAAACAAAGGGTTTGAATGGACCCAAGATTGTTAGCTCACGTTCGACGAGCTCAAAAATTACATTGCTAGCATACCGGTCTTAACCCGGCCCGAGGAGGGCGATGTTTTAGAGTTGTACCTCTTGGCAAGTGACGAAGTGGTCAGCTCAGTACTAATAAAGGAAGTAGATCGGGTCCAGCGACCTATCTACTATGTTTGTAAAGTGTTGTAGGGAGCATAAACGAGATATCCAGAGATAGAAAAACTGGCGTACGCATTGGTCGTTGCGGCCCGAAAGCTCCGTCCGTACTTTCATGCTCATACTATTATCGTCCTCACCAACAAACATCTGAGGCAAGTCTTACTCAAGCCCGAGGTCTCTGGTCAACTGACAAAGTGGGCCGTTGAGCTCAGTGTGTACGACTTCCAATATAAGTCGCGAACTGCTATTAAGGCCCAAGCCTTAGCAGATTCTGTTGTGGAGTGCACTTTCAGCGCCGAAGTCCCCAGGCCGGTTGAGCACGAGGCCCCCAGCTCGGGCGAGCCCGGAGCTCCCAGGCTGGTTGAGTCCGAGCACTGTGAGGTAGCAGCCAGTGTGACATCTCTCCTAGTTAGGGCAAGAGTGAACTGGGATGAGGAGCCCTAGATCCTTCACGTAGACGGCTCCTCGAACCAATAGTGCAATGGAGCCGGAATAGTTCTACACACCCCAAGTGGCACGAAACTAGAGTACGCACTACACTTTGAGTTCGCAACATCCAACAATGAAGCAGAGTACGAAGTGTTGATAGTTGGGCTAGCTCTAGCCAAAGAAATGAAAGCAAGCACATTATCATCTGCAGCGATTCCCAGCTCGTGGTCAATCAGGTCACAGGAGAATATGAAGCTCGCGAATCGACTATGATTGCCTACCTGGCCAAAGTAAGAGAGGCTTGTTAGACAGTTTTGTATGCCCTTAGCTTCAATCTGATTTGATGTACTTTTGATATTTAGTGTAAATAAATAAAGTGCATGCTTGATTCAAGTTGTTTGGTATAATTCTGTGTAAGACCCTAAAACAGGACACTTACTAAGACTCGTGTAAGTTTTAAATGTTCACAGCCATTGGATATGTTTGGGGAGATTTATCTTGCCAATGCTGATACTGGTGTGCCGCCAAGTGTTGGGATGGCCTGTCTCGGCCACCAGGGTAAGACCCAATGCACATGCAGTATGGGATTACTTGAATCCTTGAACCGGACCAGATTTCCAGTATTGCCCTGGACCTTGGAGACAGATAGGCAAAACTGGAAAGTTACACCTGACCCCTAGACTCGATTATGATACTTCACTAGGTGTCGGATTGGGCTGTATTTGATATGCCAATCAGTGAGATCCTTAGAGGGGGTCAAAACCTGGGTATGTTGGTGTAATATGAGAATTCATTTGAGTGGGTGATCATAGTGACAGGATCAACCCCTTTGTCAAACAAAGGTAATGATTGGAAATGCACTCTCTCTGATGGAAACCAAACTGCCGGCAGTTGATTTCAATCGTTGGAATTTTGTTTTTGAAAAATTTATATATATGATATATATTTAAGTATGGTTTCAAAATGTTTGCAAATGGTTTTAATTCTCGGGATCCATGTGAGTGGAGAGTGCAGCATTGTTCCTTGCAGCCGAGGGAGAGGTCCTCTCTTGTCGGGCAGTGCTTGATCATTATGGGCTGAGAAGTTAAGTGTAAGGCCATTTAGGATAGTACCTGATGGGCTAATCTTGCACCTGCCCACAGTCCCTGGGTTTTTATAAGATGGCTTGGCCCAGGGACCACTTAATGTAAGTGTTGGGCCCATAAAGTCCATATGATGGGCTCAAGGGGTTTACTGGGCTTCTCAGTGAATTCGGCTAGGCCTTGTAATAAAGGTTGGGCCGAACCCATGTGGTGTGTAGATCAATGCTTGGGTCCCACGCCATACAAAGAAGCCCAATTGGGCAGTAGATTGGAAACTAGTTAAGCACTGAACACTTAATGGGCCAAAAGCCCATTTCGAACTAAGCTGATATGATCACCCATTTATGGGGCAGATCTGAGATTAAAGTTAGCAAAAGGATTGGGCCTTTAACCTTATCCACTCTGGGAGACCAAATTCAAATCAAATTTGAATCTGGTAACCTTCTGATAAGATCAGGAGTAAACTAACTTAATCTGCAGATAGGATTAAGATCATCCCCTATCCAAATACTAATTTGGATTGGGATAACTCCTCCTTAGGAGGTTTCTTAATCAAGAAGAAAAGAAGAGAAACACTAAGAGAACAAGATCAGAATTCGAACCTGGGATTTTTGTGCAAGAAAACTTGCAGCGAATTGAGATAGGATCTCATAACATTCCAGAGAGAAGAGAAGCAATATACGCCATCTTCATCTCAGGAATTCTCCTCCAACCGCCGCCATTCTCTGAAAAGATTGGATCTTTGAAGGAAAGAAATCATGAAATCAGTTCTTGATATCAGTTTTGCAGAAAGAACTGAAAAGACTTGGTGCTCAGAGTTTCCAGAGGATTCTTGCGAAGGATTCAATGTGTAGGACGCACTCTGCTAGTTCTGTTCCACATACAGCTGTGTCATCTTCAGCAGGAAAGGATCTTGGTGTCCTCTTTGGGCGTGAACACCAACTTTGGGAGATACTGCTTCTCTGGATCAGGTATAATTCCTCCCTTGTCTTTGGTTTAGATATAGTTCAATTATGGTTCAAGGAGGATCCTTGAATATTGTATTCTAAATTTAGGGAATACGATTCCCAGTTGGAAGAATGTAGGAAAATTTTTGAAATTCGCCCACCCATTTCGCAACCTTTATGGTGACCATACGATGGATCCTACCATTCTTTCAAGGCTCTACCCAACTTCCAATGACACTTCATCAGGCAAGTCCCGAGGTCTGAGATCGCTGAGGCCGATGCCCTGTCCCAGTTAGCCAGCACTAGTGATAATACCATGAGAACCGTGTACATAGAGAACCTGCCTCGGCCTAGCATTCTCGGGGGGGCAGAGGAGGTCGCTCCTGTCGTTCAAGCAGAGCCGAGCTGGATTGACCCGCTTACAAGCTTCCTGCTACATGGGACCCTCCCTGCAGATCGCAATGCCGCTAAAAGGGTAGAGCATCAGGCAGTAAAAAGCGTCATGATAGACGAATGGCTATACCGAAGATCCAACACGCTCCCCTACCTGCGCTGCTTGCGACCTTTCGAAGCCAAGCTCGTACTCCGCGATACATGAGGGCTTGTGCGGCGGACACTTGGGGGGCAGGGCCCTCGCCCAAAAAGCACTATGACAGGGATACTGCTGGCCAACAATGAAAGCAGACGCCATTGAGCTCATTAGAAAGTGTGACAAGTTCTAGAGACATGCCAACATCCACCACCAACCCGCCACCGATCTCAAGTATCTCACTAGCCTGTGGCCTTTCGCCCAATGGGGCATCGATATACTTGGACTATTTCCACCAGCAATAGGCCAGAGGAAGTTTCTAGTGGTCGTAGTGGATTATTTCACTAAGTGGGTAGAAGCCGATCCCCTTGTAACAATCACAACCCGAAACGTTCAGAATTTCTTCTGGAAGAACATACTGTGCCGCTTCGATTTACCTCGGGTATTGATTTCTGATAACGGTAAGCAGTTCGAGGACATCAAATTCCAGAACTGGTGTCAAGACATGGGGATCCAACAGAACATCACTTCGGTCATACACCCTCAAGAAAACGATCAAGCAGAATTCATGAACAGGGCTATACTCCGCGGACTAAAGGCACGGTTAGACCGAGCTAAAGGACTACGGCGGACGAGCTACCTTGTGTTCTATGGGCTTACTGAACCATAGAGTAGACCACCACAGGAGAGACCCCCTTCAACCTCACATACGGCACCAAGGCAGTCATCCCAGCTGAGATTGAGGTTCCCTCGCTACGATTGGAAGCATATGACAACAAGGCAAATGAAGGTGAGCTACGTACCAACCTCGACCTCAACAAAGTAAGGGACCTCGCATATATCAGGACCACAGCTTACCAGAAAAGAGTACCTCGGTACTATAACGCCAGGGTCAAGAAGCGGAACCTCCGCATCGGCGACCTTGTCCTTCGTAAAGTTATGGTACCTGAGCTCAACGCTGGCAAGCTCAGACCGAATTGGGAAGGACCCTACCTAGTGAAGCGGGTGCTCGGGGAAGAAACATACGAGCTCAAAACCCTTGAAGGGAAGCAAGTACCTCGGGTGTGGAATATTGTCAACTTAAGGTAATATTACCTGTAACTACTGAGTAGACCATGAGTCACTCCCACAGCCTAAGGGCCAAAATGCCGAGCTAACACGACCTCGGCGCAATAAGACCCAGTTGCCTCTATGGCATGGGCGAACTACTGAGTAGACCATGAGTCACTCCTAGAGCCTAAAGACCAAAATGCCGAGCTAACATCACCTCGGCGCAATAAGACCCAGTCGCCTCCTTGGCATGGGCAAACTCCAAGGGCAGACTATAAGTCACCCCCTCAGCCCAAGGGCTAAAACACCGAGCTAACTAAGATCTCAGCATCAAGAAAGAGTTTTCCACTTCAGTGGTGAAGGCAAAGTATGAAATATCAGAGGCGTAAGTATGAAATATCGGGTTTAAACCCCACGAAGCATAGCTCGCCTCAGTATGTTGGTTGAACTAAGGAATCACCAACAAACGTATAGTTCGGGCTTACATGGTAATTACTTCGCGGTATACCATAGAGATGGTAATTACATGGTAATTACCTAAAAAGGCAACCTACTCGGGCTCAGGCTAGCCTGCGCGAGCTTCTCCTCGGTCAAGTAGTCCGAACAAAGGAAGTCTACCGATGCCCAGGACAACATCGTTTTCCGAATTTCAGGGTCCAGCTTGGCCCCGAGGTCCTAGATGGCGCCCCTCCAAGAAGTTGGGAAGGGCCACCCCTCGGGGTTAAGAACCACAAAATAGTCTCGCTTCTAAGCAGAAATCTTATTCCGTAGCTCGTACAGGAGCTTATAGCCGCAACGGAGAGAGAGGTAGTAAATATGCCTTTCCGGAGGAGCTTCGGGAGCAGCATTTTTGATACAGAGATAGAAGCAAAAATGTCTAAGTCCAAGGGGAGACAATACTCATAAAACAAAGAAATGGTCCCAGCCATGTTCCGGATAGCGTTGGGATGAAGCTGATCAATAGTAACATTAAAATGGTTTAGCACCTCCACTATTAGGGGGTGCAGGGGAAGACTCAAGCCAGCCTCGAGCTGTTCCTGGAAAATAACTAAATCATCGGGACCATGCACCCAAGGGAAATTACCTGTAGAGAGACTGTAGACGAAGTCCACAGGAAGGTGAAAATAGCGGATTAGAGACCTAAGACTCTCCGCCGTCATAGAGGAAGGGTCGAAGGTGTCAGGCTCCCTCCCCCGAGAAGTAGAGGCTACCTCATTGGAGGTCTCCCGAGCCTCCGGGACCTGTTCCCAAGCTCCCCCCGAGCTCGAGGGAGCGTCGTCATCCTGGTTACCGTCCCGGTAGTAAGTATGGTACAGGTACCCAGACATGATTGACAGTGATCGAGACTCACAGAAAAAGACCAAACGAAGTGAACGAAAGAGCTCAAGTAGACTAGATGGACGCGCGACCTCAGAATCCGAAGACAGCAAGATAGCATGAAAGGAAATGAGGCCTAGGGGGCCCTCCTATTTATAGTCTCTGTGCCTCTGAATCAACGGCCCAGAATAAGGCAGATCTGACGGTTCGCAGTCAAGCTGACCGCACGCCTTCTGAAACCGAAATGTGACTGGCTGCACATCTCCCATGATTGAGGTACTGGCGGCAGCACGACATCCGGAGTTAAGAGCCGCTTTAGCACATTTCTTTGGTATTCGAAAAGTCAGAAATCCCCAGATTCCCACGCACACATTTAATATGAGTAGTCAATCAAGTTTGAATTTCGGTTAAATCAACCCGTCACACTTCATGAACTCCTCATGCTAAGGCAATACTCTTAGCCCGAGGAGTGGGGGGTAATTGATGGAGGATGATTTGACCCGACCTACTGAGATGATGAAGTCAATCAAGTTTGAATTTCGGTTAAATCAACTCGTCACACTTCATGAACTCCTCACGCTAAGGCAATACTCTTAGCCCGAGGAGTGGGGGGCAATTGATGGAGGATGATTTGACCCGACCTGCTGAGATGATGACGCGTGGACCTGACTCAGCACGAGCGACAACTCAGCATTATAGCCTGACCACGACTAAGTAACGAGCCTGTAAAGAAGCTTGCTACGTCATAGCTCGTTGTAGGGGGAGCTCGCTACAATGTGAGCTCCAAGTCCCCCGAGCTACCAAGAAGGGAATACTCCAAGACTATTTCAGCTCGTGAGCTAGGGTAACCAGCTCGCTCCAACACTTAGGACAATCTCGATGAGGGCCATCTCGAAGTATCCCTAGGAGCTTGCTACAAGGTAGCTTGTAGCAAAGATAGCTCTTTACAAAGTAGCTCACGACTAAGCAACGCGACGCTCTCAGGAAACTTCTATCTAACAAGGCCATACCCATCAGACTGCACCACGTCTCTCGACTAATGGCATAGTTCCTGCCCAATTGACAGTCTGCACCCACGTCTCTCGACAAGTGGTGGTGTGCCTGTCCCTTCGGGACGTGTCACTCATCTAAGCGGGTAGTACTCTATAACAATCACCTGTGCAGACCTGACAGGAAACGGCTGCGACAGGAGCCAGTGGCGATTACACCCGATTTGACAAGAACGCCCCTATAAAAGCCTTTTAGGCGAAGGGGAGAGGACACTCTCATACTGACCCTCACTCTCTCGAATTGGATCTAAACTTGAATTCTTACTTGCTCACGAGCTAATCTTGAGACACAGTGATCTAGCACGACCTACACTCTTAGCCTTTTGTACTCTTTTCTTCCTCCCCAGCGTTCTAACTTAAGCTTCGGATTATTCCTGCCGGGCAAATCCCCCGAGAATCCTTCACCTTCGTCTTCTCAGGTGTCGTCCATTGCCAGCAAGGAGCCAGTCAGCAGCCAGCTAGAAGTGCCCGGATCGTGCCGCATCACCTATTATTAGTGAGAGTCAAAATGAGGATCTTATTAAGATGGTTACATTTCATGAAATTTGGGATGTAATCAATTCTATGGGAGACACAAAGGCTCCGGGGCCAGATGGTCTCAATGCTTATTTTTTCATAAGGTTGTCTTTGGTTGCAATGCAAATAAATTTGTAATGATGCAAAATCTTGACAGTGCAAATGATTTGAGTGAAAATATTAATTATATATTTTTATTTCAAATTTTAGCTTATTCTACTTGAATGCAGTATAAATAAAGTAAATTAAGACATGAAGCATAATAAAGTAAAATCCAAAACAAAATTAAACAAGAATTTGCATTTTTTTTACATTTGCACTCCCATGCATTTGTAATAGTGCAAATAAATATGCATTGCAACCAAACACAACCTAAAATACAAACCAATCATTGGAGAATCAATTGAGTAGCCAGTGAGAGCATTCTTTCATTCATGTAAAATGTCAAGAGAAATAAATAGAACTTTTATAACTCTTATCCAAAAAACTAACAACCTAGTTGATGTAGGGTGATTTGGCCCGACCTAATAATAGAGGGACACATGGACACAACCTAGCTGACAGAATGACAGCTCAACCCGACGTATCCAAGTCTAAAACGGACCAAGCTCGGATAACCGAATCACCTCGGGGCAGACCTACCTCGGAAGCGAATCCACCTCGGGACAAAGTTCACTTCGGGGCATGATTGCGTCAAGATCACTTCGATTACCAGGCACCTTGACATTTGGACCCAAGGGCAGTAGTTTGGGTAATATTGGCTGACCTCCTCGTGTTAACCCCGAAGATCTCGTCACCAGATTCTACATTTTATGGGATCATGCCTCGTAATAGCTGGCCTTATCTACTCTAACCGATTTGGACGTCAACGATATGCCTTATCGGCTGGCAACATTATCTCCTATTAATTCGGTAACGGGCCTCATCATGGCAAGGATCCCGGCACCACTCCAAAAAACCCGCGAGGACTCCAGTATATACAGAACCCAACCCTTTGGGGCAAAGGTACGCGCAATTACTGCTTACTAGCTCTCCTGCTTTCTAATTACTTTCAGCTCGCACATTACTGACTTAAGCATCGGAGCAACCTTGCCGGGTAAGCACCCTCGGGTTCTCTGATTCTCTCTGTGCAGATTCTCCACGTCTGACGTCTACTGGAAGCTAAGCCACCTCTAGCTAGGAGTAGCCAGATTGCGTAGCATCATTTGGCGTCGTCTATGGGAAATGCTTCGAAAAGCCTTTTTCCACTAAGCATCCTAAACTCATCTTCAATGGCATCTTCCAGCAACGCCGGACAAAACACCGACATGAACACCTCCAGGGGGAAACTTCAGGTCCCAACTGTCTGTATCGGACGGTTCACTGTGCCTCTCTCCATGGACATGATCCCCACTCTCAATGTGCATCGGGTTCTAGCACCGGTGAATGCCCCACTCCCTCTGACGGTGGATGCAACCTTCACCGAACCTTCTGTCATCCCCCCGGCAGTCGGACATAATTAATTGGACAACCTAGTACACTGCATGCGGGCCATGCAAGCCCAAATGCAGCAGGTCCAACAGTTTCAACTGTATCAACAGCAAGCCCTACACCACGTCTATCAACAACAGTACCAGCAACAGTTTCCCCCACTGCCACAGAATCAGCAGACTCAGGAGTCGGTTTCACCTCGGCTTCCGGCAACACACCAGGCCCCTCAGTTCGCAACAACCGCCACCAACATTTCGACCAGCTCCCCGCAAGGACTGTGTCTGATAACACTGAAGCCAGTAGCACTAACACGGAGCCGGTGAAGAAGCAACAGAAGCAACGTCGCAAGGCTCGTCGAGCTATAGTCCAAAGCCAGCCCGACCAGCCCAAAGGAAAGGAAGAGGCGAGCTCGGGAACAGTGAAGACTACCCCACTCCTCTCTGTACCGTCTCCCCTATCCCCCGAGCTCCTAGCAGTTCCAATGCCCAAGGACTTCAAAGTACCTCCCCTGGACAATTACGACGGGTTGATCGATCCGAATGACCACGTAGACTCACTTCAATCACAAATGCATCTAGCCAGGGCGGATGAACCCTGCATGTGCATAGCTTTCTCCACCACCTTTAAAGGGGTAGCTCGCACATGGTATAGAAACCTAGCGCCCAAGACAATCAAGAGTTGGGCACAGTTCGTGCAGATTTTTACCTCGCACTTCATCACAAGCAAGAAGTGCCCAAGGTCCCAAGAAAGCCTGCTCGGCATAGTCCAGAGGGAGGGAGAATCTATCCGAAGCTACATCAAGAGATTCAACGATGCTTGCTTGCAGATCCCAGATCTACACCCCACCGTGAGACTTACAGCGATCAAAAGAGATATCACCCACATAATTTAAGTGGCACGTGGTTGCCAATAAACCCAAAGATGTTACTGAGTTCCTCAAGCTCGCCGACCAATTCATTGGAACAGAGGAAGAGATGAACCAGAAGAGCTAGAATCCACTAGAGAAGAGGAAAAGAGAAGGTGAGACTGAACTAACGTGGACAACAAGAGGAAGAAAGATGAGCCAGCTCGAGGAGGAGGTAAACCAGATTAGCCTTTCCGAGCTCCTCCAGTTGAAAGAACAAATTACACGCCCATGAACGCGAAGCAAGCAGAAATCCTCATGGCGATCAAGGATGCTTCTTACGTGGAGTGGCCACCTCAGATGAGAGGAGATCCGAACACCAGAAACAGAAATGTATACTGCCACTTCCACAGAGATCACGATCATAGCACCGAAAATTGTAAGAACCTCCGCGATGAGATAGAAGAGCTCATCCGTCACGAATATCTAAAAAACTTTGTATTAAATGATAATAAAAGTCAAACAGGTTGGTAGGGGGAGCAAGGTAGAGATGCTCCCGAGTCCAGCAACAGGTAGAATGAGCAGCCACAGAGATAGCTGCCCGAAGAGAGGCCGGTTCGAGGAGTAATACACATGATAACCGGCGGATCGATTATTGCAGGCTGCACCTCAGCCGCAGCGAAAGAGCCTATTTTCTTCACCGAAGATGATGTACGCGGAGTCCAGTATCCCCACGATGACACGCTCATCATAAAGATAAGAATCAATGATTTCGAGGTGAAGCATGTCCTGGTCGACTCAAGCAGCTCGGCGGACATACTGTTCAAGGATGCGTTCGATAAGCTACAGCTCCAGGAAAGTAACATCAATCCCGCGAACACTCTCTTGGTAGGCTTCAACGGAGAGGAAGTCAGGCCCTTGGGAAGAGTTACAGTACCTGTAGAGGTCGGTACCTGGCCTAGCATTGCGAGATTCAACCACACTTAGTGGTCGCAACTCACTCTCTATACAACGCCATAATAGGTCGGCCTATCACCCATGCTCTACGCGCAGTGGTGTCCACCTATTACCAAGCTATGAAGTTCCCTATGGAGTTCGGAGTAGGGGTAGCGTGAGGCGACCAGCTCGAGTCTCGCAAATAAAGGAAACGAGCTCTATACTCGTTTTGGTAAAAGATCCAGCCAGAACTCTCCAAATCGGCGCATCAATTGAGGAGCCTCTACGTTCTCAGCTGGTAAGCTTCTTACTTCAAAACTTAAATGTGTTTGCATGGTCCGCGACAGAAATGTCCGGCATAGACCCTAGAATAATCACTCACAAACTAAACATTGATCCTGTAGTTAAGCCCGTTACACAAAGGAAACACAACCTAGCCCCAGAGCGTTGGAGAGCAGTCAACGAGGAAGTAGGGAAGCTTCTCGCAGCCGATTTCATCAGGGAGGTCCACTACCCGAGCTGGGGGGCTAACCCTGTTCTGGTAAAAAAGACCAATGGTAAGTGGCGAATGTGTGTCTACTATACCTACCTAAATCGAGCTTGCCGAAGGATTGCTTCCCACTTCCCAAGATCAACCGTTTGGTGGACGCGACCTCAAGGCATGAGTTGCTGAGCTTTCTGGATGCTTATTCGGGCTACAACCAGATCAGGATGGACCCTACCGATGAGGAAAAAATGGCCTACATAACAGAGCTAGTTCTGTACTGCTACAAGGTCATGCCCTTTGGACTGAAAAATGCTGGGGCAACATTCTAGAGACTTGTAAACCGATTGTTTGAGCCGTTAATTGGAAAAAAAAGTAGACTATTATGTAGATGGCATGGTCGTCAAAACTCAATTTTCAAGTGATTTAATAAAATATTTACATACTGTTTTCAAAATTTTGCACAAGTTTAATATGAAATTAAACCCTAACAAGTGCGTCTTCAGTGTCACCTCGGGTAAATTCCTGGGTTACACCATTAACCGATGCAGTATCGAAGCCAATCCCGACAAAATCAAGGCCATCTTAGAAATGAAACCGCCCCGTAAATTGAAGAAGGTTCAGAGGTTGAACGACCGTATAGCCGCTCTGAGCCACTTCATGTCTAAATCGGCAGATCGTTGCCTGCCTTTCTTTAAGGCGATTAAAAGAAGCAAAGACTTTGAGTGGACCGAAGAGTGCCAGCTCACCTTCGAAGAGCTCAAAAGATATCTAACCAGTATCCTGGTTCTAACCCAACCTGAGGAGGGAGATATTTTGAAGTTGTACCTCTCTACGAGTGACGAGGTGGTCAGCTCGGTACTAATAAAAGAAATAGATCGGGTTCAATGACCCATCTACTACATTAGTAAGGTTTTGTAGGACGTAGAGACTAGATATCTAGAAGTCGAACAGCTAGCGTACGCGCTAGTCACCGTAGCTCGGAAGCTTCAACCATACTTCCAAGCTCATACCGTCATTGTCCCCACCAATAGACCCCTGAGGCAAGTCTTACTCAAGCCCGAGGTCTCCTGTAGGTTGACGAAGTGGGCCATTGAATTCAGCAAATACGACATCCAGTAGGAGCCCCAGACAGCAATCAAGGCCCAAGCCCTAGCTGACTTCATCATGGAATGTGCCTTCAGCATTGCAGTTCCTAAACCGATTGAGCCCGAGACAGATCCGAACACTCCAAGAGAATAGTGTACATAAAGAACCTGCCTCGGCCTAGCATTCTCGGGGGGGCACAAGAGGTCGCTCCTGTTGCACAAGCAGAGTCGAGCTGGATCGATCTGCTCATGAGCTACCTGCTTCATGGGACCCTCCCTGCAGATCGTAAAGCAGCTAGAAGGGTAGAGTGACAAGCGGCCAAATATGTCATAATAGACGGACAACTGTACCGAAGATCCTACATGCTCCTCTATCTGTGTTGTTTACGACCCTCAGAAGCCGAACTCGTTCTCCGTGACACTCATGAAGGTCTGTGTGGCGGACACTTGGGGGGCAGGGCTCTCGCCCAGAAAGCGCTACGACAAGGTTACTACTAGCCAATGATGAAGGCGGATGCGCTTGAACTCGTCAAACGATGCGACAAGTATCAGAGGCACGCCAACGTCCACCACCAGCCTGCTGCTGACTTGAAGTATCTCGCTAGCCCATGGCCCTTCGCGCAATGGGGAATCGACATCCTTGGATCATTCCCGCCAGCGACAGGACAGAGGAGATTCTTAGTGGTAGTAGTGGACTACTTCACTAAGTGGGTGGAGGCTGAACCTCTTGCGATGATCACAGCACAAAGTGTCCAAAACTTCTTATGGGGAAGCATAGTGTGCCGCTTCAGACTACCTCGAGTGCTTATCTTCGACAACTGCAAACAATTTGAAGACATCAAGTTTCAGAACTGGTGTAGCCCGATGGGGATACAGCAAAATTTCACCTAGGTGGCACACCCCCAAGCAAACGGTCAAGCTAAAGTCACGAACAGGGCCATCCTCCGTGGACTAAAAGCATGCCTAGCCCGAGCTAAAAGTCTATGGGTAGAAGAGTTGCCCAGTATATTGTGGGCCTATCGAACCACTATAAAGACCGCCACGGGTGAAACGCCCTTCAACCTCACCTACGGCACGGAGGCAGTGATCCCAGCCAAGATCGAGGTGCCTACGCTATGCCTAGAGGCATACGATGAAGAGGCAAATGATGACGAGCTACGCACCAACCTCAACCTAGTTGAAGAGGTATGAGACCTCGCATACATATGGACCGTGACATACCAGCAGAGAGTGGCTCGGTACTATAATGCCAGAGTCAAGAAGCGGAACTTCCACGTTGGAGACCTAGTGCTTCGTAAAATCATGGTGCCTGAGCCCGGTGTTAGTAAGCTCAGACAGAATTGGGAAGGACCCTACCAGGTAAGGCAGGTGCTCAGGGAAGGTACATACGAGCTTGAAACCCTAGAAGGGAAATAGGTGCCCTGGGCGTGGAACGTCAGCAATCTAAGGCGGTACTATCTATAGTCGTCTAACTGGAGAGTAGACTGTAAGTCACTCCCAGAAGTCTAAGGACTAAAAATGCCGACCTGGTAAAAGACCTCGACATTGTATAAGCCCCATTCGCCTCTTCGGCATGGGCATAATCAAGAAGGGTGGACAATTAGTCGCCCCTAAGGACTAAGGTCTAAGGAACCAAATCGACGGACTTGTCACTGTATAAGTCCCAGTCGCCTCCTCGGCATGGGCACCTAAGACCCAGTCGCCTCTTCAGCATGGGCACATAAGTTCTAGTCGCCTCTTGGGCATAGGCAAAATATCTCTAAATGCCTAAGGTATGGATAGCTCGGGTGTAATCCCTACGATGTCTAGCCCACTTCGGCATATAACAACAGGTTGGACCCGTTAGGGACAACCAACATTTAAATGAGTAGCACGTGTGCGAGTTACTCCTACTAGTAGTCTAGGTAGACAATTCGGGGTAATCTACACTTAGAAAATTCTTATGGTTGGTTATCCTTACTTATTGTTTAGCTCGGTAGATAGGCAATTCGGGTAACCTATGCATTTGCTGTCTAGATCGGAAGTAATTCACACTTGGAATATTTTTACGTAGAGATTAGTCAAAAAGATGTATTTCATTGACAAAGTAATTGTAAGTACAGAAGACTTCACTGTGACCCGAGCTCAATGGCCTCGGGGTGTACAACCAAGATTCAAAAGAAAACAAAAAAGAAGAAAAAATTCTTAAGCAGGAGGATTGCGAGCCACGTCTGAGGGGTCCAATACTTCGACCTCGTCATCGCTCTCCTCCTCTGATGAGTCAGGATCCTCGTTCGCTGCCATAGCCACTTCGGGAGCTAAGCCTGTCATTGTGATAGCGCTGAGGTCGAGACCAGGGAACTTTTGCTGGATTAGATATCTGCATAGTTTTAACCCGGAGCGGTAGGACCTCAAGCCATATTTGACTTGAAGGGCGTGGAATTCTGAGGACTCCTTCAAGCGTTCAACAGCTTTAGTCCTCTCCTCTCATCGTGCCTCCTCGATGGCAGTCTCGAGGATCTGAGTTCGCTCTTGGACCAGTGCTTCAAGATTCTCGATTTCTCGTTGAAACCACGCCTTTTCCTCGGTCATCTTCACAATCAACTCCTCTTCCTTCGCGGCCATTGCAGAAATTTGCTCCTTGTGCTTGGCATTCTCCTCGGTCAGTGAGGAGATCCGCCCCTCCTGGTCTAGAATTAGTTGCTTCTGGCACTCAACTCCCTTCTTTGCCCGAAGTACCTCACCCCGAGCTAAGTCCAACTCGCAATGGAGTTTTTGTCTCCACCTTAGCGTCCCAAGCCTGCTTCGACTGGATCACGGACTAACAAGCCAACGCGTGAAGAACAGAATTGACCTATCAAAAGAAAATCGAGGTAAGTAAAACAAAAAAAGAAAAGAAGAGAGGAAAAGGAAGCGAAGCCGAAGGTAGAATACTTACCACCATGCAATCACTAGAAGCTAGTTGCGGAGCCGTCTCGGGAGCATCTCAGCCCATCGCGTAACTTCGTTCGGAAAGACCGCGTCTCGGCTCTTTTGCACCGCAAGTACATGGTTCGTAATGCTTTCCTCCTCGTTAGCAGGAGCAAGCTCTGGCTCGGCAGTAGGCTCTTATGGCGCAGGTGCATCCTCCGGTTCCTAATGGTGGACCTCCTCCTCGCAACCCTCCATTGCAATCACCTCGGGGTCCATGGGTTGGGCCTCTTCCCTTGGGGGTTCGGTGGAGATCGGCTCCACAACCAGGGCCTCGGTCGCTTCAGATGTCGAGGTCTCTTCCTGACGGAGTCTCTTTGCCGCCTTTCACTTTTTCCCCTTTCGGGAACTCATCAGAAGGCTTCCTGCATCAACCTCTGGCATCGTAGCTGGAAAAAAAAGACAGTTAGTCCAAAAGTTTAAAGAGTGTTTAGAGCAAGAATCTGAAAGGAAACCTACCAGGAGGGCTCAAACCAGCTCGCACCAGCGCCTCCTCAACCAAGAAGCTCTTCATCTCGAGGCCAAGGTCCCTCCAAGAGTTAATCACCGCCCTGGTCTCCCGTCCAAGATCACCCCAGGGTCCTGGGTAGCCACCCTCTAATGGGTTGGAAAAGACCACTCTTCTGGGTTACGGACGATGAGGTACCGTCTTTTTGAGGTCAGAACCTTGTTCGAGCATCCGGATAGGATTTTGAATCCAGGCCTGGGAGATATGTAATAGCTTTGTCGTACGTCCCCGCACAGAAAAGCCGAGTTTCGCTTGATCGTGCAGATTGAGCTAAAGACATCAAGGGATAAGGGTTAGTTATAGGCATGGAACAAGGAAATGGTACCAAATATGTTCCAAATAGAGTTCGGATGAAGCTGGTCAATGGTGATGTTGTAAAACCTAACAACTTCTATCAGAAAGGGGTGAAGAGGGAAGCGCAGCCCTGCCGCAAGCTGCTCCTCAAAAACAGGAAGCTCGTTGTGGTCGTGATCCCAAGGGTACTGACCTAGCGGAAGGCTGAAGACTAAGTTATCAGGAAAGTAGTACCGAGACGCCAGGTACAGCAACCTGTCCGAAGACAGTTTGGAAGGCCCGAAGTCATCAGACTTCCGACCTCGAGAGGAAGTCGAGGCCTCTGATCTGGAGGACGAACCCTCTTCCTGGGCTTCGGTCTCCCCGAGCCGAGGTAACCCAACTTCAGGGTTAGAGGTTCCCTCTACAGACCGGTGAGGGGAGGCACCCTGCCATGGGCTGATTTCCCTGGCAAGAATAACGACGCCCTCCTCGCTAACACTATCTACAAGTCTGTCTACGCTAGAACTCGACATAACCGGAAAACAGGGAAAAAGCTAAAGAAAGGAGACTCATCGAAAACAAGGAACGAAGTGGGAAGCGGAAAGAAAACCGAGCTGGAAGACCTTGATGCGACCTCGAGAGAGCTCAATTGCAGAATTTGTGGCGAGGAATGAGTCACGAACCCTCCTATTTATAACCGCTATGTCTGAAAACTAACGGTCGAGATTGAAACAATCCTACGGCTCCTAGGAAAACAGGTTGCGCGACCCCCAAGGGTAAATTCGGTTTAGCGCATTTTTGTCGTCCGCATAGCTTATAATTTGTGTGACGTCCACGTGTAAACCAGATGCGGCCTGCATTTTCCTGGTTGAGCTGGGTAGTCGAACAAGTCCAACCCGCCATTCATCTGACTAGCTGCCCAGTCCTCAGACCAAATCCACTTGCCTTGTCATGAACTCCCTACACCAAGTCAGGACCCCTGGCCCGGGGAGTGGGGGGCAATTGACGTATGGTGATTTGGCCCGACCTAATAATAGAGGGACACGTGGACACGACCTAGCTGACAGAACGACAGCTCATCCCGACGTACCCAAGTCTAAGACGGACCAAGCTCGGATAACCGAACCACCTCGGGGCAGGTCCACCTCAGAAGTGAATCCACCTCGGGACAAGTTCACTTTGGGGCACGATTGCGTCAAGATCACTTTGGTTACCAGGCACCTCGGCGTTCGGACCCAGGGGATAGGCAGTAGTTCGGGTAATATTGACCGACCTCCACGTGTTAACCCTGAAGATCTCATCACCAGATTCCACGTTTTATGAGAACACGCCTCGTAACAGCTGGCCTTATCTACTCCGACCGATTCGGACGACAATGATATGCCTTATCGACTGGCGACATTATCTCCTATTAATTCGGTAACGGGCCTCATCATGGCAAGGATCCCAGAACCACTCTGAAAAACCCGCGAGGACTCTAGTATATAAAGACCCCAACCCTTTGGGGCAAAGGTACGCGCAATTACTGCTTACTAGCTCTCCTGCTTTCTAATTACTTTCGACTCACACATTACTGACTTAAGCATCGGAGCGACCTCGCCGGGTAAGCACCCCTAGGTTCTCTAATTCTCTCTGTGCAGATCCTCCACGTCCGACGTCTATTGGAAGTCAAGCCACCTCCAGCTAGGAGCAACCAGATTGTGTAGTATCACTAGTGGTGGCGAAAATTTTCAGACCTATAAGCCTATGCATGCAATATGATATATAATAAGCCTATCTCAAAATGTTTATTTTTATATTATTAAAATTAATGATGAGAAAAATGTATCTTAAATTTAAGATTTAATGGGAGAATAAACTTAAGATATGGGATTTAATGAGAGAGAATAAGAAAATAGTTTTATTTCCAATTGGTTTTAAATTTTGCATTCCATTTCCATCATTAATAAAAGCATTTCTTATTTATAATACTTATTATTGTTTAATGTGTCAAATATATGATGTTAAAAGTGTTCCCGTTTTTTTAATTTCTATATTTTTTTCATTTTTATCTATTTTTTCATTTTATTATTTAATTGTGGCAACATGGATTGAACAATTTGAACCAAAATGGTTTAATTTCTTACCACCACCTAGATGAAAATACTATTTTTTTGTAGGTAGATTTTAAAAGTATAAGTTTTTATGTTATAGTAATTATTAATTTATTATGTATGGGTTTAATTAATAGAATGTAATGATGGAAAGGAACAAAAAAAAATGACTTAAATATATGATTCGATAAAGGTGAATGCAAGTTAGTACCTTAAATGTTGGATTTAATGAAATGGAATTGAATGTATTGAATATCTTAAAATTACCCATTTTCAACTCATTATCCTATTTGCCTTCATTTCTAATCAATAAATTTAAATATGAAAGGGTAATTTTTGTCTACAAAGACTTTCAAAAATATTCTTAAGGCTATTCATGATTTTAAAGTAGTATATATTATTAAAAGTGTGAATGACAATGTGAAACTTTTATTTGACTAAAAATACCCCTATTTTTGAATTTTCTCTCTCAAATTGTATGGGCACAAAATATAATTTGAATTTCTACATTTTTCCTCATTTAATTCCCTCTCATTAAATCTTGTTAACTCCCATTTTCATTAAAACTTGTATTAATTGATCATATTAAAAAGATAAATGTGACAATGAATAGTTGTTTTATTGAAATAGAAATAAAATACAAATTTAAAATCAATAAAAATGGAGTTATTTTAATGTTTGGTGGCGAGTCAACAATTCAACCTTTTGAGTTCAAAATTAAATATTAACAAAAATTCAAAAGGATAAAAAGACACAGAAGTATGAAAAATGCAAAAGAAAAATAAAACAAAATAGAAAACATTTGAGAACATTTTTGATATTTTGTATATTCATCATATTAAACAAAATTAAGTGTGAAAAATAAGAATAATTTTAATAAACATAAATATAAAAAAATATAATACTTAATTTCAGGTGAGTGTGGTGATGTGATTTTCATATGCATACTTAATTTAAGAAAATTTGAACAAAAGTAAATGTACAAAGCATATGCATACTTAATTTCAGGTGAGTGTGGTGATGTGATTTTCATATTATTAATTGAAGTTGCTTAATAAGAAGGAAATATACTAATCCCATGATCTTTTTAATTCATTTATACAAGGGTTACAACCTCGTAAAGTCGCAATGCAGCAAGCCAGCAACCGATCATCATCGGTTCTTATTGGAACTGTATTTGCGGTTTTGATGACTGTCCCACATCGAAATATTTTTAGTTAAAAAATCTTTCTTTTCTTAGTGCCGAATCAATAGTTAACGAGCAATGATGAAAATTGCGTCCCGGTGGAAATGGGTATCCACCTCTCTCTGATGCAACTTAAAAAGAAGATACAGAAGACGCATTTGAGCTCAACAATTAAAGGTCTGTTTTTTATCGCAATTCTCACCCCTCTAGAAAAATAAAATTTTTGAGAGCTCAAGAGCACATCTTATCATCCAATAATATCAGATAATGGTGTAAACCCGTGTCCACCGATATGCTAGTTCTTATCATTTTCCGCTCACATTCTCTGAGTTCCTGAAAAACAAACCCTTCACAGCATTATACTTCTTCCGATGTGGGATTCTGCCAAGTTAACAGTTGTAGAGCAGATACTAAAATACTGCAAAAAATGAGATCAAGTTCACTTATTGTAATCGGATAATCAGGATTAGATGGCAAACCCTCCTTAAAGCTTTCTCTAGCGAGGAGAGACACCCTTCCTCTAGCGAGGAGAGCAACCCTCTTACGAGGATGTTCAAACTCCCCAAAATAACTTAATCGGTTGAATTCAATTATTTGAATATGACCTGATTTGATTCAATAAATATCTAAATTTGACCAATTATTTAATTCTTATATATAATATATAAAATATTTTATATAATTTATATACTTTATATCATGGTTTTTAAAAATGAAGCAGAAATAGAACCGGTCAGGGACCAGTTTCTGGTTAAGCGGTTCAATTGTCCGGGTCGAACGGTTTGACCCGTAATGTCATAAATAAAAAAAAACATAGAAAAATACAAAAAAATATAAAAAAAATACAGAAAAATAAAACTATCTAAATAAAAATAATACAGTTTAAAACACATAGAAAAACAGAAATAGAATATACAAAAAAAAGTACAGAAAAATAAAACAGAACATATAGAGATTTCAAGAAGAAAACCCTCAAAAAATTCAAGTCAAATTACAAGAATATAAAACTCTGGATTCAAGAATCAAGAATCAAGAACCATACGAGATCCTATTATTAGTTGGAATCTAATATATATACATTGTGTTACTGTTAGACAGTTTTGTATGCCCTTAGCTTCAATCCGATTTGATGTACTTTTGTTATTTAGTGGAAATAAATAAAGTACATGTTTGATTCATGTTGTTTGGTTTAATTCTGTGTAAGACCCTAAAACTGGACACTTATAGAGACTCGTGTTAGTTTTAAATATTCACAGCCGTTGGATAAATCTGGGGAGATTTATCCTACCAAGGCTAATACTGGTGTACCACCAAGTGTTGGGATGGCCTGTCTCAGCCACCAGGGTAAGACCCGAGGCACATGCAGTATGGGATTACTTGAATCCTTGAACCGGACCAGATTTCCAGTGTTGCCCTGGACCTTGGAGACAAATGGGCAAAATTGGAAAGTTACACCTGACCCCTAGACTCGATTATGACATTTCACTAGGTGTCGGATCGGGCTGTCTTTGATATGCCAATCAGTGAGATCCTTAGATGGGGATCAAAACCTGGGTATGTTGGGACAGTCTGAGAATTCATCTGAGTGGGTGATCATAGTGACAGGATCAGCCCCTTTGTCGGACAAAGGGTAATGATCGGGAATGCACTCTCCCTGATGGAAACCAAACTGCCGGCAGTTGATTTCAATCGTTGGAAATTTGTTTTGCAAAATTAATATATTTATATGTACGGTTTCAAATTGTTTGCAAATGGTTTTAATTCTCGGGATCCATGTGAGTGGAGAATGCGGCACTGTTCCTTGCAGCCGAGGGAGAGGTCCTCTCTTGTTGGGCAGTGTTTGATCATTAAGGGCTGAGAGGTTAAGTGTAAGACCATTTAGGATAGTACCTGATGGCTTGGCCCAGGGACCACTTAATGTAAGTGTTGGGCCCATAGGATCCATATGATGGGCTCAGGGGTTTACTGAGTCTTTCAGCGAATCCGGCTGGGCCTTGTATTAAAGGCTGGGCCGAACCCATGTGGCTGGTGTGTAGATCAATGCTTGGGTCTCACGCCATACAAAGAAGCCCAACTGGGCAGCAGATTGGAAACTAGTTAAACACTGAACATCTAATGGGCCAAAAGCCCATTTCGAGCTAGGCTGATATGATCACCCATCTATGGGGCGAATCTGAGATTAATATTAGTAAAAGGATTGGGCCTTTAACCTTATCCACTCCAGGAGACCAAATTCAAATTAGATTTGAATCTGGTAACCTCCTGATAAGATCAGGAGTAAACTAACTTAATCTGCAGATAGGATTAAGATAATCCCCTATCCAAATACAGATTTGGATTGGGATAACTCCTAATTAGGAGGTTTCTTAATCAAGAAGAAAAGAGGAGAAAAACAAGAGAAAAAAGACATCAGAATTCGAACTAAGTTTTGGTGAAAGAAAACTCCATGCGAATTGAGATTAGATCTCATTCATACTCCAGAGAGAAAAAGAAAAGTAGTTCAGCCTTTTTCGCCCTTGGAGTTCTCCTCCTGCCGCCACCATCTACCTTTGCAAGATTCGATCTTTGCAGAAATAGGAAGTCAAGAAATCTGTTCTTGACATCAGTCTTGCAAGAAAGACTGAAAAAGACTCAGTGTTTAGTGCTTCCAGAGGGTTCTTGCGAAGGATCCAGTGTGTAGGACGCACCCTACTGGTTCTGTTCCATCCACAACTGTGTCATCTTCAGCAGGAATGGATCTTGGTGCATTCTTTGGGCGTGAACACCAACTTTGGGAGATACTGCTTCTCCGGATCAGGTATATTCCTCCCATTTATCTTTTGGTTCAGATCTGGTTTCATTATGGTTCAAGTAGGATCCTTGAATATTGTATTATAAATCTAGGGAATACGATTCCCAGTTGGGAGAAGGTAGGAAATTTTTGAAATTCGCCCCACCCATTCCGCAACCTTTATGGCGTCCATCAGATGGATCCTACCATTCTTTCAGTTACAGTGTTACATAGAAATCAAATAAAAAAATCAAAGGAACTTCCCAAAGTATCACATTTTGAGCATGATGTAGAAATCAAACCGCACGTAACAGATGAACTCTTAGAATCATCATTGACTCAGATTTTTAGTTCAGTCCAGCCTTTAAGCAATAGGACTGTTCAAAAGTTTAAATAATCAGAAGTTTGATGTCATTTCATAGTTTATTATCCTATTTAACTGAAGGCAAAACTTCCATATGGTAAACTAATTAGAAGAAAAGAAAACATTTGTAAATAGACCCGTTTTATGATTTACCTTCAGGATTAACGAGAGGCAAGCAAGTTCATATCCTTCATGGTTTCATTGCCGAGTGCCAGTAATGGTGGTGTGACAGTGGGCTCGCCGCCAGTGGGCTCGGGATTGGTCATAGGCAAGTTGCCACTACAAGAGCTGTTCCAACTTGCAGAATCGCCAATGGTGGTATTACTGCCACTGCAAACTCTCCACCCGCCACTGCAAACTCGTCAGACAACTGCTGCAAACTTGTCATCGCCGGTTGCTGTTAATCGTCATAGGTCGGTGTGTGTCGCCATTGGACGCAGGAGGTGCTGGCCGCCACTGATGGTCGGTTGGGTGTGAAGGTTGAGAGGAGGGAAGGGTTAGAACGAAAATGAGGTTCTAACCCTAAAGGGCCTAAACATTCGATTTTGGGTTGGGGATATTGAAGTCATTTTATTTTTTTATTTTTTATTTAAAATAGTGAAAACAAAAAAGGATAACATGCGAACTGCTGCCTAGGTCGAATGGTTTAGCGATTTGACCACTCGAGTCAGTGGTTTTCTGACTTTTTCAACGTTTTTTAGGAATTTCCGGTTTTTAGTATAACCGGACCCAAGGGGTTGACCAGCTACCATTTTTCAATCTGCTCTGGTTTTGAAAACCATGCTTTGTATTAATAAAATATTTATTTTATATATATCTAAAATAATTATTTAATTAGATTCAAATTGAATATTGGAATATTTGAATATTTAATCGGATTTGAATTCAGATATTAATTTTCAATATCCCTCAAATTTTAAATTCGGATATTAATTTATCCGATTCGAATTCGATCCATTTACAATCCTAGGTACAACCGATTATTTATCTGACTTATTGGGCCTCCTCATCCAATAACAGGGATGATTCTGGGCCTGGTAAAAACTAGGCATTTGGGTTTGTCGGTATAAATTAATAAAATTATATTTTCGAATAAAATTTAAACTTAAATTTAAGTTCAAAATCAAAATTACAGAAAACATATATGATTTTGTTTTTGGCAAAAGAAGAAAACTACTAGAGAAATATAACCGATACATATGATCATGCACCTCTTACATGAAGTGTATGGAGGGGTTAGAAAACAAAACAAAAGATGTAGAAGTTCTCGCCTTTTGAGCCATTACATGAGCTATTATAGCATCTGGTCTATCTACATTAATAAGAGAAATACTATAAAAAAGGAGAGAAGGTGCCTTACATGTTTGAGAAGAGGTTGTTCACTACAATTCAATTGATGTTTTTAGAAGTTCCCTTTACCTTTGCAAGAATTTCTTTAGCATCTACCCAGGGATATCAACTTCCCCAAGCCTCTAATGACTGCCCAGCGTTCATCTAAAGTTATTGAATTGGCCAAACAAAGCATCCTTCTCCAATGAGAGTATTGATTAGGTGGGATGCAATAATCAATAATCTAGTAGACGCAGAGTGTGTTGGTGTGCCAAGAACCATCCACAATATCAAATGAAATAGGATTATTGTAGAACCATCGAGGTTTAGGCTCAGGTGGAAGGGTTTAGTTCTGTAATTCTAGAGCTTTAGTGGGCTCCAGAGGATAGTAGAGATCAGTCCTATTGTGGACCTCTCCTAGATCAGGAGATTTTCTATACATATCCTTTACAATTGTTATTGTGTTGGATCCGCTACAGAAGAAGATCTGAAAGAGATCTGGATTAAACCCACTTGAGAGTGAATCCAAACAACTCTGGAGAAATTACATTCAAAGAACAAATGAACTTGGGTTTCCATTGGTTGATTGCAGAAGGTGCATTGTAAGTCCCCTTCTCTTCTCTTAGTCTAGAGATCGAGGAGTTTAATTTGGTTATGACAGCACCCAACAGAAGTATTCCAATTGAGGAGCTGACATCTGAAGGGAGTTTGAAGAGATCACAAATTAGTCCACTTAATTGGTGAGGAAGACGGTTCACAAGATGGTCTATTAAAGAGTCTATAAGCTGATCTGACCGCGAATAAGCCATTCGAAGTGTGCTTCCATTATTACTTTTCTTCACAATATAATGGATGTAGGAGAGAGGGATATTGGTGATGGCCATGACTGTGGATTCTTCAAAAATCTCATTAAGTAGATCTACATTCCAGCAGATTTCATATGGGATAAAGCTTTTGACTTTTAGGGAGGCCAAGGCTTCTGAAATTTGAACCCCTTTGAGAATTGGTCTATTATTTGAAAACCAAGGGACCCATGGGTCGTGAAAGGCTGAAACCTAATTTTCTCTGATCTTATTGTCCAACAAAGAGAACCACTTAACATCTTCCTGAATTTTAGGACATTTTCCCATCACCAAGAATCAGACGGCCTTGATTTGCATTGAAAAAGCTTTTGTTATTTAGATATTTACTTCAAATAAGTTGAACCCATAAATCATCTTTTCTAGTCATGAGTAATTTCCAAATTTGCTTTGAGAACAGTGCTTTGTTTATTGCATCTGCTTTCCTTAGTCCAATATCCTCCGGTGTTCTTCATTCTATTTATTTTGTGCCAAGCAATATTGTGTCCATAATTTTTCTCTTTTATCTCCCTTCCACGAAAGTTAATTTTGCATCTGTAAGTTTAACATCCTAAGTGATATTGGGATTTCAACCAACATGGACCATCCAAATGCTATACCAAATCAGCCCAAAAATCAATTCCATAAAATGATTTCCCACACTTAGAATAATGGATGAATGTCGTCCAAGACCAAACCCGATCCATGACAGATCTATTTAGTTTAAGATTTTTTTCTTTAAAAATAAAACAAATAATATATGAGCAGTTAGGTAATTTATCAATTACCGTTAACAAAACCATAAGAGCCGGGATTTCACAAGATATGAAGGTGAAACTTAGAAGGTGCCAAACGTCTCAAAAAATAAAATCGTGGATGTTGCATAAGGGTGAATTATTCCCTCCTGCGTTATTGAAGAAACATTTGAGCCTATCCTAATAATAATACGGGTTTTTACGGTTCAATCCACCCTAAGAGTCCCAAAAACCAAGTACAATCCTCAAGTCAGTCACTCTGTGGGGATGATAGAAAATGCGATAGGGAACATTTTATTGTTGGCATCTATTGTGGTGGCGGATAGAAGCTTTCCTTGATACTTCTCATTTAAGTGTGTCTCATCTACAAATTGTAGTGGCTGACACCCGAAGCGAAATCCATGGATAGATGCATAGAATGCTAAGAAGAGTCGCTTGAAATGATCATCTTCATCGGTACTATAAGTGACATATGAACCTGGATTGGACTTGATAATCTTCTCACAGAACCTTGGAATATGTGAGTATGAGTCATCATCATTGCCATTGATTAGAACCTTCGTGACCTCTTTCCCCCTCTAAGCCTGTTAATATGTTAACTTCAATGCATAGTCACGTTTGATGTCCTTCACGATGTCTATTGCCCTGTATAATGGATTGTCTCATATCTTCTCGACAAGAAGATTTCCTACAAACTTATTTGACCTAGGAAGAATTACAGAGGATGATGCAGCTGCGGTGTGTGAGTGTTGAGGTTGGTATGTATGCACTCGGACCATAAGCTCACCACCTAGTGCACTAGCTCGAATTTCCCACTGGTAGTTGTCCATATTGCACTATGCATGAATGCGTGTCTTGTCATTCCGTTTATATGTATACAAAAATCTATGAGCTACAGAGTATTTAGACAAGGTAGTCCAAAATGCAGCCGCGTCATCGAACACTTGCCCAACTCTGGTTATAAGACCAAGCGACGTTGTTGCTACCATGCTACCACTGTCAGACATACAATTTGAGCCAACACGCGTATGCATGCTATAATCATTATCGTCGGAGCTAGGTTCTCTCCATTATCATTCCAACAGCCCACGTCCCTCGTTGGTTCATTCAACCAGATAAGTGTTTGTACATCATTTTGGTTACGAAGTTTGAGGGTGCATTTCTCCTTGCACTGGATCGTGTAACATATCTTCGCATCACATGGATTGATCCCAAAACTACTACAAATGTCCAGCTCAAATGAATCAAATTCTGTGGTCTCATCTATAGTGATGCCAATTAATTCACCATTGAAGCTGCAAATGCATAAGATTGAATTATCTGCCACGGAGTCCATATGTGTTTGTGAACGGAACCTGCAAAAAAAGATATAGATCATCAGTCATAACTACTAGTGCAAATAGAAAATGGGGGCAGAAAACGTCTGTAATAAAAACGAATAGAATACTGTGTATTAGCCAAATGATAGGTGGAACGCCAACAACCTTGGTGGTGGGGGTTGGTGCTTATGAGATAACTTCTTCCGATGGGAGTGGGGTTTAAATAGGAGGATTAAGGGGTATTTTGAGCATTGTAGCGTGATGCATGTCAATCAGTCAGTGGGTGACCCATCGACAGACATCACCATAGGATGGAGTATAGGCCAGACCTGTTTAGTGATTTACCCATGACTTGGTCACCCATGTAGGTCGATGACTGATGGACACTCGAGTGGAAAGGGTATGGCAATATGAGTTACAGCTCTACGACCAAGGGACAATCCGTTGCAAAGTAGATGCATTATAGCATGATGCATGTCAATCAGTCAGTGGGTGACCTATTGACAGACACCCCATAGGCTGGAGGTGTAGACCATACCTATTTATTGATTGACCCATTACTTGATCGCCCATGCAGGTCGATGACCGATGGACACTTGAGTGGAAAGGCTATGGCAGTACGAGTTGCAGCCCAAGAACCAAGGGGCAATCCGTTGCAAAGCAGGAGCACTATAGTGTGATACATGTCAATCGGTCAATGGGTGACCGATTGATGGACGTCACCATAGGCTAGAGGTATAGGCCATACCTATTTAGAGATTGACCCATGACTTGGCCGCCCATGCAGGTCAATGACCGATGGACACTCAAGTGGAAAGGCTATGGCGGTAAGAGTTGCAGCCCAATGACCAAGGGGCAATCCATTGCAAAGCAGGAGCACTACAGCGTGATGCATGTCAACCAGTCAGTGGGTGACCCGTCGACAAACATCACCATAGGCTGGAGGTATAGGCTAGACTTGTTTAATGATTTACCCATGACTTGGCCGCCCATGCAGGTCGATTACCGATGGACCCTCGAGTGTAAAGGCTATGGCGATATGAGTTACAACCTAACACCCAAGGGGCAATTCGTTGCAAAGTATGAGCACTACAGTGTGATGCATGCCAATCGATCAATGCGGTGACCCGTTGACAGACAACTCAGGCTCTTAAAACATCTATTAATGAAGTGGAAAAGGTCGGTTTGGTTAACACACTTCATAGTCTAACCAAATTATACTCATTTTTTTAGGTCCACGATGGAGCAGAATAACGTTAACACTGTCATTCTTCCATAAAGGGAGTTGCTCAACTTGATCCTTCCCGAATTGAACGCACCAGATGTTGAGTGGATCATGAGTTCTGGAAACGGCCTCTACCAAGCAACTGTGGCCTTCAACGTGTGTGGTCACGAGGTATCATTTACCGACGAACTATGTCCATCGACGGGAGCTAGCATACAAACAACGGTTGCTAAAGGAATTCATCATATCAGAGAAGACCGCCATGTCTGTGTGGTGTATATCACATACCCAGAATACCACAACGCTCTTAGGTAGAATCGGATCCTATAGAGAGACGTGGACGCATTGGTGTAGGAGAATATGGCTTTGCGCCAGCAGAATCTGGAGCTTTGATGCGAAGTCACAGAGATGAGAGTGTGTGTCGATTAGCAGTGTATCGAGCAACAATCTATAATGTTAGTAGTTGTATTGTCCCTTCTGTAGTCCACCCCACCCTTATGTTTAGTACTTATCTGAAAATTTTAATGCTAGTAGTTGTATCGTCCCTATCTGAAATTGTAGTGGCAGTACTTGTGCATTATTGATATTTACTCGCACTTTTAATACTTGACCTGGGCCATCTTCGCCTCATCTGGGTACGTCCAAGGGAGCCCTCCCTTCCTTGTGCATGTGGTTCCGCCACCTGACTACCCCAACGCCCTCTCTTCGGGATAGTTTTTGGGAATTGGCTGAATCGCTCACAAGTCGATCCGGTAGGTGCGGAGGGGTGCAATGGGCACCAAACCCACTCCCCCTACTTCCACTCACCCATCGAGCATCCTGACACCTTCCAATCGCCAATTGGTCTGATGGTGGGAAACAGTGGTTCTGCAAAAGCACTATTTCCCACCGTTAGCCTTCCCCGTTGGACTGGGGTATCTTCGCCTCATCTAGGTACTTATAGAGGACCCCCCCCACCCTGTGGAGGTGGTTCCACCACCTGACTACCCCCCTCTAGGACCGTTTATGGGAATTATTCAAATCGCCCGGAGACCAATCCGACATGTGCGGTGGGGTGCAATGGCAACCAAACTCACTCACCCCTACTGCCACTCTCCCACCGAGCATCCCGACACCTTTCAATCGCCAATCAACCCGATGGAGGGAAACAATGGTTCTACAAAAGCACCGTTTCTCAACGTCGGCCTTCCCCATTGGTCCGGGGTGTCTTCGCCTCATCTGGGTTTCTATAGGGGCTTCTCCCCTCCTTGTGCATGTGGTTCCACCGCTCGACTACCCCCGTGCCCCCCATTCTGGACCATTTTTGGGAAATGGCCGAATCTCCTGAAGGTCGATCTGCCAGGTGCAAAGGGATGCAATCGCCAATCGGCCCGACGGCTCGGGCTGATGGTGGGAAACGGTGGTTCTGCAAAAGGACCGTTTCCCATTGTCGGCCTTCCCAATTGGCTTGGGGCATCTCCTCCTCATCTAGGTACTTATAGGGGACCTCTCCCCTCCCTGTGCATGTGGTTCCACCCCCCAACTACCCCATGCCCTCCCTTCGGGACCGTTTCTCGGAATTGGCCGAATCACCTGAAGGCCAACCAACGGGTGCGGAGGGGTGCAATGGCCACCAAACCCACTACCCCTACTGTTAGACAGTGTATGCCCTTAGCTCCAATCAGATAGATGTACAGTATGACATTTATTGTAAATGAATAAAGTACATATTTGATTCATGTTATAGTGGTGCGTTTCTGTGTAATACCCTTAAACTGGACACATAATACCCTTAAATGAATAAAGTACATATTCAATCTAGGGAGATCTATCCTGATAAGGCTGACACTTATGTGCCGCCAAGTTGGTTGGGGTGGCCTATCTTAGCCGCCAGGGTGAGACCCGAGGTACATGCAGTGTAGGTTTAACTTGAAACCTTGGACTGGACCAGAATTTCAGTGTTGCCCTAGACCTTGGTGATAAGTGGGCAAAACTGGAATGTTACACCTGACCCCTAGACTCGATTATGATACTACACTAGGTGTCGGATTGGACTGTCTTTGATGTGCCAATCAGTGAGATCCTTAGAGGGGGTCAAAACCTGGGTATGTTGGGACAGTCCGAGAATTCATCTGAGTGGGTGATCATAGTGACAGGATCAGCCCCTTTGTCGGACAAAGGTAATGATCGGGGATGCACTCTCTCTGATGGAATCCAAAACTGTCGGCAGTTGATTTCAATCGTTGAAATTTGTTTTTGCAAAATATATTTATATAAAGATATATATCTATATATATATTATGGTTTCAAAATGTTTGCAAAAGGTTTTAATTCCCGGGATCAATGTGAGTGGAGAGTGTAGCACTGTTCCTTGCAGCCGAGGGAGAGGTCCTCTCTTGTCGGGCAGTGTTTGATCATTATGGGCTGAGAGATTAAGTGTAAGACCATTGAGGGTAATACCTAATGGGCTAATCTTACATCTACCCATAGTCCCTGGGTTTTTATAATGTGGCTTGGCCCAGGGACCACTTAGTGTAAGTATTGGGCCCATTAGGAGTCCATGTGATGGGCTTCAGGGGGTTCATTGTCTTTTCAGTGAATTCGGTCAGGCCTTATAACAGAGGCTGGGCTGAACCCATGTGGCTGATGTGTAGATCAATGTTTGGGTCCCACGCCATACAAAGAAGCTCAACTGGGCAGCAGTTTGGAAGCATTCTGAGCACTTAGACTTATTGCGCCCAAAGTCCATTTCGAACTGGCCTAATTTGATTAGTTAAATAAGGGGGCTGATCTGGGATTAAATCAGCAGATAGGATAGGGTCTTATCCCTATCCACTCAGAGAGTCTAGATTCAAATAAAGATTTGAATCTGGAAACCTCTTGATAAGATTAAGAGAGAGCTAATCTAATCTGTAGATAAGATAAGGACTTATCCTTATCTCTTAAAGAGAACTCCTTATCCAAATACAGATTTGGATTAGGAAATTCCTAATGAGATTAGGAGCTCTCTTTAAGGCTATAAAAGGAGGAGGGGGCGAATCATTCAACCCATCCTAGCATCCAGAGATCAGATCTCAGTTTACATAGAGAGAAGACAGCATCAGTGTGACTGTGCCATCTTCTCCCTACGTTCTCCTCTAGTTGCCGCCATACTGACGGTAACTATCGGCCTTCCCCGTTGGCCTAGGGCGTCTTTGCCTCATTTGGGTACTTATAGGGGACCTCCCCCCACCCCGTGGAGATGGTTCCGCCGCTTGACTAATCTCGTGGCCCCCCTCCAAAACCGTTTCTAGGAATTGGCCGGATCGCCTAGAGGCCGATCTAACGGGTGCAGAGGGGTGGGATTTCCACCAAACCCACTCTCCCCTATTGCCACTCACCCACCGACCATCCCGACACCTTTCAATCGCCCACCGGCCCGATAGCTTGTCGGAACAGTGGTTCTGCAAAAGCATTGTTTCCCACTATCGGCCTTCCCCGTTCCATCGGGGCATATCCGCCTCATCTGGGAACTTATAGGGGACCTCCCCCCACCCCATGGAGGTGGTTCTGCTGCCTAACTACTCCCGTGCCCCCCCCTCCGGGATCATTTTTGGGAATTGGCCGAATCACCCGGAGGACCCGGTGGACTTCCCGGTGGGCCTGAGCTTCTCTGCTTCTTGCCAGAAGGTATGTTAGATGAATTAAGAGATACTTCTTTATCAAGAAAGTAATATCTTCTAAGGAATTTATGTTTATATATTGATATTTAAAAAGTCAAAATAATTACAATAAGATACAAAAATAGTTCACCAACATGGAAACAAAAGGGGGAGTTTTTCAACGCAATATTAAAAACACAAAACCTACGTATTCACCATCAATGATGAACTATTTCCAAAACACCATTGTCGGGAGAATAATAACAAAAACAAGTTGCTTAACTATAGACATCCCTTCAGTAGCTAACTCATGGACTGATTTCATAGATTCAATCTGCCTTATGCAAACATCAATTAATCTCTCCACTTTTTCAAGGCGTTCTAGAATATTACCATGACGATTTTCCGATGTAACATCATCGGACCAACCTCGAGGAATTGCCCACTCAAAAAATTTGCAACCACCAATAGAATCACTTTCAGTTGTTGGGCTATCAAACACCTACTCCTACAAGTGCAACACATGTCATTAGCAATATACATGCTTTATATTGATATTGACAAATAATATCATCAAACTAAAAATATTACCTTGGATTTTAATCGACAACTATAAAATAACTTCTGTGGGTTATTCCGAGTTGTATAAATTCGGAGGATACATTTTCATTTGCAATAACAATACTTAGTATTATATTGCAAACTACTCGGACATTCATTCCCGACACTCTGTTGGCTATTCATACCTACAAATGTTCAATAACCCACGATAATGACATTCGTATCTTAATCAACATTAAATACTTAATTTAGATTAATTAATATTCAAATATTCATTTATATAGGTACTTACGGCAACCAATTAGGGAAAAAATTTAACAAAGTAAATGCATGGTGGCCAAACCAGAATGAATCGGATAGACAGGCGTTGTGCCGAAAACACAGGCGGTCTTTGTGCGAATGACGAAGAAGAAGACGTTGTGGTAAAATGCTTGATCTTTGAAATTTAGCTTTGGTGAGTAAGATGCTATAGAGCTCTTAGTTCGAATGAGGAAGAAGAAGACGTTGTAGTAGCTTCGAAATTTTAGCTTCAGTCAATAAGATGTTGCGTTCAGTTCGAATGAGGAAGAATACTGAAATTGTTGCCTTCCATTTGGATGAGGAAGAAGACTAATCGAGGATGATGGAGACACTGCTGGTTCGGTTAGCTCCCCTTCAGAAGTCTACGATCGAAGATGTTTCGCCTGGGGTGAGCAAGAAGACGATGGAGATGTCGCTGGTTTGTTCGGATTGAATGAAGAAGAAAAGAAGATTACCATAGGCCGAATGGGGTAACGCTGCTGCGTTCAATTCAAATGAGGAAGAAGAAGGTGAGCAAAAAGACGACGGGGATGCCATTGGTGTATTCGGTTCGAATGAAGAAGAAGATTACCGTTGGCCGCTGTTGTATTTAATTTGAATGAAGAAGATTACCGTTGGTCGCTGGTGTATCTGCTATATTCGATTCGAATGAAGAAGATTATCGTTGAGATATAAGAAGTATAATGGGATCGAAAGTTTCACTTATCTCAAATGGTGGGGGGAGTTGGAATAAATTTAAGATTTATTAGGTGGGGGTGGGATTGAATCGGGTTCCCTACATCCTTAATTGAATTTTCGACTTGTGAGGGGAGCTGACGTAAGATCCCCCTAATTTATTCCAATCTAATTAAATTCTCCAGTTTAGGCTTTGTTTGCTTTGATTGAAAATGGGGAAATGTACTCTGTTGCTCCCTTGAAAATTTTTGCCTCTCTTTAACAACTCTCCGCCACCTGCTTTCTTGAAACATATCTGACATCCAAAGGACGACAGGTACAGTGGAAACCAAAAAAATGGCACATGGATAACTGGAAGAGCAGCAAGAGCAAACACAAAGCTAAAGGCACATGTCAATCTCTCTGATTCCAAATCAAAAGACGCCCAAGGATAAAACCACGGGTATAGAGGATTTTTCTTCTACTCTCCTATATATCTCTCTTGGTTTCATTGTCAACCTGATTCCTTTCAGTCTCAGCAACAAGCTACCGGAACGGAAGTGATGATGGCTAGTCCCAGTAGACGTATATTTCATGTTACTATGTACCCCTGGTTTGCGATTGGCCACATCACCCCCTACCTCCACCTCTCCAACCAGTTAGCAGAGAAAGGCCACCGAGTCTCCTTCTTCTTGCCTCCCAAAACAAAGTCCAAGTTGGAGCACTTGAACCGCTACCCACATCTCATCCGCTTCATCACAATTCCTATCGCTCGCGTGGACGGCCTCCCGCCGACCGCAGAGACCACTGCTGATGTGTCTAGCCCCATGGTTCCCCTCCTCATGACTACCCTAGACCTGACCAAGGACCATGTTGAAGCTTTTCTACTTGATCTTAAGCCTGATTTAGTTTTTTATGACCTCGCCTATTGGCTTCCAGCCCTGGCACGACATCTTGGCATCAAATCCATCCATTACAGCGTCGTCAGTTCTGCAGCGTCCTCCTACCTCGCATCACCTGCACGTATGCCGCCCAGCGCGGGGGTCAAACAGTTAACCCAGGAAGAGCTGATGCAACCTCCAATGGGCTACCCATCATCTTCCCCATTTCAGATTCGTCGCTACGAGACTCGCGATGCATTATTAGCCTTCCAAGACAGGGGTGATGGGTTAACATTCTACGATATGTTGACGACCTCGTTTGGAGATTCCGACGCCATCTGCTTTCGAACTTGTCGAGAGATCGAGGGGCCTTACTGCGACTACATGGCTACCCAGTACGGAAAGCCAGTCTTATTGACGGGGCCATTAATTCTACCTGCTCATCATCAGCAACCAAACACAAGATTATTGGACGAGCCTTGGTCCAAGTGGCTCGGCAATTTCAAGGAGGGATCGGTGGTGTATTGTGCATTTGGAAGCGAATGCATACTTCAAAAGGACCAGTTCCAGGAACTGGTGCTGGGGTTTGAGCTGACCGGACTACCCTTCTTGGTAGCACTGAAACCACCACACGGAGCATCAACAATAGAGGAGGCATTGCCCGATGGGTTCAAGGAGAGGGTCCAAGGAAGAGGAGTAGTTCATGGGGGTTGGGTTCCACAGACGCAGATACTGAGTCACCCCTCGGTCGGGTGTTTTGTGAGCCACTGTGGGTATGGCTCCATGTGGGAGTCTTTAGTGAGCTCTTGCCAGATAGTACTGATTCCAAACTACGGCGATCAGTTCATGCACACCCAACTATTAACTAGAAGTCTGAAGGTTGCGGTGGAGGTTGAGAGAAGGGAAGAAGATGGATGGTTCAGCAGAGAGAGCGTGTGCAAGGCCATAAGATTGGTGATGGACGGAGAGAACCAGATCAGAAAAGAAGTGAAGGCCAATCATGTTAAGTGGAGGGACTTTTTGTTAGATGAAAACATGCAATCTTCCTATATTGATGCTTTCATCCATGACCTACGAGTTTTATTGGGTTGGAGAGATTAAATTTAAATGGGTGTCCAAGAGATTCAAATGGTGCAGCTCACATCCTTGGTAATGCATGTTTAAAACTTAGAAGCTGAGTTTCAGTTTGTTGGAGCCTTCCCTATGTGGTGTGGTACATGTTTGTTTGATAGTAGAGGCCTTTGTTTTAAGTTTACTTGTAGCCTTGTTTTTATTTGTGTTTTGTCCTGTTGTTTTGTTTGTGGTTGTTTGTCTTGTTTCTATTCTGTTTCTGTTTTCTTTACGCTCTCCGGTTGGAGAAGAGTGCAAATTTAGATGAAAGAGAGAGTGTTGAATAAAGCAGCATTATTAACGCAAAGATCGGATTCGAATATAGATTATATTTGAATTCGATCTTATAAAACAAATAGCCCATATGAATATCTGATCGGATCTTACAAACGCATATTCCAATTCGAATATGTTAATAATGTCGGATATGCGATCTGATTTAGTAGTCTGACTTCTTTACAAAGAGATTTTGTAGTACTCAACTACAATATGAAGTTTCAGTTTGAAAGAAGTACAAATATAAGGTTTTGAGCTTCTATTTGTATTCCTTTCAAATGGAGATGAAGAGATTTCTTAGAAGTTAACTACTATTTCAATAGAACTTGAAATATCATTTGGGTCAAACAGTTTTTGACAAAATCAACAGTTTTGGACTAAATATCAGGTTTTAACAAAATTAGACCCAAAATTAAAGTTGGGTGATGGTTTGAACGGTTCAACCAATCAGTCAATAACAGATTGAAAACACGGGTATAAATATTATTAAATGACATCTAATATTATATATAATATTTATGTTTATACATATTATAACATATTTTATTATATATGATACATATATATGTATTATATAATATAAGAAACCATTTGGCAAGTCTTTTTTGTGTGGTCTTTTGGGGTTTTATAATGCTTGGAAGACCAAAATCTAGTCCTTCTCTATTTGATAATAATGAAAGATAGGAAGTTAGAAAGACCTATGACCTAAAAAGCTCATGGAAGCCCAAAATGGCCAAAAATTTGGAAGCATCAAAGGTTTAAATTTCATCATGTATACATATCGTATCTTCGGGTTCTTGGCATGGGGAATGGTCCCAAATCAATGCTATCATTTCTTTTCGTTGTGCCGAAGGTGTATCGATGCCATATCGATAAGTTTCGGTCATGTATCGGCCGATATGGTAGCGTATCGACCAATACACAATGACTTTTCTGTTGCGGAAACACAAATTGAAATGGTTTCGAAAGATGGCTTCTAAATCCATCACAGTTGGCTCCTCCTGCTACACCGCAATTAAACGGTATTTCAGAGAGGAGGAATAGGACCTTACTGGATATGATTCAGTCACTTCTCGTGCACTCAGAATTGCCCACATCCTTTTGGGGTTTCGCATTGGAGACTGCGATATATGTGCTAAACTGGGTTCCAACCAAATTGGTTCTGAATACTCCATATGAACTTTGGACCGGAAAAAAACCAAGTGTCAGACAATTGAAGATTTGGGGTTGTCCAGCACACATTAAAAGAATGAGTGCGGACAAATTGGAATCCAAGACCAGCCGTTGCCTATTCGTAGGCTACCCAAAGGCTCTATGGGTTACCTATTCTATGACTCGAGAGAACAGAAGGTGTTCTGTAGCCGAAATGCCCATTTCTTGGAGGATGATTACATCCTAAACAGTCATCGTCACGAAGTTGTTCTTGATGAGGAGAGCTCAGGGTCAGTGGGAGATGTCCCACAAGTTCTAGGTAATGACCAACCTAGAAGATCTACCCGGGTTTTCAGGCCTCCGGTTCGTCTCAGCTATGACCAAGATAGTTACCTGGTGGAAGCTACGACCAGTGAGGAGGATCCCATGACTTATACAGAAGCTATGTTGGACATAAATTTCTTGAAGTGGGTAGATGCCATGAGAGATGAGATGGATTCAATGGAGACCAATGGAGTTTGGAATCTAATAGATTCGCCCCCTGAGATAAAAGCAATTGGTTTCAAATGGATCTATAAGAGGAAGAAGGGCCCCGATGGTAAGGTTGAAACCTACAAGGCTCGTCTGGTGGCGAAAGAGTATACTCAGAAAGAGGGCATCGATTATGAGGAAACCTTTTCGTCGGTGGCCATGCATAAATCCATTAGGATCCTGTTAGCTGTAGCAGCATACCATGACTACGAGATTTGGCAAATGGATGTCAAAACCGCATTCCTGAATGAACATCTTACTGAATATATCTATATGTAGCAACCACAAGGTTTCATAGTTGTAGGTCAAGAACACATGGTATGTAAATTGAATAAATTCATATATAGACTTAAGCAAGCGCTCCCCACATATAGACCACCTCTAGACCGTCCGAACTCGGCTATCTCCAAGCGGCCTCAAGTGTAAATAGGAAGTAACCCCCTCAAGGTAAGGGACTGGAACTTGAGTGTTCCCACCTACTCTCCTTTGTGGCTTCATTTGAGTGTTCTCACCTCAAGCCTCATCCACCTCACACCCCTCCTATTACTAACTTGAGTGTCGAGTTTCCGCCTCGAATACCAACACAAGGCCTCTAACATCTTCCTCCATTCCTTGCGGGGCCGACCTTCTAGTCCTCGCCCACCTCGAGCCTCAGGCTACTCAGCAACTTAGGAGCGAAGTTACAATATTATGCTCAGCCCATTCTGAACATCAACACGTTCTTTGGATCAAGTTGGCCGAGGTACCAAAGTGAGAGCAATGAGAGGAGAGTAGGTGCAACAGTAAAATTAGAGTGCATGAGAGAACTTACCGTGGTCAGTGATCCGTATTTATAAGTGAGGTTCCTCTTGAGGGAACATAATGGGCTTCCCAATGACTTCTCACTCGCACATCGGGTGTCATTAACGCCGAGGCCATTAAGACAATGGCCACATGAACGAGCCTTACTCTATCGACTATCATTAATGTATCAAGGGGCTCGACCAAGGTCATAATACTTGCCATTATGATTCTTCATTAAGTCAAAGAGCAAAATATTAAAACTACCCTCCAAGGTCTGCACAATGACAGAACTGCCCCGAATGCCACGTGTATGTGTTTCTTGGATGGAAGATTCAGGCTGTATGTATCAAAGAGAAATGGAGAAAAGTGTAATTTTTCTTAGAAATTATGAGTAATGTTATATATAACCATCTGATCAGTCCCCTCTTTTATATAAATTAAATTTCTTAGGTTCAGTTTGAAAAGAGTACAAATATATATATATATAGTATAAATTTTGTTTATTTTATTAATAAATAATGTATAATTATGCTGTGCATAATTATTAATAAATAATTGTACATAAAATAATGTATATTTTATATACAATTGCGCTGTGCATATTGTATATAAATATATATTTTATTAATAAATAATGTATAATTATGTTTTAGATATGTGATATGCATTTTTTTATTTAATATTTTTTTTAATTTAATTTTTCATTTTTAATTTATAAAAAATATTAAAAATTACAATTTGAGGACAAAAAATGGTGTCTTGCAATGCATAGATATCGAAAAATTAACAAAAAAAAAAACGATCACTCCAATCGAACATTGAAATGCAAAATTATGGCCTCAGAAAATTTGCATGCAATAAATGTACAATCAATGACCCGGTGATCAAGTCAAATGAATGAACACTTAAATTGGCCGGATTGAATGGTTCTTGACCAAGTCAATGGTTTTGGCTACCTAATGGGTTTTGACTAAATTGAACCCAGAATCGTGACTGAGTGAAGGTTCAAATGATTCAATCGGCCGGATCAATGGAACACTGATCAACATCCATGCCAACGCCAAAGCTAGATGGTCAATTATAGTGAAAAATTTTAGCTCCACTCCCTTCCATGAAGCACATATTTGTCATTTTCATTGGTGGATGACAAGCCACACCTTGTGTTATGATAATATTCGAATGTTGGGTTGAGGTGGCTGAACTCGCAACAATGCCCCCCACAGCCCATCTCAGTCGTGTATTGGGCACATCTCCCCATGATAAGTATGGGATGCATGTGGGGCGCAAATCTGATCCTTCTTTTTTGAAAGTGCAAATCCGATCCCTCAGAAAGAGGAGATGCAGGGTCAAATTTGTGTAATTTTATTTTTTTTTTAAATTAAGGTTAATGAAACTCATGTGCAGTTTTAAAAACCTTAATTTTTTTAAAATTAAGGTTAGAACAGGCCATCCGTTCAAATTGGCCAATCAGACCATTCAACCTAAAAACCAGACCCAAAATGATGGTCCAGTTTTAAAAACCTTACTTCCACATGAATCCCCCATAAACAGAGAAGATGTGAAATCACATCAAACCCATCCCTCTCCTCTCCAAAAGAGGGGATGCCTGCTCTGTAATAAGATAAATGGACCTCACGTTTACCCTGATTTATCCCCACCACATGAATCCCCCGCGAAAAGAGAAGATGCAATATCAAAATGGTGTAGTGTAAGGTGTAACCACAAGCCCTCCATAATCCAATGTGTCACTTGATTACTTGGCCTCAGCACATCATCGATCGGGATCTATTGGTTATCTTTCTGCAGGGAGGCCCGATTGTTGATCCTCCATAGTAATAATGCACCTTCGAGTGTAATATACAGACTATGTATTTTATTTATGTGGTATTCTATACTTACATGGTCCAACTGATCCAAGTGGGTTAGGACTTAGGAATGTATCCCAAGTAATCCAGAATGGACATCAGCATCTCTCACCAATGCTTTTTCTATTCTTTCTTTGATTGAGCAAAATCAGTAATTTTGTTAATTCACTAGTTTATAATAAGTTTTTTTTTTTAAGAGAAATCTCTGTGCTCATGGCTTTTCTTTCCAATTTTCCCTCCTCTTTCTAGCATCATCTTAGGCTTCAAATATAAATTTGTAGAGAACAAAACCTTATATTTTGTATATAACATATTTGTATTTGTACTCCTTCCAAAATAAACATTAATGAAATTCCCATTTCTTACCCACGCTTATCCACAAGACATTACATCTGTACATTGGAAACATCTCCCCATGTAAACATGGAAGATCCAAACTCCCCTTAATGTCACCAAGGATAATAACTTCCTCAAGCCTCTGATGACCAGCCCATAATTCAGCTTCAGCTGCTGAGTTGGTCAAACAAAGCATCCTTCCGCAATGAGAGCATTGATAAGGTGAGATGCAAACAATAATCCAATAGAGGCGGAATGTGTACTAGTGTGTGCCAAGAACCATCAATAATAATATACAAAATAGGGTTGTAGAACCAACGAGGTTGAGGCTCTTGTGGAAGGGTTGGATTTTGTAATTCTAGAGCCTTAGTGGTATCTAGAGGATAGTAAAGATCAGCGCTACTGCAGACCTCTCCAGGATCAAGAGATTTTCTGTTATAGAGAACATTTCTCGTGTCCCAAATGCTTCGAAGGTAACCGTCAACCTTGATGGGAAGGTAACCATTCTTTGAGATGCCTATAAAAGGGAGGGTCCCCAACCCCATGCTATCTATTCCAATCAGCAGAGAAGCTCTTCCATCGAGCAGATAGTAGGAACGGGGTTGACGTGATCTCCCATAAGAACAAGTTGTGGCTTCTCAAGATCTCTAGTTTCAGGTAAGTTTGCTCTGTTTTTCTCAAGGATAAGGTTGTATTATTCTATCAATTTGTATCAAAGCACAGACTACTCAACCTATGCATGAGAAACTGTAGAACAAACAAAAAAAAAATCAGTTTTATGTTTTCTGGCAACTTGGCCGGATTTCAATGAGGTAACCAGAAGGGAGTGGTCAACTTTTGGTTCCCGTCCATTTACGACCAATTTCCAGTGGAATGGTGGCCTGAAATGACAGGTATAGAGCAGCCCAAAACAGGCGAAGAAGACGACGGGTTCAAGGGTCAACCCAAACCTGAATAGCCTCACACATTTTCGCTGCCTTGTCCTAGTGACTTCTCCAAGTAAACTCACCAAGTTAATTCGGCAAGTTCCTGTCAATTCTGACTATCCGGTTCTACCAGACCTGTTCATCATTAAAAAATTTGATCAACTAGTTCATGTTTCTATACATATTGGATTTTGATGAAACTTGTTACCTTGGAGTTTTTTGACCCCCTGAATTCATAAATGTGGGTCTCACACTAATTATGATTAAAACCCTACAGTTCAGCCCTAATTCTATAAAACTCGAAACTTTGACTGGCCGATTTAGGGGTTATCGGAAACTGTTTTGACCCAAATTTTTTCTCACAATCTTATATTGGTTTTGACTACATTCTGATAAAATTTCAGGAAATTTGGAATTACTTTGATACAGTTTTAGTGGATTTAGAATGTATTAGTCATGATTTTCATTAATTTATCATTGGTGGTATTCTATTTTGCTTAATATTCATCCATGTAATCTAAGTTATGATTACATGATATATGTCAATTTGCCTCACTATAATTTTAAGTTATCATGAAATTGATTCAAAACCATTCAAATTGGATAAATCTTGTAACCGCCAAAGTGGTTAGATTTTGAAAATTTGTATGACATTCAAGTGATTGGTAAAATTACCCATTCATTTAAATATTGACAAGTTGCATCGTATTGCATCAAAATGGTGATCACACCCTAAGGCGGGTCATTATTTTGTGCAATCCAATGGGACAAGATGATTGATATGAATGACATGGATAACAAGGATTTAAATCTAAAGGGATATATTCTCGGAAATTTATGATATTCATATTAATCAATCTTGTAGTGATTTTTGTCACCATAAAGGAAAATGAGAGAGCATTTGTATGTTATACTTTTTCTCAAAGGTGACAATACAATGATACATTAGCTCTTCTTATCGGACTAGATCCATTAAACTTTCAAGGTACACTCTTAGTTTTGTCAGATTGATATTATGCATCTTATGGCATGATTTTGACTTAATATGCATAAAGAATTGAGATGCAATATAGTGAGTATGTTTTCCTTTTTTCTTTTCAGCCTTGAATACTGCTATGATTCTTAGCTATTTATCTGGTATTGAGACTTTAAATGGATCAAACTTTTCTAATTGAAAAGAACAAATAGAGATAATCTTGGCCATTCTTATTATTGATTTTGTCATATTAAAGGATAAACCTTGAAAACCCACTGATCAAAGCACAAAAGAGGAAAATGATAAACATGAACACCGAGTGAAAGCCAACACTATTGGAAAAACTGCTTTTAGCGGCAATTTTTGAACTGACAATAAGGTGACTGTCGCTGGAAATATTAATTTTTAGTGGCAATCAATTAAAATTGCCACTAAAAACTCAACTGACTGCCACTATAGTTGATGCGCAAATACAATAGAGTCTTTGTTGAAATTATTTTGGGCTCAGCTGAATAGGAAGGTAGGGTTTTTCAATTTGAAATCTATATTGTTGCTTTTATTATATTTTAACAAATTCAATTCCTTAATGGAGAATTGGTGATTTGGTTGGAAGGTTTCCCTTTTTGTCTACAAACGAATTCCATACCTAGAGAATTGAATAACTTTTGTTCATAATTTACCTTATAGTTGATGGCTAATACCAGCTGATTAGCATGATTGTAGGGATTGCTCCTAATGAAATGTCTTGAAATTATGTGATGTAACTGTTTCTGGTCATGTACCAATTTTTGTGATGTATCAATTTTTTTTGGCTAAGTGCCTCGTCATTTGACCTGCTCCTAGGTGGCCTGTGACTCAGAGGATGATAGAGCTCTCTGGTGGTGAACTGCCTGGTGATGAGCTATTTGGTGGCGAACTCCCTGGTGGTGAGCTACTTGGTGACGAGCTCCCTGGTGGATAACTGCCTGGTGACGAGCTCCCTGGTGGAGAGCTACTTGGTGATGAGCTCCCTGGTGGAGAACTACTTGGTGACGAGCTCCCTGGTGGAGAACTGCCTGGTAATGAGCTCCCTAGTGGAGAACTGCCTGGTGACGAGCTCCTTGGTGGCGAACTCCCTGGTGGTGAGCTACTTGGTGGAGAACTGCCTGGTGACGAGCTCCTTGGTGTAGCGCAACCTGACTGCCCTCTGCATGAGGTGATCTCCTCTCCTTTGTAGGCGGCGGGAGCTGAGGGACCTGTGAGAACTCCATCATTTCCTCCTCTTTGGAGGCAGCGGGAGCTGAGGAACCTGCGAAAACTGAATCAGAGGACCCGGGGGTGTTTACCCGACGGGGACTCTCTGATGACTAAGTTAGCATTCTGATTGCAGAGAGCTTGGAGAGAAATGAGAGAGCTAGAGAGCAGGGATTACCTCCATTTTTCCATTCCCTCCCCCCTTGGCTCTGGGGGTCGGAGTCCTTATATAGTGGTGCCCAGTCACATCAGGCGTAACCGCCACTGCCCAAGCCATTACTGCCAGGATTTAGGTGACAGGTGCAGGCTGCTGCTGCAGGGTACGGTCTCGTCAGGCGTGCCATGCTTTTCAGAGACAGCAGGCACGACGCCACCTGGTAAGAGATGTGGGCGCTGCCACCAGATCTGTCAGGTATGGTTGTCAGGCAGGAGATCTTCCTGCAATACGCCAAACTACTCTTCTGTACCGAGCTACCCTACAAGTGGCGAGGTGCCCGGGGAAGCTATGCCGAGCTGCTTGTGGCGAGCTCTGCCGAGCTGCCTGGCTCCTTGGCGAGCTCTTTGGTGAGCTACCGAGCTGCCTGGCTCCTTGGCGAGCTCTTTGGTGAGCTACCGAGCTCCTTGGTGAGCTACCGAGCTCGTGGGGTATGCATGCCGTTATCGATGGGCGTCTTATGGGTTGCCAGGTCGGGTCGGTCGGATCATGTGCCGGGTTGATCCAGGTCGGCTAGGTCGGCTAGGTCGAATCATGTGCCAGGCCGATCCAGGTTGGCCAGGTCGCGCAGGCCGCCCCAGGCCGCGCGCAGGCCGTGCCAGGCAGCGCGCAGGTCGCGCAGGCCGCGCGTAGGCCGCGCTAGGCCGCGCCAGGCAGTGCGCAGGCCGCGTGCAGGCAGCGTGCAAGTCGCGCGCCAGGCAACGCGCAGGCCGCGTGCAGGCCTCCCGCAGGCCATGCCAGGCCGGCCAGGCCGGTGCCCGGGTGGGACACCAACTTGGTAAGTTGTTGCCTGGGTGTCGCCTAGTTGTCACGAGGTGCCACGTGTCGCAATTTCACTGGAGGGCCAAATCTGCCCTCATCATTTGCCCCCCACTCCCGAGCTGAGAGTAACTCAGTGAAGGGAGTATTCTTCTTTTGGCCTGTAAGTTGATGAGCTAGTAAGTGCCGATCCAATTCCTTAGGCCTTGGGAGTCGTCTGTATGTGGCGAGTTCTCTGCAAGTAGCGAGCTGCCTATAAGGTGAAGAGGTCTCCGCTAGTTCAGTAGTGTAGCCCTTAGGCTCTAGGGGCAACTTATAATTCACTTTTTGCTGATTTTGCCCATGCTGAGGAAGCAACGTGGTATTTAGCAATAATGTGGCCCGTAGGCTTTGGGAGCAACTTGTAGTCCACTCTTCTTGACTTTGCCCATGCCGAAGAGGCGACCGGGTCTTAAGCAGAAATGTGGCTCATAGGCTTTGCCTGTGAGGGAACGACCTACCTGTGAGGTGTCGGGCTGACTAGGTGCCAAGCTACCTGTGAGGTGCCGAGCTGCCTGTGAGGTGCCGAGCTACCAGTGAGGTGCCGAGCTGACCAGGTGCCGAGCTACCTGCAAGGAGCCGAACTGACCAAGTGCCGAGCTACCAGTGAGGTGCCGAGTTGACCAGGTGCCGAGCTACTTGCAAGGTGCCGAGCTGACTAGGTGCCGAACTACCAGTGAGGTGCCGAGCCGATCAGGTGGGTGCCTTGGAGCTATGATTGCATTGCATCAGCTTCGTAATGCCAGTCACCCACTCCTACAAGAAGCTACTAGGAGCTCGACATTCGGGGGCAACACTACTAACTTTAGGTCGCCAGCTCACACAGGAGCCTTGGAAGGCTCGACTAGTAAGGGCGCCTATGTAGTCTGTTGGCCGCCAACTCCCGCGGAAGCCACGAAGAGCTCATCTTTGTAGGGGGGACCTTGCGAAAAGGGCTGATGAGGCTTTAACTGAATTGAAAGTAAACTTAGTCGGTTAGCTACCTGCGTAGTCTTTGAGTTCATAAAAAACGTAAACTATAAAGTGAGAGCTTCAATTTCTAAAAGGTGAGGACTTAGCTTTCTGGGAGAAGAGGACTTAGCTTTTGTAAGATGAGAACTTAGCTTTTGCAGGATGAGAACTTAGCTTTTTGTAGCGTGTTCCAACAGACGACGCCAATTGATGTAACCGTTTCTGGTCACGTACCAATTTTTGTGATGTATCAATTTTTTTTGACTAAGTACCTCGTCATTTGACCTGCTCCCAGGTGGCCTGTGACTCATAGGATGATGGAGCTCCCTGGTGGCGAACTGCCTGGTGATGAGCTACTTGGTGGCGAACTCCCTGGTGGTGAGCTACTTGGTGACGAGCTCCCTAGTGGAGAACTACTTGGTGACGAGCTCCCTGGTGGATAACTGCCTGGTGACGAGCTCCCTGGTGGAGAGCTACTTGGTGACGAGCTCCCTGGTGGAGAACTACTTGGTGACGAGCTCCCTAGTGGAGAACTGCCTGGTAACGAGCTCCCTGGTGGAGAACTGCCTGGTGACGAGCTCCTTGGTGGTGAACTCCCTGGTGGTGAGCTACTTGGTGGAGAATTGCCTGGTGACGAGCTTCCTGGTGTAGCGCAACCCGACTGCCCTCTGCATGAGGTGATCTCCTCTCCTTTGTAGGCGGCGGGAGCTGAGGGACCTGCGAGAACTCCATCCTTTCCTTCTCTTTGTAGGCGGCAGGAGCTGAGGAACCTGCGAGAACTGAATCAGAGGACCCGGGGGTGTTTACCCGACGGGGACTCTCTGATGCCTAAGTTAGCATTCTGATTGCAGAGAGCTTGGAGAGAAATGAGAGAGCTAGAGAGCAGGGATTACCTCCATTTTTCCATTCCCTCCCCCCTTGGCTCTGGGGGTCGGAGTCCTTATATAGTGGTGCCCAGTCACATCAGGCGTAACCGCCACTGCCCAAGCCATTACTGCCAGGATTTAGGTGACAGGTGCAGGCTGCTGCTGCAGGGTACGGTCTCGTCAGGCGTGCCATGCTTTTCAGAGACAGCAGGCACGACGCCACCTGGTAAGAGATGTGGGCGCTGCCACCAGATCTGTCAGGTATGGTTGTCAGGCAGGAGATCTTCCTGCAATACGCCAAACTACTCTTCTGTACCGAGCTACCCTACAAGTGGCGAGGTGCCCGGGGGAGCTATGCCGAGTTCCTTGGGCTATGCCGAGCTACTTGTGGCGAGCTCTGCCGAGCTACCTGGCTCCTTGGCGAGCTCTTTGGTGAGCTACCGAGCTCCTTGGTGAGCTACCGAGCTCGTGGGGTATGCATGCTGTTATCGGTGGGCATCTTATGGGTTGCCAGGTCGGCCAGGTCGGGTTGGTCGGATCATGTGCCAGGCTAATCCAGGTCAGCCAGGTCGGATCATGTGCCAAGCTGATCCAGGTCGGCCAGGTCGCGCAGGCTGCGCGCAGGCCGCGCGCCAGGCAACGCGCAGGCCGCGTGCAAGCAGCGCACAGGCTGCGTGCAGGCCACGCGCCAAGCAGCACATAGGCCGCGTGCAGGCCGCCCACAGGCCACGCCAGACCACGCCAGGCCGGCCAGGCCGGTGCCCGGGTGGGACACCAACTTGGTAAGTTATTGCCTGCGTATCGCCTAGTTATCACGAGGTGCCATGTGTCACAATTTCACGTCATTCATGTTTGAGTTTTTGTTTGTTATGGTCATACCCTTTCGAGGTTTATTTTTTAGTGGGCTAAACTTTGGTTCTTAGCATTGTAAATCAGTAAATGCCAAGTATTATCTGGTCTGGTATTTGGTTTCAATTAATATTTTCTTTCTCTTGTATCTATACATCCTGAAGAAGTCCATAAGTGGCACACATCATCATACCTGTAGATGCAAAACATCTAACACCTGTTACTCTGGAATTGGGTGGAAAATGCCCTGTCATCTTATGTAGCCGATTGATCTCCTCAGAACTAGAGGTAATTTCTGTACTATAACTCCTTTTACAGTTTCTGGGAAATCCATCTCTGGTATGGAAGACACCTCTAAGTAGAAATTGTTAAACAAATGAAAGGATGAAATTGATTAATATAACCATCAATTACTTTGATATAATTCTTAACCATATTATACAAAGTAGTGTTGTCCAACTTGGATGATCCAACCACCCAGTGAACTAGTACAACTATGACCCAATCAGCTTTCTAGTTCTCTGTCTAGTCCAAGTTTGACATTTTCTATTCTTTTTGAGTTCAGATCCACCACACTAGATGAATTAGAAATAAGGAGTTGTATTATCAAACTAACCTTTTCTTTATCCTTTTTTTCTTATCTTATTTAATTATGTTTTAAGCTCAAGGTTTCCATACAAAGAATAACATGGGGTAAATGGAGCCTCTGCAATGGCCAATCATGTGTAGGATTTGATTACATTCTTGTAGAAGAGAAATTGGCACCAACTATGGTAATATACAAATAATATTACTTTTTTTGTTTTTTCTGACTTTATTCAAGATTTAACAGTTATGAAAACTTCAGAATTTGATCATTCTTTTCCTTAATTTCTTGCTATTTTCAGATTGATTTATTGAAAAAGTCAATTGATAAATTCTATGGAAGAAACACTAAAGAGGTTCATGAAGTGTTACATTCAATGGCATTGTAGTTCATGTAAGTTTATATTTTTTTTCTTCGAAAAAACTTATTTTTAATAGAGAAGGTTTTCATTGTTGGACAAGTCAGTCATGAGAATTAAAAATCCGATGTCATTTGGTGATCAGGCAAGCAATTAATTGCAACTTAGAAAGTTAATCAATAGGTTCTATAAACGTTCATGGTAAACTTTTGTATTGGTAGTTCCCATCAGACCTGTTTATGGGCTGGGCCGGGTTGGGCTTGGGCCAGATTTTTACTCTTCATTAATAGGATTTTTTCAGGCCCCAGCCTGACCAATGGGCCTACAATTCGGGACCGAGTCCGGCCCTCATAAAAAGCCCAAGCCCAAAGCCCGACTGTGTATACAATTTTGTTGCTCGGTGCAAAGGGAAAACAATCATTTATTGTTCATCTACAACTGAATTAAATCATCAAGCAAGAGAGAAATACAACTTTTATTGATTCATGTAGCTGTTTGTACATAGAAATAGAATTCGTGGCTTCCCTACAAATAGAAGGTAAAACTTGTTTTTCTTTTTTGTCATCATCTAGTAGAGCATTAAAAATAACTAGAGTTGAGAATGATAAGTGAGGAGATAGAACAATGAAAAGAGGGAAATGGGAAAGGTGGGCAAACTTAACTTAACGAGAGAGAGAGAGAGAGGACTTATCGCCGGTCACTGGTGGTGTTGGTGCCTGAGTTTGCTGGTTAGAGTTGAGAATGAGAAAGAATGAAAACTGAGTTCACCTCTAAGAGAGAGAGGACTCACCGCCAGTCACTAGCGGCGCCGATGTCTGAGTTCACCAAATACAGTTGAGAGTGAGAAAGAACTGAGAAAGCTTCGTTTTAGGAATTTAGAGTTTAAAAGCTATATAAAAGTTGGGTCAGGCTGGGATTTTTTGACAATTCCCAAACCCGACCCAAAAAAAATCAAGCTGGGATTTTAGGCCCAAGGTCAAACCCATAGACTAAAAATCTTGTTCAAACTCATCCAGGGGCCGGGCCGGCCCATCGGGCTACCCAGCCCATGAACAGGTCTAGTTCCCATTACCCAATGTCGATACCACCTATTTGGGGTCATGGGAGGGTTGGACTCAAGACTAGTTACAAAACACACAAACAATAGTGTGTTAATATGCATGTAAGGTTTTAAATGACCCAAGCTAGTTGAGTTTATTTATAAGCTTGTCTCCCATGAACCAAGTATTAATCTGATCTCATTTGACTAAATCAGTTTGATGAGATTGGCTGAGCTCAGCTCGATTTAACCTCAACCCTTTTAGATAATACACTTTGTATTATATCATATAAAAGCCATTACCCAATGTCGGTCGTGGATATCTAAGGTCTTGATAGGATTGGCTGGATAGACACCTAACCTTTGACATGTTTTGCATTAAGTGGTTGTTCTCAGACTCAAACCACATTCTTTGCTTCTTTTTCCCTTTCCTCAGAAGTTTAAGCAACTTCTAGTCAGGTGGGTCCAATTATGTATAGTATTTCAGCTGACAGTGGCCACATTGACTTAAATATTTAGTAGTAAATTGACATTTCATAATTGATGGCTTTCATTTTTGAAGGATGTGAGTCTTAGCTGCTTTTTGTAAGGAATAGAATTTTAAATGGTAGTAAAGAGGTGGTCCTTTAAGCAATAAATTGTTTACAAATAACTATTATTTCACATTCTCCTGAGGTAACCATTAGGTGGTCTTCATCAGGGGCTTGATTGCTACATAAAGTAAACCACATATGATGCCCCATTTAGATTTCTGTTGATTTTCGTTTGGAACATGGTGATTTGTTCTCAATGGGCTGGCTTAATTATTATGTTGTTGTTTTACATACTAAAATAGTACATTGCCTGAATTAGAGAAACTTGCCAATGTCTACTCCAAAAGCAATTCTGAAGCTCATGGGGATTCCGGGGCTTACCTTGTACCATTTAAAAAGCCATCTTCAGGCCTACATCACTAGAGCTTGGTAAGATTTCATTACAAATTCACTGTATTATATGTTACACAAACTAAGTTCTTTTGGCTCACAGAAATACAGACCCAGTAAGAATCTCCACGGACAAGCTAATATGGGGACCAACAAGAATGGTAAGAAAACAAGTCTCATAAAGATCTTTACAAGTAAAGTATGTAATCAAATAAAATCAAATTTTTAAAGTGCTGAAAGCAATAATCTTAAGAAGATGAACAAAAGATTAACTTTTGTAAGAAATAAAAGCGATTGAATGTAGACATGTTCACTAACTGAGAACATAAAATACAATGGCAGATACCTGAAGTAAGTGGTGCACTAATGAGCAATACAAGCCCCAATTCCTAGACAAACAAGTGAGAGAAGAAAACATATTATTTCTTTTACTTTCTTTTTTTAATTTCTGAAGAGAATATGAATTTACGAGGATTTCAAATATCAAAAGCATTTAAATAAGTGAAGCAATTCAAATACAAATCCAAGTGCAGAAAAAGGCTGTATGAACAACTTGAGTGCAACAACACCTACAGCTCCGGATAGAAGCCCAAGGAAAATACCTTCAGCCAGTGTTGGAGAAAGCCCGGGAGACACTTGGAAGATAGAACCTAAGCTCTGTGGAATTTGAAGCTGCAAAGATTTAGTTTCTAGAAATAGTCTCCAAAGTATCGGCTGAAGATGTATTTGTGAAATGTATCAATTTGAAATTAAAATGTATTTGTGACTCAAATGTTTTGAATGGAGAATGGATTTTTAAATTTTATTTGTAATTGATGTTTTGATTTTTATATTTCATTTTAATTTAGATTAATGTAGAGGAAACAAGTTATTTGAAGCAAATTATAAATAAATTTCAAAAAAAATACAGGTTATAAAAAATTGCCCCTAAAGATGTTTGTGACTGTCGCTAAAGAACTTTTAGTGGCAATTTTTTGTTTATACCAGCGACCAAGGAAACTGTCGCTAGAACTTCTAGTGACACTTCTTTTAGCGGCATTTTTCTGACTTTTGATAAAACTTATAGCGGCAATTTTGGGGACCTTTAGCTAAAAGTCATTTTTCTCGTAGTTCAATTGTATTTGTTTGATGATAAAGAAATGGACAATTTCAAAGAATATTAGATGTGGTATCCTAGAAGAAATAGTCACAAAAAAATATGATTAGGGTTCAAGAGCATTTTGTTGGCTCCACCAATGCAATTGGTAATGCTTTAATGACACAATTAGTAAATTCGAAGTATTACAGTGAGGGTAATGTAAGAGAACACATGCTTCACATGGGTGATCTTGCTACCCAAGTGAAAAGCATAGAGATGAATGTAGATGATGGATTTCTCGTTCAATTTATTTTGAATTCTCTCCTCTATCAATTTGATCAACTAAAAGTCACATACAACGCTCAAAGGGACAAGTGGAACCCTAGTGAGCTGATTTCTATGTGTGTACAGGAAGTAGAGAGGCTAAAGAAAAGTATAGTTGATAGTGTGTATTTTTCTATGCAGACGCCCCAAGGGCCAAATAAGAAGAAATTTTTAAAGGTTGAGAGAAAAGGAATGCTGAAAAGTTCAAGAAGTTTAGGGTGAACAATCCTCAAGGGTAAAAAGGAGGGAACAGTGGAGTCTAATGTTTTTATTACAAGAAAATGAGGCACATGAAGAAAGACCGATTGAAGTTCAAAAAGAACATGGAGAAGAAAGGTACTTTGCTAGCTTATGTAGTTTCTGAGTGTAATCTTGTTGATGTACCTTCTAATACTAGGGCAACCCTACATATTTCAAATACTATGCAAGGTTTTCTCAACAGTAGGAGTTAAGTGATGGAGAGAGATCTGGTGATGGGGAATGGTGTCAAAGCTCAAGTTGATGCAGTTAGAGTCTATAGATTAATTTTAGACACAACTTTTGTTTTAAACTTAGAAGATGTTATTTATGTACCTAGTATGAGGAGAAACCTTTTGTAAGTTGAAAAATTGAATGCTCTTGGTTTTAAGTTTAATTTTGGGAGTGGTGTTTTTATTTTAATTTTTCAATCCCGTGTTGTTCGTACTAGAACCTTATGCGATGGACTGTACAAATTGAATCTTGATATTGTATATACTTCATCTCTCTTATCAATATATGCATATAATGTTGTTGGAGTAAAACATTGCATTGTTAATGAAAATTCACTAATGCTATGGCATTGACGATTGGGTCACATCTCAAGAGAAATGATTGAAAGGTTGATAAAGGAATAAATACTTTAAGGAGTTGGATTTCACAGATTTTAACACATGTGTAGAATGCATTAAAAGTAAAACCATAAAAGGTAGAAAAAAGTGAGCCATGAGAAGTTCAGATCTTATGGAACTAATTCATACCAACATTTGCAGGCCTTTTTCCTATACCCGCTTGGAATGGTGAGGTATTTTATTACTTTTCTTTATGATTATTCTCGTTATGGTTATATTTATTTGCTGCACATAAGGGCACAAGCTTTGGAATTCTTTAAGATTTACAAAACTGAAGTTGAGAATCAGTTCAATTAAAGGATTTAAGCAATAAGATCTAATCAAGGAGGAGAGTATTATGGAAAATTCGATGAATTTGGGCAACATCCAGGACCTTTTGCCAAGTTTTTAGAATGATAAACTATTGTTGCATAATATACTATGCCCGGGACTCCCGAATAGAATTGAATAGCAGAAAGAAGATATCACACCATGAAGGCATGGTAAGAAGTATGATATGCAATTCTACATTGTCGGAGTCCCTTTGGGGAAAAGCTTTAAAAACTGCTGCATACATCTTGAATCGTGTACCCAGTAAGGTAGTCTGCAAGACACTATTTTAATTATAGATTGGCAAAAAGCCTAGTCTAAACCATTTGCATGTTTGAGGGTGTAGAGAATAAGCTAAGCTATATAAACCCCAAGAGAAGAAGTTAGATAATAGAATAGTGAGTTGTCATTTTGTAGGATACCTTGAAAGATCTAAAGGATACAAATTTTATTATCCATCATGCCTAACCTGAATTGTAGAGATTGAAAAAGCAAAGTTCATTGAGGATGGGCTTATTGGTGATGATATACCTATTCATCACATTAAGTTTGACGAGAGGTCTACATTAGTTATTATGCCAAAGCTCCAACGTTATGCCTTGTCTATTCCAAATGAAGAGAGAAATGATTACCAAGTAATGGTTGATGATCATATACAAAGGGAAGGTTCACATTATCTTGTGGAAGTTGATGACCCTCTAGTAGAAGAAGTACCACTAAGGAGATCTCAAAGGGTGAGGAGACTAACTATCTCTAGAGATTTCATTTGTTATCTACAAGAGTATGATTTTGATGTTGGCATTGAAAATGATCCAACAACATATAAAAAAACCATCAATTGCCAACAATAACCCAAATGGCTAAGTGCCATGGTTGATGAGATGGAGTCAATGAGGAAGAATAAAGTTTAAGGTCTCATAGAATTACTTGATGGATCCAAAATAGTTGCTTGAAAATGGGTGTATAAAACTAAGCGAGATTCAAGTGGCATCATAGAAAAATATAAAGCTCAATTGGTAGCAAAGGGCTTCACTCAAAAGGAAGGTGTTGACTACAAACAAACATTTTTCCCTATCTCCAAGAAGGATTCCTTCATAATTGTCATGGTTCTCATAGCTCATTTTGATCTAGAATTACATCAAATTGATGCCAAAATAGTCTTTCTAAGTGGTGTATTACATGAAGATGTATACATGGTTCAACCTAAAGGTTTGAAGTGGAGGATAAGAAAAACCTTGTGTGCAAATTGAAGAAATCGATTTATGGCTTAAAGCAAGCATCAAGACAATGGTACATAAGGTTTGATGAAGTCATCACCTTTTTTGTTTTTAGAGAAAAGTGGTTGATGAATGTATCTATCTCAAGATTAGTGGGAGCATGTCAATGATATCTTGCTTGTAAGTAGTGATATGAAACTGCTTTTGGAAATTAAGTAATTTTTAACAGATAATTTTGACATAAAAGACCTAGGAGAAGCATCTTTTGTCATCAGTATCCAGATACATCATGATAGAACCATGGGCATGTTGGGACTGTCTCAAAGAGCCTACATTAAGGTTCTCAAGAGGTGTGGCATGGACCATTGTTCGCTTGGAGATGTTCCAATCACTAAAGTCGAGAAACTAAGTAGGGCTCAATGTCTAAATATTGAGTTAGAGGTTGAAGAGATGAAGAAAATAATGCACAAATTCTACTATGACTCAATTATTGGGAGTCTAGTGTACTTTGAAGTTTGCACCCAACCGGATATTGTCTTTGTAGTTAATGTACTTGGCAGATATCAAATAAATACTAGAAAGAGCAACAAAGAAAGTTTTGAGGCACCTTCAAAGAACCAAAGATTTCATGCTCACATATAACAAAGCTGATACCCTTGAGGTAGTTGAGTATACAAATTCAGACTTTGTTGGTTGTCCAGATGATATAAAGTCAACATTTGGTTATATTTTCATGCTAGTTGGAGGTGCTATCTCCTAGAAGAGTGCTAAGTAGACACTTACAATTTTGTCAACTATGCAAGCAGAATTTGTGGCATGTTACGAGGCAACTAATCAAGCCATCTGGTTACGAAACTTTATTTCAGGGCTTCGAGTCATGGGTACTATTTTCAAGCCACTGAGAATTTATTATGACAACTTTGTAGCCGTTTTCTTCTCTAATAACAACAATAGTTCGGGTGTGTCTAAACACATGTACATAAAGTTTCTTGTTGTGAGAGAGAAGGTTTAGGAATAGGAAATTACTATGGAGCATATCAACACCACAACTATGATAGCTAATCCATTGGCCAAAGTTATTAATGTAAAATCATTCATGGAACATGTAACCCACATGGGTGTTGTGGAATCATTTGATTCACTTGGTTAGTAAGAGTATTTTTTGCTAGCATAAAGTCAACATTGTTGTTCCCATGCAATATAATTTTGCTTCATTTGCTCTACATTAATTATTTGCTATTCCACTATAAGGATTCTAGTAGGTTGCAAATAACAGGAGTCTAAGGGACCATAAAGGTGGAAGAGATCACCACATCATACGGATCATTCCACATTAACGTTATGTACTATGGAGAATAAGGATGGCAATACAATGACCATAGAATGGCGTTACGTCATGAGTAAGATGTAATGACCTTTGTGATCTTTTATTGACAATCTCATTTGTCTCAATTTAGTTTACTATTAAGAATGCCATAAGGAATGTGAATTAAATGTGATTAATTAACCATGGCCAAGTAAAACAAATAATAATTAAAGTGTTTTATTTACTTTATGAAACAATACACTAATTTATAAATTTTTTGCAAGACCAAGTGAGAGATTGTTAGAACTAAAGAAAGAAGAAATGTTTAGAACGTTTCCTTTTGTTTTAATGGCCTTGCAAAGGATCATTTGGTAACGGCTCCATTCACTAAGCATTCAAAGCCATGAACAAGCACCTTGATGGGAAGATGACAGTTCTTTGAGATGGCTATAAAAGGGAGGGTCCCCAATTCCATGCTATTTATCTCAATCGGCAAAGAAGCTCTCCCATCGAGCAGATAGTAAGAACAGGGTTGAAATGATCTCCCAGAAGAACAAGTTATGGCTTCTTCAAGATCTCTGGTTTCAAGTAAGTTTTCTCTGTTTTTCTCAAGCATAAGGTTGTATTATTCTATCACCAAATTGTTAGAATAATGAAAGAAGTCTGGATTAAAGCCCACTTGAGAGTGAATCCAAACAGCTCTCGAGAAATTACATTCAAAGAACAAATCTGGATTAGACCACTTAATTGGTGAGAAAGACGGTTCACAAGATGATCTACTAAAAAGTCAATAAGCTAATAATCTAACTGAAAAAAGCCATTTGAAGTGTCTCTCTTCCACTGTAGCTTCTCTTCCCAGTGGATGCAAGAGAGAAGGATATTGATAATGGCCTTGACTAAGGATTCTAAACTCATTAAGAAGATATAAATTCCAGCTGCCTTCATATGTGATAAAACTTTTGACTTTTAGGGGTGCCAAGGCTTCTGAAATTTGAATTCCTTTGAGTATTGGTATACTATTGCAAGCCAAAGCACCCATGGGTTCTTTCATTCCTTTTCCCCTCTTCTCTCATTTAATTTGGTGCCAATATCTGGTTCTTTTAACTATACAACTTTCATCATGAAACTAGGAATCGGTAGACATTTTAGGTCCTGCTTAAATGATGGTCTTCATGAGTTCAACGGGCTAATCATCTAACTAACAAGTAATATTGTGACCCATGGAGCATTTCCAATTTTTTTGTCCGGTTCGAGTCTCACAACATTGAATTTTAGGGTTTAGACCCCTACAAAAATGATCAACCCTACTAAATATAAGACAATTAACAAGAAGGAAAGAAAAAGATTGAATTAATACTTATATAAGTCTTTAGCTTTATAATTTAATAATAAACATGTAATATCTCTTGCCCTCTCTTCAACTATCCTACATAGCCCATATAAAAATAAAATGACAATTTTAGACACTTTTGTTTAGTTCTTAAATCATAATTTTAGACACTTTTGGTTCTACATAATAGGTGCCTAGAGTCAAAATTGCCCATTTTGGTTCCAACCATTTGGCTGGTCAAAATGGGATTCCCATTCCCATCCCTAGTAAAATGGGATTCCCCAAAGAGACTAGCCATTCCAATCGCTCTGAAAATGATATTTCCATTCAAGAGTTTCTCAAAAATAAAGAAGTCTTTGACGAAAAGAAAAGAATAACCCAATCCCTAATACACTTCACCTAACTTCAACCCTTCATCTATTCCTGCTAGTGCCCCCTACTTAAACATAAGGATGTCCATGTAAGTATAAATCAATCGTAACCCTAAATCGGATCTCAAAATGAAAATAGACCTAGGCGTAGGCCTATTTATAAGGAAATCAAATTTGATCCTCACAAAACCATGCTCACACTGTTCATACAGTCCCTTGCACGATTGCAAAAACATATAAGTACAAAATATTTCCAATGCACGATTGCAAAATGGTTGTACGAATGGTCTAAGCATTGAAGCCAATTTCATTTATAAATGGGAGGTAAAAAATCTATGGTGCGGAAAAGACATGATACTGAAGAGTCTTTGACCAATCAAAAATCCCGTGAATTTTGATGAAAATCCACTTGATTGATTACCCTTTTTATGATGTCATTTGATTGATTATAATTTTTTCAGTATTATGTCTTTTTTGGCATCATTGTCAAATGCAATGCTTTTGACCCATTGTTTGACTCAGAATGCTGAATGATAACCCATTATGTGGAAGGAAAAACGATTTTATTTTAATTTTCAAGTAGATCTGTTCATGGGTCGAATCAGGTTTGGGCCAAGCTTTGCCTTTTTATAAATAAAAAATTACCAGGTCGACTCCGAGCCCAATTTGGACAGATATTTTATATTATATTAATTATACTATTAATAATATATTACATTATATATTATAATATATATAACTTTTTCATTACTAATTTTAATAATAATAATAATAATATGCTTATATTATATCTAATATTATTGGGCTAAATTTGAGTTTGAGTTGAGCTCAAAACTTTGTTCAAGCCCAATTAAAAACGGGTGATTCCGAGCCAATCCGTGGGTTACCCAGCCCATGAATAGATATATTTTCAAGTCATTTTTCACATGGTTTTCAAAACCGAACTGGACCAGACGATCGGACTGGAAAAATTGGGAACCGGTCAAGTGACCGTTTCGTTTTTCCCCAAAACCAGATTTTGCTCAAAAAACCGTTAATTTTGGTCAGAAAACTTCTGACCCAGGCAGTTAACCTTTCGAATGGTTTTGATCGTTCTTAATATTTTTTTATTTTTTTATTTTTTTATCAGAACGGGCCGACCGTTTGACCCGGGAACCGGACCTCTGACCGGTTCGTTCTCCGAATCGGTTTTAAAAATCTTGGTTTTTTTCATCACTGATTAATCTGATACTGAACGAGTGAACGTGAGATAGAGTCGGGTCAGCTTATATCTGTCGGGTTGATCCGGACAATATGATTCTTCTTCCTCTTCCCACACAAAAAAAGTCCACTTCCGGGTCCCCTTTTAGGGTTCTTCTCTTTCCCGTCGACAAAGAAGAGAGAAATGAAAGTTCACGGGGGTTCAGCTTCAGCAGAATAGATTGGAGCTTAAGGTTCGATCCACAGCTCTCCAAGTCGGATTTGCACAGGTACATTTACTTTTTTTTTTCTTCTTTTTTCTAAGTTTATGTTGAAAATTTGGCGGTTTCTTCTCTGTGCTTGAAAGAAAAAATAAGGACGTTGGCCCCTTTTTCGTTTTTTTCTGCCTGAAAAAACAGGGGGTGTCCTGCTTTCTTTTTCTGTTAATCTTCATTGATTTATCCCAGAGGGCAACAGGGAGTTCCGCCTCTTTTCTCCTCTCACTGTTTTCATTTTTTTTTTTTTTCTTTCCGATAAGAAAGAAGCTTCTTATTTACCTGCAAAAATGAAAATATGTTTGTTAAACATAAAATATTAGTACTTACTGCTCACTGGTTACTGGTTGATACCTCAAAATCCTTGTTGTTTACTGTTTTTTTTTTCTTTAAACCTGTTAATTGTATAACATTGTTTGCTATTAAGTGCTATAGAATCATATTGCTAATTTCTTTGGTTGCTTCATACTTTTGTCGACAATGAGTTAGACACCGTGTATGTCTTTTTTTTGGTAACCAACACTATATATGTTTTGCAATTCATGAAAACGGTAAAATAGTGAGAAGTGATTTGTGAATCAAGTGATGGACTGATGGTTGATAAGGTTATATCTTCTTCTTCTTCTTTTTTTTTTTTTTTTTGCTCTTTCTAATCAGTATTAGTTTATTAATTGATTATGTTGTGTAATTGTATCATACTTGTGTTCCATAGCACTCCTTGTTCTGATTCTTCCTTTATTTTTTGGAAATTTATTCAATAATTTTATTGTATTTTAAATTACTAGTAAAAATGCACAAGCGTTGTACGTGAGAAAACCACCCAAATAACTCTTACTTTAATTTACCATAAAATTAGCTCTTACAATAATGGTCCATAGAACTTCCACGCAAGTTCATATGTTTAGGCCAGTGGTTTAAAAGGCATGGGAGGCATATGCCTGGAGGCACGCCTCCAGGCGAGGCGCTCCCAAAACGCCCGCCTCAGGTGCAAGAGGCGTACGCCTCTTGCGCTTTTCTCATGAGGCATGCTAGAGGTGTACGCCTCTTGCACCTCATGCACATCTGATATGAAAATACAGAAAAAAAAAAGAAAAAAGAAAAAAAGGAAAGGAAAGGAAAGGAAAAGAAAAGAAAGGGAAAGAAAAGGAAAGGAAAGATAAGAAAAAAAGAGAAAAGGAAAGAAAAGAAAAGTAAGGGAAAGGAAGAAAAGATAAGGGGAAAGAAAATGGTTTGCCCCCTGTCCCTTCGGCTGGGGGGCTTCACCCCCCAGACCCCCCCGCCCCTTTTCCGATGCAGCCCAATCGACAAGACCCCCCTTTGAATTACTGTTATGCATCTTTATTCTTCTTAATATAAAAGATTTTTATTAAAAATAAAGAAAAAATGAGATTCCCGTTCCTTTTCATCCTCCTCATAACCCCCCTCCTCTTAAGGAGGCTTACGCCTCCTTGTGTTCGGGAGGCTTACGCCTCTTGCGTTCTGAATTACGCCTCACGTCTCTAGGTAGTCGAACGCCTCGCGTCACGCCTCCACATTTTAAAACACTGGTTTAGGCTATACGCTATAAGGCATAATCTAGTTAAGTGAGTTTTTATGCAATTGAACTATTGAACCAACATGTTTCAGAAACCAAACCCATCAATTTCCAAGGGTGAACATTTCAACTATTGTCTTACTGAGAAAACTATCACCCTCTGCTCCAAATGGGTCATCCCATACCTATTACATGGCTTTGTGTATTGCTTAGCAATGGTGTCCATGAGGTTATTTGTTGTTCCACTTTTTATTTTTTTAACATAGGCAGTAAAAATGAAAAAAAATATATATGTATGTACCCCATCTTAATGGAACTTGATTATGGAAGCAGAAGATGGAATTTCCTTCAAGCCATAAGGAGTTAAATTCTCCTTAATCATAGCTTTTCTCAAACCAGTATACAAACAGCTATGGTCTCCCCTACTTTTTCACCCAACACTTGGGGTGGTATGTAAGAAATAGGAAAAAACACAGAGCAAATGAAGGAATTATGTATTTACACATTACTTAAATACTGACATGGTAGCTGAAACATATGCTAAGAAATTTCTTCCCCATTGCGTCCAATGTCTGAACCAAAATGAAAAGTCTCAAGATCCAGAAGCCACTTCCATTAGCATCTTGGTACTTGGTGAAGATCATTAATTTGTGGAAACTCCCCTCAACAAGTCCCACTGTATTCCATCTGCAGGCGCACTAACAAAACACTTTTAAATACCCTTTTGTACATTTTTCTTCGCCTAGTTATAGTCCTTTTCTCAAAAAAAAAAAAAAGCTTCGCTGGAAAATCCTTGAATGGATTGATCTCTGGGCATAAGAATGCTTTGTTGTCAAGAGAGATCATAAGTTAGAGATTATGGGATTAGGAAGAGATAAAAAGGGAAAACGTTTGGAAATATATAGGCTTTGGAGAGAATAACAAGTCAGAAATTTTAAATGACACAGAGAACTCCCCTTGCAATCTGCTTCACCACACAGGTAAGTATGAAAAAAATTCCCAACTCAATTCCTAATAAATGGAGAGACTTCATATAAATTGCAGTGACAAAAACTTCTCTAAAAGCTTTTAGGAAGCAAAATGAGATTAGGTAAATGTCATCTCTAGTAAAATAATATTGTTTGTGGTTTTTTGAGATGGGGTTTGGGTACTTCAACCAGTTGTGAGGTACATTGAAGTTTTATTTTCAAATTTCTGATTCTTGTATTACAAAATTGTATGGTTCAATGTGTAGTGGTGTGGCCTATCTCAAAAATCAAGCAAACGAAGAATGAATTATATATGACGGATCTATTATTTTGATGCATGGAGTTCTATTGAAAGGAATAGAAATAATTGGAGGCTCTATGCCCTCAACAGAATATGCCCTATTCACTTTTATTATAAATTTTAATTTGCTTAAATTTCTTGTGTGATGTCTACAGGTTGGACTTCTGGTTTTCTGTTATCGAAAAGTGCAAAGGGCTTTAGGATTTCCGAAGTTCAGTCATCCAAGCTTATCCCCAAGAATAGTAAGTTTTTTCTTATCGAAGTTGATTGTGTGAATTTCTTTGGTTTTTGCTTGAATAAAAGAAGCTAATTTGGGTTGTTAACATACTTTTCATGAAGCCAAAAATTTTGGGACTTATTCTGTGGCTTGTAATTATTTCTTTTTTGTTCTAATAGATATTTGTTTATGCTTGTTACTCTGAATATGGTATGTTATATGTTAGAGAAACAATCATGATAGGTCTTGAATCTGCAACTGTTGGTAGCTGGATCATTAGTCTACCAAATAAGCAATATAGGATTGCGTAGAAATTTAATCACATGTTTTCCCCATGTCTTCATTTTTTATGGAAATACCATAATAATTTTTATTTTTTCAGGCTTACACCTCAAAGCACCTTGAGGCCTATGCCTCCAAGTCCCAACTGCCTTGCCTCCACCTTTAGCCTTTTAAAAACCTTGATTTTGGCTATCTCTTGGATTTGTTCTCATTTTTATCCCCTTGATTCTCGGTGGGTTTTCTATTTAGCCTTTTAAAAACCTTCGTTTTGTTTTTTGATAAGTAGTCCTGTTAAGCTATGTTACTCCATGTATTTAGTCCTGTGCAGAAAATTTATGTTGCTTTTGTTTGTTTTCATCTATATTTTTCTTTTTAATTCATATAAATTGATCCTTCTGCTTGAGAGGTTCCAGTCCAACATGGTTGCTACTTGAAATTTGTTTATATCCCATAATCAATATAGAAATTTTACGATTCCTTGTTTAAGATTCACATCTTGTTCTCACAGGAGAGCAGATATCAGTGAATGTTGAGATTTATGATTAGTTTAAATGCTATCAAAAAATTCATGATTAGTTATGAATTACCTGTCGACATTTTATGTCGAAACAGTATAATATTATAATCATTATAAAATAAACACATGAAAATTTGCCAGATTATGGGATACGTGAGTTTCCAAAACAACTAGTTGGCATATCAGGAGAGACTAAGGGGGTTTTTGCCAATACGTATGATTTTGCTTTTCAACAGTAAACAACTGACATATCAGCAAAATAATGTGATTTTTCTAATGCGCCAATTGTTTATGTTCTGAAAAACAAAATCACCCATATTGTTGTGAACACATCCTATATTTGCTAATAAAATCCCCTTTTTGTTAACTGAACAAAACAGAATGGTGAAGAAAGAGCGAGAGAGGGACCGGGATAGAGACAGAGACAAAGACAGAAGAAGAGATAGAGAAGACCATGGCCATGACCGTTCCAAGGACCGTGACCGGGATAGGGACCGGAATAGAAACAGAGACAAAGACAAAAGAAGAGATAAGGAAGATCGTGACCATGACCGTGCCAAGGATCGCAATCGTGAACGTGACCATGCCAAGGATCGAGACCGTGACCATAGAAGATCCAACACACCTGAACATACCCGATCACGGCATACCCGTTCCCGGACTCGGTCCAGATCTCATTCCCCGTCTCGTTCTCGTTCTCGCTCTCGCTCCGTCGACCGATCACGTCACCACCTCCACTCCCCACTGCCAGACTCACGTCACAAGCACCATCGCCACAGAGATGAAGATGACAAGGACCAGCAACGAGCTGCTGCAGTATCTGAGTTTGTTGATGGCATCGCAAGGGAGCAGCAGCTTAAGCAGCATGATTCATCGGAGGCTCCTCTGATTACTGCCGGTGATGCAGAAATTGATTCTGATGAGATAGAGCTGATGAAGAAGTTGGGGATTCCAATGGGGTTTGATTCTACGAAAGGAAAGCCAGTCCCTGGTGCTGATTTAAGTGGAGTTAGGGCTGTGACAAAACGGCAGCCAAGACAATATATGAATAGGAGAGGAGGTTTCAATCGGCCGCTGCCATCAGAGTGTAATCGGTAGATTGTTTTTCTTAAAGGGTGGACGGAGCATGCTGGGTTTGCCCCATTGAAATGATTGTATTGGCTACTTGAGAGATTGTAGTTAACATCTGATTTGTGTGAAGTTGAGCTAAACGTATTTCTTTAGAAGTTGATTTACCCAAGTGAAGTTATGAATCATATTTTTCCCTTCACAATTCTACCTTGTTAACCAACTGAGCTTTCACATTTTTCGGTCATCTACGTTGTCAAAGAGCCTCACATCTCCACCAGTCTACCCCTCCCAACACCCCAGATATCTGAGACCAAGCTGATTTCTCTTCCTCTAGTTATCTAAAATGTAGCAAACCACAAGTAATTGTTGATTTATTGTATATTCCACCCTTCCATTTAAAAATCCTGGAGGGATTCATTTTCAAGGTTCCTTGATCTTCTGCTAAAATAAACAAAATGTAATGAAAACTTGGAATTTAAATATAGGAGGAATGTTTGGACCATTTACAGCGGTCTGAAGGTTAGCTGTGGGATTTTCATACACATTCTTTCAATTTCAAGTTTTTTTTTTTTTTTGATAATTGAAATTATTTTATAAACCACTCGAGAACAAAACCAAGGATCCAGCCAACTCGTTGGAGAGTTTCCGCCAGTGGCAAACATCAGCGAAGGACTGCTCTCTGAGCTGAAGTACGAGTGATTAGAATAAAAGCCTATATATGGACTTTACATCATTTGCAGACTGTATTCTTTGTACTGTAGTCTATTAATTGCAGAAAGACAGGAAACTTTCATTTGAAGCTTTCAGACTTTTTACCATTTTGGGCTTTTGTGAGCTTTTAGCTTTCTGTCTTTTATTACCAAACGTAAAAAGATCAAATTTTGATCTTACAAGCTTTGAAAAACTCGAAAGGCCAAACCAAGACTTGCCAAATGCCCTCTTAGCTTTTCAAAATATCTTTCAATTTCTAGTTAAGTTATTCTATACCATGATAAAATTTCGAATACATCATTTGCAACTTGACTGGATATAGTAAGTTCAAATTACATCCATGAATATTCAGATTCAAATCAAATTTCATCTATCAGATTCAGATCAAACTTAGATTGACCCAATTTGGAAATTGCATATGATTAATAACATAAATAAAACCCTTGTCAATTGTCATTGCACCATTTGGAGCCATCTCACTCCAGAAAAAATTTATAATATTAAAGTTGCCTCTATATGTTCAAAACGTTGAGCAAATCATTTCCTCTCTTCATGGTCCTTGAAGGAACCAGAGTGACAACCCCCTACTCTCTCTCTCTCTCTCTCTCTCTCTCCATCCCACCCCAACGAATACAGGTTTTCTGTTTGCGGAACAACAATAGAGCCCAAGCGAGCTACTTGAACCCCACCTCCTTGTTCCACTGGCATCTATTTTTTCCGGCGATTATTCACACACCAGACGAAAACCCAAAAAAAAACTTTTATGTTTAAAACCCGAAACCAAAGTGAAGCAGAAAGACAATGCACACAGAGGGGGCCCATGGCGATTTGTACAAGGGCTTCATCCCTACAATCAAGGGGTAAGGGCCATTAATGAGGCATATCTTTTAGACTAGTCCTAATGAAGTAGAAAATTTCCAAATTGGTAAAGTTAAAACCACCCCACAACCTACAATCATCATATATCTTCATAAATCTCTATTCCTGGTTCAATCGTGTCATGGAGAAATTAAGAGAGATGTCTTTAGATGTTCTAGAGTAACCTGTTCATAGTGGTTAAGTTCATGACTCTCGAAGTCGAACAGGTCCGAAAGTTGAACAAAAATTTCTAATCTGGAGGGGTGATACAGATGATTATAAAAACCCACCAAAATAAAGATTGATTCATTTGTTTCTGTTATTATTTTTATTATTGTTATTACTTGATTCTTCAGCTATTTTTCTTTTTTGAGGAGAGAGAGAGAAAAGAAGGAGAATGATATATTTTAAAATTTTAATGAACAGTTAATGATATTTTTGTCTTTAATATTTTTCTATTAGACTTAACCTTAGAAAGGTCAGCGAGGTACATATAACTATATAAGTTGTTTTTAAAATTTTTAATATTTGATTATATGCACCACTAACCCCATCCCAAAAGTCGGTGGTTGCGGGAATCGGATCTGGGTCTATGCTGGAGCGAACCAGCTAACATACCAACTGAACCACCTTCTCATTTGGCTAAAAGTTCAAGGCATATATAAATAAGTTTCTCACAGGATATATATAATTGACCCTAAAGTAAACTAAAAAAATAATCAGAGTATTATGTGTCATTAACAAAATAAACTGGGCATATCTTTATATCTTCCGAATAATATGGCATATAAGTCACGACATTCAAACATTTGGAGAACCATATACATTTCAATATTATTATCAGATTCGGATCGAATTACGAGTGGATCTATATTCGGTGCAAATCGAATATGGATCACCTTCAAATTTGATCTAGACAGGCGGATATGATTTGTGGCCCCAGTGGGATACAAACCATTTTGGAGCACTAAGGAGGCAGTATGTGTTACCAGATGCCAATGCAAGGCAGGCTAACGCTAAGCACAAGGGGGACAAGGATCAAATCACCTTGACTCCTTGAGATCCTAGCTAGACTAGATTGCCCAGTGAAGCACAAGTTCCAATAAAGAGGCTAGCAAATATTCGGAGGATGACCTAAGAGAGCCTAGAATGAGGGTACAGAAGTTAATGTTAAACCCAAATCAACATCATAAAATTAACAATCTGAGTGTTGTAAGTTTATACTATACTATTCTGATGATTAATTTTATAATATTTTTAGCCTCTATGTAAAATCCAATCCGACTCCAACAGATTTGATTCGATAATGAATCAAATTCCATCAGTTTAGTTTACTACTACTGTCCCTAGTTGTAAAGTAAGCACTAGGACATAATTTTGCCTTTCGTTTACCACAACAAACAGTTAAAAATCACATCTCAGCCAGGCTCTAACACCACCTTACTCGGACAAAACTTTCGATGTCCAGCTGTGAACGGGCCTCTCAGTAATACTTTTAGTTCACTTCACAAACTGCAACAGCAACAGTTTTGGTGATGTATTGGTGGGTCCCACCAATACTCAAAATATGAGAAGTTTTGGGATATGACCAGTTTCAGGGGTAGTCAGGACTTGTACCGGCCCCCCACCCCTCCTAAACATGTTTGGAAAAAAAAACTAAAACAAAAGTAAATAAAAACATATAATTTATAAGTGTGATGTGCCCCATCCGATGTATCGATACTTTAAACCTTGATTAATGTGTCACGCATGAGAGCCCTGTTGAACTTTAGACAATCAAAAGATATTGAATCGACCATTGTAAAGGAAAAGAAAAAAGAATGACAAGATTTAAGACATACCATGCAGAATATTTAACGGAGAACAAAATCATTCTGTGTAATAACGTGGAAGGCAAATCCTACTTGTGCCACTAAGAGAACATAATCCAGCCCTGGTAAGAGAATTAACGAAATTTAACAGGATCTCCAATTGCCCAACTGGATATCTCAGATATACAAGTTTTCTTCAGAGCTTTTTCCACCACATAAGCAGACCTATATAATAGTTTAAAAGTAGACAACAGAATATAACTTCGCATGCAGATGACACCGGAAGCACTTTCCCAGCATAGCATTGCTGTAGTGGAAGATAACAGGAATATACAGCTCCAATAGGTAGCTCTTTCTCATGACCATTTTAATAATAACAGAAAATCGATGCCACTTACCACCATGGACGATCTCTAACCAGCTTTTTCCCCACATTGTCATTATCACCCGTATAAATAACTTGCCATCCTTTCTTGGGATCATCCAAAATCTGTTCCATATAAATACACTCCAACTCACAAATCAAATTATACAAAACAAGCTTTGTAAGATCAACTGCCTGGCCTACAATACTCCTTCGCTTGTGAACCTGCAGTTTAAATCTCATAGCGAAGTATAGTTCATTGCAACATCAAATGGCATAGCTCTTATAGCACTCAGAAGGTTTACTTTTGTGCAACCCTTCCCCACAGATTTGCTCAATGTAGGGGACTTCAAATGTGACTGCTTTTCTGCAGAATGCACAAAAGTGGGCTCAAGATTCAAGTTCTTAGTTGAATGAGATGTTATTAGAGTGTCAACATCCTCTTCATTTGCTGCTTGAGATTCCTCATTCAACAAAAAACCAAAGAGTCTGCAACCACTTCTACTGGCAGGAAGCAACTCTTGATTACCCTTTAATGCTGTCTGGCTTGTTGCAGCAGAAACATACTTGGTGGTGTTCAATTGATTATTTTCTTGAAATTTATCTATTGAAGACTTGCCTCCCAGTCCTTCCATGGTATGATGACATGAGGGTGATGTTACTTTCCAACCTGATGTTTGAGAACCATCAAACAATCTACAGTAGTTACCCTCCTCCCCTTTCTGATTGTTGAAGCCATATGCAGTGTGAGAGTTTTGAATGCTTGCCTGTTGGAACATCAGAACAGAAGATGGAGAAGAAACTTGCACAGACGATGTGGATGGTTGGACATGATTACTGAAGCCTTGGATAAGTGAAGTCCACCCACTTCCAGAACTTGATATGTGAACCCCATCGCTTCCAAACCCACCACTTCCATGACCTAGACTGGCTCTTCCATATGGTGGTTTTGGAAATATTTCTTGACCTTGCAAGACCTTATGGAATCCAATAGATTCACCAAAGCCTATGCCTATAAATGGAATATCTGAATTTCCATGTGGGACTCTTATGCCACTCCCTATAGCAGCCATCCCTGAACTGTTTGAACCAGGAAAGCATCTCCTTGATTCCGATGGATGATGATTCTGTACATCAAGACCATCAGAAGGAGTAGTGAAACCGAAAATTTCTTGACCTTGCAAGACCTTCTGGAACCTTAAAGATTCCCCAAAGTCTGAAAATCCTGTCCCATCTGTAAGAAGATTGATACATGAGAAAAAAAAATAAGTTTTACCAAAAAAAAGGGAAAAACAGAATGATTCCTGCAAAAAATCATCTTATTGGACTTCTTTAGCAAAAACATACTAGGGACTGGAAAATCTGGCATGGCTGAAGGCAGAGTCATCCTGGTTCTCTTTGAACCAGGTGCAGACAAACTGCTTGAAGCTGAAACTGAGCCAGATGGCTCAATCTCCCACGGAGAAACTCGATTGTGTCGATTTGTCTCAACAACATTGTCCCACCTCACCTGCAGCATTGAACCATACAAAGCTATAATGAGGCTTAAGAATTTGTGGAACTTAAGACATGTTACAAGTCAAAACAAGATGCAAACAGTTGAGAAGGTAAAATGTTTTATTTGAGTACAGACATATTAAAAGAGAAGTACTGCGTTCAGCAACTTCTTTTTTTGTGAAATATGGACACTTAGGTTTGGACAAGGGCAAAAACAATGGAATACAAGGTCAATTGCATTAAAAATCAGATAAATAACCAAAATCAGAGTAGGTCATGATAGGGACAAAGGAAACAACAGATTGGATAGAGTAGGTCTTTGATAGAGGAGTTTCTAAACTGCACCGGTCTTAAGACTGCACCCTTGATTGAAAAATGAGGTAGAGAGGTTGACAACAATGAAGAAAGACTTCATTGCAAACAATGATAGGAAAGTACCTGATTTCTTCTGGAAAGTGCAAGGCTAAAATGCAGTGTTAAATAACAATTGTCTTGGTAAAAAGAGCCTTAGCTAATGCTTCAAAACATAAAACTCAATAACTAGCAGATAGGGAGAGAAAGGAGGGGGAATCCAACTGACTATAAGCTACAGTTAACCGTTAACGTGGTGAGCAGAATATCACACATAACTCAAGTTTCAGGCAAATGGACCCCAGCACAAGGCAAAAGGAAGTCATATGTCTGCATGCATGAGGAAGGCAATATAATATTTGGAAATCATATTTTGCTTCATTATATAGTAAAATATGGGGGCATACCAATAGGGATCTCCATTTTGAACCAGGCCACCTAACAGGATCTATATCACTAATCCCAGCTATCAACCCAGTGTATCTGCAACCAAAAGACAAATATATAATGCATAAATAAACTTACTTTAACTGCATTTAATTTGAATGACCTGCAAGAAATAGAACATGCATACCTTCTCTCTGCTGCATCTTCAGTTTCAAACCTCATTTTGAACTTCATTCCAACAGAGAATGGCTGATCGAAGCTCTTGAGGAATTTGCAGAGAGGAATTATAAACTCAGACTGGGTTGCCCTGTAAAGGACAAAACTGAAGTTCAGATGGTTTGACACACTAATAGGAGAACACCAAGTAAACACTAGAATCATGTAATTAGCACCCTATACAAGCAATGCACAAAGTTTACTTGTACAATTTGTATTGCAATAGAGTATCACATTGTCCAGCCAATTATAATAAAACTGACAAAAATTGCTTCTATACTGAGAAGAAAGGATCAAGGGAAGGTGAGTCAACATGACTGAAGAAAATGCAAGATGAAGTGACAACGTATCTCTAGTTGAATAGTGAAATCGGTAATCAGAATTCAAAGAAGTGGATGAAACACTCCCCACCATCTAAAATCTTTAATATAAATGCTTTTTATTTTTGTACGAGGAACAAACCTTTGATGTAAATGTTACTCATATATTTTCCACTTGATGATGCCAAATGGATCTAGGTTTGGTCCACACCTCAACTATCAAACCTTAAAGATCACCCCAACTGGAAGGGTGCTCTTGTCAAATCAAAAACAACAAAGCATGTGCACCACACTATAAGATATCCTCTTCTGACGTGTACATCTCAAGGATGAAAGGAACACTAGCCACTGCATATATGACAATATGTAACTGACCAAAGCATGTTAAATGGCCAAATAAGAACAAGCTGATCAATTCACAAGAAACTATGTGATCCACACTTTGTAGTACCAGGTTGAGTATCAACTACTTAGAATTGAAGTAAAGATGAAAGAACAAAAGCATTCTAGTTTTTCAAAAAAAAAAAAAAAAGATCTGAAAGAAACACTAGCCACTGCATATATGACAATATGTAACTGACCAAAGCATGTTAAATGGCCAAATAAGAACAAGCTGATCAATTCACAAGAAACTATGTGATCCACACTTTGTGGTACCAGGTTGAGTATCAACTACTTAGAATTGAAGTAAAGATGAAAGAACAAAAGCATTCTAGTTTTTCAAAAAAAAAAAAAAAGATCTGAAAGAAAATGGCTGCTAGTTTAGAGCCAAGAAGAAGTAATGCAAGAGCTGTACTTGGGAAAGGAACAGTCAGTATAGAGGATAGTTTGTAAGGCCATCATAGGAGATAATGACAAACATAATCCAGATGAATAAGAAGGTTGGAGGGCAATTAATAGAATGGCTGCGAAACAAGATGCGAGGCAAAAAGAATCTTTTTCTGAACCATCATGAATTAAGAGAAATGAAACACAAGAAACAAAAGACATGGCTCTCTTTCCAAATGCATTTCAAAAAAACTGATAGGTTCAGATGATATAAAACTTTGTTATTTACACATTACCAACAAAATATGATTCAGTAGGATCATGAAACCAAGCATTGAAGCATTCAATTAACATTACCTAGCCAAGAATGCTAAGCTATCTCAAACAGCAACATGTTAGATTATTGACCTTTTAATATTGACATCATTCTGCTGCAGTTCTTGGGCCTTAATGATAAGGTGCTTTGATATTGACATCAAACCAACTACAGTGCATTTCGAATATTTGATGCACATTAAACCAATATTTCAACAAATCAAAGATGCCACATGGTCTATTTACTATTTATTGGTTCATGTTTCACAAGGTGTACTTACCATTAAAGACTTTAACAACGTTAGAGGTTCAACTATGATGTGTTGCTTTATCGCTGGTTCAAAATTTTTGCTTCACGGTAGTTCATGTACCATAGATTTTTATTAAATTTAATATTTTATCATTATATACATTTATCATAACACATAAGTTAAAAGTAATTAGTTTTTTTAACTTTTTCTAATTTTTTGGTCATTTTATTCACCATAAGACAAATGTAGATTATATCTGAATCTGATCCAAGTCCAACATATTGGATTTTGAATTCACAGATTTGATAACCGATCAAATAGGTTTGTAGCTCGATCCAATCCATTACAGCCCTAGCGAGATAGGTTTGAATTATTAGATGATTCAATTTTATAATTGCATGTATTAATGCAAATTTAGAATACAAAGGTTGAATGTATGGAGGTGATATTCAATTTTTTAATTACCACCTAGGCCTAGCCATCATCATATTAAATTAAACTATAGTTTAGCTTATTTCTAAATTGTAATGTACTTTCTATCCAATGTTGCTTCATTATGCATATTAAACCTTGTTTCCAAAACTTCTTTTGTCCAAGTGCCCTTCCCCACACTAAATATATGAAGAACATACATTAAAATATATTTATCAGAAAAAATCAAATATACATTAAAAAATATCAACTTCCTTTCAAGGCTTAGATCATCATATAACACTTTTATAAGCAGTAACCACCTGCTGCTACGAGGATTTGGTCCTCTGTCTTGATGCATGGGGCATCTTATAGACTACATATTGCTCAGTCCATACAATATAACAAATAAGACACAATGAATACAATCATATGGAGATAATCCCATTGGGTTTCACAAGAACAGTACTAAGACAAATTGCCATATCAAAATTTAGTAAAACAATGTTGTGAACTGTGCAGTGGGGTAGTTTTGGAAAATGTGAATGACTCGGAAATGAAGAAAAAATTTCTCTAAATATAGTATCACTTTTTATATAGTATCTAACTTCATGGTCTCACATCTCCATTCCAAGCATAAAGATTTTCATCAACAAATAATATTCTTCAATAAGAAAACAAATCTAATCATACCTCGGATTATAGTAAACGTGGAAGACACTCTTTGAGGATACAGCATTAGCCACAGCTACTAGAGTGCCACCATTCATGTTCTGGCTACAGAGAACTGGAAAAGGAATGCTCCCTTTAACTTGAGCAGCCCTCCGGATTCCCAATCTCAATTCCCCATTGTCACCCCTGGTGAAAAATTAAATGTTATTACCTTCACAAACCAATATAGACTTCCCAAGTTCAGATGTTCACACCTAAGAAAGAGCACAGCATCCCCAGAGACGAGTTTCTTCCTATTGACAAATGCGCTCCATCCAGTTGTGAGCAAATGCCTCCGTGGCTGACCTGCATACAGAATAGAGAATGAGGCAGAAGAGGCTTAAAAAAATTTAATTTCCAAAATATGCAAGATGCTGAAACTCGGCTACATAGATCACTCTCAACATAACCAAACTACAGAGGCGAGTATTGGCCGAAAGACAAAAGGGAACTGAATGAAATTAAATGAAAAAAAATTAAAAGAATTTTCATGTCTACCATCATACCCCTGTATATGTGGCGAAACTTCCACTCAACACCATGTAAATCTTTCGCTATAAGCTCCTGGGAAGGTCTCTGTTGCTTATAGTCCTGAAATAGAGAGCTAATAAAAACCCCAGAAAGAGAAGTGATTGTTTAAATTGTATAGGTTTGATTGGAGGAATTTCTCCAAGTATCAATCAATGGATTGCAGATGTACTACTTTGGTGCATCTAAAGCACTAAGCGACTTGGCGGGAAAACACTAACAGTATTACCAGAGGCGGAAAGCAGTCTTCAGCAGCTCGTCGAGGAACAGAGAAGCCTCCATGAGTACTCGTATCAGAAGCCGTCAGGGTCTTACAGAACATGTGAGGCGTTGTCGGTTTGGCCGCAACTTCAATTTCCTCTTCTTCGTCATCAGCTTCCATGCCTCCTCTGCGTAATTTCTGCTCAATCTGTTTTTCACACCACAATTCAATTAAAAAAAAAAAAAAACACACGACCAAAGGAAAAAGGAAGCAAAAGAAGAGCTGCAGAGAAAACCAAGAAGAGTACAAAAGTAAAGCTTTCGCAATTAAAAAGAATTCAAAATCTCGGAAACGTAAAGGGAAAACACAGACATGAAGGAATACTAAGATCGAAGCTCCCACAAGCAAGGACTCCAAAACACAAGCAAATGAGAAAAGAAAATAGAGGATATATTTAGTAGGAGAGATTTAAACTCAAACAAAAGCACAGAGGATTTGAAGAAATAAAAATAACGTTGAAACGCAAGGGAAAAAAACTACCTCAATTTCCGGAACCAGAGAGACCTGTGCGTAAACTTCGTCGGTGGCCATTTCCGCCTGCAATTGAAGAATTAAAGTTTTGGAAAGATTATCCAAAGAAAACCTTCATAAACAAAGCTAAGTTCAGTTCAAAAACCCTAAAAAGTTAGCACATTTACAGTTCAACTTTCAAGGTTTTTTTTTTAGTTTTTTTGGTTAACACTGACGTGAAGCTTGACGTCGACGACCCGGCAAAAGACATGAGGCGGAAGATCAAAAACCGTAGTCGGGAATTCCGAAATATGCTCCAGGTGCCCCTGCGGCAGGTACACGACAACACTCCCTTTCTTCGGCAACGATATAAGCGGCCCCGCACAAGCATGCCAGAGCTCCAAACACACCGCACCCCCCGCCGCCGACGGCAACGAAGACGACGAGCACAGTGAAGCGGACGCTGGGGAAGCCGAAGCCGAAACCGACGCCGACGAAGACGACGGCGACGAAAGCGAAGCAGGTCCACACTCGACCACCGCCGAAGCATCGTCATCATCGTCGGTGACGGTGTTGAGATCAATAACACCTCCCATCAAAATCAGAAAAAAACCCTACAAATCAAGCGAAAGTAAGCGAGAGAAGCTTTGAAGTAGTACAGGTAGTGATGGTGGTGGTGGGGTTGTGGGGAGGGTGAAGGATAAGCAGTGATGTCTGCATCTGCATTGCAGCTTAACCTGCGCACCACCCTACTCAATGTTCTCTAAAGGAGTCTGATGGGTCAAAACTCTAAAAGAGACCCGCCTCGCCATGCGACCGTACTCCTCCTGAGTCCTGATCCTCTTTTTATTTTTTTAATTTATTTATTTTATTAAATAATTTCAAATATTAATTAAAATTAATTCACACTAGCAACGAAAATTGAAAAAAATAAAAATAAAAATAAAACTATTGTTTTTTTATTTTTATCTATAATAATCTATCTGGATATTCTCTCTCTCCTCATCCTTATTTCTCCTTTTCTTTTGCTTGCATTGCAATTGCAAGTTTGCAACTGCAGCTGGACGACTGTCTGTAGCTGCTGCACTGCCGCTGCTGCTCCTCTGCTGTGGCTCTGCTTTTTTGTCTGTCAGTGTTGTAATTAAAAAACCCACAAAGACGTTATATTGCTGATTAAAGCAATAAATAAAATATTAAGAGAATAGTGAATAAACCTCCGTTGTCCTGAGACTCCCATTGTTTCTGGGGCCGACTTCATTGGACACTTCCCTCCCTATTGTTTCTACTGAATTACTATTTTACCCCAATTCACCGTTGTCCTGGTGTACAGTGCATGGACCACTAAACTAAAGCCCAGCCCATTTGATCAGACTCGCGTATTGGATGAATGTACGAAAGATTAGATGGGTGAGGGTAAAAAAAGGAGATAGGACACACACCCACAGTGTCACAGCCACCAAAAAAGGTGGACGTCTTTGTCAAGCCCATCAAATTAATTGCATGGAGCCCAAGAGGAGGAGACCGTGGGTGTGCGTGTGTCCTCTGATCCTCTCTCCCACAACCCAACAATCAAACATAAACCGGTAAACCACCCGGCCCACCCAACTAACCCGAGTCCCAAAAGTGGGTCAGTGAGATGATATTTGGAGCTTTTAAAAAATATAGGTAGGCCCCTTTTTATCTCCTCTCCTGTCCTCTCTTCTTCTTGGCCTCTGCTTTTTTTTTCTTCTTCTCTTTTTCCTCTTTTGCTTCCCTTCCTGCCTTGCTCCTTCCTTCCCCACCCACCCCACTCTATGTTTATTTATTTACTTTTATTACTATCTCTCACTTGTCAGTTTTCAGTTACCCTTTAAGGAAATCTGTAAAGGCATATCTATGTTATTTTACTCTTTTTACCTTATTCTTTCTTATTTATTGAATTTATTTATTGGCCATTAAAACATATTTTATGGTCTATATCCTTTCCTCTATCTGCATGTATGAATTGATGTGGGTTGAGTATTGCCCTTTATTGGTAAACATTTAATTTCCAAGGCATCTCATTGATGGTAAATTTGATGGCTATTGGGTCTAAAAATAGGGAATTCTAATGCTCCAGGAATCTGATGGCTAACAACTTTCCTTTGTGAATTTGGGAAAGTTGTTTAACTGGGCTGAGCACTCTTATGTTGAAGTTGGATCAGAACATTAATTGGCTAACTGATAATTGATTACTGTTGTTATTTATATAAAATAAAACAAAGTGATTGTAGGCCCCGTAGTTTGGTAAGGTTGTTGAAGGGAAGTTTTTTTTTTTTTTTTACTGTAAAGGGTATTCAGCTAGCTTGCCCTGATTGGAGAGAAAGCATTCCAATTTGTTTATTTATAGCAGTGGGGGTTAGTGATTAGTGGGTTAATTGGGTGAAGATTAATTTTAAATTCTGGTTTGTTATATATCAATAGTCAAAAACTTTTACCAACTCAGAAAGGTGGAAGATTGTGAAGTCTTGTTTGCAGTGTCTTTACTAGCTAGAACTTTCACTGACCTAAATATGTTATTTTGTTAGTTGGATTTGGTGAAACCATAACTTGCTGATATTCATGGTTACAAGAAAACCCTAATCTACCATACTGGGTAGCATTTAAAGTGGCTAATTCACCTCCATGGCTCCAACCTGTTAGATGGACTGTAAGTTTTGACTCTTGGATATTAATGGGGATTTCAAATTCTGTATCCAACAGAACTGAAATTTCTGTAGCAAACATAGAACTATTACAAAAGTCTAGAGGTAGTAGATATCCTCAGAGCTTTTTGTTACTAGATTTTGTTTCTTCTTATGCATTGTGAATTCCAAGTTCAGCCATGTACAAGAAGTCAGGTTGGGCCTTGATCAAAAGATGTCAATGAAATTACTGGGAAAAAAAGAGACAAAAAAAAAGGAAAAAGAAAAGAACAGAATAGGGGGATTTCTGTCTTGGGTTGACCTTATTGGTAAGAAAATGACTCTTAAAAGCCTAATTTATTCCGTATGAAAGAAGAAATAAAAAGAAATCGAATAGCATGGTTAGGGATGAATGAAATGAATGGATTGCTCATGCTGGGCCTTACATTTTCTTCCCTAATGTGAAGAACGTGGAGACATGAAAAATAGGTGAGAAACCATTCTGCTTTATCAAATAAGTCTCAACTACAATAATGTCCTCAATCAAGTTTTCTTTTTCTTTATGGTGGAGTCTTTTCATTCACCCATGTTTTTTAACAAATATAATCCATTAATTTTGTCTCTTATTATGATGTTTAATCTCTATACCTCATTTATCTTCTGTCCCTGCTTCACATTCTTGCTGATATAATGCCAAATTTCAAAAAGATACGGCTTCACGCACAACCAAGCACTAGCTGCTGCTGTAATTATAATTGTTTTTTTTTTCGATAAATTCTATAATTATAATTCAAAATACCCTTTTGGTCATTCCACCCCTATATTTAGTATATTTTAATTCAAAATACCCTTTTGGGGGTAACCTTTTAAGTTTTAATAGAAAACCCAAGTTACAGCTTCATAGACATAAAATAATAAACAAAGTGCAATTATTAGCAAAGCTTAGATTTTCATGGGCAGTTTGAAGTGACAGTATATATATAGAGAGAGAGAGAGAGGACATTTTGGTTAGAATTGCAATTCTCAGTGAGGGACCCTTTCCTTACCAAACAAATAAAAAAAGGAGGAGGGTCCCTCATTTGAGGAGACATCTTTTTAACCTTTCTATTCGGCTGAGAGGGAGATCAGACAAACCTATAGGTCTCGAGTATGGAGTGAACATGTGAGTGAATTTCCATAGCACAAATGATTTTTTTTTATTTTATTTTTTTCATTTTTCCAGGCCAATCATAGAGCTAGAGAGTAAGGAGGTGAATAGGGTGGATGTGGATCTAGACATTCCCTTGGTTTATGCAGCCTAGGTTAATTCCCTTTACATGACTGAAATAGCTAGTCTACTAATTAGTGGATTTATGCGGTTTGTCTGGGAATCATTTTTCCCTTTAAATGATGATATAATTCTGTTGTTATATATGGATGTTAGCTTCCCACTGAAGAAATTAAACCCTCCTCAAAACTGATAAAACTGGGTAAAATTGTATTCAATTCTTTTTCTTAATTTCATTTCCTTCTTCTTCTTCTTCATCTTCATCATCTTCTTCATCTTCATCTTCCATCTGAGATGGGTGCACGGTATTGTAAATTCTGTCACTATAACACTTTGACAATATAGTATTTATGGCTCTGCATATCACAACTTCTATCTTCTGTACGTATTACTCTATTTACTTCTTGGGCAAGGATGGCTTAACTTTATCTCTCCCACATGCTCTAAAATTGAAAATCAGTTGAAGGGGGAATATTGATTTCCTCTGGTTGTGTCATGGTAAAAAGGGGTGTTGTCCCACAAGTTTGATGATTTAAATAACCCATTCTCAGTTTTGTATAGCTTGCTCTTTAAAGAGGTGGGATGAGGTTATTCAAGAAGTGGAGCCCATTTTGTCTCTGATATCCTTGTGCTTTAATTGGGGTTTCTATTTTACTAACTCTACTGCAGCACCCTAAAAAATAGACAGACAACAATCTTGATCTTCTCTTTTAGGTCCACCTAATAAGAAACCTATACAATTATATCTGTTCGGTTACAGTTTTATTTTGACAATTGACGATTTGAGGAAATTCTTAACAAAAAAAAGTATGGAATTTTGAAATAATTAAGTGGGTATTAATCCCCCCACCCCCAACCTAACTTTGATCTTTAGACCAAAAATTCAGAGCTATCAAAAGTCGAGTTCTCAATGATGGTTCATTAAAGTACCGATATACCTCTATGTGTTGGGAGAGGTGTATCGGTTTTTTAACCAAGGTGTATCGGGCTCAAATATACAATATGATACACCTCGTATAATATTCAACGTATTATCTTTAACGTTGTTCTCAGCTCAACGATAGTATTTTTCAACTTTCTGAGTTTTCACCAAATGTAACTTTCAGGTTTTCCATGTGAGGCCCACCTTACACCCGAAGAAACTATGGGGGCATTCTTTTGTTGGATTTTGAGAGGGGAAAAGTCGATCGATGGGATTTTAATTCTCATTTATCAAGAATCCCATGTTCGTTTTTTAGATTTATGTAGGGATCAGGGAAAATTTATTTTCCTCCCCTAGGTGGGTAAATAACTTTCCCACCTAGGAGGAAAGTTGTTAACACTTGAATGGGACAAAAATGCCCCTTCTAATAATGGATTTTATGACTAAAATGATCATTAAATTATTTACCTGAGAAATAAAAGAACATGGGTAAATACACTTACTGGGAAAGTGTTTCCCAAGAAAAACTTACCCAAATAAGTAACTTACTGAAAAGCAAACAGGGTCTATATGGGAAAGCCCCACTTAAATGCTCTAACTTTTTGCATGATAATATCAGAAAATTAAATTGTCTCTTAATTATTTATAATCTAATTTCATAATTTAAAACTTAATGTTGTTCCCACATTTTACATATTACTGATTATTATATTATTGCATTTCCAATTGTTTGTGTTTATACACCTCTTTTTTTATAAAAAAAAAATGAATTAGGCACACCAAGAAAAAAAGGACAAAAACAATTAGTTTGAGAATATCCTAAAAACCATATGTATGCAATGAATCCAGCTTATCCTTTATGGGCATGTCAATATTTAGTACCTTCTACCTTTATCTTTTGTCATGCATGTGAAATGCATGAGGAGGTGACATCGTTCATACCTTAAAGAGATTACATCAATCACATTTTGGATATGAATTATTGACGCTAGGAAAGAAATTATATCTTGGGTGGTTTTCTTTGTGGCCAACAATATGCTTCAACGGTTAGGGTGGCAATTTTTTCTTTTTATTTTTTTTTTTAATTTCTCATTCATGCTAGCTATTTCAATGGGTGGTTTCATGGTACAACTTAGAAAATTCTTTCACTCTTATATAAAATATTGATATCAATGCACCATTATCCAATAATTTTGAACTTGCTCCTTTTGTCTGGACAAGTAGCTTGGTCTGGAATGTCCATGTCCATTAATCTAAAATCATAAATAACAAAACCAATAGCTTACATGCTAATGTAGCAGCAGCATCCTGCCTAAAGCTAAAATTAAAACATTGGTCTGGAATGTATAGTTCAAACATACTTGTAGCACATGGAACTCATGTCATTATATATGTCATGACCTAAAACTATTCAGCCTAAAGCTGAAACCTGGGTCGCGATTAACTGATTTATGAATTTAAGACCTACAAAATCATATTTTATTGGCTCAAGACAAACCCACAAACCCAAACCACAAACTCAAAATGGAAATCACAAGTATACATTTGTCCTACAATATTAGATTAGGAGATAATTTTGATCCTTCCAACGAACTCAAAATCTCTATTTAAAGGATTTTGAATGACCCAAAAGTGGATTTCCGTAACTATGACCCATGTGTGGATCCATATACTAATATATACCATCTACCATGATCATGATCAAAGTAGCAAACTTTAGAAATGATGAGGGCAGATTTGGCCCTCCAGTGAAATTGCGACACGTGGCACCTCGTGACAACTAGGCAAGCACCCAGGCAACAACTTATTAAGTTGGTCTCCCCCCCGGGCACCGGTCTGGCTGGCCTGGCGCGACCTGGCGCGGCCTGTGCGCGACCTGTGCGCGGCCTGCGTGCGACCTGGCGCGACCTGCGCGACCTGGCCGGATCAGCCTGCCACAGGCACCGACCTGGCAACCTGGCCCGGACACAGGCGCCGACCTGGCAATCTGGCCCAGACACAGGCGCCAACCTGACAACCTGACCCGGACACAGGCGCCGACCTGACAACCTAACCCGGACACAGGCGCCGACCTGGCAACCTGGCCCGGACACCGACCCGCCGACTGACACAGGCGCCGACCTGGCAACCTGGCCCGGACACCGACCCGCCGACTGACACAGGCGCCAGCCTGGCAACCTGGCCCGGACACCGACCCGCCGACTGACACAGGCGCCGACCTGGCAACCTGGCCCGGACACCGACCCGCCGACTGACACAGGTGCCGACCTGGTAACCTGGCCCGGACACCGACCCGCCGACAGACACAGGCGCCAGCCTGGCAACCTGGCCCGGACACCGACCCGTCGACTGACAGGCGCCGACCTGACAACCTGGCCCAGGTGCTGACCTGGCCGCCTGGCACAAGCGCCAGCTTGACAACCTCGAGGAGTTCATCACCGTACCCCGGTTCTGACGGGATATGACGTCTTACCATTTGAAGGCTTTTCACCCACCTAACCCGCGAGGGCACCACTATATAAGGACTCTGACCCCCAAAGCCATGGGGGAGGGAGAAAAAAGTATGGTAACCCCCGCTCTCTAGCTCTCTCATTTCTCTCCAAGCCCTCTGTAATCAGAATGCTAACTTAGGCATCGGAGAGTCCCCGCCGGGAAAATACCCCCGGGTCCTCTGATTCAGTTCCCACAGGTCCCTCAGCTCCCGCCGTCTACAAAGGAGAGAGAATCACCTCACGCGGAGGGTAGTCGGGTTGCGCTGCACCAGGGAGCTCCACCATCCTCTGAGTTGCAGACCGCCTAGGAGCAAGTCAAGTGACGAGTTTGCCATCAGGCAGTTCGCCACCAGGGAGCACTGCCGGGCAGTTCGCCACCAGGCAGTTCGTCACCAGGCAGTTCGCCATCAGGCAGCGCCACCGGGCAGTTCGCCATCAGGCAGTTCGCCACCAGGGAGCACTGCCGGGCAGTTCGCCACCAGGCAGTTCGCCACCAGGGAGCACTACCAGGAAGTTCGCCACCGGGCAGTTTGCCACCAGGCAGTTCGCCCCTAAGCAGTTCGCCACCAGTTCGCCACCAGGCAGTTCGCCACCAAGCAGTTCGCCATCAGGCAGTTCGCCACCAGGCAGTTTGTCACCAGGCAGTTCGCCATCAGGCAGTGCCACCAGGCAGTTCGCCACCAGGGAGCACTACCGGGCAGTTCGCCACCAGGGAGCACTACCAGGCAGTTCGCCACCGGGCAGTTCGCCACCAGGCAGTTCGCCCCTAGGCAGTTCGCCACCAGGGAGCATCACCAGGCAGTTCTCCCCCAGGAAGTTCGCCACCAAGTAGCTCATCACCACCAAATCAAACACGAGGTACTTAACCAAAAAAAATTATACATCACAAAAAATGGTACGTGACCAAAAACGATTACATCAAGAAACATATGACATGTGTTTTAACAGAACATTAACATTAGATATTAAGATTATTATTAGACGCCACTAAGTTACTTGTGCAAAAGCCAAAAATAATCTTAAATCTCCAGCCTAAGGATTAAATTCTAAATCAATCTACTGTATAGCTAAAAAAATCTACTGCACAGCCTAATCTATCCATGTGTTGTACCAGAGCATACATAACCCAATTCTATAGGTTCATACAATTTGTATAGAGATGGATTTACCAAAATATAATAATCAATGGTGTAAATTTTACTTTTATTACACATCCATTTGTATATCTTCTTCCTTTGAATTCAAAGGATTTCCTAGTTGGATGCAAAATTCTGGTAGGCTAAACATTGCTTGTTGTTGTTCACCCCCATCTGATAGAATTACTTCCTGGTTATTAGTTTTTGGTTTCCCTTTTCTGTGTTTCTTTTATTTGGATCGGGAAATAAAGAAAAGAGAAATAAACAGAAAACAACTAATGTACATCTTTGTTTGGAAAGATAGTAAAGAGGATATATAAGGAGTCGCCATTTTAATCGCTGATAATGAGTGAGAGAGAGTAAGACAGTTAAAAGAAATGTTCATCATCATTCTTGTAAACTAAAGAGAGGTATACAAATTTATACAAATTATAGGGAGTAATAAACTAAGAAGCCTTCTCAGTTGATTAGGTGGTGCCTTCGTTCAATGTGAGGTCCCATCCTTTGAATTAGAATAACTCTTCATGAAGTAACAATCGGATATTGTCAATGCCACAAATATGAAACAAAATTATTAAATATAATGTAACCAAAATATCTATATGCTCTATAGATATAAGCAAAACCTACAAAGAAAAAGATAGATCTTACATAAATGAAAAATTTAAAAACATGATGTGATTATGAAGAGGAAACAGATAAAAATCTAGTACTAAAAGACCAAAACATTCCACTTGCGACTCAATTAATCTACAGTTAAAACATCATCCTTATATAACTTGCATTTGCTCTCCCTCTTTCTACCCAACATACCAAAATGACAAATCCATAATACAAATGCCTAAACTTGCTAATCCAATAAGAAGTTGTTGATATACAAATGCTTTTGTCATGACAATACATCATAGTATCACAACTTGCATCAGATGACTGAAAAGCATCAGGGTTTTCGACTCAGAGAACCTCCCATGTTTCTCTAAATGGTGGAAAAGCTAGCCACCATCACAACGAAGAAGAAGATAAGGTAGAGCCCCCTATTTCAGCCTCAAGCAAGAAGCAAAAAGAGAAGGAAATAAAGAAAAAAAATAAAAAAGTATTGATGAATTATTTTTTGGGCTAAATGCCTCGTCATTTGGTCTGCTTCCAGGTGGCCGATGACTCAGAGGCTGAAGTGGAGAATTTTGCTGAGTGAGGACCTGGATGCTGAGCTAACCAGACCGAGCTGGGAGCAGACTGGGTGCCGAGTTGACCATGCCGAGATGGGGTGGGGGCAGGCTAGGTGCCGAGCTGACCAGGCCGAGCTAGGGGCAGATTAGGTGTCGAGCTGACTGGGCCGAGCTGGGGGCAGATTAGGCTTCATAGTTCTTTAGAGACCTACAAGGAATCAATGTCAGAGGACCCGGGGTGACTAACCCAGTGAGGTATGATTAAGTTAATACTCTCATAGTAGATTGCGAGCTAAAAAATCACAAAGTATGAGAGCTAGAATGTGCTTACTTTTCCCCTCATGTCATTGGGGTTGGTGCCTTTATATAGGCATTGTTTGGCATGGGCTTCACGCACTGTATCCAATATTTCTGAGAGGTTGCCTAAGTGGTCTGAGATTCCCGAAGGCAACTGCCATGCACATTGACCATCCTCCGGAATGTTCGATACATGGGCCAACTTCCAAGGATCGTGGGAGTGTTGGGATATGCGTGCCGAATTTGTCGGCAAACACGCCAGTGCCAAGTCACCAGTGTTAGACAGTTTTGTATGCCCTTAGCTCCAATCAGTTTTGATGTACTTTTGACATTTAGTGTAAATGTATAAAGTGCATGTTTGATTCATGTTGTGTGGTATGTTTCTGTGTAACACCCTTAAACTAGACACTTAATGAGACTCGTGTTAGTTTAGAATGTTCACAGCTGTTCGATAAGTCAGGGGAGATTTATCCTGCCAAGGATGACACTAGTGTGCTGCTAAGTGTTGGGGTGGCCTGTCTTAGCCACCAGGGTGAGACCCAAGGCACATGCAGTGTAGGATTACTTGAATCTTTGAACCGGACCAGATTTCCAGTATTACCCTAGACCTTGGAAATTGATGGGCAAAACTGGAAAGTTACACCTGACCCCTATACTTGATTATGATACTGCACTATGTGTCGGATTGGACTGTCTTTGATATGCCAATCAGTGAGATCCTTAACGGGGGTCAAAACTTTGGTATGTTGGGATAGTCTGAGAATTCATCTGAGTGGGTAATGATCGGCCCCTTTGTCAGACAAAGGTAATGATCGGGGATGCACTCTCTCTCATAGAAACCAAACTGCCGGCAGTTGATTTCAATCATTGGAATTTTGTTTTGCAAAATTTATATATAAGATATATAGATATGTATGGTTTCAAAATGTTTGCAAATGGTTTTAAATCTCGGGATCCATGTGAGTAGAGAGTGCAACACTGTTCCTTGTAGCCGAGGGAGAGGTCCTCTCTTGTCGGGTAGTGTTTGATCATTATGGGTTGAGAGGTTAAGTGTAAGGCCATTTAGGTTAACACCTGATGCGCTAATCTTGCATCTGTCCACAGTCCCTGGGTTTTTATAAGATGGCTTGGCCCAGGGACCACTTAGTGTAAGTGTTGGGCCCACAGAGTCCATGTGATGGGCTCAAGGGGTTCACTGGGCTTTCCAGTGAAGGCCTTGTAACAGAGGCTGGGCCGAACCCATGTGGCTGATGTGTAGATCAATGCTTGGGTCCCACACCATACAAAGAAGCCCAACTGGGCAGCAGTTTGGAAGCTTGTTGAGCACTTAATGCATATTGGGCCTAAAGCCCATTTCGAACTGGTTGATTTAATTACCCACTTAAAGGGGCGGATCTGAGATTAGGGCAAGCCAAAGGATTGGGTCTTGACCCTATCCACTCTTGGAAACCAAATTCAAACAAAGATTTGAATCTGGTAACCTCTTGATAAGATCAGGGGTGGGCTGACCTAATCTGTAGATAGGATTAAGATAATTCCCTATCCAAATACAGATTTAGATTGGGATAACTCCTAATAAGATTAGGAGGTTTCTTAATCACTAAGAAGGAGGAGAACCCCTAGTCTTGCATTACCAGAATTCGAACCAAGGGTTTTGAGTAGAAAAATTCTCCTGCGTTTTGAGATAGGATCTCAGAGTTCTCCTCCAGCCGCCGCCGCCATTCACTGCCTAGTTTGATCTCTCTGAGAGGGAAAGATCAAGAAGGTGTTCAATCTCTCTGTACGGTGCTCTTCGCTTCCATCGAATTCTTGTGAAGAATTTGGTTCGTAGGATGAACAATGCCGGTTCTACTTCAGCATCACTGCGTCATCTTCAATGGGAGCAGATCTTGGGAGTATTCTTTGGGCGTGAACACCAACATTGGGAGATACCGACTCTCCGTATCAGGTATAACCCTTCCTTTCTCTGTGGTTCAGATTTGGTTCGGTTTTGGTCGATTAGATCCTTGAATATTGTATTCTAAAATCAGGGAATATGATTCCCAGTTGGAAGGGATGAGAGAATTTTTTGAAATTTGCCCACCCTATTCCGCTGCATTCTTGGTGTCCATACGATGGATCTCTCCCTCCTTTCAGTGGTATCAGAGCATAGGTTCGAATCTTGAACCAAGAAAATCATATCTGAACCTGCACAAATGGGCAGAAGCTGTTCTACCTGGATTTGCGCAGATTGTTATTTTTATTCCAAGAAATTATTTCTGGATGTGGGCGATTGATCTGAAATTAATTTTGTTAAATTTGAAATTTATTTGGAAATGTTCTTAATTTATTTTTTTATTTAAATGGGTTGTTCATACATGGAGATCGAAGTGCAGATTTGGCACAGATAGTCTGCGCAATCTTTTTGCAGTTTCTATTCTATTCGGTCTGTAAAATAATTTTTTTTTATTTTTCTAGAATGAATGTATAGGATTCAATCAAGAATGTAATTAATTAATAGAAATTAGGGTTCTATTTTTTTAATTTCTTGATTGAAGATGGTGGCGGCGTTGGAGATTTGCAGATCGTGATATCACATTCTGCATTTTGCAGTTTATGAAACTACAACCCTTGATTACTAACCTCTGTTTTGCAGGTGGTACGAACAGTCCATATCTGATTTTTGATTGTCTAAAATCAGAAATATTAATTTCAGATCTTTCTTGAATTGTTTCTTGAATTAAAAATTGGTTTTGGACCGTTTTGGACCAGATTGGTCCAAAGCTGTTTGGACCGAATCTAGGGTTTGAACGGGGCTGTTCTCAGCCCTGATTTCTCCCACTTTTAGTCTGAAACTAATCTTTAATTGGAAGAACCAATTCGGCCCAACCTGTAAAGCCCAGTTTTAAAGAGTTAAAATTGCAAAAGCCCACTTTTGTGTAAAAGCTATATGGGCCGAACTGCTAACTGATATTCAGCCCATATACCTAGATAATGTTAATTGTTAATATTATGGATTATAAATGGGCTTATTAATGGGATTTACAGCAAGTAATTGATTATATCAATTCTTCCATTACATGCGATGTGTGGATGTTTGATGTGCTGTGACCATGGGCCATAAGCATTTGGCCCGTGATGATACGATAGTGGCTCTTGCGCACACCATGGCTGAATGCACATCATTGCCATGGTGTCCCTTACGGTCATTAGATGACCCCTCCCTTAGTGGTGGGCCCGACAACCCTGAAAAGGGACTCGTGCGGAAACCCTAGCCGAATTGGGCCACCAGAAATTTGACTTTATGAAAGTCAGTGGGAGCCACTTTGGTTTGACCTAAATTAACTAGGGCGTAATCACTTGTTCCCTCCGGTAATATGAATGCATGTGATAGGGAGATCCATATGATGGACTCTCTAAAGGCCTTCCGTCATTAGCATGATGATGGGTCCTTCAGTAATGAGGAAACGCACCATAAAATTGGGTTATCCATTTGCTGTTGGGTCTGTCAGAGTGTTTCATAAGATGATAGGGGCGTCATAGACCGATGTGGGAGGGGCTTCACCAGAAAATAGAAACTCTCTCACGGTACCTTGGTGTAACCTGAATATGATGGGTGAGCACTCACTAGACAGAAAGGTTTACCCTAAAATGGCTATGAACCTTGTCTGACAGAGGCCAAAGGGAAACTCATACGATGAGTGGTTATGATCCGTCACAGAAAGGTGGTGAGGTTATGCAGCTGAAACAGTTGACTCCATGCACCCTATGTGATTTCCCACATTTCCAGAGACATTTTGCCGTCTCCGTCACTGAGATAGGAGGGAAATCTCAGAGATGAACAAATGGAAATGGAGCATAGATTAAAAGCCATATTTATGTAAGTAACATGAATCAAACTAAGGTTGTGGACTAACGTTTTGCTGTTTTACCAGAAAATGGCAAACGGACAATTTGCTAAGTTGCTTGACGACAACAAACTTAAGGGCCCAAACTATGCCGACTGGTACAAAAACCTTATGTTGGTCCTGACTTCAGAAAAGTTAGATAAAGTGGCAAAGAATCCTGCACCGGATCATCCGGGAGACAGGGCTTCAGAAGCCCGCAGGAGGGAATACCAAGAACGGGAGGAGAAGAACTCCCTAGCCTGCTGCTATATCATAGCCTCTTTAGATAATCCGATACAGAGGCAGTTCGATCAGATCGAACTCGCCAAAGACATATTGGATAGTCTGAAAACTATGTATGAAGAGCATAACCGTTCTACTCGCCAAAAGGTCCTGAAGCAGTTCATGACCGTGTAGATGACCAAGGGGCAGCAAGTTCATGACCATTGTCTCCGGATGATGGTTACATAAACGAGCTGGAGGCCCTTGGGTTCGGGCTAGATCTAGTCACACAGATAGATGCCATTCTTAACTCCTTGCCTCCATCCTTCAATCCGTTCATTATGGACTATAATATGAACAAGCTGAATGTCAACGTTCAAGAGCTCAGCAATATGTTGCAACGCGCCGAGGAATTGATTAGAAAGGATAAGCTGATAGCCATGCTTGTAGTAGTTGGCAAATCTGGCAAGAAGAGGAGGGCAAAGAGGAAACCCCAGAAAAAGGCCACTAAATCTAAGAAACAAAAGAAAGACAAGGCATCCGATGCCTGTCACTTCTGCAAACAGGCTGGCCTCTGGAATCGGATCCCAACCATTTTAATTTAGTTTTAGATTGAACTTATGTTCTTTAATTTTCAGTCCAATTTTTCCTTCCTACAAATTTACTTTTATTCAGTTTAATTTTTGGCTTTGTTTCTTTTCTACAAATATGGAATTTGGCCAAGTAAGATGGAAGGCCTAGCTCGAGAAGTTCGAGGGTCAAAGGAGAGATCTAGAGACTGCTACCTCTGATCAAATTACAAACTTTTTTATTTTATTTATTTATTTAGTTATTTATTTTTATGCACTTTTCACTTTCAGAAATGTTTGAATTTTATTTTTAATGAATTCCAATTGAATTAATTAAAGTTTTGTGATTCTGCAACTTCCCTTTTTGTTCTTTTACCCATATTAAAGTTTGTAACGATTTTTCTCTCGCTTCCTTGTGGATACAACCCATTCTCACCATTTACCACGTTTTTAATTGTTATGAGAAACGGAAAAACTTACACATATTAAAACTGGTGTTCCAAAGTGGATAATGACACGCTTCCAAACACACCAAGTTTTTGGCGCCATTGTCAGGGAAGCAACGTAGAAAATTTTTAATTTGCTTTGTCCGGATCTATTTCATTATTTTTTTTTATTTCCGTTTGATTACTTGATTTGTAATCTTATTTGAATTCTTGTTTCTCTTTGATTTTGTAGGACATAATAGCGAAAGGTGGGGTACTAGATAATTGCTGGACTGCGGAAGAAAAGAGAAGAGAAGAATTAATTGGATTGCATTTCAGGTGTTGTCGTCCCATTTTATTTCTAATTTTTCATTTTTAATTTTTGAACTCTTTTTTTTGGTAGAATAGTGATTTTCAAATTTTTAATTAATTTTTTTCTAGATCCGATTTATATTTTTGTAGCATTATTTTTCTTTCGTTTTGTTTCGAGATATATTTTTTTCTTTTAATTTCTTGTTCGAATTTTTGCTTTATTAGGTTTTTTTTTTATTTTTAGATAAAAAAGTTGTTCGTTTATTTTATTTTATTTTTTTGTTTCTATTGCCACATAATCTTTCATTTTTTTTTGTATTTTTGGTTTCATCTTTTAAGTAGCTAACTTTTTTGTTAGAATTTATTTTGGTAGTTGTTAATTTATTTTTAGCACAATTAATTTTTTATTTTCTGTTTTCAATAATTATTTGTTGCTTTATTTAGTTGCCCTTTAATTAGTTATTCAATTGAGTAATTAATTGTTAAATAGAAAATTGTTCAAATTTTCGAATTTGAGTTTAAATTTCAAATCTGAATTTAAATTTGAATTTGAATTTGAATTTGAATTTGAATTTGAATTTAAATTTAAATTTCGAATTTCGAATTTTAAAAAAATAATAAAAAAATAAAAAATAAAAATAATTCAAAAAAATTAATTAATATTGTAAAATTTTTGCATTTGCATTCCAACATTTAGGGTTTGATATGCTAGAGCATGCATCATCTAGGATTATTTAATTGTTGAAATTATCTTGTTAGTTGTGAATGTGTTAGGATTTCTTTTTATTATTTTAATTGTTCATTTTGCTTAATTAGTTTGCTTTATTATTTTATGTTTAATTGCTGAATTGCATATTAGAAATAATTGTCCATGCATTGTAATTAGTGGCATTTCTTTGTTTATTTTGTTTCTCTTTCGTTAATCCATTTAAGGGCAATCCAACTTAAATAAGATAAGATGGGGATTTCATCACCCTTCCTTGGCCCAAAAATCACCACCCTTCACGTTCGGTTCACCCTAAACCCTAATTTAAAATTTGGATAGCAAGACCCTTTAGAGAGCTTCACATTTGGCTCAAAGGTGTGTTGAATTTTAGGGAAGCTTGTAATTACTTTCCATAACTGGCGGTTGGTCTAAGAAAAAAGGTTAAATGGCTACGCCTAAGCGGGTTTTGTGGTTACTTAATTAGGTCCTTACGAGAGCAAGGGGAGCCTCCCACATCCCCACCTCTTACCTGGCTAACCAAAGGAAGTGGTGTAATTCCAAGTGAACTTAAAAGGATTCACATTGGTTGAACCACTAGTTTAGGAAACCCTAGGTCAACCCATAGGTCGTGTGTGAGAATTGCTTGCATTCTTTTAAATATAAAAATTCAAATTTGAATTTAAATTTCAAAAAAAAGAAAAAATATAAAAATATAAAAAAAAATCAAATTTGTGTTTAAATTTCAAAATCCAAATTTGAAATTAAAATTCAAATTTCAACAAGAAGAATAAGGGACTTCTGAGTTGTATGTTGGAAAGGAGATCTCTAAGGAAAGAAACTGTAGAACCCATACCCGAAATAGAGAGATACCTCCATTACCAACATCACAACCAAATGGCCGGAACAATGATGCCCAAACTAGAAAGTTCAAGGAATACTTCACTCTAACCCAATATTACCCTTCATCCTGCATACAGTTGCCAGATACTCAAGCCTTATAGTATGAGATTAAGTTCAGCACAATCCAGATGCTCTCCTCTTTCTATGGGAACCCGAGTGAGGACCCATACAAACACATAGACAAGTTTCTAGAAATCTGTTCCACTGTAAAGATCTAGAACTTCAATGATGATGCCCTTAGATTGATTCTTTTCCCCTTCTCCTTGAAAAGTAAGGCCAAAAACTAGTTGGGAACTATAGGGAGACCTATTAGAACTTGGGCAGTAATGCAACAAGAATTCCTTAGAAAGCTCTATCCTATAGGACAAACCAATACCATGAGAAGAGCCATCACTAAATTCACCCAAACACCGGGTGAACAAATTCATGAGGCTTGGGAGAGAATGAAAGAGTTAATGAGAAAATGCCCATACCATGGCCTGTCCCAGTGGCAAATTGTCCAAGCCTTCTATGAAGGTTTGACAGATCAATATAGGCAAATGGTAGATGCAGCCTATGGGGGGCATTTATGAGAAAAAGTGAGGATGAAGCATATGCACTTTTCGAGACCTTGAGTGAAAACTCCATCAATAATGCATCCTTGTATTCCTATGAAAGGTCGGTGGGACCCACAAAGAGGGAAGGGCTCTATGAAGTCAGGAATAATACAGAGCCTGAGGCAATAATGGATTTGAATGCCATTTCGAGAAAATTGGACAAGGTAGATCTTCTAGCCCAGAAGCTTGACCAATTTTTCACCTTTAACCAGCAACTAGGCCCATCTACACCTTATCTTGAAGTTTGCTCCATTTGTGCCAACCCGATCCACCAGGTTAACGATTGTCCCACGGTAGCCCAATTTCCGCTATTTATCCTAGAACAAGTTCAGGCATCCCAAAGTTTCTCAAGGCCCAATAATGGTCCATTCTCAAATACTTACAACCTTGGGTGGAGAAATCACCCTAACTTTTCTTGGAGGACACATCAACCCAATTCATAGTCCCAACAGTATCATCATCCATCTAACTCCATGCCCCAACAATTTTAGAGGCCATAAGTACAGAACCAATTTTAGCATATGTACCCTAGGAACCAACCGGACCAACCGTATCAAGCTTACCCTCAACCTCCTCAGACCCGTACAATAGATGACCAATTCATGTAGCTTCAACAGCTAATCCTAAATCAGCAACAATCCATTGCCAGATTAGAAAGCCAAATAGGACAGCTAGCCGAAGCTAATGCGAGGAGAGAAGTAAGGAAATTACTGAGTCAACTGGTTGCAAACTCTAGGAATCAGCCACCGGGTCTTCCTCCAAAATAACTTTAACCACCTCCTAAGAAAACCCTTAGTTTGAAAATGCCAAAGCTATTACAACCTTAAGGAGTGGGAGAATTTTAGAAGACCCGTATGAGGAAAAGAAAATTGAAGAAGAAGAAAAGGAGAAGGAAAACCCTAAGTTGGGGGGAGAAGAAGAAGGAAAGGAAACTTTAGAGGAAGAACCTTTAGTGAACCAACCTATGGTCCCCCTTCCAACCGCACTCACAGTCGAGCCGTTGCGAAAGAAGAAAGAGATTCACAACGAAGAGATCAAGGAGCTCTTCAAACAAGTCCATATTAACATCCCTCTCCTCGATGCGATTCAACATGTCCCAACCTATGCCAAGTTCCTGAAAGAGCTTTGCACTCAAAAGGAGCCACAAGCAGCCCCACAAAAAGTGATGCTCTCGGCAGATGTTAATGCGGTCCTCCTAAACCAACTACCCCGGAAGATGAAAGACCCGAGTGCTCCTCTCATAAGGTGTGTCATTTCTAGAATCACCTTTGATTGAGCCCTATTGGATCTTGGGGCTAGTGTAAATCTTCTTCCGTTCATTATCTACGAAAGATTCAGGATCGACGAGTTAAAACCTACCCCGGTAATTCTACAACTCACTGATTGGTCGGTCAAGACTCCTCGAGTTGTTATCGAGGACATCTTTATTAGGATAGAGAATTGTTATTTCCCTGTAGATTTTGTTGTCCTAGACATGACCCCAACCGAGGAACTGAACCATAACCCGATAATCCTATGATGGCCGTTTTTAGCAACGACCAATGCAAACATTAACTGTAAATTGAGAGAAATGGGCATTTCATTTGGGGAGCGGAAAGTCCAGTTAAATGCTTTTAGTGCCTCTAATTTCTAAACCTAGGGGATGATGAGTGCAATGTGGATATAGTGGACGATCTTTTGGATGACTTGTCTACCCCTTGGTTAGCCCAATTAGAGCCCTATTTGTATGAAGATGAAAGTGAGTCTGAGAGTCTGGATGGAAGATGTGTATGAATGTGTCTGGCTGAAGATGTTAAACTTAGTGCTAGTTGGGAGGCAACCCAACGTGGTTTTTAATGTTTCTGCTGTTAGGATTTGAGTTTTTCTTTTCTTGATTCGAGACCAGTTGGTCGACCTTGAACCCCTTTGGAAAACCCTCTTGATTGTTCCCTTTGGCCTAAGTCCCTTTGCAATATCCTAGTCATACCATTGGGGACAATGGCACCTAAGTTGAGGGGTAAAGAAAGAGAGAGAAACAAAATTGAAGCTAAGCCTTTAGAAATGCAGAACTAAAAATTTTACTGAGAAATTTTTAAAATTTTTCCATTAAAAGATATTCCCAAACAAAAAAAAAGTTGAGAAAACTGATTAAAAAATATTGAATTTTGTAGAAATTGGTAGCAAGTAATAGGAGTAAAAATTGGTCTTATTTGAATATTGTTGAAGCCATTTAGAAATTGGAAAATACGTCCAAGTTTGCCCCTGTCAAGATAAGAAGAAAAAGATGGAGAAATTAGATAAAAATTCTTCAAATTGTTAGAAACGGTGGACTGCCCTGAACAATGTTGCAAGAAAAAAAAAAGAATAAAAGGTCAATGAAAAACCCTAGACTTACTAATTGGGTCTCTTCACCTAAGTCAAGTGTCGAGATTCGCATCAAACGGAAAAGGGAATGCCAAAGACACTTACCTAAGACTTACTAATCAAGTCTCTTCACCTAAGGCATGTGTCAAGATTCGCGTAAAACGGTGGAAGTAACAACAAAAATAAGTGTGCATATCAAGTTTATGGGTAGAAATCCACTATCAAAAATGAAAAGAAAAATGCCCACCTGATTTCAAAAATCAATCTCAACTTATTAAGACAATCTGCAAATGGAAGGGTAAATAAGATTTTTAAGGCAAGTTTCTACAATATTCAAAGTAGGACAGTTTTACCCCTTTAACCCAATACCGATCTATACAAAGTTTGAGAATTTTGGAATCAGGATACTTAGATAATTTTGTGAGGGATGATCTTGCAACAGGAATGATCTGTTTACATAGGCTACTGTATTATCATGCTCCCCTCTCATTAGCAAACCCTAGGGCGCCTTTTAGCTCATTATTTTCATCCTTAGCAAACCCTAGCCACACCTAGCTGCTCAATCTCCACCTTCCATCCCTTCTAATCTCCACCATTCATTTTAGGGCACTCTCTTTTTAGTTTTTTAACCCTAGGGCGTCATCTAACTTCTAATCCTCACCATTCAACCCCTAGTCCTTAGATCTCAGCCCTCCATTCCATTTTCTATCTCAGCCATCCACTCTAGGGCGCCACCCACTCCTTTTAATCTCCATCTTTCAACCCTAGGCGCCTTAATCTCCACCCTCCATTTCTGGGCACCCAAATCTCAACCCTACATAATATTGGGTGCCCTCTCCTTCTCTTCTCAGCCTTAGGATCAACCTAGAACCATCCTAACCCTTCATTAGAAATCCTAGGGCACCCATATCTTTTCTAAAACCCAGCTGTCGCCCCCCTCTTTCTCTCTAATCCTAGTTGTGTCCATCCTTCTCTATAAAAAGGACTCAAGGGCTCCTGAGAAGGGGTTGGATTCTACTCCAAAGAGATAGAAGACTGATCTTGAGAAATTCAAGGGTAGAGGAAGAGGAGAACACCCAAGCAAGAGGAGGGGTTCCTGCTTGTAGTTCGCCAAAGCCACTACTGTCACCTCTGGAATCGGATCCGAACCAGTTTAATTCAGTTTTACATTTAACTTTTCTTCTTTAATTTCTAATTTGATTTTTTCTTCCTGCAAATTTACTTTTATTCAATTTAATTTTTGGCTTTGTTTCTTTTCTACAGATCTGGAATTCAGCAAGGTAAGACAGAAGGCTTAACTCGAGAAGTTCGAGGGTCAAATGAGAGATCCAGAGACTGCTACCTCTGATCGGATTATAGACTTTTTATTTAATTTATTTTATTTATTTATTTATTTTTATGCACTTTTCACTTTTAGTAGTGTTCAAATTTTATTTTTGATGAATTCCAATTTAATTAATTAAAGTTTTGTGATTCTGTAACTTCCCTTTTTGTTCTTTTATCCGGATTAAAGTTTGTAACAATTTTTCCCTCGCGTCCCTGTGGATACGACTTGTTCTCACCATTTACTGCATTTGTAATTGTTATGAGAAACAGAGAAACTTACAAATATTAAAATTGGTGTTCCGAAGTGGTTAACGACATGCTTTCGGACACACCACATCTACATAGGCTTCCACGTTTTGGTTGAGTTGTTCCTTGAAGATGTGATTCACCAGCTTCTGATAAGTGGCGCCGACATTGTTCAGGCCAAAGACATCACCTTGTAGCAATACAGTTCTTGATCAGTGATGAAGACCAACTTCTTCTAGTCATCCAGGTGCATCTAGATCTGATTATAACCAGAGAAGGAATCCATGAAACTAAGGAATTCATGCCCTATTGTTGCATTGACAAGCTGGTCGATCCTCGGTAAGGGAAACTATCCTTTGGGTAGGCCCTTTTTAGGTCAGTGATGTCGATGTAGATCCTCCACTTTCCGTTGGCCTTTTTGACCATCACCACATTTGCCAGCCAATCCAGGTATGTCACTTCTCGAACAAAGTCGGCATTGAGCAGCTTTTGCACTTCTTCGCTGATCACTTGCCATCATTCTGGGGCAAAGCTCTTCTTCTTTTACCTTACGAGTTGATAGTGTGGGTCGGTATTCAAGCGGTGGGTGATGGCCTTGGGGTCGATCCCTGGCTGTCTGCTGCTGACCGGGCGAACACATCGATGTTGTCTCTGAGGAGTTGCACAATGTCATCTTGAAGAAGGCCTTATAGGAGGGGTACTACTTGGACTGTCTTCTCAGGGTCTTCACTGAAGAGGGGCACCTGGACGAGGTCTTCCAGGGTTGGCCACATTATGTCCATAGATCATCTCTCAGGTTCATGTTTTCTATGGTGAGCGCTTTAGTGGTATGTGGTTTTCCTCTACAAGCCGTCAAGTAACACTGCCTTACAGTTCTCTGGCTTCCATGAGATATGCCCACTCCATATAGGGTCGGGAACTTCACGGCCAAGTGGTACATAGAGACTGAGGCTTGTAGGGCATTCAGCGTGGGCCGGCTTTGGATGGCGTTGTAGGGGGACAAGACTTGAACGACGATGAAGCCCACCATTGCCATGGTGGTGATGAGGTCATCGCTTATTAGCAGTGACAATGTTATTTTTCCATTGGGTATTACAAAGTCCCCGGAGAATCCCACCAGGGAAGTGTTGACGGGTGTTACATGATCCTTCCTAATGTCGATTTGTTTGAAGGCTTCTTCAAAGAGGATCTTGGCCGAGCTCCCTATGTCCACCAGTATGCGTCGAACCTCAAAGTTAGCAATCTCAGTGGTTATTGATGTAACCGTTTCTGGTCACGTACCAATTTTTGTGATGTATCAATTGTTTGGGCTAAGTACCTCATCATTTGACCAGCTCCCAGGTGGTCTGTGACTCAGAGGATGATGGAGCTACCTGGTGGCGAACTGCCTGGTGATGAGTTGCTTGGTAGCGAACTCCCTGGTGGTAAGCTACTTGGTGACGAGCTCCCTGGTGGAGAACTACTTGGTGACGAGCTCCGTGGTGGAGAACTGCCTGGTGACGAGCTCCCTGGTGGAGAACTGCCTGGGTGACGAGCTCCCTAGTGGAGAGCTACTTGGTGACGAGCTCCCTGGTGGAGAGCTACTTGGTGACGAGCTCCCTGGTGGAGAACTGCCTGGTGACGAACTCCCTGGTGAAAAACTGCCTGGTGACGAGCTCCCTAGTGGAGAGCTACTTCGTGATGAGCTTCCTGGGTGGACTCGTCATTTGACCTGCTCCTAGGCGGCCTGTAACTCAGAGGGTGGTGGAGCTCCCTGGTGTAGCGCAACCCGACTGCCCTCTGCATGAGGTGATCTCCTCTCCTTTGTAGGCAGCGGGAGCTGAGGGACATGCGAGAACTCCATCCTTTCCTCCTCTTTGTAGGTGGCGGGAGCTGAGGAACCTGCGAGAGCTGAATCAGAGGACCTGGGGGTGTTTACCCGGCGGGGACTCTCCGATGCCTAAGTTAGCATTCTGATTGCAGAGAGCTTGGATAGAAATGAGAGAGCTAGAGAGCAGGGATTACCTCCATTTTTCCATTCCCTCCCCCTTGGCTTTGGGGGTCAAAGTCCTTATATAGTGGTGCCCAGTCACATCAAGCGTAACCGCCACTTACTGCTAGGACTAAGGAGACAGGTGCAGGCTGCTGCTGCGGGGTACGCACTCGTCAGGCGTGCCATGCTTTTTAGTGACGACAGGCACGACGCTGCCTAGCAAGAGTTTTGGGTGCTGCCACCAGATCTATCAGGTACGATTGTTAGGCAGGAGATCTTCCTGCGATACGCCAAACTACTCTTCTGTACCGAGCTACCCTACAAGTGGCGAGCTGCCCAGGGGAGCTATGTCGAGCTCCTTGGGCTATGCCGAGCTGCTTGTGGCGAGCTCTGCCGATCTGCCTGGCTCCTTGGTGGTGAGCTCCTTGGAGAGCTGCCTAACTCCTTGGCGAGCTCTTTGGTGAGCTACCGAGCTCCTTGGCGAGCTCCATGGTGAGCTACCGAGCTCGTGGGGTATGCATGCCGTTATCGGTGGGCATCTTATGGGTTGCCAGGTCGGCCAGGTCGGGTCGGTCGGATCATGTGCCGGGCTGATCCAGGTCGGCTAGGTAAGCCAGGTTAGATCATGTGCCATGCTGATCCAGGTCGGCCAGGTCGCACAGGCCGCGCCAGGCCGCGCTAGGCCGGTCAGGCCGGTGCCCGGGTGGGACACCAACTTGGTAAGTTGCTGCCTGGGTGTCGCCTAGTTGTCACGAGGTGCCACATGTCGCAATTTCACTGGAGGGCCAAATCTGCCCTCATCATTTGCCCCCCACTCCCGAGCTGAGAATAACTCAGTGAAGAGAGTATTTTTCTTTTGGCCTGTAAGTTGACGAGCTAGTAACTGCCGATCCAATTCCTTAGGCCTTGGGAGTCATCTGTATGTGGCCAGTTGTCTGCAAGTAGTGAGCTGCCTATAAGGTGAGGAGGTCTCCACTAGTTCAGTAGTGTAGCCCTTAGGCTCTAGGGGCAACTTATAGTTCACTTTTTGCTGATTTTGCCCATGCTGAGGAAGCAACGGGGTATTTAGCAATAATGTGGCTTCTAGGCTTTGGGAGCGACTTATAGTTCACTCTTCTTAACTTTGCCCATGCCGAAGAGGCGGCCGAGTCTTAACCAGTAATGTGGCTCATAGGCTTTGCTTGTAAGGTGTCGAGCTACCTATGAGGTGTCGGGCTGACCAGGTGCCGAGCTAGCTGTGAGGTGCCGAGCTGACCAGATACCGAGCTGCCTGCGAGGTGCCGAGCTGACCAGTGAGGTGTCGAGCTACCTGCAAGGAGCCGAGCTGACTAGGTGTCGAGCTACCAGTGAGGTGCCGAGCTGACCAGTGAGGTGCCGAGCTGACCAAGTGCCGAGCTACCTGCAAGGTGTCAGGCTGACCAGGTGCTGAGCTACCTGTGAGGTGCCGAGCTGACCAGATGCCGAGCTGCCTGCGAGGTGCCGAGCTGACCAGGTGCCGAGCTACCTGCAAGGAGCCGAGCTGACCAGGTGCCGAGCTACCAGTGAGTTGCCGAGCTAACCAGGTGTCGAGCTACCTGTAAAGTGCCGAGCTACCAGTGAGGTGCCGAGCTAACCAGGAGTCGAGCTACCAGTGAGGTGCTGAGTTGACCAGGTGCCGAGCTACCAGTGAGGTGTCGAGCCGATCAGGTGGGTGCCTTGGAGCTATGATTGTGCTGCATCAGCTTCGTAATGCCGGTCACCCACTCCTACAAGAAGCTACTAGGAGCTCGACCTTCGGGGGCAGCACTACTAACTTTAGGTCGCCAGCTCACATGTGAGCCTTGTTAGGCTCGACCAATAAGGGTGCCTATGTAGTCTGTTGGCCGCCAACTCCCACGGAAGCCACGAAGAGCTCATCTTTGTAGGGGGGACCTTGCGAAGAGGGCTGATGAGGCTTTAACTGAATCGAAAGTAAACTTAGTCTGTTAGCTACCTGCGTAGTCTTTGAGTTCATAAAAAATGGAAACTATAAAGCGAGAGCTTCAATTTCTAAAAACCGAGGACTTAGCTTTCTGGGAGAAGAGGACTTAGCTTTTGTAAGATGAGAACTTAGCTTTTGTAGGATGAGAACTTAGCTTTTTGTAGCATTTTCCCACAGACGACGCCAATTGATGTAACCGTTTCTAGTCATGTACCAATTTTTGTGATGTATCAATTTTTTTGGCTAAGTACCTCATCATTTGACCTGCTCCCAGGTGGCCTGTGACTCAGAGGATGATGGAGCTCCCTGGTGGCGAACTGCCTGGTGATGAGCTACTTGGTGGCGAACTCCCTGGTGGTGAGATACTTGGTGATGAACTCCCTGGTGGAGAACTACTTGGTAACGAGCTCCCTGGTGGAGAACTGCTTGGTGACGAGCTCCTTGGTGGAGAGCTACTTGGTGATGAGCTCCCTGGTGGAGAGCTACTTGGCGGGAGCTGAGGAACCTACGAGAGCTGAATCAGAGGACCCAGGGGTGTTTACCCGGCGGGGACTCTCCGATGCCTAAGTTAGCATTCTGATTGCAGAGAGCTTGGAGAGAAATGAGAGAGCTAGAGAGCATGGATTACCTCCATTTTTCCATTCCCTCCCCCCTTGGCTTTGAGGGTCAGAGTCCTTATATAGTGGTGCCCAGTCACATCAGGCGTAACCGCCACTGCCCAAGCCATTACTACTAGGACTGAGGAGACAGGTGCAGGCTGCTGCTGCAGGGTACGAACTCGTCAGGTGTGCCATATCTCATGGAAGAGATGAGCTCCCTGGTGGAGAACTACTTGGTAACGAGCTCCCTGGTGGAGAACTACTTGGTAACGAGCTCCCTGGTGGAGAACTGCTTGGTGACGAGCTCCCTGGTGGAGAACTACTTGGTGACGAGCTCCCTGGTGGAGAGCTACTTGGCGGGTGCTGAGGAACCTACGAGAGCTGAATCAGAGGACCCGGGGTTGTTTACCCGGCGGGGACTCTCTGATGCCTAAGTTAGCATTCTGATTGTAGAGAGCTTGGAGAGAAATGAGAGAGCTAGAGAGCAGGGATTACCTCCATTTTTCCATTCCCTCCCCCCTTGGCTTTGAGGGTCAGAGTCCTTATATAGTGGTGCCCAGTCACATCAGGCGTAACCGCCACTACCCAAGCCATTACTGCTAGGACTGAGGAGACAGGTGCAAGCTGCTGCTGCAGGGTACGAACTCGTCCGGTAGGCACGACGCCGCCTGGCAAGAGATGTGGGCACTGCCACCAGATCTATCTGGTACGGTTGTCAGGTAGGAGATCTTTCTGCGATACGCCAAACTACTCTTCTGTACCGAGCTACCCTACAAGTGGCGAGCTGCCCGGGGGAGCTATGCCGAGCTCCTTGGGCTATGTCAAGCTGCTTGTGGTGACCTCTGCCGAGCTGCCTGGCTCCTTGGTGGCAAGCTCCTTGGAGAGTTGCCTAGCTCCATGGCGAGCTCTTTGGTGAGCTACCGAGCTCCTTGGCGAGTTCCTTGGTGAGCTACCGAACTCGTGGGGTATGCATGCCGTTATCGGTGGGCGTCTTATGGGTTGCCAGGTCGGCCAGGTCGGGTCGGTCGGATCATGTGCCGGGCTGATCCAGGTCGGCTAGGTCGGCTAGGTCGGATCATGTGCCAGGCTGATCCAGGTCGGCCAGGTCGCGCACGCCGCGCCAGGCCGCGCGCAGGCCGCGTACAGGCCACCCGCAGGCCGCGGTAGGCCGGCCAGGTCGGTGCCCGGGTGGGACACCAATTTGGTATGTTGTTGCCTGGGTGTCGCCTAGTTGTCACGAGGTGCCACGTGTCGCAATTTCACTGGAGGGCCAAATCTGCCTTCATCAGTTATCACAAAGGCGCCATGTTGTGTTGTCTAAACTCCCCTGAGATTGTCGTCGGTGAAGGTGATGGAACATCTTGCCTTTGTCTCTTTGGTTCCCTGTCTTCGACCTGATGCATTCTGGCATAAGCCTTGTTGGCCAAGCTGCTCTCTCCTTCGAATGCCATCCTGCCCGAGATGGTTGCAATGACTCCAACTTGGGTAGCTCGGGCTGGTGGTATGCTAGGGCAGCGCTCTTCTCCCTTTGGCTTGTGTTCCTTGATGTCTACTAACCTGCCGAGGTACCTTCATCGAACGAGGCCATCCAACTGAGGGCGTAGGTCGCGGTAGCTCTCAGTCTCGTGGTTGTGGTCTCGATTGAAATCATAGTACTTGTATTGATTTCTTTTGTTGTTCTAGGACTTCATCTTTTCAAGCCACTTGACGAAGGTATGGTCACGGATCTACATTAGTATCTTAGCCCGCGGCACATTCAAGGGAGTGAAGTTTTTGTACGTCGGCGGTGGGATCCTCGGTTTGTAGTCAAGTCGACGGTCTTGTCTCTTGCTGTCTTTGTCCGATTTGCGCTCATCATGGTCTTTCCACTTCTAATCATATTGGTCATCTTCACTCCTTCGTAGGGTTTGGGCTTCCTTGGTGTTCATGTACTTCTATCCATGTTTCAGGAGAGTGGTTAGGTTGGACGAATGGTTCTTTTGTAGCAAGAAGTTGAACATTGAGGAGTGTAGTCCGCTCATGATGGCCGTCAGAGCTACTGATTGGTCTAGAGCTTAGACTTGAAGGACCTTAGTGTCGAACATCGCCAAATATTCCCTCAAGGTCTCTCCTTTCCTTTGGCGTACTTGCATGAGGCTAGATGACGCCTTCTAGTGCCTTTGGCTAGTGACGAACTGCGCCAGAAACTGCGTCTCCAACTGTTCCTAAGAGGATTTGGACCGTGGAGGAAGGGAAGTGTAGTAGGTTCTGGCGACTCTATGGAGGATAGCGAGAAAGGCCTTGCACATGAGACCTTCAGAAGAGCCGTGTAGTATCATTATTGCCTTGAACCTCTCAATGTGATCGTTGGAGTCTGAGGTTCTATTGTATTTCTCAAGTTGAGGGGGTTGCTAGCCGACTGGGGGAAGATCATCAGCGATCTCTTGGATGAAGATGGGTTCCTTCGTGGGTTGGTTGTGGTGCTTCTCTAAGGGCCAGGCCACCGGAGGAGCCGTGCTTCTATCCGCTTGGCTACATTCCAGTTCGGCTATCTACTCTCTTAGTTCTCTAATCTTGGCGTCTCTATTGGCTGGGACCTTGTTTATGGACTTTTCCCCTTTTGGGATCGCAGGCTAATTAGGGGTGTTCACGGGTCGGTTCGGGTCGGTTTCTTGGGATTTTCCCAACCGACCTGACCTGGTCGGGTTAGCTAAGGTGGGAACCGAAACTGACCCACTGACAGGCCAAACCGACCAGGTCGGTTTGAGTCGGGTTGGGTCGATTTGGGTCAGCTTGGTCGGTTTTGCTCCTGTATGTATAAAGCCAAATAAAATCTGATTTATTTGATAATTTGAATATTTGATATTCAAGAGTCCAAAATAAATCTAAATTTAATTCAGGTAAAGAATAAAAAATTAGAAACCTTCTAAATTCTAAATTTCTAATCTAGGTAAAAAACTAAAAAAGGACACCTAATTGAATTCTAATTGTAATTGCCTAATGAGCCTTCTAGAGTTCTAATTCTAGTAGAAGTCTAAAAGTAGAAGATTAGTAGGAATTAGGAAACTACTCAAACTAGGAAGTAGGAACTACCAAACTAGTAGATCTCTAGGTCGGTTCGGGTCGGGTCAGATTCGGTTTTCACGCAAGAAAACCGAAACCGACCCGAGATGTCGGTTTCGTTTTGTGCCCAACCCGAAACCGACTGGTACGGATGCACACCCGGACGACTCGGGTTGGGTCCGTCCGGGTTGGTCGGTTTGGCCAGGTTGGGCATTCTTATGAACAGCCCTAAGGCCAGTCTTAGACTGAGCTGGATTCTGCTACTGAGATCGGTGGTTGCTGTAGACGTTGGCCAAACCATTGTTTTGCTAGCTCTTGAGCGGAGTGATGGGATCTATTGTGGGCATCGTGCGTGCAAGGCTGGGCTACAGAGTCAGATATTCTAGATGGTTGTGGTCGCTTGTGATCGAATTGGGCCCTATGCTTGTCTGTGTGGTGCCTTTTGGGGTCCTTAGTGCAAGGATCGACTATAGTAGGCACCTGAGCGATAGGGCGAGTAACTTGGGGGATGTGCGCTGGTTGCCCCATTGTCTCCATCATGGTTAGGATACGGTCGACCTTCTACTGCATGGCTTGGAAATATGCGGGGTTGATTGTTGCTTGATATTGGGGCTCCTGAGGTGAGGAGCTGCGAAGTGAACGGGATCCCCGAGATAGGGAATGAGCTCCAGAGCGATCGGATGTATTCTTAGGCATGGTTGCTTATAGTGCATGGAGAGGGGTTTGGGAAATGACTTTTTGTTTGTTTTCCAGAGACAACTCCAATTTGATGTTGTTCGAATCAAGGTGCTCCGAACTGAGGACACAATCAAATAGTCTTGCCAATTGGACGAGGCCGAGGTGGAAGGGCGAAGTCGTACACTGAGATCTACAACCAGAAGGAATCTCAGAGGCCCAAGGAGTTGTTCCCCGAGTAGGTACTCTGACGCTCAAGTCAGTAGGATCGAGAAGGATATAGCCGGGCCGGGCAGGTTGAAATTGCGCTGGTCTAGGTTGAAGATATAGTGCAAAGAGGTATTCAAAGAGTGTAGTTCTAAAAATCATCCCTTACCTCGAGTTGGGAATACCTACTTATAGTTGGGTGCTCGTGCTCTAGATGGATAAGGCTTTCGAGGTTGTTGAGATGAGGGCATTCGTCGAGGTCTTTAGGAGGTTTCCTCTTTGACGGAGTTTGCTTCCTTGTCCGTGCAGGACACTCTTTCTTAGTCGTGCTCTTCTATTACGCATGGTGTTGATGTGTCCTAAGAGGGGGTAGGCCGCGGAGATTACCACGTGGCATCCTTGGCCAGCTGAACCATCACCTGAACAAGTATACTAAAATTTTCTTGTCCATTTGTCTCTCTCAATTAGAATTGCAATTATCTCATAAAAGGTTTCCCAAAGACATTTTAAACTCATTGGTTGTAATTTTTCATTGATGGCTTTATTATATCTTGGGGATGAATTTACCATGCAGAGAGAGTGAAATTGAAAATATATAAGCTATAATTAGCTAGTTTGGATTTGGTTCCAACAAGCCATTGCAACCATACATTGGGAACATCTTGCCATAAAAGGATCATATGTTGGGAGCCAGATACGAACTCATGAGAGCATGCCATCGAGTCACAATTAGAAATATCTCTAGGGGTGCTCATTAAAAACAAAAAAAAAGGAACCAAACTTATCGATTCTGTTTTCGATTAACCAAGAAAAATGCCAATGATTAACCAAACCGATTAATATATGTATTTATATGTATTATATATATTTAATATATCTCACAAATTATCTATATTATATATAAATATATATGCATTGTATATATAGATATATATTTTATATATCATTTATTATTTATCATATATTATATTATATATATTTTATAATATATATTATAAATATAAAAAACTGAAGAACTGAACTAGTCGAAAACTGAAACTGCTCAACTAGTTACCGGTGGTAATAGTACAATTTCAGTTAAAAGACATATAAAAACCGGTAGAACTGATCTCTCATGATTCGATTAACTGAGTCGTGAGCACCCCTAAGGCCCTAAATATCTCCACACATGTATAATAAATTTATGGAGAGATGTTCATTTTAGGAAATTCCATCTGTTATCACTTTGATAGACCAAGCTGTTGAGGGTCAACAACCAAAGTATTTTTTTATATTAGGGAGAATTATGGACTTACATGAATTTCGGTGGCCCCACCAAGATGTAACTTCATCTAATTCAAGGTAAGGGTAATGGCAATTCTACCCAACTTTTGTAGCAAATGTGGTTTATTACGGGATACCCATATAGTCTCTTGGAGTTGGTTGACGATAAAAAAATCAAGAAAAAGAAGAAGAAAGATGGGGCCATGAGCTTGTTTTCCATCAGATCGATTCAATCAGCCCAAAGGTGGGACCTAGGCCTCCTTTTGTGATGGATCATCGTAGAGTCAAGAGTGCAGATACCAGAAAGTAAATAGATTTTGGAGGAAAACTGGAAAAAGGCCAAAAGGAAATGGGGGAATCTGTAAAATGGAAGAAGAAGAAGAAAGGTGGCAACTGGCACGGGCGTCAAAGGCGAATGACAAGAGGTGAGGGGTTTGGTTTGGCAGAGTGCGCAGTGCTCCAGCAGCGTCTGCGTCAGAGACCCTCGACTTTTACGCGGGTGCTGCCTGCTACATTTTTACTGGTGCGCCAGGTGCAGCAGCGGGGAGCAGCAGCAGCCGTTGGCCTCTCTTCCATGTTCCATCTACATCGTACTTCAGTCATGTCAACCCCCCACACCCACCAACGCAACGCAATCCTCCATACAACTCCGAACTGTCTCGCTGACGGAAATTTGACCGTCCACCTGTCCGGATCAATGATTCCTCGTCGAATCCGCATTTACGCCTCGCTTCACGGGCACTTTCGTCATTTCCTCTTCCCTCGCCACTCGCCAGTGGCTAAGCTTAACTGCTTATGCCTTCTCGTCTCGTATAGTCGTATTTAGAAATTTAGAAGGAAGCGCTCCCCCCGCACTCGAAACATGACCGTACGTTAAACGGTCTTCTTCTCTTTTCTGCTCAGAACACGTGGCAAGGATGTACGGTTATGGTGGGCCCCACTTAAATCTTGCCAAAAAGAACATGACCGATCGTTGCGTCTTCAGAAGCTGTCGGCACTAAGAAGGTTACATCGCTCTCATGGAGACGTACGGCCCCGTAACCAGCCAAATTTGTATTAAGACATCTCAACCTACATATTTATTTTATTTAAAAACCATTTATTTTTTATTTTTATTTTGTCCCACTTTTTATTACCAGCACAATGCTGCCACTGTTAACTGCTGCGCTGGCACCGTCAGCGAACATTATTACTGTTTTGATGTAAGATCAATGCCAAGCATCCATTCCGTATGACAATACGACATCTTGAGCACCATGCATCTGATCCATCATGTGCCCAATCTCATTGCTTCGGGTCCAAAATCCAAATGTATGGACATATTTCCAATGGAAACATCTCTCTTGATTTTTTATCTAATTTTTATTCTCTAGTGCAAATTTTGCATTCAAAAGTTGCAGCAAAAATTGCATCACTTTCCTTCCTTCTATCTCAACTCCCTTTCGAATGAAGGTAGGACTTAGGACGACCACATCATCTTGCTTTCTACCTTTTTCCTTTTATTTTTTATTTTTGGGTATCACATATTACACATTACAGGGGGATTAAGGGATAGGGACAAAGCAGGGGTACACTTGAGGTCAATTTTTGAACCCATACCTCCATATGCAAAGGAAGCCGATTGGCCATCTCAGCTATTGGGTTATGGGCATCTTATTGTTTTCTAGGGTCCTACCTCACTCCCAAACAAATAACCCTTCTACTTCTATTCTCTTTCCTTTCAGGTGGGGGCCATATTATTTTATTTATCATAAATAAAGAAGACAAAGTCAAATCTTAAGCAAAATTATTCCAGAATTTACATAACCTATTTGCATTCATATGCATTTACACCAATGCAAACAAAATTTGCACTATACTGAGCCTTAACTAAATCTCATCCCAGAAATTAACTGTTTGGTTATGGGTTTGGTAAAAAAAACACTTTCCTTCCAATGATTCAACAAATATGTAATAGAGATTTTGGATCATGGTTGAAACCTCAGAAATGTAGTCTCTACAAAACTTAACGGCACCAGGCCCAGGTCCACCATTTGACCCCTTCTCCAAATTGATCAAAATTTTAATAGTGTGTCACTTTTTAAACATTATTTTAAGCCAATGTATACAAATCTAGGGCTTATATAGCTGGTCATACCTCAATTCCTCATTTATAGGAGTGTAAACGGGTTCAATTCAAATCGGATCAAGCAACATCCTAATTCGAATATTAGATATCTGATGAATATTGAAAATTAATATTTGAATTTGAATTCAATTAAATATTTAAATATTCGATTTAATTCAAATTCAACCAATTAATTTTTTTGGTAATTAATAAATATACAATAAATATTTTATTTATATAAAGTATATAAATTATTTATATAATATAATTATTAAATATAAATTATATAAAATATTTTATATTTTATATATAAAAATTAAATAATCGATCGAATTAAGATATTTATCAAATTGAATTGGGTCATATCCAAATTCGAATCCACTTAACTATTTGATATGAATAAGATATCTGAATTTAACTAATTAGATATTTGAATTATTCGAATTCGATTCAATTATGTTGAATCTAAAATTCAAAATCGTATTTTCAAATACTGTTGGCACCCCTACTCATTTAGGGATACTCTATCACTCATTATTGTTGAATGACATGTTTAAGAGTCCAGAAAATAGGCATATTTAATGAATGACATGTTTCATTAATACCCCAACTTTGCATTAGGAAAATGTAAACGTCCATGAGACATACATATACTTTTAGAGAATAAAATCATATTCTCCAACCTCACCTAATAATTTAAATTTTTAAGTTGAATGATTCCTTTAAGATACATGGTATCAGAACTACTTTGACCAAATGATTTAGTGTTTGATCTTCGTTGCCCTTAATATAATTAATTAAATTTTAGTACAAGATATGAATGAATCTGTACTTGTCTATACTTCAAGCCCAATGGACATTTGTATAAGGACATGTTAGAGAATAAAACCGAATAAAACTCAAACTTTGCTCTAGGTGGAAGGACAGCCCCTTCAAAATTTTATTAATCAAGCACAATCAAAAGAAAAGAAAAACAGCAGTAGCCCACCTTTGCCTCAAAACCCAACAACAAAATACATATCCTTTCACACTTAACCTAGGTCAAAGAAAAAACAAATGAAAGAAAGACCGCCATTCACAAATCACAACACGCAAGACAGTCAGCTTCATACAATCCTCTCTCAAAGAGATTCTTAAGAGCACGCGGGAGATGAGATGAACTAAGAACATGAAATCCCTTGTCAACAACTACAGAGTACAGACATTCCCCAACATTCCTCCCTTTATAGTTTTATAAAAATTGATATTTAAAGAGAGGAAGAATTAAAAATAAAAAATAAAATGGAATGGAGAGAAATAAGAGATCAAGGCCATTAAATAAGATGAATGTGCTAATAAACAACGAGTTAATGCAACTCTCGCTACACTATGCCGTACAAACAAGTGGGATTCATGAATAGACAAGGTAAATTTTGTCTTGTAAGACATCTTTTCATAGGCCCTACCATGTCCGTAAGGCAGAGCATCAAAGAATTGCATTAATTAGATGCTCTCCAACGTTCACCATGCATGCTTTGATTTCTACCATCCCCACATCGAATTACTTCCATATTGCCCACCCGAATACCCCCTATTGTTTTGGTAAAACCTTGAAGATGAACCATTAAAATCCCAACTTCATATAAGTTTATTTAGTCATGACCCCTCTTGGGACTGAGAAGTGAGAACTCTGATCCTTTTTCAAGTTGTGCTACTGAGTTAGGGATCTTAATGGGTCGGGTTTGGTATGGGTTTTATTCAACAAAAATCCAATATAAAGCCACGTCAATTCGAATCTAACCCGACTAAACGGGAAGGGAATGTCAAACCTAATTCAACCTGTCCCATATGTTGTAGGGGGAATGATTGATCAGTTCAACTCAGAAATCTCTAACCCCACTGTACATAGGGATGAATCTTGACTATGGATTGATGTCAAATTTATAGGTAGGATGCGGTTTATAGGGGGCTACTAATAGACTATGGGGGCTGTAATTCAGAATTCTGCATAGGGCTGCAGTGTACTTAACCCTATATTGTACATCTATACTCAAACAATGGATCCAAAACCTAATGGAGGCTGACCCAACCCTAACCTTATAGGGTTAGGTCATTGTAGGTTTACCACTTAACCCAACCCATGTATATAGCCTGCACTGAATTTATAGACTGGTCTATTTGCCACCATTTTGGGACCACTCTTAGGACTCAACGTGACCCCAATTTTAGAATGAGTGGAGATGGTTTACACCTTACCCACTTGTACTAGGACAACTCACCCACTAGCCATGTGAGAACTTGCCTTATATGGATTTAGCGAGCAGAAAGGGGCCCTTCACCACCCTTTAATTTGTAGGGTGGATGATGAATCCAACCTCGTCCAAAGTGGTTGTCCATGCGAAAATGGACATACACAAGCACTGTCATTGAATAAATCAAGAGGGCTCTAATCTATCATGTTTAGCACAACAAAGCAATTGTGTGCCAAACACTAACGTTAACACCGCGGTCATTAATTAACTCATTATTGAGCCAAATGGGTTGTTAGATGCACGAGGGGCCCCAAACTACTTATATTATAGCCACATTTTGATGTTCTAGCCCATTAATTATGCCGTTAGTCCGTCACTTCTGCCCAAGCTTTTATGTTGTTTGTCGGTGAATGTTTAAAACCGACACTTAGATGATGTTTGTTGCTATTCTTTTGCTGAAACAATATTGTTTCTTTGTGATTTAAGGGCTTTGTGGACTTGATAGTCGTCTCCATGACTCTAGCATCTTCCTTTTGGCTTTGATAGGCCAATCCACGGAGGAATGAAACATGTCTGTGTTTTCAAATTTCAGTTGAACCAACAGATAGAGACAAATTCACGAGTAAGGGTCTGTTTGGTTCATAGTTGGAATCAGAATCGGAATTGGAATCGAAATCCTCTTGAATCAGAATTGGAATGGTCCGTTTCCACAGTCTGTTTGGTTCAGATAAAAATGAAAATGGGAATTAAAATCAGCAGGAATGGGATTCCATTCCCAAGGGAGGGGCAGGGAATGGCCATTCCCTCAAATGGGGGAATGGCATCCCAGCATGAATGGGAATGGAATTCCGATTCCGCCCAACCAAACAGTTGAAATCGGAATAACCCATTCCGGTTCTGATTCCAAACCTCTATTCCTGCAAACCAAATGGACCCTAAATTAATTGCTTTCGAATTCCAATAATAAATCTCTTAGGCCTTAATTTTCTTTAATAATTCTATTACTCTCTCTCTCATAAAAACTCTTAAGAATCAATGCTTGTATAACATCTCTCCTCTCCTCCAATAAATCATTCATTTGTTCTTTATTATCTTTGAACCCTTATTAACCCTCTCTAATGACTCAGGGTATAAATTAGATGGATTAGATTTGGTTAAGGGCCAAACGACCTGACAATATACAGTCATGAAATAATATGGGTGTTGTTAGGGTTGAGAGAAAAAATTGATAAACAACTTATCATTAGTTTAGTTATATATACTTTTTCATTGCCTCCCTCTAGTTACAACCTTACAAGAAGTGGTTTATGATCGGTAGTATACTAGCGGTGACCCGTGCGATGCATAGGATGCTGTTTAAAAATATAATTTTTAAGGGAGAAAAATAAAATAATAGTGATTCACCAAAGTATTTTATATATTTTCTACTTTTTTTACATGTAGATTTGGTAGAAAAACTAAGGGTCCGTCTAGTTCGCAGTTGGAATTGGAATCGAAATTGGGATGGTCCATTCCCATATTTGGTTCAGATAGGAATGGGGATGGAAATTGGAATCAGTATGAATGAGATTTCATTCCCAAGGGAGGGGCAAGGAATGGCCATTCCCTCAAATGGGGAAATGCTATTCCAATAGGAATGGGGATGGGATTTTAATTATGCCCAACCAAACAGTTGGAAATGGAATAATCCATTCCGACTCCGATTCCGATTCCGATTCCAAACCCCTATCCTTGCAGACCAAATGGGGCTTAATGGTGGTTCAGTTGATACCTTACCTAGCTAGTTGTATTAAAGACCTGGGTTGGGGCGATGGGCTACCTCCCACTGTGTAGCACTGCTAAAAAATGTGCTTAGCATGAGATTAATAACTAAGTTAAAAGACAGTTTCAAAATTGAACTAATGAAGATAACCAAAGACTCACATTAGTTCTTTCTTACTAAATTATAATTTTGAACCAAAACAATTCATGAAACAAATCTGCATTAAATTAAATTAATAAAACCAAAGGGAAAAACTTGAACCCAAGTAAAGGAGCAAGGTAAGTTTTGGTTTTTTTGACATTAATTTGGGTCCAAGCTAAATTTGACCCTTAACCTAACCCAACCCATCTAAGTTAAAGAGCCAAAAGTTATTAAGAGACATTTAAGAGGAAAATAAATATTAAATGAGGGAGGGGAGATATTACAAGACTATTAAGGTCAGAGAGAGAGAGAGAGAGAGAGAGAGATTTAAGAATAATCCTATTAGAAAGTAAATATGGATTTTGTGAGAGACAATAAAAAACCATGAATTTTAATTATTTAATTTAAAAATAAATGTGCACATGTGTGAGAAAGGAGAGGAGGAAGAGATCCTTGTGGGCTATGTGGTGAGAGAACCCTCACCTCCATTCTTTCCTCTTTCTATTATACTAGTAATTAAGTACATTCGTTGCACATAAGAAAATTTTCTTCATATTAATTACTTGAATTTTAGATATATCATAGTTAAGATAGAAATTGGAAATTAACAAAAGTAACAATTTGATTGAAAATAAACATAAATGTTTGTAGTAAATGTGCATGCTTATTGCACATGGAAATTTTGAATTACATTAACAATTATTATTATTCTTATTATTATATTTTGCATTCCATTTTTGTCATAAATAAAAATAATTTTTACTTTAACAATTATTTTTATTTAATGATGAATATATAACATTAGAAATGTTCTCAAATGTTTTCAACAAAATTCTGTACTTTTTCATTTTTTTATGTTCTATCTTTTTTTAAATATTTATTATTAAATTATGACATCATGTGTTTCTTTGAAAATTTGGATCATTGACCCACCATCTAAATAAGAAAATAGCTTTGCTTTCAGATCAGTTTTAAATTATATAATTCATCTATATTTTATAAATACTTTTTACTTATTACACCTAATTTATGTTATTTTGATTATTTGTACTTTTTTATTTTTTAAGATTTATTGTTTAACTATCATATCATCGATTAGTCCATTTGACCCAAACTACTAATCCACCACCCAAAAAGGAAAATAATTTGATTTCTAGGTTGACATTAAATTTTGTATTAAATTTCCATCATTGATAAAATTATTTATTATATATAATTCTTATTCTTGTTCAATATAATGAATTTATAATAGTAGAGATATACCTAATATTTTATTTTTTTTATAAATATATAACATTAGATATGTGCCCAAAATTTATCTATTTTTTTTATTTTTTTATTCTTTATATTTTTTTATTTACAAATTTTATTATTTGACTATGGAATCATTTCATTTTTAATTTGATTTTAAATTTAGTATTCCATTTTCATCATTAATAAAACTACTTCTTATATTTCATACTTATTTTTGTTTAGTATAACGAATATACAATAGTAGAGACATACCCAATCTTTTTTTATTTTATTTTTTTGTATGATATATTTTATTTGTTTTAATTTTTTATTATTTATTAACCCATTTGACCCTAAATGGTTTAATTGCTTACCCACCACCAAGAGGGAAGAAAATGGTATTGTTTTCAAATTATTTTTTGAAATATTTTTTTATACTACTAAAATTAATTTTGTAGATTTAATTAGTAGAATTTAATGATGAGAAAAAAATATATCTTAAATATTGGATTTAGTGAGATAGAATAGGAAATGGCTTTATTTAAGTTTTACATTCCATTTCCATAATTAATAAAAACATTTCTTATCTATCATACTTATTATTGTTTAATATGTCAAATATATGATGTGAAAAATGTTCCCAATTTTTTTAATTTTTTATATTTTTTGTATTTTTCTAATTTTGAATTTTATGAATTAATTGTAGCAACATGGATTGGCCCATTTGACCCAAAATGGTTTAATTTCTTACCACCAGCTAGATGAAAACACTATTTTTTTTTCAAGTAGATTTTAAAAGTATAAATTTTTATATTATTTATTATATATGGATTTAATTAATAGAATTTAATGATGAGAAGAAATAAAAATGCCTCAAATATATGAATCAATGAAGGCAAATGCAAGTTAATACCTTAAATGTTGGATTTAATGAGAGAGAATTGAATGGGATTGAATATCTTAAAATTATCTCTTTTCAACTCATTTAATATTAATAACCAATTATCCTATTTGCCCTCATTTTTATCAATAAATTTAAATATAGAGGGGTAGATTTTGTCCTTGCAAAATTACAGAAATATTCTTGAGGCTGTTCGTATTTTTTAAAGTAGTATAGATATATAGATAGGAGAATTGGAATTTTTTTTGTTTATTTGAAAAGTTTTCAAGTTTTCTTTAGTTAACAAATTTTCTTCTGTAAATTAGTTATCTTTATTTCCTTTGATTTTCAAAGATCCATTAAGGATAAATTATTGATTCTTTTACTGTTCGCTTAGATTTAACTAGGATTTACTTTATTAAAGCAACATTCTCATTATACATATGTTCATTTTTATTTTGAAACAGGGATGTTGAATTTACTTTACTTCTTACCATTTTTCCTCTTTAGTTTTTTTTTTTTTTCTGGGATTTATTTTGTATGGAGATTGGATCTCCTCCCAACAAGTTCTTACTATATTGGGAGACCAAATCAGCCCCCCACAATGTCTCACAGTACATCTTCGTCGTGTATTGGGAAAATCTCCAAATGATATACCAAAAATGATGATATCATCATCGGGAAATGGTTCCAATATACGATGGGAATGCTCTATGGGACATTGTAAGGGGCAATCTTGTGAGTGCTGATTTGAACTCGTATATTGGCGCATTGAAAACATATCACTTGTTATTCATAGGAAAAAATGTCTTGTGAGTAAGGATGTGAAAAGAAGTTGTGGGTAGGAGATCGAGAGTGATATGAGCTTGCTTTAAGAACTTAATCATCACTTACTGCTTAGGGATGCAATGGAAGCTGAAAGCTAAAAGCGAGCTGGAACAGGAAACCATGAAAAATGAAGAAGCTAGATTTCACTTGATATGATTTATGACAAGTATATATATAATTTGTTCTATGGTATTTATTACATAGCACATAATAGAGGGGACTCAGTGATGGGACAAAGCGGGATTCACCTATGGCCCACTGACCATAATAAGGAGAGCCTGAAGTTCTACGAATTTGATCCCACACCTCCATTTTTCGGAGGGATCAACTACTGGTTCTTGAAAGTATATAATTATGTTAATAACTTGTGATATTTTATGAAAATTGGTCTTCTGCAAATTTGAACTGCTACTTAAATGCTCATTTTGTTTGGTGGGTTAGTGGTGTCTTCTACGTAGTCTTTTATTTATGGACTATGATGTATTGTTTTCCTCCTCTATTCCAGAAACTGACACGAGGATAAAGATTGCAGCTTGTAATGATAAAGTCACCTGTGCATGTTAGAGGTGCACTTTGGGCAGCCCAATATGAGCACACACTGATTTAGCCCAAAATTTTACATAGATTGGGTTTGGTTTTTTGATTCTCAGGTTGGGCTTGGCCCTAAAAGCTTGAGCTTTTGTACTTTTGGGTTGGATCTGGAGTTCTGGACCTAACCTCTAGGTAGTCTGAAGGTAGTCCAACTATATATGCATATATAGACACATATTTGCATATATATGTATATATATACATACATGTATATTCTTTTTTGGTAAATCATACATAAATACATATGTTTATGTTTGTGTTTGAAACCATGGGCATTTATTCATTAAATATTTGTATTTGATTTGTTTATAAAACTGAGAAAAACAATAATGAACCTATTTATTGATACTTAGGTGTCATTAAGCACCACATCAGCAAAACAGTGAATAAATGCCTACTTGTTGAGGAAAGCGTTAAAATGAAGTTTCCTCCAATGGTAGGCACACACACATAATTCAAGGCCTGCCTTTTTGAATCTCTATATGTATAAATCCGCATGATGGGAGAAATGCTGAAATGATGCCTATATAACAATGTTTATTCAATAAATATCCACAATTTCAAACATGCACTATATCAAATTTTAATATGGACTGATTAACCAACCCAAATTCAGCTCGGGCCCGAGTGCATCAAGTTTCAGTACAGGTCTAGTCCAATTGGACAGATTGTACTTGATCTTTAATTCGGATAGGCCAGTTATTTTGATATCATACACTCAGGGTGGGCTGGAGTGGATTGGGTTGGGTTGGGCTTCCAACTTCAACGACCCATACCATGACAGATCCATTTTCTTGTCCAGCCTATTATCCAACAATAATTCAACTTCGAACAGAATAGACGCTGGCATACTGATCCGTCCACCTAGATAAAAAATGATGATCTCTCGAGCAGTGAGGTAGGCACTCATTTAATGAGGGCATCATCCAAAACTCGCAAGTCACAACAATCAAAGCTAAATCCTTATCCCCCTCCAAAGTCCAAATCTTATTACATATGATCTATAACCCAGGCCTAGGCATATATAAGTATGGGCTTGCATGGGCCCAAGCCAGATGCATATACCATTGAAATAATGGAGTTTTTATAGGTTATTCAATCTTAATTTTAAAATATTTGATATATAAAAAATCTATCAGAAGAACAATTTACAGTATAATTCAAATGGATAGGAGTGTAAATGAAATAATGCAAATTCTAGTTTAATTTTGCTTTGTTTAAGGGTTTATTTTACTTCATTTATATTGCAATAAAAGAAAATTTAAAACAAAAATAAATTAAAATTTACATCCAAATCATTCACATTACATAGTTTTGCATCAGTACAAATTTATTTATATTGCAACCAAACACAACCTAACAAATTCCCTTCGTGAATTTTGATGAAAACCACCTTATAGGTAACAGTTTCATACTGGTTGATTGGTTAATGTATGTATAAATTTATGATATATTTTATACAATATAAAATATTATACATAATATCATATATTTCGAGCTGGACTTAAAGCTTAGGATCCAGGCCCGTCCCTCAAATTTCTGGGTCTGTATGGGCCCATAATTAGGCCTAAACATGAAACCTAGTTTAAGCCCGAAAGTTTTTGGACCAGGATGAAATAATCACTCGTAAGTAGGAATGACAACGGGGCGGGTTTGGGGTAAGGATCATATTCTTCATCTCTGATCCGGATTATAAAAGTAAACCCAGCCCTGTTCCTGATCCTCGTCGGGGATAAAATGTCCTCCATCCTTGATCCCTGATGGGGATGGGTTCCTCGTGAGAATCCAAATCTCTGAATTTTTCTTAGATAACAGTATTTATTTAAAAAATAAATTTACTTAAAATAAATAAAAATTTTAAATTATATATATAATCGGAATCAAAGAAGGGCAGAAACCTCAATCCCCATCTCCGACCCCGACCTCAACCCTAAACGAGAATTCCTGCCCCGTCCCCACCCCGCCAAAACAACCACATGGTGTCGGGGAAATCAGGTCCCTACGGGATAGGAAAAATTGCCATCCCTACTCCTACTCCTGAGATTATGAGAAAACGATATATTCCATAATTGATTATATAATACTTGCCTTGACCTCACGCCCATGCCAACATTACTTTGAATCCATTTTCCTATCTCCATTTTTTCTTCTCTCTACACGAGCCACTCAGTTGTCTGGATCAATTATTTTTGCCCTCTTGTATTGATTTTTTGTATAGAAATATACGTGTATTTTACCTGAATTTCTCGTTTTTTTATCAAACTATCTTGCCACGTGTAAAATTCCTGGATCAGCAAGCCCAATACAAGTCTGACTACGCAGAAAAACAAAATATCTGATATCCTCAAAGTAGATATAGTATACTGGAAGCGGAAAATTCCCCCTCTCTCTCTGGCTCTTCCCCCCACAAAATGTTGCAGTCTCATCACCTCCACACTCACAACTTCCCCTTCACACTCTCTCATCGCCACTCTCTATTAAGTCCTGTTTCGCCCACATCTTCTCCTCCTCTTCATTGCCCATGCAGACCCACCACTCTGCTCTCGGTTCGTGCCCACATTCGAACCAGACCTGAATCATGGCTCGCTGAAGCCCAACCCCCTGAAATCCCGACTACCACCACCACATCAACAGTCACGCCTACGGAAAGCAAACTACAAGATGGGCCCATCGAGCTCCCCTCTTCATCTTCATCTATCTTCGCCACTACCGACGAGCCTTCTCCTCTCCAAGTTGCCACTAGCGTCCTTCTCACGGGTGCCATCTCGGTTTTCCTATTCCGCTCCCTCAGGCGCCGCGCAAAACGAGCTAAGGAACTGGTATCGCTGCTATTATCTTCTCCCACACCTCAATTATATTTCTTGCCATCCATAAAAAAATTAAATTTCTTGCTGTAGATTTTGGGTTTTCAATGAAATTGGTCTTGCTTTGTTTAGAGATTTAGGTCCACAGGCGCGAAGAAAAGTCTGAAGGAGGAAGCATTGGATAATTTGAAGTCATTGAGCCCGACTGCGGTTAATCCCGGGTCCCCTCCTTCGCCTATCCAGGCGTTATTGGGTGGATTGTCAGCCGGTGTGATAGCACTCGTGCTTTATAAGTTCACCACGACCATTGAGGCGGCTTTGAATCGGCAGACCATATCTGATAACTTCTCGGTTTGCATTGCTCTTACCCTTCTCTCTTAGTAACTCGGGGAATTGATTTCCATGTTCTTGCTTTGTTCTTTTACAATTGAATTGAGGACAATTCGAATAACTCAGCTTTCAATCTGGACTTTTTGTTTGCCGAATTCAACAATTCAAGAAATGGTTTTGGTTTGCAGTATAGTATGCATTTGTTTGATTGGAAATGGTTTGAGTGTCTGGAATGGTTTTGGCAATTGGAGTAGTTGGGAGTTGTTTCCAACTGTCACTTACCCCTTCCCAGACTGGTTTTGGGAATTATTCTAGTAAAGTTGCTTGTCCTTCTAGATGTAAATTTATTATCTCCAACTTTTAGCCTTCCAAATTTAAGAATTACACTTTGCAGGTTGCCTGAACAGTTTTAAGAAATCTCCAACTGTGCATTTTTTGGAGAGGTCGTATCACAATGTTTTTCTGTTAATTGGACTCTCATCCCACTGAGGCAGTTCACTAGCTTAGCCAACTGTGGCTTGTGTAAGTTTGGGTTTATTGGGTTTAAACTGGACTGGACTATCTTCTTGGTCCACATTTTTTTTTCTTATGACTTTCTAGATTTGCAGCTGTTACCTCAGAACTTGTGTAGAAGAAATGGATTAGCAATTGATCCTAATCTTCTTAAGGCCTCATGGGTGCTGGGAATGCTCATTGGAAGCTTTAATTATCTTTGGATGATATATACTTTAGGTGCCTCATCTGCACAAAAGAAATTAATTGTTAAACACTTAATAACCAGTTTTGTAGCATTATATAGGAATAAAGATCAAATCTTGGGTAGGTGTTTTGATTATATTTTGGCCTTGTCTCTTGTCATTATTGTGTGCAAGGATAATTAAGTGGCTTTACTTTGTGGATAGGTTGTTCTGATGTCTATTCCTTTCTAATGCAAAAAAACTTTGAAGGCTGAGGCCTCATGAGCCATGCCCACTAAAAAATCCTTAGAGCCATTCCAAACAAATGTCTTATTGTTTTAAGCTATGGAAACAATTCAATTGTTGTTGGGTTGCTTATTGGATCAACTCAATCAATTGCCACATGTTATATAGTAAATTCTTTCAGTATGCAATTTATTGGAAATTTGGGAGTTAGTATCATTTGATTGCTGAGAGCCTTGCCTGATTGATGCCAATCAATCTGTAAATATTGATTAGGATTGGTACAACAACCGTTAAGAGCTGTCAATATAGAAGTGTATAGGAAAACTTCAAGGATTTTTAGCATGCTGCAATTGGACCTGTTCATATAATCTTGGCAATTTTACTATATTCCTAAGACCCTGACCATATTATTTATCTTGCTTTTCAGGTTCGCCAGATAACAATAACAATAAGGTAAGCCTTCATGCTTTTCGTTTTAATTACATTCCTTACCTCTCTGTATGATGTCATGAGTTTCTCTCATCTGATGTTTACAGGACCATTGTGAATGGCTTATGCTATCTTGCAACATTTGTTTTTGGCTTGAACTCTGTTGGTTTAATCCTTTATTCTGGCCAGCTAGCTATCAACTCCTTAACGGAAGGCTCAACAAGTAAGGCAGTTTCAGGATCTGATGATGGGGAGCAAATGTCAAGTCTGTCGACCAAGGGCCCAATGGAAAATGAGGATTCCAGCAATAGTGATGGGGATCAAACTACAGTGTGACTCAATGGTCGAAGATATGACAAGTGTCATAGAACTGGGGTAGGTTATGGTAGTTTTGACCCCAATTGTACAATATTTAGATTCAGATAATGCAATTTCATGAATATAATCTTTTTCCTCCTTCTCAATTATACTCCACCTTTTTCTCAACCTGCTTCAGTTAGCCTCCTAGTCCAGATCATTCAGTGATAATCTTGCTCCAAGTCCCTGATTCTGTGGCTCAGGAGTTGATTTCTTGGAAGCCTTCTCACCCTTTCAAGTGCTTCAATGATGGAGAGTGAAGTCTTCTCACCCTTTTTGCAGAGTTGCAAAAACTATAGAAACTATTTGTTAAGGTGTGTTTGTGATAATTTCATATGATAACTATTCATGATTTATATTCAAGATGATGTTGAAACAATTCAATACCAGTTTTGGATAAAGGAGGTTTTTGTCAGGCTGGCAGCCAATATAGATCTTTTGCTGAAGTCTTATGAGAACATAAACACGAATTGTTGTGTCAAGTTCATGCATTGGTGTTCCCTAAGGCTGTGTTTGGTTAAAGCTACCAGAGAATATGACCCTTGACAGAGTGCACTGACGAATCTCAAAATATTTGGATTAAAACTGTTGAACTGAGTTGATATTAATGCTGTAACCTGTAAGTTGCATATATCCACCCAATAGAGCCTAGATAATTTACAAATTATTTATGACCTTGGAGGTGCTGTGATTCCTAACTCCTAAAAAATCCAATTTTGGTGCACTGTTTTTGACTCGCAGTGGCTTCTCAGAACTGTCCATTACCATTCTAGGCAGATATGAGCTTCATTGAATAATGGAGTTTGGCTTTGACTTTAGCGGCCAATGAAATTTTTGACCCCCCTGCTTTTAGTGCTATCTAATTCAAATTGTAGTAAGTTATATGTCATGGAATGTTGGACAATTAAAATAATAAGATGAGTTGTATGGGAGACATATTAAAATGGTGAGCACATGTAAGTTCAATGACTTCACCAAGAGAGATGCCGTGTATTAAGGAATATGCTTAGTTTGATACTTGCAATATCAACTTGAATCAGTCTCAGTTAATTGATCTCATGAAATGTTCCACACACACACACAGACTTGGCAATGAGAGCTAATACCATATTGTAAAACAATGATCGAAGGCTAATAATAGCAGGAAGACATTCTGTCTTTTGAAGCAGGAAACTCATATGAACTCAATGGGAATGGAGAAAAAAACCGCAAAATCTGTATCCCTTATTATTTTTACTTAACAGGGGGTTCTGTTTCCCCTGCTGCACATTAAGATATTTGACAGGCAGAATTTTTAGATCCCAATATGTGTTGCATCTGATCTCATCTCACCATGAAAGTTCCATGGCCATCAACTACCTTCCTAACATGCGCTGTCCCAAAGGAGGCTTTCCATACTGATGCAATGGGAGGGAATTGGTGTCAACAACATGCAGGAACAGCACCATGATCACCGATGCAGCAAACATTGGGATTGGACCGAAGATCCACAGCAACAAAATAATGGCGAAGTAGAGTGCCCGAAGCCCAAGTGACCAGAAATTGCTTCCCCTGATCACGGCCAACTGCACATATTTCACTGGTATGTCGCTATTTGGTGTGCTTATCAGGAAGTTAGCATGGACAAAGTACCTCGCAGATTGAACGAATGATACAAAGGCGACGAGGAAAAAGGAGAGGAGGCTGATGTACTTCATGGACATTGTAGTCTGGCTTGTGTCTCCAAAGATAAGTCTACTCACGAAGATATTCTGTGCAGAGCCTGCCACCCATGTTCCAATAAGGGAGCTCAGAGTGATGCACATCGAACCGAGGAAGGTGGCCGCTGTTGTGTTGTTTGAGATAACTGCCAGAGCTGATCCCAGGTCCCTCGTCTCAGTCTGGGAATACCCATTTGAATTATCAGATATTTAAGATATGTAGATTTCAGGAACCAGACTAGAAACAGAGACAGAGTCAGAGATCTTACCTGCATCATTCTCTCTACCCAAGCCATTTTATTGTGGTTTTCATAGCCAATGACCGTGGTCTGAGGATATCTTAGCACTCTGTAGAGGAGGAAGAGATGATAACTAAACATGATCCATAATCCGGTTGGGACCAAGAACAAATCCAGGTATTCTTTCTCAAATTTCATCCTTTCCCTCTCTCAAATTTTTGCTGAGTACAGTGTGAGAGAGGCTCCCATCACTCGTATTTGGTATTTAAAAGAAGTTTGACTTCTCCTTCATACGGTATCCCATTTGGGTTTGATTGGAAACGAACTGATGAAAAGCGTGTAAGCAATGGGTTCCTTAGATTGCAATCCTCCGTGATCTGTGAAATTCTTATGTTGTTAATAATTGCAGAATTGTTAATCTGAAATCCAACTCATATTGGAATTTCAAAGTGTTTTACTAACACGCTAAGATTTCCCATGTGATGTTACCTCAATTTTTTCCCGCGCGTTCACGGCTTACCCTTGGACGGTATGACCTCTTCAGTTCCTTCTCACCCCTCAGCTCAGCCCCCCCGGTGCGAACCAAACGGAACCATGGCTCGCTCACTCCCCGAGCTCCGTGCAACCCTCCACGGCTCCACCAGAACAACGACAAGTACAACAGAAGATCTGCCAGAAAGTGTATCCACCGATACCCAAGAGCCTTTATTCTCTCTACTGACTGCAGACGTCTCTGTTTTCCTCCTTTGGTCTGGAAGAACAGCTACTGTTCATCTCCCAACTTGAAGTTTATTTCTTTACTTCGAATTTTAATGAAATGGGTCTTGGAACAATAACAGGCGTGAAGAAAATTCTGCAGTGTTGGATGGGTTGAGGCGATGACACTGATTGCTAAGACAATAACGGGCTCAGAAGCCAGGTTCCGTCCTTGCCTATTCAGGGGGCATAGTTAAGTGGGTTGTCAATGGTTTTATCATTATTACACGTTCCTACTCAATGTTATCTTTCTCAGAAAGTTGAGGAATTGAACCCCATGTTTGTGCTTTAATTCAGGGCAATTTGTTGAATAGTTTAACTTCCAGTTCAAGGTTTCGCGTATAGGGAATTCCAACAATTCAAGAATTTCTCTTTGAATTCGTTAAGCTGGAGATAGTTGAAGTGTCTGGGATTGTTAATTAATGATAATTAGGGCTATTAGGCAGGCATTTGTTCAAACAACAATCAATGTCATTAACCCGGATGGATTGTTTTAGCAAAGAAGTTGGTAGTTTTAGATGATAATTCTCAAACTTGAATTCTTCTAGCTAGGTTGCCATCTCATGAAATCTGGAAGCACGCTTGATTTTCGGAATCTGGTTTGAAATCATGTGAAGAACCCCTGAACTTAGTTCAGTTTGGGAAGAGTGCAAATACAAATATGTACAGTGCAAAACCTTGTATTTATACTGTACATATTTGTAGTTGTACTCTTCCCAAACCGTTTAGGCTCAGTTTGGGTTCCAGAACTTTCTTTGCCCCCATTGTTCGCATCCCTTTCATTAATTTAATGGAATATTCTGAAACCTCAAACTATCCTTATTTTATAAAATCATTTTTCCTTTTCAGCGTACGTTTTCTAAAATCCTAATGCTCATATCTTTTTTTCCTTAACATTCTTTTTCCTTCAAACAAGTTCATTTTGAGAACACCTTGGAAGGATTTGTGCTTAAGAATAGTTATTTCCATCATTTTGATATTTGTTGCTCTCAGGCCTCAGCTGTCAAACAATTTAGTAATTTCACTTTCATCTTCAATCCTATTAGTGGGTCGGGGAAATGTGATTGAATCTAGAAGTTTGGCGGGATATCGCAAGACAGATGCATAATGGGACCCACAAAAAACGAAAATTGGTTACCAATTTCAGGTAGTTTCATATATCAATTCCTAAAATTAATGAAATGCATAATGAGTGATGAGGTGTAAAAAATCAAAATCAACTATGTTCTGAAGGAAAAACCTATGATGCCAAAAAAGGACATGGTACCGAAAGAGCTTTGATCAATCAAAACCCACATGTGAATTTTGATAAATTACATTTGATTGGTTAAAATGTTTATGATATCAGTTGATTGGTCACAAGTTTTTTGGATGTCATAATCAAAGGTACTTGAATATTTAATGTCATGAAGTTTCCAAGTTTTAGCATTCTATATAAATTTGGTGCATGAAGATGATGAAAATGGGATATCTTTCTCTTCTCTTTTATTTGCTTGAGGGTTTATCAAGGACTCATTTGGCTCGTTGCTAAGTTTTGTCATGCCCTACTATATCTTACTAGAAATTGAATTTAATTTTAGGAAAAATCTATGATATGAAAAAGACATGGTACTGGAAGAGTTTTGACCAATCAAAGCACCCTTGTGAATTTTGATGATACCACTAGATTGGTCACCTCTTTTATGATGCCAGTTGATTGGCCACTAGATTTTTCTAATATCATGTCTTTCCAGTATCATAGTCAAACCATGTCTCAAAACCAGAAACAAAAGATAAGGAAACATAGAAGAAGTGAAGAATGCTGTTTGGTTCTATTTAACAAGAAATAGAAATTTCATAATGGAAAAAGAGGAATTTTGAGAAATGTATTTAATTTAAGAATTGGACAAAATATTTCTAATTATCATTAATGTTTCATATCAATTAAAACCCAAAAGTCCAAAACTACGGTGGTGGGTCTACTTAACATTCTTTTATGAAATTTGAACATATATGATATGTGATGAGGGGTAATTTGATCCTCCAAATGACATCATGACATGTGGCATTCAAGTGACACCTTAGTGCTGAATAAGCTGATCATCTCGACAGGTCGGCTGGAAATTCCTTGCAGGGCCGATTTAAAAGAACTTCGGCCCGACTGACCTGTAGGACCTCCGACTAAGGAGTGACCTACCTAAGGGACTGACCGAGGTAAGGAAAGCACTTTAGGTGACCTATAAGGCATGCTCGCTGACTTCTCACATAGATCCATTGTCGGGACCAAGTTCATTGGAACATTAATGAGTCGACCATTAGGCCAGCCTACCCGCATCATGCACATCAAAGCCAACCGGACGGACCTTAGCCCTCTGCGTAGATTACGTAACCAACGTCATTACTCTCCCGACTCAATGGAAACGCCTCTACAAGAACCTGAGACCCGTTACAAGAAGGTCTCTGAGTACTTGTGTCTATATAATGATCCCATTTCCACCTGAAGAGGTATGCACGACTAAGCTATCACACTCTCTAATCTCTTTAAACATTCTAAGAAATCATCACTGACTTAAGCACTAGAGTGTCCATCCCAGGTAAAAACAACTCGAACACTCTAACTCTCCCCTTTTGCAGAATCATACAGCTCAGCCCATCTCAGCTTGGCCATTGGCTATGAACATCCGATTCGGTGTCTGCTACGTGAGAGCTGCCAAATTGTGCTATGTCAATATGTTTTAGAAAAATAATACTAGATGGATCCCACATGACTAAATAATTTAATTTAATTATAGTGGGCCTACATTACCATGGGCCCAATGGTGATGAACAAAACCAACTCTCTTTCATACAAACAAGCTTTATTGGAGATGGCAGAAAAGACAAAGTCCGAATTCAAAATGAGTGCATCTTAAACAAAAATAGAATTACTTCTGAAGTTTGTAAGAGTCTAAACTCAAAAATGCGTGCATCTCAAGAGCATTGCTGATCTTCAACTCAAGTGAGTTTGGAGAATAACGAAGACAATTTTGAGTATCATAACTACAATTAAGCAATTTTGCAGAAAAAAAAAAAAAACTACAATTAAGCAATAGGGCTGGAAGCCTGGAACATAAACAAATCCTTTCGAACCCGATTGCTCATGAATTACAAATCATCTTTCTTCCATAGTTAAAAGATGCCTGCAACAATCAATGGTTAATTCTGCTTAACCCCATTAACTGTAGAGGTAACCCTCCAGTTCTTTTAACGATATAGGTACTACTGCATTGTGTAGATTATGCTCTGATAATGAGTAAGATAACTCTTTAGGCTATACGAGGGGAAAACCATCATCTTCCGTTTTGTAGAAACCATTTTCAATAAAAAAAAATATCCCAAAAAGTAGAGGATTCGATTTCTAGAACCCATTTTAAATAAAAAAAACCCAAAATTAGATGAATTATTGCTACTCACCATGGTTCAAAGCATGGATATGTTCAATACGCAAAAGTTGTGTATCAGTCAAGACGTTTCAAATGGTGCGATGGTTATTAGATTAAAATATAAAGGGTCATTTACTTAAACACCCGTATTTACTAAAACCTACACTTAGTTTGCATTTTATTAAAATACCCCCTATAGTTTGTAATTATTTATTCAACCCTCTGTCAGGAACCTTTTTGTATTTCTATTTGAAAATAGCCACTTGACCTCTTAAAGCAAGTGGAAAATGTGAAAGGGCATGAATCCAAGGTTTTCTTACTCCAAAAATACCCTTAAATATTCTCAGGTATCACATGTAGTTCACTTCTTTTCCAAACAAAGCTATAATGTGGGGAGAGGTTTATTTGTTTTTCAAAAGGTTGATAAGATAAGTATTATGGCTATATTTGGAATAAAATCTTGGGCCATTGCCCTTTCATATTTTGGGCACGCCTTAAAGGCTCATGTGAATATTCCTAAATGGAAATACAAATAGTTTTTGATGGAGGTGAATTAAAATAAAGGGGTTTTTTATGATTCAGTCTATCCCTAGGGCATCAATTCACGGGCAGGATTCAGTCTACCCCTAAGAAATCGTAGCTCCACCTAGGGGTAGACTAAATCCTGCCCGTGGATTGATGCCAAATTCACGGGCAGGATGTGGTTTTTAGGAGGGACTACTAGTATACTAGTAGTCCAAAAATCTCTTAAATAAAACATATGCAAACAATAGGGTTATTTTAATAATACACAAAATACAGGGTGGGCTTTAATAAATACATGAAACTATTGGAGGTTTTTGAGAATTTAGTGAGGGCATCCTTAGGAGGGGTATTAGCCATTAAAATTGGCCAAATTTCACAGCCTCAGGTATTTAGCGTTTTGGGGACCCCAAGATACAATATGATATTCTCACTTTGTTATTTATTTATTAGTATTACTAGTCGGGGGCCGTTGATGCACGGGTGTTAAAAGAATTGTGGCAGGAATCTTATTACAATATCAATTGGGCCAAGTGGTATCAAGTCCAAATCAAACTATTTATCTTAATTTTTATTAAATTTTTACATTTTATTAATTTTATTATTCTTAAATTCAACACACAAGCTTTGTTAAGTGACATTTAGATGGTAGTCTTAAAACATTTCTAATTGGGCCAAGCTAAACCCAATTCATCTTAGCATTATTCTTGGGTTATGTATTGTCTAATAAATTAAAAAAAAACCAAAAATCTAAAAGGAATTGGGAAAAGGGAGAGTTACTTTTTTATTAAGTTAAATTAAAAAATATTTGTATTGATTTTAATTAAATTATGTTTTATTAATTTGTATCAATTTTAACTAATAAAATAATTTTTTATAAGTTTTTTAACAATTTCTTATATTTTAATTATGTTATTTTTATTAATTATTTTAATTTTAATTTTTTACAAAATTTATAAAATTAATTTTACTAATTTTAGAGTAAGTTAATAAAACTAAGTTATTTAGTTTATTTTAATTAATAAGTTAATCGTGTAAAGTAAATTACTGATTTTTAAATTTTCCCTTATTTATATTTTTCTATTAGTTTCTGATTTTTAATATTTCTCAACAAATATCACTTTTGATATATTATTTTTTTTTTGTTATTTTAGTGTATTTTATCTTATTTTATTAGTTAATGAAAAATTGAGTTTCTATTTTTATTGTTATTTTCTGTTTTTCAAAAAAAATTCCTTATTTTGTTAAATTTTCCTATTACTTAACAAAATTTCTAATAATTTTTCTGTTATCCTCCCTTATTTTTCTTTTTTTTCTTTTTAATTAATAAAATTATTTTTAGTGAAAATTCTCTTATTTTCTCTTTTTTATTTTCAAAATTGCATAACCGAATCAAACTCATCAAACCAGATTGGTCCAATTCAGTATGAACTGGTAATTGAAGCTAGTAGATCAAAATTTTTAGGTATTCACATAACCCAACCTAAGAACTTTGTCTTCTTGATGTGTAGCAATTTTTGGTTCCGGTTCATTTCTTATTTAGCTTTCTTCTTCTCTTGGGAAATTGACAAAGATAGGGAAACAGTATAATCCATTTGATCTACCATTCAATGCTTCCAACACTTACTCTTTACAGTGGATCCATAAATTCATGTTCACAAAAAATATTTTTAGAAAATTAGTAGTGAAAATTTCACATAAATTTATAAAAGAATCATAATTTTTAATATTTCTTCAAAATATAACAGAAAAATATTTCACTCAGAATTTAATTAATAGTGAAATCAATGTTTAAATAAAACATGTTAATTAATAGTGTTTCTAATATTTATTTTCAATATGTATTTTCTAAAAACTTATATAGCAGATTTGGCAGACTAGATCAATCATGGGGATGGAAATTTTTCTCATTGAATCTAGACCTCACCCCACCCCTCACTGAATGGGGTGAATTTTCTCCAATCTTGGATGGGGATGGGAAAACTTTTTTGCCCCAAATTGGGGACGGCGTTGGCATATAACTCCCTGAACCTGCTCCAAACCTGGTGGTAAATTATTAAATTACTCCTAGGTTTATTATCAATTTCTAAAATGTTCCTAAGTTTCCCTTAAATTCCCTTGGATCCCATAATCTCATATCCAAAATACCCCTAAATTCCCATCAAATAATTTTTAAAATAACCCAAAATTTCTATCATCCCATTACTAAAATACCCCTAAATTTGATTTTTTTAAAGTGGTTACCTTGAGGTTGGGAAATTTTGGGGATTCCCTATCCCTAATAGGGAATGGGAGCCTTGCCTCAAACCCACCCTGCCACCGGCATGAAGTGGGGACAAGGAGGGGGTGCCCCACCCCAAATCCACACGGTTTTCATTCTTAATCAATCAAGATCTGTTCTAAGTTTTCAACAAGTTTCAGCATCAATACAAATAGTGATGTGTAGGGCCCAAAGCATCCCATGGGGGGAGGAGATTTTATAATGACAACATTAAGATATTATTTATAATTATAATAAGATTTCTAATTAATTATTAAATTTTATTATTGTGCTTTTATTATTTGTCATATTATATTTTCTATAGTATTTTAGATATTTTTTATTCATCGAATTTCAATATTTAAGCCTTGACTTAAACATAATATTTTAATACATTGTTGAAAAATAAAATATATAAATTTGGAAGGTGGAGAGAGAAAGAGATAGCATAGAGAGAGAGAAGGGGGGGGGGAGGGAAAGAGATTTTAGAATTAGACGGTTTATTGGGCATGTGAGGAGCCTGGCTTTAGTTAGTGCAAGCCCGTACTCACACCGTTCGAACAGTCTCCTGCAACCTTGCATTGAGAATATCTCCCCATGAAATAAAGCACATAAGTATGGAGACATTCCCAATGCAAGGCTGTAAAGGCTGTTTGAATGAGCTTTGCACTAACTAAAGCCAAACTCGTATGTGAGATGGACTAGGAGATGTTTTAGGTGAGGAAAATAGTTTAGGAGAAATTTTAGGAGAGGAATTGATTTGGGCCATTGGGAATGCATGCGTGTGTGTGTGTGTGTGTGTTGGGGAGAGAGAGAGAGATTTAAGATTTGAATACTTGAGGAGGAAGGATGATGTGTGGCCTAATAAGATAAGCTTAACCCCTAGTGACTTGACTTAATGGGAAGGTTAGGAAAGGGGGATAAAGGAAGGAAAGAGAGTTAAGAAGGAAGTAGAAAAGGGGGTTTGGAGAAAGGAGAGTCATGTTGACATGGACTACTTTGCTCTATACATATAGTATAAGATTGGAAATGAGAAAGAGATAAATCAACTCTTGCCCAAGAACAGTAGGACTTTTGAGCATGTTTTACTTGGCATGAAATGGACTCTAGTTCCTGTTCAATTCTAGAAATAAATAGCTAGGTTGTTCAATGCAAACAACAAAACTTGCCATTCTTGCCTATTCTTAGCAAGAAAGGGCCATAAATGGTGAATCATTCCTAAAATCAATTTTATGAATTTGAAAAATTCTGATGAAACAATGTATAATAGACAATTTCCTACTCCCTACGGGGAGACCGGATTTGCTCCTCAAAGATTACTCCTTACACCAACCTCAAAGAACCTGCAACCCATACCAGGAATATCTCCTGTACTTATATATTGTCATTTATGGAGAGATGTTTTCAATGCACGACTGGAATGTACTGTGAGGTTGATGTGAGACACACTTGTAAGGAGTAGATTCGAACAATATAGTGGGTTTGTTTTTAATTCATACTGAGATGTATTGATACTTGGTGGTACCCTTGGTGAATTAGATGATACTGTTTAGAGGATTGAACCGTTTACAAATTGTAGTACCTTATAGATCCTAAGCATTTTTTGAAGATGGATAAATGACTCGTTATTGTTATTTATTATAGTTCCTATCCTTTGGAATTACAGGTTTCATACAAGTAACTGAAATTTCACCTTTGAAATTTTGTTCTTCTACCTAACATGCCTAACATATCATTCCTATTTGTTGGCACATAACATATTTGGTTTGCATTAGGAATTAGCCCCGTTCACTTTTTGGGAAGTCAGTTATATGGGGAAATGTTTTTATCCGTGTAAACATTTCCTAAAAAACACTTTTTCAGGTAAGTGTATTTATCTATGTTCTTTTATTTTTTAAGTAAATAAGACAATGACCATTTTAACCATAAAAATCCATTATTAAAAGCAATATTTTAAAAAACGACTTGGAAATGGAACCATTATGGGCACCGGTTTCGAGGTCAACAGTCCGACTGTCCGGTTCGAATAGACGGTCCGTTTTGACAAAAAAATTATAAAAAAAATAAAAAATGGTCAAAAACTATTGAACGGGTCGACGGTTCGACCACTCGAGTCAACGGTTTGTTAACTTTTTCAACGGTTTTTGACCAAATTCTGGGTTTTGGGTAAAACGGAACCGGTTACCTGGACGGTTCCCGGGCCGAACGGTCTGACCGTTCGGGTCAATGTCAGTTAAAAAACGTTGATTAAAAGGGATAATTTTGTTCCATCCAAGTGTTAGCAACTCCCCCCTTCCGAAGTGGAAAAATTACTTACCCACCAGGGAGATGGGTATCACTTAGGTAAATGATACCTAAAGAAAATAAATTTTCCATAAACCCAACATAAATCTAAAAAAAGGAATATAGGTATCCTGGTCATGGGAACTAAAATCCCATTGACCAACTTTCCTCCCTCTTAAATTCCAAAAATCGAATGGGCTCTTAGAATCAGAACCAAAATCTCTTGGAATTAAAATTGAATTGGCCTATTCCAATAGCCTATCTAGTTTAGACAGAAATTGAAATTAGAATTGGAAAGAGCAGAAATGAGATTCTCATTCCAAAGGGAAAGGGAGGAAATGACCATTCCCTCAAATGGGGAGTGTCATTCCATAAAAAATGAGAATCGGATTCTGATTTCACCCAACCAAATGGTTGGAATTAAAATGGGACATTCCAATTTCGATTCCAGACCCCTATTCCCACGAACCAAATGGACCCTGAACTGAATGATCGATGCACGCAGTTCATTGGATAGTGGGGGGATAAATATTTAAGTAATTGCTTGAATTCCGCCTTTTGGCCTATTGTGCTAGGCTTGACATCACTATTGCAGAGCTTGAAGAGGGTATTTGCCATAAAAAACAACAAGAAAGAGCCTTTTTTTTTTTTTGAAAATTTGAAAATTCCGAGTACATAGGTTATGCTATCCTGCAGCCGAGCCGAGTTCTTTCCTAGGGCAGCCATTTGATTCATCATAATTTCATTTCCCTACTCTTTTCTTCAAATCAAATATAGTTTTAAGGGTAATTACAAAGACCCCCTGTATTTTGTTTTGCGACAAAGGCCCCCTATATTATGACCATGAGACAAAGACCCCCTTCCATTGATCTCATGTTACACTAACAGCAGCTGCGGTAATCCCCTCTACCTCAGAGGGGATGCTCGCTTGGATTACTCAAGCGAAGAATAAAATGATTTCCTCATCCTCTCTTATGATCATCTCCAAATGCAATGTGTTCCCAGAACAGGAATCCTCGCTTTGATTACTCAAGCTTTTCGTCTCTGATCTCCCTATGCTCTCTTGCCATTATATATAGAAGGGCCTTTTCTACACTCGTCCTCCTCTTCCCATCGATTCTCTTTTCTCTTCTTAAATGCAGCATTTCCAAGACTGATATAGTTTCCTACCCTCGCTGGCCGTCTCACGATTGACGATGACGGTTATGTTTACATTGCCTGCAATGATGTTGGCATCGACTTTCTCCATGCCAACACTGCTCACCTCCCCATTCGTGACATTCTCTCTCCTGTCCACCTACTGGACTCCGTTAAGGAGTTCTTTGCCTTTGACCACACCATCAGCTATGACGGTCATTTCAAGCCCATAGCTTCCATCCAAGTGACTGAGCTCGCTGACGAAATCTTCGTCGGGTGCACCGTCAACCACGCAGTAGCTGACGGTACGTCCTTTTGGAACTTCTTCAACGCCTTTGCCAAGGTATGTAGGGGTGTCAACAAACTCACGAGGCCACCAGATTTTCGCCACAATTTTGTCAATGGTTCTCTTGCGGTGCTTTCATTCCCTAAGGGCGGTCCCCAGGTGATGTTCTTTGCCAATGCCCCTCTAAGTGAGAGGATCTTCCATTTCAGCAGAGAAGCGATACTGAAGCTGAAATCCAAAGCTAACAAATGGGTCGACAATAGATTAACAGTCGAGGCTGAGATTTTGGCACCACAACCCTATTACATGCATGAACCTAACTAACTACTTTATCCCCTGTACATCACTAGTTGGTGCCCTCTTTAGCCTAGCATTTGACGATGACAACAAAAAGGTGATAGGGGTGTTAGGGGCATTGTTGCCGCTTCTGCACCTGCTTCGGTTCGAGAGCGAGCAGGCTCGGCATGACTCAATGCTAGCTTTGTATCACCTCTCACTCGTTCAGAGTAATCGCACCAAACTCGTGAAAATGGGTTCAATCCCGACGCTGTTAAGGGGAAGGGGAAGAAGAGAGATCGGGGGAGAGAGAGAGAAATGTGAAGGAATTTGAGATAGAGGGGATTACCGTCGCTATTATTAGTGTATCATGAGATCGGGGAAGATGAACAGTGTTTTATTACAAGGGTAGTATGGGAATTAAAAATATTGCAATGATCCTTTTGGACAGAAGGCTAACGAAAGGGGGTCTTTGTCTTACGGTTATAGTACAGGAGGGTCTTTGTCGCAAAATAAAGTATAGGGGATATTTGTCACAGACACCATAGTACAGGAGTCTTTTTAATTTACCCTAATTTTAAATTATTTTTTAAGGGAAAATTTCCGATCAGTACCATGTAATTTGACTCGAGTGACAATTTAGTCCCTTAACTTTTAAAATGCGACAGTCTAATATCCGAAGTTTTGAAATGCAACAATCAATTACGTGCCAAATGAAGGGGGAATTTGAAAATTGAAGAAGAAGAGACCTATAGAACAATGAGGAATCCATTAATAAGGGTGATGGGAATCAAAATCTAGGTGAAACCCACTAATTGAAGTGACGTGAGCAAGAATATAACCGGGGCAGGTTTTAGTCTGAACCCTCCTATCTGAGATTCGGGAGTTGATCTTCTTGTAAAATCAGCATGTAAAATGAAGGAAACAAATGGCTTCCATAGAAAATGCTAGTTTATGCATATAAATAGCATGGAAGATAGACTTTTTTTTTCAATAAGTAGTACATAATTTTAGGAAAATGACATTCATTTTGTTCTTTTTAAGACATTTCCAAAACAGGGTCGGTCCTTAATTAGAACCCTGTTAGACCCATATCGACCTTAAGTTGTGTCTTTCGTGTTAGGCCAAACACAGGCAAAACAATGGATATGGTTCATTTTCCAATTGAATATCAAATTCTGGGGGAATCATTTTTTTCCCTTCATTATTTTACATAGCAATAAAACACAGCCTTGGTGTATAAGAAACAAATAATAAGCTATAAATCCTTCAAAATAAAAATATTAAAATATATGAAAATTACTTGCAATTTACGTTCGTTCCTTTAATTTCAATGTGGCCTACTGACCTATACAACTTACAAATAATACTCCATTAATCACTTCAAACTCTCCTAAAAAATCAAGTCTAGTGCTCTGCTCTTGCCTCACTGGTTACTTGAGATAGTCCATTACTTCTCTACTTCCCTGGGGGCTGACCCAGCTTTCAACATTGAATTTTAGGTATCTGTAGCTTCCTTTCAACCAAAATTTTCTTTCTGTAATGTCAGAGTGTGGTCCATTAACCTACCAAATAAATAAATAACGTGGTCGGTCACTCTGTCCATGTGAGTTGAATGGCCTCAGCCTGTAGGGCCATAAGGTATATGGACCAATCCATACCAACTTTGGCACGCAAGTCTGAATAGGTCCAAGTTGGCTGAACTCACCAAAAGAAAGGTAACCCATTTGAAATCATCCATCAAAACATAGGAGTCAAAAGGACAGTTCAAATTGCAAAATCTGTGTTTTCAATTAACATTGGTTTGTTTTTGTGAGAAGAGTACTACCTGAATCAGGGGAATCTGAATTCCTGTATTGCACTACTTTCTTTATAATTTCATATCCTAACTTCTCTGATCTTGGATGGAGAAAAATCTATCTCCTCCCATCTTGCTCTCCAAGGTGTTCGACGGTCCTAATTACAGCAGTCACCTCCTCGCCCACTTTGTGCAGCAGGCGATTCCCCAGATGAGGCTTCTTGTACTGATGCAATGGGATGGAGTTGCTGTCGACAATATGCAGGAGAACCACCATGATCACAGAGGAAGCAAACATGGGGATCGGCCCAAAAACCCAGAGCAACAAACTAATGGCGAAGTAGAGAGCCCTGAGCCCAAGCGCCCAGTAATTGCTCCCCCTTATCACCGCCATCTGAACATACTTTATGGGCATATCGGTATATGGCGTGCTTATCAGGAAGTTGGCATGGACAAAATACCTCGCAGACTGAACGAACGCAGCGAAGGCGATGAGGAAGAAGGAGAGAAGGCTGATGTACTTGATGGATATGGTGGATTGCCTTGTGTCTCCATAAACTAGGTCGTTCATGAAGATGCTCTGTGAAGAGCTTGCCACCCAAGCTCCTATGAGGGAGCTCAGAGTAATGGACATGGAGCAAAGGAAGGTCGCTGCAGTCGTGTTGCTTGAGATCACCGCGAGAGCTAGGCCCAGGTTACTTGATTCAGACTGCAAATATCCGCTAAATTATCAGAAAAAACTTAGCTAAATCTGGCGAGACAAATTAACTCAGCAAAATCAATCAAGGAGAAAGAAAAGAAAAACAAATTACCTGCATCATTCTCTCAACCCAAGCCATCCTGTTGTGGTTCTCGTAGCCAATAACCGTGGTCTCAGGCTGTTTTATTACTCTGTAGAGGAGGTAGAGATGGTAAGCAAGCATGATCAGCAAACCGCTCGGGACCAAGATTACATCTAAGTTTTCCTTCTGAAACCCCATTCTCTCTCTCCCTCTCTCTCTCTCTCCCTCTTTTCTCTCTCTGTGTTTATCTAACTAAAATGATGGTTTGTTTATTTGCATCCTAAGTTGGATTTTATATTTCATAAATCATGACAGGCATGGCTGGCTTTTGATATTTTAAAGAAGTTTTGACCTTTATTTTCGTCTCTCTTGAGCTTGGTTGGAGATGAGAAGAATAGCAGATAGAGACGGCTTGCGGTGGAAATACAAGCTATACAGTGAACTGGGTTAATTTTTTTTTTCTCTCTTTCCTGTTTTTTTGGGAAAAAGTACTTTCATTCATTCGAAGCAAGAAAATAACTATTTAGGGCCCTGTTTGGGTAGACTTTTATAAAGTAATTTCATTTTATATATATATTTTTTAAAGTATAAAAATATTATAAATGCCATATAAAATTTGTATTATATAAATTATACTTTTTGCTTTCATATTTTGAAAAAATTCAACATTTTTGTCTAAATGGGTGATTTCCATATAACTCTTAACTCTACCTCTACTCATTGTTGCTAGAGTTGGACCACCATCGTCAATCTCAAACTATGAAACCACCGGAAACCTTACAAATAGATGTATTTTTGTCAAACAGAAATTGATACTTTGTTTTGAAAATATTTTATATAATTAAATTTTAAAAGTACAAAAATAGAATTCTATCCAAAAAGGAACTGTTTGGAAGGGGTGCCGTGGACAAATATCAACCCCTTGCTGGTTTCTAGCCATGTTTGAAATCGTTGGGCTAGCTACTGTTCCATCAAGAAAGGTCAGCCCTTTATTATGCATGTGATCAAGAGAATAGTCAACTATTGTCTATTTTCAATTTTTAAATGCCATTCTTACAACCCATAGGAGTGATTTTCTCATTTTAATATTTTATATTGGAATAGAATATCTATCTAAAGAATGTTTGCATTAAAAAATTTAAGAATTTTCTACATATTATAATGAAATTATATACTAACTTTAAAATATTTACTAAAAATACAAAAAATAATTATAATAGATTTAATAATATTCATATTATTAATATTTTTTTTTACACAATTCATCACGAAATTATGTACAAGCAATATAAATTATAACTTTATGGATTAGTAAATTCAATAAATAATTATATTTAGAATTTTTAAATAATAATATTATTTAAATAACTAAATAATATTGTTAATAACTAATTCCACTTATATCAATTATAATTATAAAAATAACTTTCAAAATAAGTATTTATTGATAATAATTTTCAGTAATTATCTATTATATCTTTTTAATAAATATATTGTCAATAATTATGTATAAATCTACTTTTTTTATTCAATAGAAACTTTTCAATAATTATTGGAGATTAAACTACTATTATTTAACTTTTTAAGCTTAATTTGTTGTATTTATTATAATTTTGTTATAAATTTATTTTTAGTAATTATTTATTTTTGTTATAATTTATTGATTAATATTTATTAGAGATTAAACTATTATTTGAGATTAAACTATTATTTAAGATTACACTATTTATTGACTAATTTAATATATTTTCAATACTTATTGTACTTTTATTAGTTATTTATTGTATTTTTGTTATAAATTTATTTTCGATAATTGTGTATGTTTGCTATAAAATTTCAATAATTATTGAAGATTAAACTATTGCTATTTTTAGAAATTAGACTATTAATTTAGTTGAAATTAGTAGTGTTCACGGGTTGATTCAGTTCGATTGTAGGTTGTTTGCCCAACCAAACCAACCTAGTCAGGTTGGGGAGTTGGTCACCCAAAACCGACTAATTATTAATGAAAACCGGCACCTCGGGTTGTATCGGTTTAGCCGCTTGGTTCAAAAGATTTAAACTTAAAAAAATTCAATTCAAAATTTAAATTTAGGCTTAAAAAATTATAGTGGTATTATTAAAAAAATAAAATTAGAAAATTATATTTATAATATAAAATATTTTAAACTAAGAAATATGAGAATTTCCCCACTTTTCTTATTAAAAAGTTATATTTAAATAATATATATATATATGTATGTATATGTACCTAAAAATATTCCTATAATCTCTCCTAAGATATCTCCTCTAAGTCATTAGAAACGTTACTCCACTTCCCAATCAATCCCTAAAATCTCTTCCCCCAATCTTATCCACTCTCTCATTTAAAAGATTCATTCTAATTAATAAATGCAGTTAGTGTTATTACCAAAAGTTAATAAATGCAGTTAGTAAATTATCAAAAATTAAATATTCTTATTAGTACGATTAGTAAATTATCAAAAATTAATAAATACTGTTATTAATTAACTCATCATGACTTTTTAAAAATATTTTAGGTAAATACTGCTATATATATTCATGTTAATTAACAACATTTTATAGAAATTGAGGACTCTTTAACTAATTCCTATAAAATTGAGAATCATATTTAACAATTATTAAAAAGTATAAAATTTTAGTTATTGCTATTATTGAAGTTAATAACCGAATGCAGATGGGAGAATAAAATATTATAATGTTGGAAAATGAAATTATTAATTAATTTATATTGGAAAATAAAATATAAATTAGTATAATTTTGCTAGTAAACTACTTAATATAGGTACTCGAGTTGGTCAGTTTTCTAGTATTTCCAGCCGCCTTTGGTTTAGCATTTTTCCAATTTGACCAAGTTAGGTCACTTTCGATTTGGCGGTTTATAATCCGACCAAAATTGATATATATATATATATATATAATTTTTTTAATACAAGAAATTAAAATGGGAAAATTCTCATATTTCTTAGTATAAAATATTTTATATAATAAATTTATTTTTTAATAATAACACTGTAATTTATTAAATTTAAATTTAATTTTTGAGTTTAAATCATTTGAACAAACAAACCAAACCAAAAATAGACCCAAATTGATACAACCCGAGTTGGCAGGTTTAACTCGGGTTGGCAAAACAACGTGCAACCGGACTGAACCAATCCTTGAACACTCCTAATTTTAACTAAATTAATAGTCTAATCTTTAATAAATAATAATAGTTTAATCTCCAATAATTATTAAAAAATTATAGAAAAATACATAATTATTGAAAATAAATTTATAATGAAAATACAATAGATATCTAATAAAAATAAAATGATTAGAAAAATACAATAAATATTGAAAATATATTAAATTAATCAATAAATAATGTAATATCAAATAATAGTTTACTCTCTAATAAATATTAATCAATAAATTATAAAAGTACATAATTACTAAAAATAAATTTATAACAAAAATACAATAAATACGATAAATTAAATTTCAAAAGTTAAATAATAGTTGTTTAATCTCCAATAATTATTGGAGATTAAACTATTAATTTAGTTAAAATTAGGAGTGTTCATGCATTGGTTTAGTTCGGTTGCAGGTTGTTTTGCCTACCAAATCGACTTGGTCAGGTCGGGAGTTTGCCACCTAAAACTAATTGACCATAAGTGAAAACCCGCAAACTCGGTTTGTATCGGTATTGGTCTATTTTTGATTTGGTTTATTTGTTCAAAAGATTTAAGCTTAAATATTGAATTTAAATTTAATAAATTACAGTGGTATTATTAAAAAATAAATTAAAATGAATTAAATTTATTATATAAAATATTTAGACTATGAAATATGGAAACTTTTCCACTTTCCCGTATTAAGAAGATCATATTTAAAATAAAATATATTAATATATATCTATGATTGGGTCAGTTTGGTTTAGGCCGATTTACAAATGGCCAGACTGAAACTAACCTAACTTAATTGGATTGAAAAGTTATTGAACTAAAGAACAAAAAGTACTTAAAAATCGATTAACTCAGATTGAATTCCATCAAATTAATTATTAAAATTTAAAATATAAAACGATATATACTTTTATATATTTTTATTATTTAAGTTCCTATCGCAAGAATCCCTTACATCACCCGATAGCTTATCGTTATTTTGTAATGAGGGCCCAATAGCAGCTTTCTTGTATCACTTTTGCTGAAAGAAAATATAAGACGAAAGAGCAAGAGAAAGTGGATTAATTCTAGGAAATAATTAAAACTTGTAAAAGACGTCATTTATGCTGGTGTTTGGCTTACATATGCTGCATTAATCATCTAATTACTGTTTGCAATAAGCTCGCATTCAAAGTATGGATGTAACATTCCGTGTGTCCATGTACAGAGGAGATCAGGGCCACGTTGGATGGACTCCACATTGGATGATCTGAATCAGGGTGTGGTTGGGGAATTGGGTTCTGGCCCGGATATGACACAAATGATGGGAAGTGATCGGGTTTTGTCTCGGACTCAGTTCTGGGAATAGTGCATTCCTTCGCAAATATGGGCTTTCCTTTGATGTGTGATTTGGATTTGACTTTAGATGTGAATGGGAATTCAGATACCATTTATCAATCCATCTGTTTGGTTTAAATCGCAGGAATTGGGGTCTGGAATCCTAATTGATATCGGAATCAGAATTAAAATAGGCGTTTGGATTTTAACTGTTTGATTGGGTAGAATTAAAATTCCATTTGTGTAAGTAATTCTAAGATAAAATTATTTACAATTCATGAACAGTTTTTTGAACAGTTATAAATGGACAGTTTTTTAATCATTATAAGTTTGACAGTTTTTAAACGGTAATAAGTGGACAATTTTTGGAGTTAGAGTAAAGGACATATATGCTCTTTTTTGTGTCTGTTGTATGTTGTTTAGATAAGGAATAAAAATGTATGTTATTTAAACCATTCTGATTCCAAAGGATTTCAATTATAACCTCAACTGCAAACCAAACAGACTCAAATATTGTGTAATTAAGGTTTCATAATGGTATGCTACAGAATAGAAAGTTGGACACCTGGTTGTTGTATGGTCAAATACGTGGGAGATGAATTTATTGGCCAAGAAATATGCCATGTATTGAGGAATGCGCCAAGTTTGACACTTGGCAATGTGGTAACTTGAATAGGTCCTAGTTGGCTCAACTCATGATGTCTGATGTGTTCAGTTGTTCAAGTCATCATTCTCAAAAAAGAAAAAAACGAAAGAAGAAAATAGGAAACAAAAAGTGGCAAAATTTTAGGTCTGAGTCGTACTTCCATGATTCTAAGTTATTAGCAGTTGTTAATTGCACTCAGCTTCATGTTATAGTCACCATTTTGACATTTAGAATACCCATATGACTTTCTAGATTTTCACCAAACACAATTTCAGAGCAAGGGTTTCAAAACCGAATTTGACAATGAATCAGTCAGGGTCTGGTTCTCGGGTCAAATAGTCCGATCATTCAAACCAAACGAATGGCCCGTTTTGACAAAAAAGTAAAAAAAAAAAACATTAGAAAAGAAAACGGCCAGAACCGTTGGACGGTTCGAACAATTCGACCGCCCGGGTTAGCAGTTTACTGACCAAATCAACGGTTTTTGGCGAAATAATGATTATGGGATAAAACAAAACAAGTCACCTAGCCGATTCCTGATGACTATTCATATTTAATTAATAAATAGTTAAATACTATTAATATTTAATCCAACCCATATTCAATGACTATTAAATAGTGCTATTACTAAAAGTTAATAAATGTGGTTATTAAATTACCAAAAATTAAATATTCTTATTAGTACGGTTAGTAAATTATCAATAATTAATAAATACTGTTATTAATTAACTCATATGATTTTTTAAATATTTTGTGTAAATACTATTATATTCATCTTAATTAAAAACATTTTATAGAAATCGAAAACTCTTTAACTAATTTCTATAAAATTGAGAATTATATTTAACAATTCACAAAAAGTATAAAATTTTAGTTATTTCTATTATTATAGTTAATAACCGAATGCAGATGGGAGAAAAAAAATATTATAATGTTGGAATATGAAATTATTAATTAGTTTATATTGGAAAATAAAAGATAAATTATTGTAATTTTGTTAGTAAACTACTTAATAAAAATAAATATTTAAAATATTTTCAATAAATCTCCATAATCACATAAATGTAATTTTTTTTTTCAAAAAATTTCATAAAACTACATTTTCGTAAAATAACATTTTGGAAATTAAAAGATATAGTATTGTACTTTTGATAAAATTTTGAAAGTTTATTTAAAATGTATTAAATAATTATTGGAATGTTTTGGAAATTTTAGGAAAATTCATTACATATGACAGATTTGGAAAACTATTGAAAAATTATGTAATTTTCATTGTATATTATTGAAAATTATTAAAGATAAATGAGTATAGGAAATGAAAAATTGTAATTTGAACCAATAATTACACAAACTGTTAAGATAAATTAGTATAATATTGGAAAAAGAAAATTATTGATTAGTTAATATTAGAAAATATAAGATAAATTAGTGTAATTTTGTAAATAAACCATTTAAAAAATAAATTATTTAATAACAATTTAAAAATAAATTTTCAAAATTACACATATGTAATAAATTTTTCAAAATTTTTATAAAATTACATTTTTGAAAATTAAAGACAATTTAGTGTACTTTTAGAAATTTACAATGTAGCTGATACTAAGTATATCTTTTTGATCATTTTTGTCATCAAATTGAATATTGGGTTGACAGGGAGTGGGTGACTTGACTTGAACCCACCCAACACTGGGGACGGGGCATAGAAAATTCGAGAAATCCCCATTGCTGATGAGGAGTGGGTACCTTGCCCTAAACTCGCCTAACATTGAGGACGAAGTGAAGAAATTTGAGGATTCCCCGTTCCTAACGGGAAGTGAGAGCCTTGCCCTAAACCTGCCTGACATTGGGGACGGGGAAATGACAGGAATGGAGTGTCCAATCCCGTTGCCATTCCTATATAATTGTTAATTACTAGTAAAATTGATAAAAGTGTTAGCTTTTGTAATTATTTTTATTTATTTAAAGTCAATCAAAAATTTTTGTTTAAAAATAATGAAAATAATAATAGTTATTAAAATTATTACAAATGATTAATAAAATTAAATTTATTCATATTAAATTAACAATAATTATTTTATGTAAGTCAACATTAAATGAAAATTACAATTATTAAAATTTTAAATATTAACAATAAATTTGAATACTTTTAGTTAATTAACAGTAAATTTTAATTATTAATTTATTAATTAATTAAATAGTAAATAAAATTAATTAACTAACAGTAAATTTTATAATGAGGGCCCAATAGCAGCTTTCTTGTATCACTTTTGCTATAAGAAAACATATGACTGAAGAGCAAGAGAAAGTGGATTAAAGGCCTGTACATTTCCTCTTAACTCTTATATCTTAATAGGATTCTTTTAACTTTAAAAGAAAATTGGTTGTTCGTTTCCTCTTATCTCTTATCTCTTAAAGTGCAATCATACAATTTTTTATTTTCCAATGATACCCGCAAAAAGACAAACAAAAACTCTTATATATGGGGTAAAAATGAATATTTAAAAATTTTCAGAATTCAAAATTTAGAGTTCAGAGCAGCATTTTTATATTCAGAGTTCAGAGGAAAGAAAAATTCACTAATATCAATATACCTCTTAATGTAATTATTACACTTTTAGATGTCAGACTTCAAAACAAACGAAGAAACCCTAACTCTAAGAATTAATTAAAAGTTGTAAAAGACGTCATTTAGAAAAGAAATGAAGGTAAAGAAACCACGTGGCTCTATCACCGATTTTCCGCATGCCTCTCTTCTCATCCGATTACTGTATGCAATCAACATTCGAAGTATATATATAAAGAGGAGATCAGGGCCACGTTGGACGGACCCCACATTGGATGATCTGAATCAGGGTGTGGTTGGGGAGTTGGGTTCTGGCCCAGATATGACACAAATGGTGGGAAGTGATCGGGTTTGAAAACTGACAAAGACTTTTGATTATCACTAAATTCATACTCGTTGCCATTTGTAGGTGTTTATATTTTTGTCTCGGACTCATTTGTGGGAAACTGGGAATAGTGCCTTCGCAAATATAGGATTTCCTTTGATGTGTAATTTGGATTTGACTTTAGATGTGAATGGGAATTCAGATACCATTAATTCATCTATCGATCTGTTTGATTTAAATCGCAGGAATAAGAGTCTGGAATCTAATTGAAATCGGAATCAGAATTAAAATAGCCGTTCCGATTCCAACTGTTTGATTGGACAGAATTAAAATTCCATTTTCATTCTTAATAAAATGGCATTCCCCATTTAAAAGAAAGGTTATTCTTATGAAATCTCATTTCAACTGATTCTAATTCCCATTATAAAAATAGACCATCCTGATTTATAAGGATTTCAATTTCAAACCAAATAGACTCAAATTTTGTGTAATTAAGGTTTCATAGCAATGTGCAGAGAATAGAAAGTTGGACACTAATGGTTGTATGGTCAAATACGTGGGAGATGAATTTCTTGGCCAAGAAATATGCCATGTATTGAGGAATGCGCCAAGTTTGATACTTAGCAATGTGGTAACTTGAATAGGTCCTAGTTGGCTCAACTCATGATGTCTGATGTGTTCAGTTGTTCAAGTCATCATTCTCAAAAAAGAAAAAAACGAAAGAAGAAAATAGGAAACAAAAAGTGGCAAAATTTTAGGTCTGAGTCATACTTTCATGATTCTAAGTTATTAGCAGGTTGTCAATGAACGTTCTCTCTCTTCTCTCTTTCTCTCTCTCATATTATGGTTGGGTTTAAGTTGGCCTTAAACTCTGCCCAGCCCACCCGGCTGCGGCTAGCACCCCTTGAATTTTGACCGGCTTCACACATTCGTCGGCCAACCAACCATTAGTCGAACTATCCGAATTCTCTGTCTTCATTGAATGTCACACTTTTGAAAGCGAGTCGAGCTTGGAGAGGACAGCAAGTGAGGAAAGATTAAGGAAGTCGACCCTCCAGTTTTGAAGAGGCTTGAACAGTGTTTTAAATTTGCCTCCTAATTCTTGGATGATTCTGGGAATCCGTAGCTACGGGCCCAGTTTTATTGGGCCACATCTTTCCTATAAGTCAACATGAGACAGTGCAATGCATGGGCCATAAGCCCAATTATTAGACCACCGCAGTCGTTCGAACACCTGTATGGCTGTATCCAGCCGAGCTCCCATTCTGGAATCCGGGTCTACTGCATTTATTCTGATAAAGCTCGCCGTCTTCTCAGGTCTTGTATCCGAGTCAGACTCTTATTGGCGAGTCTGCTGCCCACAATAAACTCTGCCCAGTTCTACCCACGTAATATTGCTGTCACACATGAATAACATTTCATCCTCATATGCACAGGGAAATGTTCTCAGTTGAGATGTGGGCAGAGGTAGTATTGGCACATTAGGTGGCAAACTGGTTTACCAAAAACAGGAAACCCATTTGAAATCACTGGAAATGGAGGGAACAGATTGTGGGATTCTGTTCTGGGTGCCTGCTAATCATCATTTCTATTGGAAACAGATCTCCGTGAATAAGGGAAATCTGTTATGTTCCCAACTTTACTCTTTTCCCTATACAACTTCACATAAAATATTCCGGTATTAATTTCACTACAAACATCTTTAATCATCTCATGACTATGTGATTGTGCTTTCTGTTCCATCTAACTCAACACGATGCTCGACGGCCCTAACTACAGCGTTCAGTTCCTCACCTATCTTCTCCAACAGGCGGTGGCCATGACCATGAAGCTGCTTATACTGATGCAGTGGGTGAGAATTGCTGTCAACAATATGCAAGAGGATCACCAAAACCACCGACGAAGCAAACATTGGGATCGGACCAAAAATCCACAGCAACAAAGTAATGGCGAAGTAGAGCGCCCGAAGCCCGAGCGCCCAGTAATTGCTCCCCCTTATTACTGCCATCTGCACATACTTCACCGGCATATCGGTGTATGGCGTGCTTATCAGGAAGTTAGCATGGACGAAGTACCTCGCCGACTGCACAAACGATGCAAAGGCAACGAGGAAGAATGAAAGCAGACTGATGTACTTGATGGAGACTGTAGATTGGCTTGTGTCTCCATAGATCAGGTCGTTCAGGAAGACGTTATTATCTGAAGAGCTCCCAACCCAGGCTCCAATGAGGGAGCTCAGACTGATGGACACGGTACAAAGGAAGGTGGCTGCGGATGTATTGCTTGAGATCACTGTCAGAGCTAGCGCAAGGTTGCTTGATTCAACCTGCGGCGAATACCCAATAATCAAATAGCTGAGTCTAACAAGCCATTGAGCTAAATTAAGCAATCAAACCAAAGAAGAGAGAAGAATTCTTACCTTCATCATTCTCTCAACCCAGGCCATTCGGTTGTGGTTCTCGTAGCCGATCACAGTGGTCTCAGGACGTCTTATAATTCTGTAAAGGAGGTAGAGATGGTAACTAAACATGATCAGTAATCCGCTTGGGACCAGGATAACATCCAGCTCTTCTTTCTGAAAACCCATCTTCTTCTCTCTGCTACCTTAACAGGCTAAAGAGAAGATGCCTTACATATTATATACAGTATTTCCTATCTGGTTTTATTATTTATATATGTTTAAGTTGACAAGAAGATACCGATATCCCATTGTCATTCCAAGGATATCTCTGAGTCTGACTGGTCGCTAGTCATGTCTCATTAGAAATAAATTGGGATTACTTAGAAATGGCTTACCTTATTCATGGTGAATCAATATAGATTTATTAGTATAGATTTTCATCAGTATCCAACATTCAAACACAGGGGAAGACCCTAGAGAGGTGGGTGTGCGCACTAATTCTGTGAGGAGAATTCAAATCTTCTTCATGGTAAGAAAAGTCCTTCATGGGGCCCATGACATGGGCTGTAATACCATAGGGATATCCCATATGTGCAGCTATGATGATATTATAATCAAATGTGAAGGTGTCCATGGCATGAATAGGACATTTTCGTTGGTCAGGGTTGGTATGTGGGACCAACCGACTAATAGTTTATCGGCTGGATGGACCAATAATCTAGAATCGGGAAGATTGACGGGTTCAATTGCGGATGTCAATCCTAAATCCTTTGATATTTAACGAGTAGGTGTTTGGAAGTCATGAATGGGTCTTTGACCCGCTCCACCAATAAAGGTAAATAATGTGTAAATCTGCTCGTGGCCCTGCACGGCCCAATCCGATGGTTATGGGTCTTGTCACGACCCAACAAGATTGTATAGGCCTTGTTGGGTTTGGGGTTTTAGGTCCACGGGCTGGGGTAGTACAATTCACATTGTTGTGTCGTGCTGCCTGTGGCTCGTGGTCTAGTATGGCCCAGCCCGTAGGCCCACAACAAGCCGAGTGCGGTCCAAAGAATTAGTCGTTGGAGACCCCCCTTGACGGTTAGTTTTAACTTTTTGGGGTTTTTTTTACAGAAATACCCCCCAATAGCTATAAATAGATATATGGAGGGTATTTATGTATTTTGGCTTTGGGGGAGATAAAATAACAATAATACCCCCCAACAACTATATAATAACTAGTTTAAGTGGGTATTTAAAAAATGGATAGTTTTTAAGGTATTTGAGGAATTAAATTATTTTCAATTCCTATAAATAGCCTTATCCTCCACCATTCTCATCACACCAATTCTCATACTCTCTTATATTCTCTCAATCTCTCATACATCATACATAATCATACTCTCATACTCTCTCCACTCTCGAATTCTCAACTTAATTCAAGTTTCAACAAGAACGCTTACTCAGGTATCTCAAGTTAGTAATTTGGGAGACTTGGAGGCTTCAACCGTTGAAATTAAATTTAGATTCCAAAACAGCAACCCGAGTAAGTTCAATTAAATTAATTTTATAATTAAAAAAAATGGACGGCTCCCCCTCTTGCTCTTGACACCAATTCCCCAACATGGTTAATGTCGACGATGTTGGTGTTCAATCGCAATATGATAGTGTTAGCACCGATATGGATGCTATTGATATCGCCAACGTTTCCACCCTAGTACTACTACTATAGGTAGGGGAAAGAATAGGAGAACACTAGGTTGATTAGCCCGATTTAGACAATATTTAAAATAGAGGACATTAAGGGGAAGGGAAAGAGAGCCAGTTTTTAAAAATGTAAGAGTTACTTGAGCTACAGTAGTAGTGGTGGTACTGACCACTTGGGCAGACCATTGAGACACCATATGATGAAAAAAGAAAAAGAGAAAGAAACATCACAAGCACAAATAGGAGATAACATTTTTTGTACTTTTAAATATTCCTAAGAAAAAATGAAGTAAGAGTTAGCAAAACATATTATGCATGCCAAATATCCATTTTTATTAGCTGCAGATACTAAACTTGAAAAATTTTTACGTAGATCTGTAAATCCACAATTTAAAAAAAGTTTTTACAAATACTATTGGAACAGATGCTTTAAAAATTTTTTATTCATATAAATAAAATTTAATTTCTATGTTATCAAATTTTAATTCCAAAATTACAATTATTTCTAATTTTCGGACATCTAGACTTAATATAAGATATTTGTGTTACCATCCATTTTATTGATGAAAAATGGTTTTTACATAAAAGAATTTTAAGTTTTACTAGGCTTGAATGGCCACATACTGGTCCAATTATTGTTGCATGTATTTTAAATACTTTACATATTTATGGAATTGAAAATAATTTTTTTTATTAGTTTTGAACTTTTGATAATGCTAGTAATAATGATTCAACAGTAAATATTTTAGAATCTCAATTAAAACCATTTTTCGATGGTTAATTATTACATATTAGATGTGCATGTCACATCTTAAATTTATGTATTCGAGATGCTTTAAATATTATTTCTCATCATATTTCTAAAGTTAAAAATTGTATAATATATATTAAAAATTCTGGAGCAAGAAAACAAGAATTGAAATATTTATGTCATAATTATGGTTTAAAATATAAACATTTTGTATTAGATGCTCAACATAGATGGAATTTTACCTATTCTATCTTAGAAAATTGTATTGCTTATAAACAAATTCTTACTGATTTTTATAATGCAAAAGTGCAACATGATATGATACTTGAGGAAGATTGGGAAATGACAATTTGTATAAAAGATTTTTTACAAATTTTTTATAATGCAACTAATGAATTTTCGGGTGTTAATTACTCAACTAGTTGTATTTTAGTTAATCAATTATTTATAATTAATGAACATTTTGCAAAATATAGGAAAAATCCATAATTTGAAAGAATTATTAAAATAATAGAAAATAAATTTAAAAAATATTGGGAGAAAATTTATCCCCTTTATGCTTAGATACAATACTACATCCTAGGATTAGGAAGTTTGGTTTAGAAGTTTTAATTGAATCATATTGTGAAAATATGAATATTGAAATTAGAAATAAAAAAGAAGAAATTAATAGTTTATTGTTTGAAATGTATAGTTTATATGAATCTCAAGTGGTATGGCATAGGAAATATTGTACATGTGCAAATTCCACTTCTGAAACAGCTAGTTCCAATAGTGGAAAAAACAAAATTCAGTCTTTAATAAATAAGAGGTAGAAATCTACTACCTTTTCATCAACAAGTTCATATATTGAACTTAACTTTTATTTACAAGCAATTTTTTATACTTTAGCTGATTCATGCGACTTAGAGGAATGGGTTAGTTTTGACATTTTAGTCTAGTGGAGAAGATATGAAAAAAACTATCCAGTCTCGACGCAATGGCACGTGATTTACTAACCCCTCTGATGTCTACAATTCCATTAGAGTCTTGTTTTAATACATGTACTAGGGTACTGGACAACAAGAGGAGCTGCCTAAATGATGTCTGGAGATGTGCATCTACTTTAAAAATTGGTTGGATGCTGAGGATAGATTACAAGACAAAGGAGAGCATGACATTACACCTGATGTTTCACCTGAAGCAGATGATAAAGATGCTGGTGGAGGTGAAACTTGAAGAAAAATGAAGTCAATATTTTTTATTTTTTTGTATACTCAATAATTCAATTATTGTATTTTTTTAATTTTTAAATCTATTATAATTTTTTTTCAATTTTATTTAAATTAGTTGTTATTTTTTCAACAATGTAAGTTTTTATTTTCAATTTATAATTATATTATATATTTTATGTTTTATTCCATTTTCTATATTTCATTCATCCATTGACCATTGTATCGTTCAAATTCAAGAAATAAATTCCTTTTTTTTTTTCAATTTGTTGTTCATTTTGTATTTTTTACGCATTTAAATATTTTTTTCATTTCGTTGTTGGATTTTTTTATTTTTCCAATTTGTTCCCAAAGCTCAAAAGAATTAAGCAAAGTGAAATATTTTAGTTTTATTGTTTATTTAGCAAAAGAATAAAAAAAATCAAGATGTGAAAATAAACAAAAAAAAAAAACAATATGACCCAGTTCGGCCCAGGCCCAAGGCTCAGCTCATAGCCTAGCCTAACATGGGCCATGCCCACAACACGACTCGTACCCCACTCGGCCCAGGCCTGCATGGGCTCAGGCCATGGGCCATGCCAGGCTGTCCCCTCGAAATATCCTAGGTAAGGGAAACATGACATGGATCGGCCTACGGGCTGGCACGACACAGCCTGCACTTTGCATGGGCCACACGCAGGTCGTGCCATGCCGGCCCAGCAGGGCCCGATTTACACCCCTAGCTATCTGCATGTATGTGGCCATGAGGAAAGTGTTAGACAGTTGTATGCCCTTAGCTCCAATCAAAATGATGTACATTATGAATTTATTATAAATGAATAAAGTACATATTTGATTCATGTTCTTATGGTGTGTTTCTGTGTAATACCCTTAAACTGGACACTTATGAGACTCGTGTTAGTTTAGAATGTTCACAGCCGTTGGATAATTCTGTGGAGATTTATCATACCAAGGCTGACACTGGTGTGCTGCCAAATGTTGGGGTGGCCTGCCTCAGCCGCCAGGGTGAGACCCAAGGCACATGCAGTGTAAGATTAATTGAATCTTTGAACCGGACCAGATTTCCAGTATTGCCCTGGACCTTGGAGATTGATGGGCAAATCTGGAAAGTTACACCTGACCCCTAGACTCGATTATGATACTGCACTAGGTGTCGGATTGGGCTATTTTTGATATACCAATCAGTGAGATCCTTAGCGGGGGTCAAAACCTGGGTATGTTGGGACAATCCGAGAATTCATCTGAGTGGGTGATCATAGTGACAGGATCAGCCCCTTCATCGGACAAAGGTAATGATTGGGGATGCACTATCTCTGATGGAAACCAAGACTACCGGTAGCCGATTTCAATCGTTGAGATTTGTTTTGTAAAATATATTTTATATGAGATATAAAAGTATATATATTACGGTTTCTAAACGTTTGCAAAAGGTTTTAATTCCCGGGATCCATGTAAGCAGAGAGTGCAACACTGTTCCTTGTAGCCGAGGGAGAGGTCCTCTCTTGTCAGGTAGTGTTTGATCATTATGGGCTGAGAGGTTAAGTGTAAGACCATTGAGGGTAATACTTGATGGGATAATCTTGCATCTGCCGACAGTCCCTGAGTGTTACAAGGTGGCCTGGCCCAGGGACCTCTTAGGGTAAGTGTTGGGCCCATAGAGCCCATTTGATGGGTTTCAGAGGGTGCACTGTCCATAACAGTGTATTCGGCCAGGCCTTGTAACAAAGACTGGGCTGAACCCATGTGGCTGATGTGTAGATCAATGTTTGGGTCTCACGCCATACAAGGAAGCTTAATTGGGCAGCAGTTTGGAAGGCTAAGTGAGCACATATCCTTATTGGGCCTAAAGCCCATTTTGAACTGTACTGATTTGATCAGTTAAATAAGGGGTGAATTCTGATATTAGATTAGCAAATAGGATAGGGTCTTACCTTATCTACTCAGAGAGTCCAAATCTGAATACAGATTCAGATCTAGAAACCTTCTAATGGGATTAGGAAAGGGCTTATCTAATCTGCAGATAAGATAAGGGTTTACCCTTATCACTTAAAGGGAATTCTGATCCAAATATGATTTGGATCAACAACTCCTAATAGGATTAGGAGCTGGTCCCTTTAAGCTTATAAAAGGAGGAGGGGGCGACAACCTTTAGTAGATATTCATATTCATATTCTCTTCAGAGCTGAAATCACAGAAGAAAGAATTCAGCACCTCTACGAAAATTCTTTCTTACCGCCTCCTTCCTACCGCCGCCATATCTGCCAGTTCAATCTCCTATACTTAGTGGGAGTGATCAAGATTGGATCTTGATATCAGTCCTTTGTGAAAGGACTGATTGTAAGTAGTGTTCACGTGCCGTCCAACTGATTCTTGCAAAGGATCTAGTTCTTTTGAAGAACGTTGCAGATTCTGCTCCATCTTGCATTGTGCCATTTTCGGTGGGAGCAGTCTTTGGTTCCTTCCTTGGGCGTGAACACCTCCATTGGGAGATACTATTTCTCCGTATCAGGTATATCCCTCTCCTACCGTTTTTGTTAAGATCTTGTTCAGTTCTTGGTTCAAGATTAATCCTTGAAAAATATGATTTTTCTAAATTAGGGAATAGTTCTTGGTTTAAGATTAATCCTTAAAAAATATGATTTTTCTAAATTAGGGAATACGATTCCTAGTAGGATGGAGAGAAATTTTTTAAAATTTGCTCATCCTATTCCGCAAGATTCGGGCGTCCATACGATGGATCTCTCATCCCTTCAGAAAGTCCACAATGCAAACGCATAACACGACTTCTATTGCTCTAGTGTTGTTTTCTTTTTTTTTTTTTTTGGTAGACAAAAGAACATTGGCTACGAATCCTTTTGTTTGGGATTTAGATTATATTAATCTAAAAGAAGGGGAAAAGGGCAAATACCAGAGCTGTTAGTAGGCAACATTTATGATACATCTGCTGCACCGTTGAGGTAAAAGACGTGATTGGTTGAATGTGATGATAAGTACATCTTAGATGTGAAAGTATACTTTGTAAAAATATGAAACAATGAAAGTAAATAAACCTTAACAAGATTGGTTGAAATCTTGATTTAACATGTACCTAAACTCCTATCATTTGTGTTAAATAACAGTTTGGTTATCGATCATGACTGTGAGATCCAACCATTGTGTGTGAGAAGGGTAATCCCATGAAATTGTTCTTCCCAAGAAATTGTTCTTAGGACATCAAATTCAAAGCTCATTCCAATGTTTTCAAAATCAAAGAGGATCAGATGGTTGGACTAGAAAAACTGGGAACTAATCACTTGACCAGTTCTGTTTCACCCCAAAACCGCATTTGGCCAAAAACAATTGATTTGGTAAGTAAACCACTGACCCAAGTGGTTGAACCATTGATCCAAACAATTTTTGGCTATTTTTTTTTTTATTTTTTGTCAGAATGGGCCATTCATTCAGATAGGACGGTCAAACCATTTGCCAGGAACCAGTCCCCAAAACAGTTCCTGTCTAGTTCGGTTTTAAAAACCTTGATTTTATTGCATGAATCGACTTGCTTTCAATCTAATCAAATTCAGCTTCTTCTATAATCCTTCCACTATTCATGCAATTTGAGGTTGTGACAAGGATAACCCAACTCATTCAAATCACCCAATGAATGGCCTTTTACCCATTGCGTCGATTTAAAAGAGTTGGTTAATGCGGGATCGGATCTGCTACAACCAGCTAGGGCGAACAAGTTTCAATCTTTAAAACTTATCCTCTTTCCTCTTTTCACTACATATTAGCAATTAGAATAACAGTTGGATTAATCTCTTTGCCAAAGACCACTTTAACATTTATTTTAGTTGATAGATCAACTAACTTATTGTTGCAGCTTTTTTTTAAGGCAAAACATCATAAGAAACTTGTATGAAAATAGAGAAGTGGTAATAATACTAAGCAAGAATACAAGTCTCTAGAAATAATAAAATATTCACAGTGGATAAAGTAGAAAATGAAGAAACTTCTACAACGGACAAAAGGTGAGGCAAAATCACTAACATAAGAGATAAATGGACGCATCTCCAACCACCGAAAGAGAGGGATAAGTACAGTAGTGATTCATCATAACTTCAACTATCTGAAACCATAACTGTAGGAACTTTAACAAACATGAACTATCTAGAACTAACTAGAACTTTAAAAGTATAGAACCATAACCGCCAGTAGGGGTGGCCACGAGCCGAGCCTTTTACAAGCTATTCGACCTCGACCCATGAAAAGCTCAGCTCGACTTGGTTTAAACCGAGCTTCAAACCAAATTCGAGCCCAATATATACGTTTCTTTGCTTATCGAACCGAGCTCGAGCCCAGTGAAGCTTGACTTATGAGGCTCGAGAGCCTAGTATTAAATAAATAGTTTTTACTATATAATAAATTACTTTAATATATATATAATAATATTTGTGTTTTTTATGTATAATAGTAAATAATTTTTATATTTCTTAATTTTGTTTGAAAACTAAAAAAATAATTTTATACATAATTTTTATTTTTCAAAAAAACCTGGCTTATAGTCGAGTTCGAGCAAAGCCGAGCTCGAGCCTGATACTATTCTTGCGAGCCTAACTCGAATAGCCAAGTATTCGGCTCGAATCCACCCCTAACTATTGGAACTATTATCATCGAAACTGGAACCAATTGGAAGTTTAACCAACTGGTATAAGTAACTGTTGGAACTATTATCAGCGGAAGTGAAACCAACTGGAACTTTAATCTCCCAGAACTAAGACTACTAGAACTGTTATCTTCGGGAGTGGAATCAATTGGAACATTAACCACCCGAAACTGAAACTGTCGGAACTGTTGTCGCCTGAACTGAAACCAACTGGAGTGTTAACCACCCGGAATTGTAATCGCCGGATTTGTTATCATTGGAACTAGATCCACCCAAAATTTTAAGTGTTGGTGAAGTAAATAAGGAAACAATTACCAACGGTGAATCAAAGTAGTGATTAAGTCCACCGCCCAACTTTCTGCTTCCTGTACTAAAATCCTTGCAAAAAAGGACAAAGGAAAAAATAAAAAAGGAGAAGTAAAAGAGAGTGGAGGATTGGACCGAGTTAATCAAGAAGAAGAGAAAGGAGTGAGGGAAAGGGAGAAGGGAAGAAGAAAACGGAGAAGAAAAAGAGAGACAGAGAAGAAAAGAAACGATTGAAATGAAAAGAATATCAGAACCCGAGGACAACCCCAAGATGAAGACTCTAAAAAAAGAGAGGAAAACTCTAAAAACCCAAAGACCTTCGGGGAAGAGAATCTGTCCCATGTGTGACAGGGTTATTGTTGCATATAATGAAAATGCGAACCCAAGTTGAGGGCAGACGAATATACGTATTCTAAGGTTTGAAGATAAGCCCATTATCAATTCCAAATCCTAGTTTCTACATTCTCCTCTTTTGAACTAGTAATGGTAGCCTGAAATATCACCATTGTCAATTTCTATTCAAAGACCCACTCGTTTTAAAGAAACAAAAAGTCAGAATTATAAACCTATTCCTTTTAAAAATGACTAAGAACAAAAGTCCTACTTAGTAATTAACCCCTCCACCCGGCATTAATTGCATTAGTGAAATTCATGTCTAGTAGAGAAGAAAAGTTGTGCTGGGCTGGTTTCAGTTGAGGTCAGCCCAAACTCTAACTCAATCTTCAACTTGACCCAACCCTTTGTTTTCTCAAGTTGGGTTGGGTTTGGATTGACCCAACCCAAGTTGCAGTGCTACAGCATACGAGGATTGTTTGGATACGGAAGAAACGTTGGGCTAATTCTATCACACCAATAACAAACTAGCGAGAAACGGAAAACAAAGCTTTCAGGGTAGAAAGGTTAGAAGAGTATGGAAGAAAAACATTTAAATAGGCCTGACAAGAAGCTTTAATAGTTTTATTTACATTTCTTGCTACTTGTTTGGCTTGTATTTTATTCAGGAAGTGGAATTCCAGAGGAAACAGCCCTCCATTTTCAAACCCACAAACCACGCACTACGCCATACAGCCATGCCATGCCCTCTGTAGTTTGTCCCTTTTTCTGGAATTAGTTCGTTCCCTCGGACATCCTCATCCTAACCTGATGACTTGCATCAGGGACCAAAATAAAAGAAGTACGTTCTGATTTCTGAAACAGCCTCCTCTGCTGAGACGCAAGTTGGGTAGGAAACACGTGGGCAGCACAACCTCGGGCGCTGCAAATTAGAATTAATGTATGGGCTTTGGCCTGGACCCACGACCGTAGACGAACCCCGGCCTTGGCGGGCCAAAGTCTGGAGGATTTGTCAATGTCGAGCGCCAGGCGCCAGCGGAGCCAGACCCACTATCATTCCCTTTCCCTTTTGTTTTCTCCATCGTCATTCAACCCAAAAGCCTGTGCACAAACACAGACGCCCCGCATCCATATGTGATATGTTGATTGGGCCTTTGTCAACCTGTGATTGCAAGTTCTGTGTAATCATGGGCCGAAGCCGAACCATGGCTCCCACCCAAGCAACCAAAGGTTGTCGTCTGTCTCTGAAATTGATAATTCATCTCTATGAGAGTTGTTTAGAGGGAGAAAGGTGGCCCATAGGCCACCCAATAATTTCTTCCCTGCACATGGGTCATGTCAAATTCAACCCAAATAATGTGATATCTTCATTCAACTGCAGGACAATGCATACTAAAGGTGGGTGGGGGAGGAATAACCCATTCCCCCCCCCCCCCCCCCTAGTCCTTTCACTCTTCCTCCACTGGTACATCGTATGAAATGAAGGTTCAACAACCGAGAATGCAATACAGTAATCAAATTTCATTTTAAGAGTCCTCCGCTGTTTTAATCATCTGCCATTGATGAAACAACCTTCATTCCTTTTCTCTCAGTGGGACCGACCCGTCAGAAAGTTGCATTAATTAATTCTATGAGGATTAATCCATTCAGACAAACAACAGATGTCATTTCATAAAAAATATGCCATTTGCTTGCACTGTTGCTCACGAGCTTACTACAAACAAACTACGAGTCTACGAGCATAACCACCACAAAACACCCATTAATCCATGACGATCAGATGATGCGCATCTCTCTGATTCCCTTTATTAACTAACCTGATGGACGGCCAAGAAAACTCAATCGTCCGATTGCGTGCAGCTTTTGATTCAGTAACAGACTAATTGTGCAGACTCATAACCAACATGGACCGTCTAATCCCTGGGACCCATTTAAGACGGATCACTTTACACTTCTGACCTTCCCTCTCCAATATAGGCCAGGCCACTGCAGTGCAGTCTGATCCGTCCAGTAAGTGGGGCCACTTTTTCAGTTTGAGCAGAGAAGCCATCGAGAGACAAGTCACAACTCACAAGCACAACTGATTAATAATGGAATTATTTGTACCAAAAATTTAAAAATAAATAACATTAAGGGATTATATTATAATGTAATTAAATTAAAAATAAAAAAAAAAACAGGAAAGGACAGCCTGAAAGGATGTACACTGTGCACAAGAACACCAGGGAGGCGCCATTTCGCCGTACAGATGAGGTGAGACGTCAGACGGATCACATTAAAAGGTAGTAAATGGTCCGGGTTAACCCGGATCCGCCTACTTAGAAGCCGACACCCGCCGCGCCAACGCCGAGAGTAGTCGGGCGGTGAGGCTCCAGTTTTCGGTTCTTCCAGGAACAAGCCTCCTGCGCCAGCTGAGCTGCGGACTGCATTGGTTCGGACTTGCATCGCGTCAGCACGAAGGGTTCGTATGCCGTCGCGTTCACTAGTTTCTGCTCGATCATGCTGGCCATGGACGGTGCCGCCGGCGGACAGTTTGAACAAGATTTCCTCGCCGGCACAGTATCGGAACAAGATTTTCGGGACGGCACCGTATCGGAACAAGATTTCCGGGCTGGGACAATATTGGAACAGGATTTTCGTGCCGGCTGTGGTAGAAGCGGTGGCGGTGGCCGCTGCTTGTGCTGGTGCCTTTGTTGCTTCGGCTGCTGATGTTGCTCTTGCTGCTTCTCTCCAGGATTAGAGTCGGTGCTCACTCTCCTCTTGCACTCATCTACACCGTCCTTTGGGATGACTTGTTTTCCGGGGCGCCATCTGATGAAGTCCGTACTGCATACCCAGGTCTCCTTTGAGACCTCCATCGACAGCTTCGGCTCGCACATCATCAACAACAAGCAGTCAGGCAACACAGACTCTTCTCTCTCCTTTGACTTACCTTCTCCGCGTTCATCGATCTCTAGTTGTTGCTGCTGCTGCTGCTCCTCCATTGCAAATTTCTCGTGGGTCTCCATCTCATCTTCCTTTCCTTCTTCTGAATGTCTCTCCTCGGTCCCTTTCTCTTCCGGTGACCCTTCAACTCTCTGCTCCAAAGCAGCTACACCTTCTAATGCCAGCCCTGGTTCAGCTATGGATTCTTGTTCTTCTTCTGGCCGTACGGACACTAAAGAGGAAGAAGAGGATGAAGAAGAAGAAGAAACGCTTGTTCTCATCTCTTCTGCTTCTTCTACTGGATCTTTTGGGTTGGCTGCTTCCTTTTCTTCCTCTTCTTGGTTTTCTGGTAGTTGAAGAGCTTCAAGTGATGACCCATCATCCACCAAGATTTCTTCTTTCGTATATTCCATCTCTAGTTCTTGCTGCTGTGCTTGCTTTCTCGGGTCATCTTCTTGATCCTTCTCTGCATTTTCTTTCTCTTCTTCCCCTTCTCCTGGGGGGTCCTCTTCCATCTCTGAGCTCTCTTGCTTTGGCCGATGTTGGAGCTCTCCAATGTCTTCCGCTGAAACCCACTTATCAGGCGCTTCTTCTAGCTGGACAATTACTTCCTCGAATTCCTCCTCGTCTTCATCATCGTCTCCCTCGTCTCCTCCTTCACCTCCTTGCTGCTCATTAATACGATCATCTTCATTGTCTTCGTCTCCCTCTTCATCATCGTCTTCGTCGTCGTCGTCTTCGATTTCATTTGGGGCGGAGTCGTCCCAGAAGCGATTAGCAAGAGAAGCCATTCTCATAGGATCAGATCTGCACCTCATCAATAAAAGAGCATTTTTGGGTGGAACACAGATGCTTACCCTCCCCTCTTCCTCCTCATCAGCTTCCTCCTTCACTTCTCCTCTCTCCTCGATGTCGATCACACCCACCACCTCCCTTTCACTGCCTCTGTTCTCTTCATCTCCAATCACCAACTCCATATCTCTCCTCTTCTCCTCCTCGCCCTCCTGTAAAGCCAGCAACCATCGTGCGAAAACAGCGCCGCAGGAACTTGTAGGAGTCCTGCTTGGTGAAGTCCTCGCCTTTTCCGCCTTCTCTCTCTCGTTCGTTGAAGTACACGAAGACCGGCAAGGAAGGAAACAGTTAAACTCGGCCCCGAAGGCTCTCAGAGCTTCGCAGATCGTCAAAGGCAGATGAACCCATCTCTGATTCCTGTGCTGCAGGCAATCCTGATGCGGCTGCGGATGAATCCCGTCCTGTGTCGGGTCTGTTCTTCTGAAACTCCCGTTCCGACATCGCTTCGATCTAGTTCTCATCTTCTTCCCCTGTTTCTTCGTCTTGACACGAACCTGGCCAATGCAGGTGACTTTCGGGGACGAGGGCTCGGGAGTATCGAATGTAGAACCTCTCTTCTTGCTCCCTGTCGGGAACATGGGCGATGCTTGCCCACCCTTCATGCTGCCATTGCTTCTGAGCCTTCTGCTCAAAGACGACGAGAGAGACAAAGAGTGCTCCCGGAACTTATCCGTACGGCCCGGGCTGAGAATCGATTTCGAAGAGATCTTCATGGATGAGGAAGAAAGCCTGGAAGTGAAGCAGATGAAGAGCTCGCTACCCGCACTTCCGCTTCGATGGGGCCTCTCAGATTCCATCATTGTCTTCCCATTACCCACGAAATGAAAACCTGAGAAACAAAGGAAAATAAAAGAGAACTGTGAAGTATGAACTCGGCAATAAACAAAGCCCTCTGTCTTCCTTTCTGGGAAAGTATATTTACAGAGCTACAGTGAACAAGTGCAGATGCAGAGGCGGAGAAGAAAGACAGAGCGAGAGACAAGAACGATATAATAATTGGCGGGGTTGAGTGTTGAGACGACGAAAATGCCCTACTCTTGTTCTTTAGCCAGTCCAATTGTAACGAGAATGCTCAGCCTCCGAGTTCATAGCCGTTAAGGTGATCCAATTAAACTTAATATTACATAAATACCCTCATTATTTCCCAATATATTACTAGCACCCCCTTTCTCGTTGCCAGTTGCAATGACACGCAACACAGGTCCACGTGGCTGCCGTTTCCGGGTTCAACGAGGGAAATGATTGCATGTTATCGATGGAATCATCAAAAACGAAAAATGCCCACCCAACCCAAGAAGCCCTGCTCCACCACTATGAATAAATACAAGAATCTGGACCAGCAGCAGATTATGTTGGATACAAGTCTCCAGAGAATCTGTTGGATAGGATGCGATGCATGGTATCATTGCCAAGCTCATGCCTGAACTGAAGGTGGGCAGATTATGGAACCAAAAGAGACAGCCGGCCTTGGCTTGCTGTGCACTTCGCCTTGGAAATATCAACACCCGTGTGGGTTACTGCATGCCAAAGAAGAGTGGCATTCTCGATATTTTCGAGAAAAAGTAAGGGTGAGTTTGGGAGTAAGATCACATGGGTGGCCGTGGTAGTAGCCAAAGACTGAGAAGAGGGAGTGGCCGAGTGGGGGCAGAACAGAAGAATCCAAGAGGAAGAGATTAAAAATGAAAATGAAGGATTAGATCTGTGATTGGGAACACGCACATCGGCACATGGTGTGGAAATGGAATGGGTTCAAATGAGTGGGTCACTGGGATAGGGCTAGGCCCAAGGCCAAGCAGCCTCGACCTCGATGACGATGAGACTACTGTGCTAGTCTACTCCCACGTATACTGGCAGATGATCTTGACGTTTGTTCATGGGTCCCACATTTACTTTTCAATCGACGGTCTTCAAGTGATGGGCTCACGTGAGGCCCACAGGGGTGCTGACACTTTTGGGTTTTGGCCTATATAAATAGTTGCAAATTGGTTGATCACTATCAGCGCAGAAAAGAGACACTGTACCCCAACTTCGAAAAGTAGTAATTATAACATAAAAATTAAAAAGTGGGCCGTCAAAGCTTTTCGCAGGGAGAGTTTGACCGGCATTTATATCGCATGCGGACAAAACACGCCCAGCCCAATCCAACCAAAAAACACCCACTTAAAGCGAGACTTTTAAATAAGGGCGAGAGATTCGAGAGCAGAAGTTACCAAACGAAACCTACGAAAACCGCAACTAGTAGGGTTTGCGCTCGCTCGCAAGCTACAGTCACGACCACGTCACCCATCATCTAAAGCCCCAGCCGTAGGCCACGGCCCAGTGGGCTTAAGCCACGTGGGCTACTGTCCACCTTGACCAAACCCACCCAACCGGCCAAGCCCGAGTTAAGATTCCCAATTTATCAATTTTTTTAGGCTTTAATTGGTAAATGAAAAGTATGTCAAAATGTCAAATAATGAGTAAATCACATCAATTGTTACATTTCAATCGTATCATTCTTTTATATGCCGGCATTGAAAGTCCTCAATATAATGAATCTCTTCATTTAGATGCCGTGCCTTTGTGGTCTGAAATTTTTTAATCATTTTTAAATACAGAAAATAACAAAAGATTACGAAAATAATTGCTTCCAAAGTTTTGAATTTTGGTTGGAATTTCACGTCAGGTATGCTTATAATGTAAACAATATTTCTGAAATTTAAACTATAAAACATTCTTGATTGCTGTACAATAACAATTTTTTAAGTGGGCCCAGTAGTCCACTTAATACCGATCTTGTAACCTAATCTAATCTAAGACTTGATGTCAAAAGTTCAAATCCAGAAAGCTAGGAAATTTAGGATCGTACATGGTCTTGATCATTAATAAATGTAATTTTGTCTTGGTTTATCTTAATTATTTGATATAACAAAATAAAATGTTGAATTATTTAAATCAAACACGTAGATAAGCATTGTATATCGAAATAACAACTTTATTTAGAAGGCAATTAAGGCCCCGTTCCGTTCGCGGGAATAGGAGAGTCTGGAATCAGAATCGGAATGTAGTTTTTCGATTTTAATTGTTTGGTTGGACTGAATTGGAATCCTATTTCCATTTTTGCTAGAATGGCATTCCCCATTTGAGGGAATAGTCATTCCTTGCTTTTCTATTGGGAGTGAAATTTTATTTTTGGTAATTCTAATTATCATTTTGATTCCTGTTTGAACCAAACAGATTATGGGAATGGACTATTCCGATTCCGATTTCGGAGGATTTCGACTCTGATTCCAATTGCAAATCAAACGGACCCTAAATTTTATTTTTATTGTTATGGAATTTTAGTGTGTTTGGAGGATATGTGGAAATTTAGAGTCTGTTTGGTTTGCAGTCGGAATCGGAATTGGGATGACCCATTCCCATAGTCTGTTTGATTCATACATGAATGAAAATGGGAATTGAAATCAGTAAGAATGAGATTTCATTCCCAAGAGAGGGCCATTCCCTCAAATGGAAAAATGTCATTCCAATAAGAATGAGAATGGGGTTCCAATTCCATCCAACCAAACAATTGGAACCGGAATAGCCCATTCTGATTCCGATTCCCACAAACCAAACGGGGCCTTATTTTAATTATTAAAATCACAAGTATAATTTTGTAGAAGGTTAAAAATGTTGCAACCTATTATACAGTATCAAATAATATGTACTCAATTTTTGAACCCACTAAAATGGAGAGCGGATTTAATCAAAGAGATTTTTTCTATGCATGGCTGCAAAAGTATGTGAGGATAGTGTAAAGGTGATTCTATAAGGCTCAGTTTGGAAGGAGTAGAAATATAAATTTGTAGAGTGCAAAATCTTATATTTTGTATTATTTTTTATGTATTTGTATTTGTACTCCTTCCAAACTATGCCTAGGATCAAATCCAAATTCACTAAAATATTAAATAATGGGATTTGTGACATTTGATCACTTGGGAAGGTTAATACATTTCTGAAAGGTGTCATAATTCAAGAAACATGAAGCATTTTGTATCTAAGGCTGAGTTTGGAAGGAGTCCAAATGCAAATATGTAGAGTGCAAAACCTTTTATTTTGTATTATTTTGTATGTATTTACACTATACATATTTGCATTTGTACTGTTTCCAAACTAAGCCTAAGGCTCCATTTGGGAATGATACAAATGGAGTGTAAATTTGGTAAATATGTACTCTAGTTCAGTTTTGCCATTGTTTGGCAATAATACAATTATGCATTAACAAATGCAAGAAAATGCATATTTACATTCAAAATGAGATGTAAATGTACATCAATAAAAAAGAAGTAAAGTTGCATTCAATGTGGATTCCTGTTAAAAAATGTATATATTTTAATGGGATTCATGTTTGCATCCATTACAATTAAAAATCTGCTTGATAATAAGAAGATAAATTTGTCAATGCAAAACTAACCCAAATTTACATTTATATGAACCATTTTACACTCTGCATATTTGTATTCACACTTTATTTGCATCATTCCCAAGCGGAGCTTAAGAGTATCGCCTCTTTTGATCGCATGACTGTTTAGATATTTTGAACTTTTTTTTTATCCAAAATCTAAATAGTATGGATCACCGGAAAGAATGTTTTGACATTAAGGATTGAGGAATCAAATGATGAAAATTGGAACTAATGAATATAAGAAAAGAAATAAAATTTTACATTTTTTTTTTATTTTAAGGTAAATTACTGATTTAATCCGTTTTCCTATTTCCATTTTTATTTTTATACCTTCTTTTGTTTTTAACACTTATTTAATGGACATTTTTGTCCTATTAAATTTTAACATATAACTTACTCACTTGGGAGAGAGGAGTGAAACTTTTGATTAAGTTGTCAAAAAATTTACTGAGGGGAGAGCTATTTTATTCAACTTTCCCATTAATCAACCCCACCCTAGTAAATGGACATGCCTTATTATAACCTTATCGTCATTAGAAAGCATTTTTATATAATTACTTTCTTTCTTTCTTTTGATGAACACACAATCAGCTAGTAAGACTAGCTGATATATTTGCATTTGTAAAAGCGAAAATCCAGCACATCAAACCAAATTTTGGTCCCACATATCCAGAGGTTATCATCATGGGGGCTAGTAAGACTAGAAATTTCGGGTGTCTCCACTCTTCTGTCCTATTATTTTCATACTTTCCCATGAATTATTGAGAGGCTCATGGAATGTCGTCAACCACCTAAAATGGGACCTGATCTGATCATCAGATTTGGCGAATCAAAACAGCTACTTAGAATTCAATCAACATTCAAGAAATTAATAATGATATAAGAGTAGTAGTCAGCAGGTTCCCTTTTAATTCTTCAAAGGCACCCTTGGCAGTGGGGACAGTGGGGACCCTTTGATTCCAACGATCACGTGATTGGGCCCATTGATCCATCGCATATATAGCTTGATGGATCACTCCATAGTTGTCTGATGCTGATCGTCTAGCTACTTTGACAAGACCTTTGTTCCAATTCTCCATACCACCTTCCAACAGTTGAGTTCTGCTTATTCTCTCCTGAATCCTGAATCCCCTGATCAATGAATTGATTTTCACTTTCTCCATCCAATTTGCTCTAGCTATCTTTTTATGAGTAGATGATAGAAATGGTGGATCAGCTAGATTCGATAAGTAAACATTATCTTCACAACCACCGACCCACGTCCCATCAGACATAGCCATGACCACCTTGATCTTCACCACCACCACCAACTTCCCCCTTTTTTCCAGCATGCAAGGTTGCACCAATAATGCTAAGTTAGTGCAAGCAACATGCATGGAATGGAGTTGGCTTAAGGGCAAAACGTAACTTCAAATCCAAATTTGGGGTTGTTAATTTACTACTCAAACCTCTACGGAAGAAAATCCAACTTCTATCATTTAATTCTTGTTTCTTTCTCTTCCATTAACGGTAACTAAGCTTTTGTTATTTTGCACTCTACAAAATAATACAAAATATAAGGTTTTTCACTCTATGTATTTTTATTTGTATTCCTTCCAAATCAAGTCTTAAAATACAAATACAAAATACAAGATTATTGTTTTTCTTTGTCCTATGTACCAATCCAATTTTAATTGACAGAACAAGTAAAATATGTGAAGGAAAATTCCTAAATCTCCCTAGGGTTTTAAACAGAAGAAGTGAAATATGTTAAGGAATTTTAGGGCCCGTTTAATTGGTTCGCAGGAATTAATAGAGGTCTGGAATTAGAATTAGAATGGGCTATTTTGATTTCAATTGTTTGGTTGGGTGCAATTAGAATCCAATTCCCATTCATAGTGGAATCTCATATGAGGGACTGGCCATTCCCCTCCCCCTCCCTTGAAAATGAAATCCCATTCCAACTGATTTCAATTCCCATTTCAATTCTAATATGAACCAAACAGATCGACCATGAAAATAGACCATTCCGGTTCTGGTTCTGATAGATTTCGATTCCGATTTTGGCCGTAAACCAAAAGGAATACCTGTCTTGTGGGTGAGTCACTTGGTTTTTGAGTGAGCCATTTGGTTATGGGTATTTGAATTAATCTAATGCCAAATGTCTTACTTGTCGGTGAATCACCTGGCTTTTGACATTGCCAAGTTAATGGTTTTTGTCATTAAATCAGAATTATTCATGCAAAAGCTCATCTTCTAAATATATCACCTGTCAAATTTGGGCCTAGCTGAAAATTGACACCTAAACCAAATATTAATCTAGTGCATGCAAGTAACTTTCAAGGCACCTTACTTAACATTCATATAATAAAATTAACTCACAATGGGCATTAGGTGCTACTTGGGGTTGAGAGATGTTTCTAATGTACAGCGACATCTTCGTACTTTCACAATATATGAATAGAATTTTATTTGAATAGGCCTTTGGATTATGCAATGTATTTTTTTGTTTTTTTTCAAATGGGCTACCTGACTTGCACCCTTTAGCATTTTGATCCATTTAGTTTACTGACAAACTAATCAAATTTTGAAAGAAACCTGTTCGGGTGGTTGCCAAGTTGGCCAAGGGCACTACGTGGTGGATTCCGTGGCCGTCCTCTTGGGATTGTATTGGCATTGTTACCCAAAACCATGTGATGGAAGAGTGCGACTAAGAAGGAGTGTCCCAACAGATAAAGCAATGGACTCTGCTGAGGAAAAAGGAACGCCCCGAAAATCACGAAGGATGACTTCATCCCAACAACCTTGTAAGCCTAATCCAACTAGAACAAGGATGTTCAACTATAAATAGGTATTCCCCACTCGAGGTAAATGACTTTTGAGCTCTCTACTCACTTAGCACCCTTTCACACCATCTCTTTGGCCCGGAACTTGCATCATTCTAATATGCTCATCCTGGCCAACCATGCTTCCTTACTAACTTGAGCATCGGAGTGCCTACCTGGGGAATAACTCATCGGGCCTCTAATTCATCTTGTAGTTGCAAATCTTGGTGTGCGGCTTCATCCTTCCACCTCAGCCTCATCCAATTGATAGGACTATCTGATTGCATTCTCGATTCGAAAAAACTTCGGATCGGACAACCTCAAATTGGCGTTGTCTGTGAGAAACATACAAAAAGTCAGTTTCCTAACCTCTTACCGTACACTAAAAACAATCATGCCAAAGAACACATCTAACCACTCTAGAACTTGCTCCCTTTCTTGGGGATCCCGCTCATTTCGTAGTTCTCCGCCTCGGGAGCCCCAGCCTCATACAACAATCAACCCTACACAATTCCGTGCCATGCAACATAAGGTCGATCGCAACCTCGCCATGATGAAAACATTGGAACAGTCAACATAGGCTCCCTTAGCCACTCACCTTGTTGCGCAGGCGCCTACGATGGATGATCCTCACATCAAGGACCCCAAAAAGCACCACATAGACCGACAAAGGGCCCAATCAGATCGTCGACATCCCTAGCCATCCCGGAAGTTCGATTTTCCAACACGGCCCCACACACATGACGCCTATAGTAGATCCCACCACTCTAGCGTCAGAATTTCGGCAAGATAATCACTCGGCAAGCGTTTGTAGCAGCCCCTAGTCTCAATAGACGAATCCAGCTCAGTCCACAGCCGACAAGCAATTCTAAAAGCGGAGAATTCCATAAACGTGGTGCCAACAGATCGATACACCAGGATCAAAGATCTACGAGAAAGGTTGGTTGAACTAGAACACAACTAAGCAGACCACAATGTATCTCCTCCGATGGCCTGACCAATAGAACCACATCACCGCCAGCACCTCGCAAAAGAGCCTATCTTCGTGTTGGAGATCATCGATGAGCTCCCCCAACCAGATGGTGATCACCTCAATTCGAGAAGTATGATGGGGCCTCCGATCCTACAAACATCTCGAACGGTTCAAGGCGATAATGATCTTGCACGGCTCGTTTGAGGGTGTCATGTACAAGGCCTTTGTTGCAACACTTCACGGAGTCGCTAGAACCTGGTATGCCTCACTCCCATCATGATCCATTGCCTCCTAGGAGCAGTTGGAAAAGTAGTTCCTAGTGTAGTTCACCACCAACCAGAGGCACATGAAGACCTCAGCTAGCCTCTTGCAAGTGCGTTCAAGAAAAGGAGAGACCCTAAGAGACTATTTGGGGAGGTTCAAAGCCAAAGCCCTACAAGTCTGAGCTCTGGACCAGTTAGTGGTTGTAGCTGCCATCATGAACGGCTTGCGTTCGTCAATGTTCAATTTCTCACTCAAAGAAGCTCAAGCGTTGTGCAAGGAGGAAGAATTAACACGACTGGAAGCGGAGAGACCACGACGACTAAAAGCCAGACCGAGAAGGTAAGAGACAAGACAACTGAGCTGATCGCAGGCCAAGAATCCCATTGCCGACATATCGTAACTTCACTCCACTTAACGCACTACGGACTGAGATATTGATGTAAATCTGTGACTATAGCTTAATTGAGTGGCCTGAAAAGATGAAATCCCAAGGAAACAAGAGAAATTGAGACAAGTATTGCGACATTCACTGAGACTATGACCACGAAACTGAACGTTCCCACGACTTACGCCACTACCTGGAAGACCTCGTCCGGTGTGATACCTCCGCGGGTTCATTGACATCAAAGAGCATAAGTCCAAAGAAGAGCAACATCGCATCGATGCACCCTAGCACGAGATCCCCCCATAGACATCATCGCCATCGCCTCAGGCGGGATGACCTCTACGGGAAAGAACAACCAAGGACAGAGGACCTCTACCGAGGAGCTAGAATTCTAGGAACTTAGAAATGTAGTGACAACAATGGCACCGAGCTCTAACAACGACCGAACGACATTGTACAAACTCAATAAATAAAAGGTTTTCTTCAAGTGTAAACGAGAAAATGCCCACACACAATCCAATCGAATTTTAAATGGCCTGGGAACACTGATTCACTACACACATGCACCAGCCAGGCCAAACTTGCACGGTCAAGGCTGCCTATCCACCACTCACACAGTGCAATCACCCATGGTTGCAACACGCATTGACCAATTTCTGTGGCACAATGGCAACATCGTTAAAGACCTGGTCGACCTCAAACTGTCGATGCTTGATAGTCATCACACGAAAGACCCGACCGACCACAGACGGTTGAGGCCATGACAAGACCTCAATGGGCACCATGAGAATGACATCTCTACCACATAATGACAAATAAATGGCCATCAAACTCCGTGCTCTCACCCGACACGCAGTTGCAATAGAGCTAAAGACCACAACTAGCCTAGTCAAAGAGCATGAATCTCTCCAAGACCAAGTGCCATCGAGCTCCCTAGAAAAGTTGAAATCTTGGAAGCACCTCGACTACGACGCTTGAGACCTCAGCCATTTAGCATTAAGCCCAAGACCTTGGCCAATGTAAGACTAAGGCCATGAAGCCTGAGACCTCGACCAGCATAAGACTGAGGCCACGGAACCTAAGACCTCGACCATCTAGCATCAAGCCCGAGACCTTAGCTAGTGCAATACCAATTGCCACCAAACTCTGACGTGAGGTAACTCGAAAAAAATGGAGAAATAGTGCACGACAAAAAGTCTGCTTGGCAAAATAGATTTTCATTAACAAAAGTGTAGTACATTGATCATAAGCCCGGAATACCAAGCTATGTACAACAAAAAAAAAAGAAGAAGAAAGGACAATACATCACTCCAAACCGGCCATGCTATCTATGGGGTTCGCCTCCTCAGGGGTGGCCGCGCTATTGTTCAGAGTAGTTTGTACTGTTAGTGGCACCTCATCGTCGAAGGGAAAGTACTCCTCCACAGTTGCAACTATCTCAGGATGCTTACACATGACCCTTCTCTTGAAGCAAGCGAAGCTGGTCTGCTAGGAGTCCATAGCGTAGTCTTCGAGAGCATGCTAGAACTCCTTAAGACTCCTTGTACTTGGAAACCACCTCCTCCTTGTTATGTAGAAACTTTGCCTTGGCCTCCTTGGCCACCTTCCATGCCTTGTTGTGACCCTCCTTGAGTTCGCACACTTGGCTCTTTGACCTCCGCAACTCCCTGTCCTTGGCCGCTATTGTTTGCTTCAGCTCGACCATCTCTATCTCAAATGGGAGAATAGAACCTCTCGAGCCTTGGCCATCTAACAAAGGAAGTGTATCCTGTCTATCATCGTCGTCACTGCGTAGACAACCTACAAAACATGAAGTTAATGAGCACGACAAAACGAATAGAAGAATAGAAAAGGTAGTGCATATGCCTTACCATGACGGACTCTCGGATGGTCGTACTCCCAACACCGTGTTCATGTAATCGTTGGTCTCCCTATGATCCCGGGCAATAGAATGCCCCTTGCCTGCTGATCGAAGATACCATCAATTTCTAGAGTATCCTCCAGTCAAACAATCCAACTCAGCTTATACACCTTGGCCCCTTTTTTTGCCAAACTCAAAGAGGGTTGGACCTCAAGACCTCCTCAAGCACGGACCACATACGGACATGTTGCGTCGAAGACCCATCAAAGCCAATGTCAACCATGTCGCCCTTAGTGAGTCTTGACCTCTTATGCGGCCGAGGAATGGCGCTGATGCTGAGTCGCCCATGCCTAGGTTGCCGCCCTCCTCTACGTAGTGGGCTACACGCACCTCATTCTCTCCTCTTCGTCACCAACCATAACCCTATTTTCCAGAGAAAGAACAACGGTCAGTCAAAGCCAAAGAAAGGAAGCATGAAAAACTTACAAAGCAAGGTTGGACCAACCAGGGGCTACATCAACCCGACACGAATCATCATTGCAGATGAGGTGTACTCTTGTACATCTACCCTTACTATTCACCTGATGGCCGCCAACTCTTCCCTAAACAGCTCGGCTTCAGTTGACACCTTCACCTTGGTCTTCGGGATTGAAAACTCAACAGGGGAACGGCCAGCCCCCTGGCGACACATGAAGAAGAAACCCTCTTTCCAATGCTTCACTAAGGAGGGGGCTCCCACGAGCACCTTATTGTTCTACCAAGCCGAGAAGTAATAGTAGCCCTACTAGTGCTTCTTCAGGTGCAAGAAGTACGTGAACATCAACAGAGTAATGTTCATGTCGTGAATTGTACAATAGAAGAGGAGGCTGACTAGGTACCTAAAGGAGTTAGGCATAAGTTGGATTGGTTGGATGCGGTACCACCTTAGAACTGTTGTGATGCCCGAACTCAAAGGGAACCTCAGCCCATCTATCAAGCTGTGCTCATAAATACAAAGTTCACTCGACCAAGCCAAAGTGACCCTCTCACCTATTTGGGGACACCTCAACTCGTACTCCTTGGGAATATAGTAAAGAACTCTAATGCGAACTAGGTCTCAGGGTGTTAACCTACGGGGAGAAGAAGCTAAGCGACTACCAAACCGTGCAGAAGCATTGAGCCCCTCTTCAGACACCACCTCTGCGTCCACCTCAGCCTTGTCAGTTTCCATGACCTTTGTCTCCTGAGAGACCTCAGCCTCCTCTGCCATAATACCCTTGTCTTTGGGCCCATTGACTCGGCCCCATGGGCATTAGTCTCACGGACTACGAGCATAGTGGCCTCGGGGTGAGATCCCAGCTTGGACTCACTACCCAATGTATAAGAATTGAATGACGGAGTGGAAGAGCAAGAAGATGAGAAGGAAGATGAAAACATCTTACCAAAGTGTAACACCGTGGAACACCTGAAGCACGAGCCGATGACTAAACACCTGCCGAACTCCTATGATTGCTTTTACTCAAAAATAAGAAAATAAAATGGCTTGCCACCTCCCTTTATATAAAGGTAGCCAACGGCATAGGTTCGTTGCCGCACTTTGTACGCATGTGACCTCAAGAAGACAAAATGATGCGTTTACCAATCTATAACAAAAACGGTACGAATGTTGAACCACCCGATCCACCCATTAAGCTGGTTCAACCTTGGGCCAATCAGCTCAAACAAATTAGAAATTCATCAACTGAGGACCTTAGAACTCTTATGCCTAGCCGTGCCAAGCACTATACTCCTCAACTTTGGAAATTGGAATTGGGAGAGTGGTGTTTGGGTGGTTATCAAGCTGGCAAGGGTACCACGTGGCAAATTCCGTGGCTGCCCTCTTTCGACTATGTCATCATCGCTACCCAAAACCGCGTGATGAAAGAGCACAACCAAAAAGGAGTGTCCCACATAGATAAGGCAATGGACTTTGCCGGGGAAAAGGGAACTCCCCGAAGACCTCAATAGATGACCTCATCCCGGCAACCCTAGAAGCCTAATCCGACCAGAACATAGATGTTCAACTAAAATAGGTATTCCCCACTCGAGGTAAAGGACTTTTGAGATCTCTACTCACTTAGCACCCTTTTACACCATCTCTTTGGCCTGAAACTAGCATCACTCTAATCTGCTCACCTCGACCAACCCTGTTTCCTTATTGACTTGAGCGTCGAAGTGCCTGCCCGGGGAATAACTCCTCGGACCTCCAACTCTACCAGTGGTTGCAGATCTTAGTGTGTGACTTCAACCTTCCACCTTGGCCTCATCCAATTGACGGGTCTATTTGATTGCATCCTCAGTTTGGAACACCTCGAATTGAACAACATCGAAACCAACAATAGAATAAGTGAAGGGTTGTTTCTGTCTTTCCATGTCAATCAAGAACATGGATTCTCTCACAAGGGTGGTGAGAGGTCAGATTTGCTAATAACATGTTGGTACCAACAATGCTTCCAACAAAACCTATGGTAACCCATCTGCCATCGCCACAGCACGACTCCATCAATAACATACAAAAGTATGAAACATGTTTGAGATGTGCAACTAAGATCTTGTTGGAAGCATTGTTGGTAACATGTTGGTAGCAGTTCCAAACTGAGGTGGCAATTAAGTGAATTTTATTTTGTTGAATCATGAATATGGGGTTCAGCTAACACACCCACGTAACACTTATTCACATAGTATGGATAGGAACGATTACTTGGTGTAATGGTAAAACACATCCCATTTCCACAACTCACCAATTCATTTCATCACGAACATGGACTTTTTTGTTTTCATTTGTTGATGGAATCGCCACACCAGCAAAAAACAAAAACAAAATCATATTCTTGAATTCTATTTTGGTTTTTAAAGGACAAAACAAGCTGGTTTTGTTTTAAAAAACAATACATGTTTTTGAAACCAACAAGATATTGGTTGTTAAAACAAAAACAAGTTTTTCTCGTATAGAAATTATATGATTTATGGAACGTGATGTTAAATAATCTGATGAAAATATGTTTTTGAAACCGGATTCAAGAATATGTTTTTGGTTTCAATTTTGAAACATGTTAGGGATGACAATTTTTGGGGTTACACAGCCGACGGGGATGGAGATGGAGACTGCCTTAGCGGGGACAACTGGTTGGGGATGGGATTAGTAGTAATACTTGATCGGGGATGGGGACAAGGAGTGAAGTCCATGTCCCACTCGACCCCGGTTATATATTAAATATAAGTGTATATATGTTTTAATTTTTCCTTTATTTCAAATAAATACCTTTATGAAAACAAACTTTTAATTAAAAAATCGAGGATTCCGATCCTTGATGGGGAATCTTTCTCCGTTGGGGACTGGAGATGTAGGCTAAATTTTTCCCGACAGGGATCAAGGTCAAAGATGAGGATTAATTTAAAACTTAGGGTTGGGTTCAAGGAGCCTGGGGTCACCCTAAACTTGTCCATTGCCATTCCTACCTAGGCAGTCATCCCCCAAACCCATAAATATAGTTCCAATAATTATGGGAGTTTTATAATGTAAATTTCACTAAATTAAATTACCAAAATAAGTAATTTTTAGTAATTAAAATACCAAAATTATATTAAATATCAAAATTAATGGCAATATAAAAAATATGTTTATATTTATTGAAATTAATTTTCCTCTAAACAATTACTGAAAAAAATTATTATCTGATAATATCATTTAATTATTACAAAAAATATCGGTAACTAATTGATGGTGCACAATCCGACCGGTCCTAGCTGTCAACGACCTTGCCTCTGACTGGAGCTACAGTGAGCCTGAAACGGAGAAGATGAGGAATCTCCGGGGGGAACCCGGTGAGATTGCTCCGAAGCTCAAGTTAGTATTCTCTCAAAGGCAAGATAAAACCAGATGGCGCAAAGTTCACATACCTTATTCTTGGGGGGTAGGGAGCCTTTTATAACCACTTCGCGCACTCACTCCTAAGCTTCTGTCAGGTCAGGTATGATTATCTCTATGCTCCTGCCAGTTCGGGTGTCACTGCCTCTGCTGGGGCAGAACCGCCACTGCTCTCTTTGTCGGAGCCGTCTCTGTAACTGGAGATGGCGGTGGCAGGTGGCCGTTGAAGTGTGGCTGTCAAGCGTCAGATCCCGAGTCAGTCAGGTGTGCCGCCCCTGGATACGGACTCCCTCGGTGTCAGGCATGGTACGGTTGTTCATTTCGGCGTCCTAGAGGCGAAGTGCTGGAGTGGTGAGCGAGGTGAAGTCTTGAGTTTGGATAGAGGTGTCTCGAACTGCCATGGGGCAGGCCAGTTCGGGTTATTGCCCTTTGTGTTTGTAAGGCTTGGGGCCTAAGGGAGAGCTCGGGCTCCTTGCGGGGAGTTCGGGCTCCTTGTAGGGAGTTCGGACCGCTGATTCCTCTTTTCGGAGCTCGCACCTTGGGCGTGCTGTTGTGCCAAGTTGTTGCCTTTGCCACGTGTTGAGTGATTACGAGGTCGGGCCAAATCTTCCTTCGTCAATTGCCCCCCACTCCTCGCGCTATGGGACTTGCCCTGGTGCGGGGAGTTCGCGAGGTGGCGGGTGGATTTGTCCCGTACTTCGAACAGGTTTTGACTGATAGCACGAAGTGTGCGCTTGTCAGGATTTTTCCGGGTTTCTCGAGCGCCAAAAAGACGGGAAATGCGCCAATTTGTCTATGAATGCTGACAGACGTGACGATGCGCATTTATTTCAAAATTCAAAATTCAAAAAGCGCACTGCTGGGAGACGTGACAGTGGGCGTCTTTTCAAAATTTAAAAACGCGCCGCTGCAACCTTTAATGAGAGGAGACGTGCGCTGGCGCTTTCAATTTCAGAAAGACGTGTGGCCAATAACGTATCGGTCTCAGGAGACGTGCGGTCAGCGTGACTGCGGACCATTGGATTATCTTTTGATCTGAGCCGTTGATTCTCAGTTACTATGGGTATAAATAGTGGGGGACTCCTAGTCGCTGTCACTATTCTGCGTTTTGCTTCTTGAGCTCGCGTCTCAGTTTCAATTCGCGTCCCAGCTTCTATCTCGCGTTCACGTTTCCGTAATCTGTTTGCTTTTTTCTGGGTGAGTACTTTCCTGTAATCCTTATTCTCCTTCCAATGTCTAGCTCGGATAGCTCAGACAGTTCTTCAAGGGAGTCGGATGCAGATTCTACGAACCGAGTTGCATCCCCCGACAGTCCTAGTGAACCTGAAGTAGAACTCGAGGAAGAGTTTGAACCCGTAGGCCGAGTGGCCTTGGGTAGTTTGGCATCCTCCTCTCGTCGAGGTCCGGCGTTGGACAAGTTTGGGCCTTCGACCATGACGCTTGAGGGGCTTCATTCCCTTATCACCCAGTTCAACTTGCCTAGGGAGTACACCTACTTCATACCTTTGGGCAGTTTCCCTTGGGAACACGGTCCTGATGAGATCGTGATATTCCGGGAGTAGCTCATTGCTGGGTTGCGCCTTCCTTTCCACCCCCTCATTGTCGAGGTAATGAACCACTTCGGTGTTACAGTCGGCCAGCTTCACCCGAACTCTATTCGCAACTTGGTGGGGACAATCTCCCTATTTTGCGAACAGGTCTTGCCTTTAGACTTGGAGATCTTCTCATCCATTTTAATGCTTAAGAAGCAAGCGGGTCCCCTTCCCGAGCGTAGGCGGGCGTATTACCTATCTCCTCGCCCGGGTTTTAAGCTTCTACACGAACTTCCCAACAAGGTCCCAGCGTGGAAACGGGACTACTTCGGGGTGCGAAGTGCATTGGGGTAGCCGTCCCAAACCGGGTGGGGAATGGCTGCCCCTGACGCCGGTGTTACGCTTGATAAGGAGACGACGAAGTGCCTCCGACAATGGGCACGGCTTGGGCTAAAATGCCATCATTATATGACGGAGGCCAAGCTCATTGCGGCCGATCTGAGTTCGAGTAGGTTCCTTACTCAGAAGTTTTTTGTTTTGCACCGTTCTTTCGTTTTTTCTGATGCCGAGCTCTTTTTGCAAGTGTAATGGACTCAGAGAGGACTCGTGGTGGGCACCTGTTTCACGACATGAAGAGGAGGAAGCGAGTCGCCAAACGAACTCGTGCCGAGCTGCCCCGAGATGCGGAGCCCGAGGTATCAGACTACCCGTCAGGTAGTATCGTCTCAAGTTAACGACGTTCCAAGCTCGGGGTACTTGTTTGCCCTCTAAAGTTTCAAGCTCGTATGCCCCCCCGAGCGCTCTCTTTACTCGGTAGGGCCCTTCCCAATTCGGTCCAAGTTTACCCACATCAGGCTCGGGTGCCATGATCTTAGGGAGAACCAGGTCGCCGACGCAGAAGTTCCACTTTTTTACTCTGGCGTTGTAGTACCAAGCCACCTTTTGCTGGTAAGCTGCGGTATGGATGTACGCGAGGTCTCTTACCTCGTCCAGTAGGTCGAGGTTGGTGCATAACTCATCTCCGTTTGTTTGATCGTCGTATGCTTCTAGTCACAGTGTAGGTATTTCGATCTCCGCCGGGATTACCGCTTCAGTGCCGTATGTGAGGTTAAAGGGGGTTTCTCCTGTGGCGATTTTTTCCGTGGTTTGGTGAGCCCATAGAACACTTGGTAGCTCGTTCGCCCACAACCACTTAACTCGGTCCAGTCGTGCTTTCAGTCCACAGAGGATAGCTCTGTTCATTACTTCTGTCTGATAGTTTGCCTGCGGGTGTGCGACCGATGTCAAGTTCTGTTGGATTCCCATATCTTGGCACCATTCCTGAAACTTGATATCCTCGAACTGCTTGCCATTGTCGGAGATCAGTACCCAAGGTAACCCGAAGCGGCATACTATGTTTCGGGCTATAACTGTTGCCAGAGGTTCAGCTTCTATCCACTTTGTGAAATAATCTACCGCTACCACTAAGAACTTCCTCCCACCTGTTGCTGGCGGGAATGGCCCCAAGAGGTCGATGCCCCATTGCGCAAAGGGCCATGGACTGGTGAGGTACGTGAGGTCGGCGGCGGGCTGATGGTGGATATTGGCATGCTTTTGACATTTGTCACATTTTCTGACAAGCTCAACGGCCTCTGCCTTCATCGTTGGCCAGTAGTACCCTTGTCGAAGTTTTTTTTGGGTGAGGGCTCTGCCCCCCAAGTGTCCGCCGCACAGACCTTCATGAGTGTCGCGGAGTACGAGCTCGGCTTCGGCAGGTCGCAGGCAACACAGGTAGGGGAGCGTGTAGGACCGTCGGTACAGTTGTTCGTCTATTATGACGTATTTGGCTGCCTGGCGCTGCACCCTCCTGGCTGCATTGCGGTCCGCAGGGAGGGTTCCATCTAGCAAGAAGCTCGCGAGTGGGTCGATCCAGCTCGGCTCTACTTCAAGGATGAGAGCGACCACCTCTGCCCCACCGAGAATGCTAGACCGAGGTAAGTCCTCTATATACACGGTTCTCAAGGTGTTGTGACTCGTGTTGGCTAACCGGGACAGGGTGTCGGCCTCAGTGTTCTCTAACCTCGGGATTTGCCTAATGAAGTGTGACTGGAAGTTGAGTAGAGCCTCCTTTACTTTTGCCAAGTATGCGATCATAGTGAGCTCGCGTGGTTCATATTCGCCCGTAACCTGGTTGACCACGAGCTGGGAACCGCTGTTGATAACTATGTGTTTTGCTTTTACCTTTTGCGCTAGGTTCAGCCCGGCTATTAGTGCTTCGTACTCCGCCTCGCTGTTGGATGCCGTGAACTCAAAGCGTAGTGCGTATTCCAATTTCGTGCCACCCGGGCCGCGCAGCACTACTCTAGCCCCGCTGCCCTGCTGGTTCGAGGAGCCACCTACGTGGAGGATCTAGGGCTCCTCATCCCAGTTCGCGTTTGGTCTAACCAGGAGAGATGCCACACTGGCTGCTACTTCATGGGGTTCAGACTCTATTGCTTTGGGAGCTTCGGTCTCACCCAAACTGGGGATCTCGGGCTCAACCGGCATAGGGACTTCAAGGTTGAACGTGCACTCGACGATAAAATCTACTAAGGCTTGGACCTTAATAGCAGTTCGCGGTTTATACTGGGGTTCGTACTCGCTGAGCTAGATAGCCCACTTCGTTAGCCGACCGGAAACCTCGGGCTTAAGTAAGACTTGCCTCAGAGGTTTGTTAGTCAAGATGATGACAGTGTGGACCTGGAAATATGGGCGGAGTTTCCGAGCTGCAATTATCAGTGCGTATGCTAGCTTTTCTATCTACGGGTATCTCGTCTCTGCTCCCTGTAGAATTTTAATTAACATAATAGATGGGCCGCTGGACCCAATCTACTTCTTTCATTAGTACCGAACTGACCACCTTGTCGCTTGCCGAGAGGTACAGTTCTAAGACCTCGCCCTCCTCGGGCCTGGCTAAGATTGGCACACTAGCGAGGTAGCTTTTTAGCTCGTCGAACGCGAGCTGACAGTCTCGGGTCCATTCGAACTTTTTGCCTTTGATCGCCTTAAAGAAAGACAGACAGCGGTCTGCCGATTTGGACATAAAGTGGCTCAGAGCGGCTATGCGGCCGTTTAGCCTCTGAACCTCTTTTACTTTTCGGGGTGGTCTCATATCTAGGATGGCCTTTATCTTGTCTGGGTTGGCCTCAATACCGCGTCGGTTGACAATGTACCCTAGGAACTTACCCGAGGTGACACCGAAGACACATTTGTTTGGGTTCAGTTTCATGCTAAATTGACGCAGAATTTGAAAGACAGAATCTAAGTCTTGTATTAATTCCTGTGAAAACCGCATCTTGACGACCATGTCGTCTACATAACATTCTATTTTTGTGCCAATTAAGGGCCGAAAAAGCTTGTTCACAAGTCTTTGGAAGGTCGCCCCAGCATTCTTCAGTCCGAAGGGCATGACCTTGTAGTAGTATAGGCCGAACTCGGTAATGAAGCTGGTTTTTTCCTCATCGGACTGGTCCATCCTAATTTGGTTGTAACCTGAGTAGGCGTCCAAGAAGCTTAGCAGCTCATGTCCCGAGGTCGCATCCAGTAGGCGGTCAATTTTGGGGAGGGGGAAGCAGTCTTTTGGGCAAGCTCGGTTCAGGTCGGTGTAGTCAACGCACATGCGCCACTTGCCGTTTGCCTTTTTCACCAGCACTGGGTTGGCTACCCAGCTCGGGTAGTGAACTTCCCTTATGAAGTCCGCTGTGAGGAGCTTTTCGACCTCCTCGTCGACCGCTCTTCAGCGCTCCGGGGCTAAGTTGCGTTTCTTTTGTCTAATGGGTCTGACTACAGGGTCAGTATTGAGTTTGGGAGTTATAAGGCTGGGGTCAATACTGGGCATATCGGCCGCGAACCATGCAAAAATATCTAAATTTTGAAGCAAGAAACTCACCAGTTCGGTTCGTAGAGGCTCCTTGACGGAAGCACCGATCTGTAGCATTCGAGCCGGGTCCGTAGCCGAAGTCAGGATTGCGACCATTTCCTCTATGGGCGAAGCTCGTTCCTCGCCCTGCTCCGTAGGCCGCTCCAGCTCGAGGTCGTCGGCCACCTTGGTTTTTCCCTTCAGAGTGGCAACATAACACTTGCGGGACTCAAGCTGGTCGCCCCGCGCTACCCCCACACCGAAGTTTGTAGGGAACTTCATTGCCAAATAGTAGGTGGAGACCACTGCCCGTAGGACATGCATAATTGGCCGCCCTATTATGGCATTGTATGGGGAGGGGGTTGCGACCACCAGGAAATCGTGGTTGAGTCTCACCGCACAAGGCCATGTGCCGACTTCCACAGGCACTATTATTTCCCCAAGGGGTCTGACTTCCTCTCCGCTGAAGCCCACCAGAGGAGTGTTCGCGGGCTTCAACTCGCTTCTCTGCAACTGAAGCTGGTCAAATGCCGACTTGAAGAGGATATCCGCCGAGATACCTGAATCAACAAGTACGTGCCTGACTTCGAAGTCATTGATCCTTAGTTTTATGACAAGCGCGTCATCATGGGGGTAGTGGACACCTCGCGCGTCGTCTTCCGTGAAGAAGATTGGTTCTTCCGTCTTCGGCCTCTTTGGAGGGTTCTGCTCTTCTCGGGCTGCTTCGCGAACTGAAGTTTGGGCCGCCGCCGAAGTACAACCTGCTACCACTGAACCTCCCACTATTACGTGGATGGTTCCCCGAACTGGCCTCTCTTCCGGAGGCTGTCTTTGCGATGGTTCGGCTGGCCTGCTGTTGGATTTGGAAGCATCCTTGTTGTGCTCCCCTTGCCGACCTGTCTTATTATTATTATTATTACTATTATTATTATTATTATTATTATTATTATTATTATTATTATTATTATTATTATTATTATTATTATTATTATTATTATTATTATTATTATTATTATTATTATTATTATTATTATTATTATTATTATTATTATTATTATTATTATTATTATTATTATTATTATTATTATTATGTACAAAATTTCTCAAGTACCCGCGACGGATGAGTCCCTCTACCTCGTCCCGGAGATTATTACACTGTTCGGTACTATGACCGTGATCTCTATGGAAACTACAGTACAAATTTTTATTTCTCTCGTTTGGGTTCCCCTTTAGGCGAGGTGGCCATTTTACGTATGGGACGTCTTTGATCGTCATCAAGATCTCAGTCCGCCTTGTGTTTAAGGGTGTGTAGTTTGTCCGAGCTGCTAAGGGAGCTCAGGACGGCTGGCTTGGCTTCGCCTCCCGGGCCGGGTTTTTTCTATCACCTGGGTTGGAGGGCTCACCTTCTCTTTTCCTTTTCTCGACCCCGCCTTCGGTTCTTTGGTTGATCTCTTCCTCTATTCTCATGAACTTGTCCGCGAGCTTGTGGAATTTGGCCACTGTCGCGGGCTGGCTGGCTACCATGTGCCATTTGAACTCCTTGTGTGTTACTCCTCTCTTGGCCGCCGTGAGCTGTACCGCGGGGTCCAGTCACTATATCTGCAAACACGCGTCATTGAACCGCTTGATGTAGCCCCGGATGGACTCTCCTTCCCTCTAAACCACTCCGAAGATGCTTTCCTCGGTTCTGGGGCACCGCTTGCTGGTAATGAAGTGTGCAGTGAAGACCTGCACGAACTAGGTCCAGCTTCTTATTGACCCGGGGGCCAGGTTCCTGTACCAGGTGCGGGCCACCCCCCTGAAAGTGGTGGTGAAGGCCACTCACATGCACGACTCACTGGCCCTTGCCAGGTGCATTTGGGATTGGAAGGCATCGACATGGTCGCTGGAGTCGAAGGACCCATCATACTTGTCTAAAGGGGGGAGTTTGAAGTCTTTGAGCATGGGGACTGCAAGGACTTCTGATGAGAGGGGGGAAGGAACTGAGAGAATCAGGGCAGCTTTTACCTCGTTCGAGCTTGTCTCTTCTTTACCTCTGAGCTCGGGCAGGACACGGGTGGCTGTTCGGTGACTTCGTCGGCGCCTTCGTTGTTGAGTGGGCCTGGTACTGGCGCTGCTGGCCTCTGTGTTGCCGAGCTCGATGGGCTCGGAATGTTGGTAGTCTGCTACTAGGGCGCTGAATCGGTTCTCTGTGAGCGGGAACTCAGGCTTGGAGTGCCGAGGTGCTGACTTTGCGGGCGAGGTTCCCGACCCGCCTGCGAGCTACGAGGCGGGGGTGATTTTTCTTTCCCTTTGGCCCAGGGATGAGGCCTAGCTATTAGGGGGTTCTGAAGTTGGGAGTCTTCTCCTCAGTGATGGTGTCCACCCTGAGGGAAAGCCTTGACTGGCTTTGGAGCAAGGTGCCGCGGTGGAAGCTGCGGTTTGTTCATAGGCAGTTGCGAGAACTGCTATTGATAGTGATATTGAGAGAGGTGGTGCAGTACTTGGTGGTGCTGGAGCTGATGCTGCTAGAACTGCTGCATTTGGGCTTGCATTGCCCGCATGCACTGCATCAGGTCATCGAACTGGCTCTGGCTAGTCGTCAAGGGGATAGCAGTTGGTTCAGTAAAGGTTGTTTCGATAGGGAGTGAAAAGGGGACATTCACGGCGGGAAGGTTTACGGGCGCCACAGTTCATGGCACATTCAGGTTGGGGATCCCATCCACCGGAAGGAGGATGGTGAACTGTCCGATGCATACCACGGGGACTTGAAGTTGTTCCCCGATGGTGTTCACCTCTGTGCCACGCCCGGCGTTGCTGGAAGAAGCCATGAGTGTTGGGTTTTTTTTTTTTGGAAAAAAGGTGGTTATGAGAGTTTTAGAGGGAGGCTTTTAGAAGTGTTTCCCACAGATGACGCCAATTGATGGTGCGCAATCCGGCCGGTCCTAGCTGTCAACGACCTTGCCTCTGACTGGAGCTACAGGGAGCCTGAAACAGAGAAGATGAGGAATCTCCGGGGGGAACCCGGTGAGATTGCTCTGAAGCTCAAGTTAGTATTCTCTCAAAGGAAAGATAAAACCAGATGGCACAAAGTTCACATACCTTATTCTTGGGGGGTAGGGAGCCTTTTATAACCACTTTGCGCACTCACTCCTAGGCTTTTGTCAGGTCGGGTATGATTATCTCTGCACTCTTGCCAATTCGGGTGTCACTGCCTCTATTGGGGCAGAACCGCCACTGCTCTCTTTGTCGGAGTCGTCTCTGTAACTAGAGATGGCGGTGGCAAGTGGCCGTTGAAGTGCGGCTGTCAAGCGTCAGATCCCGAGTCAGTCAGGTGCCCCGCCCCTAGATACGGACTCCCTCGGTGTCAGGCATGGTACGGTTGTTCATTTCGGCGTCCTGGAGGCGAAGTGCTGGAGTGGTGAGCGAGGTGAAGTCTTGAGTTCGGATAGAAGTGTCCCGAACTGCCATGGGGCAGGCCAGTTCGGGTTATTGCCCATTGTGTTTGTAAGGCTCGGGGCCTAAGGGAGAGCTCGGGCTCCTTGCGGGGAGTTCGGGCTCCTTGTAGGGAGTTTTGGACCGTTGGTTCCTCTTTTCGGAGCTCGCGCCTTGGGCGTGCTGTTGTGCCGAGTTGTTGCCTTTGCCACGTGTTGAGTGATTACGAGATCGGGCCAAATCTTCCTTCATCACTAATTATTGCTAAAAAATTACTAATAATATCAAAATTTCTGAAAAATGTAAAAAATAAATTTATATTTATTGAAATAAATTGTCAAATGAAAAATTACTAATGATTTTTAATTATTAAATTTGTATTTATTAATATTTCAATTAATTATTCATTTTTCAGTAATTATTGATTTCAATAATTAATTTTCAAAGATTTCTGAAATTAAATTTCCGAAATCAGTAATTTTCAGTAATTAAATTTCCAATTTATCAAAATTTTGGAAAATTATAGTTTGGGTGTTGGTATTTAATGATTAATATTCAATAATATCAGTAATTATTGAAAATATCAAAAATATTTCACATGTTAATTTAACTAATTAATTTAATCATATTTTTTATTTTTAGATTGTTTATTAGGAATGTAAGATAGATTAAGAGGGGTTTTAGGAGGAATTTTAGGTGGGAGAGATACTTTAAGAGAAATTTTAGGAGGTAATTGACTAAGTGATTAGTAACATGAGAGAGAGATGGAGTGGGACTCTAGTGAGGAGGATAGAGCTGGGAAGGGGGGAATGGAGGAAAAAAAAAGAAGAGAGAGAGTTGAGGAGAAAGCAAAAAAAGGTATGTGAAGAAAAAAGGAGCACGCCGGTGTGGCCTATGTCGGTATATATATTAGGCCTGATTTATGAGACCCACAAATTTACGATATATATTGGGCCTGATTTGTGAGACCCACAAAAAAAAAAAACAAAAGTTCTGCGCTGATGTTTTGTACAGGTTCAAACTCAAATGGAGAGCCTTGTTTGATGTTCACTTTTGTTTCAGTGTAATACAGTTAACATTATGTAGCTAAGTGAAGGAAAACACCCAACCCACCATTTTATACTTTTTTGTGATAGGGGTGGAAATATGTATATGCGGTTCCTGGTGGATTTTTACATTAAACTCGAAAATCACTTTGATGGCCGAGATAAGCACTTGAATGACCAAGTTGTTTACTTTAAATCAAAACTTGTACCATCAAGATTAATTTTGACTTGATACCGAATGGACCATTGAAAAGGTCTGTGGATCCCGATCATAGATCATAGATCATAGTTCATACCTGAATACAAGTCGGGTGGACTTGGGTTGGGTTGGGTTTAATGTTAACCCAGGCCTAGCCCTAAGAATTGGGCCTAAGGCCCAAGCCCAAACTAAATGTAAGATCAAGCTCAGTTTATCTAACCTAGGACCGACCATAGTTCATACATGAATAGTTGAAAGTACAGGTCGGGCGGACTCAGTTGGGTTGGGTTTAATGTTAACCCAGGCCTAGCCCTAAGAACTGGGCCTAAGGCCCAAGCCCAAACTAAATGCAAGATCAAGCTCAGTTTATCTAACGTAGGACCTGCCTGCACTGAAATTTGGCATACTTGGATTGGTCTCAAGTAGGGGTGGATTCGAGTCGAGAGCCGAATAGTACCAGGCTCGAATTCGGCTCAAGACTATTCTACAAGGCTCGACCTTAAGCTCGAGCTCAGCTCAAGTCAAAAGTTCATAAGCTCGAGTTTGGCTCGGATCAGCTTGTTTTATATTTTATAAAACTATTTTGTTATATATTTTATAAATATTTAGAAAAAATATTTTATAAAAATAAAAATTGTATATAATTTTTTTATTTTATATTTAAAAAATTAATAGTTATAATATTTTTATTATATATATATATTATTTTCTATAATTATATATATATATATAGAGCCGACTTGTGAACCGAGGTCTAGTAGGCTCGAACTCGGCTCGTTTAATAATCCAGCCACTAAATTGGGCTCGAACAGCTCGTAAAAAGCTCGGTTCGTTGCCACCCCTAGTCTTAAGCCTAGGCCAAGCTCAGGTTGGTCAAGATCCATACATGTTTGTATGTATGTCAAGATCCATGGCCATAGCCCATTAGATAATTGTTTTAGTGCCAACTACCAACCTGACACAACCCTTCTCCTTTATTTGGGTTTGGGAGCAGTTGTTCCATTTCAGATAAAAGGAAATTTTTATAAAATAATTGTAAGGCCAGTTATTTTGTATGAAGGAAAACATTGAGTGGTTAAGAAACAATATGTTTAAAATATTAATGTGGCAAGAATGTGGATGTTTAGTGGGATGAGTGGTAAAATTAGAAAGGACAAGGTTAGAAACAAAGACATGCAAAGAAACTTAAGAATAGTTCCAGTATGTGATAAAATGAGAGAAAGTAGATTGAGATAGTTTGGTAGCATGCATAGAAAATTTATATAATTTGTTAAAGGGGTTAGAAGAGTTAATGGAAGACTGAAAAGGACTTTGATGAAAACAAATTGTTTAAGGGTCCATAATTTAATGATAGATATGGAACTGAACAAAATGGAATGGCAAAACAAGATTTATGTAATTGACCCCATATACTTGGGGAAAAATTAAAGTATGGGTGCTCATAGTTCCCTGATGTCTGAAAATTGGTGCCAACAAGTGGCAAGGCAGGGCTTGGATTGGGCTAGGGTTGGGATAAGGCTAGGTGAGGCTCGGGCCAGGTTCGGGCTACCTAAGGGATAGGCTTGAGACCAACCTGAATAAAAAAAAGCCCTAAATTTTGGATGTAGGCCCAACCTAAGAACTAATCTGTGAATACTTAAAAATAAGTGTTTATTTGAATAAGCACTTATTTTGGGCTGGGAACACACCAATAAGCACTTATTTGCATTTGGAAAATAAGCCCAAATAAGCCTATTCAATAAGTGTGTATTTACTTTCTTTCCTGTCTTGGCTTGCTGCATCATTTTGAAAATACCTATACTACCCCTGTTTGAAGGTGCTTTTTATCAAACATTCATGAGCGTTTTTTAAAATAAACACTTATTTTTAACCACTTATTTAATAAATACTTATTTCTCAATAACTACCCCCAAACTCCGCCTAAAACTCCAAACCTATCCTGTGTAAAATAGGGGGTTGGGTTGGCCTGTACTCAAATTGAGCCCACTCAAATTGCACCCCTATATCCTCTGTCATAGGCTGCATTTTAACGACAAAAGAAGAAAAGTCCTTAAAATAGGGGGTTGGGTTGGCCTGTACTCAAATTGAGCCCACTCAAATTGCACCCCTATATCCTCTGTCATAGGCTGCATTTTAACGACAAAAGAGGAAAAGTCCTTAAAATAAGGAATGCCAAATGCAACCTTAGTCTTTTCATCATACTGTAGGTTTGGTATATAGATTGGAGATTATCAACATTATACCATAAACCAGTCCCAAATATTATTAAGCATTTAAATTAATACATCAAGGATACATAATATAAGTAGATGCTTGCTAAACATGAAAAATAAAGTAGTAGATAGATAATTGTCATAGAACTAGCACATATTACTAGGGTTGTATTTGGTACTATTGCCACTTCTACTTGCAAAATTTTAGGTTGGGCAATACAAATTTTTGAAAAATTAGCTTGTCATCAGCAGATAACCATTTCCGCTAAAAAAATTGGGTGTTGTCATTTAGAGTAAAAACACCAAATTTGAAGTTTCTGAAGAAACATTAATGGTACCAAATGTTGTATTCTTAATTCAAATCATCTGTTTTAGAAAAAATATATTCTCATAGTATTTGTATTGACCAACCTAAAACGTTATAAGTAAATGTGGCAATGGTGCCAAACACAACCTATGTCAATAGGGAAAAACCTCAATGAGGGACCTTAAGCCCAGTATGGGAATTATCTTATAGTGAGTGAAACCAGCCTCCACCAAGAGCTTCCCCAATTCTTGTTTGCTTCTTTCTCTTCCAGTAACTAAACCCATCATCAACATTTCAAACAAAAGCTGCGTTTCAGTTAACTCATGCTCCATTTTATTGTTACCTACCACCATATCTAATCAATTAATGAATAAATTCCTTACCTTGAGCAAAACAACATCTGCATGGGGAATAAAATCAAACATGTCTCCTCCAACATAGTCTAGATTCTTGCTTCCAACCAAATCGAGCTTCGATCGTTAGCCATGGCCTGGTTGAATGAATTATTAAACTCAGATCTTGTTCCCCATAGTTCCAGAACGCCCTTCCATTTGTAGCCTCAAATGGCGTAGCCAATCCATTCCCTTGGAACCATCCACTCAAGAAGTGCCAGGGAGTTACAAGTACTAGATCAAGCACTGCTAATAAGAGTTGTGAAACATTCAAGGGATTATCCTTGAGGAGAAGCCTAGAAGAAGGAGTGAGCACATACCCTTCTTATTCTTCCTCCTTTGGATCCATGTAAACTCCGTGCATAACAAAGAAGCCAGAGTGCACCAACATGCGCATGAGGCAGTGAAGACAAGTAGTCCTTGATTGAGGGACACTAAGGGCCAAAGCTAACTCAGAGAGGAGCATGGGTTTTCCATGGATGTGGAGGACGTCTGGATGTGGTTTCATATATGAGCTTGAGCTTGAACCAGCATCTTTGCTTCTTCATTGTTAATGACAACCATTGCCATTGAAGAGCAACAAATCCTCTCAACGAGCCACCGGCTGACATGTCCAGTTCCTCTAACGAATAGCTTCAAAAATATTTCTGGAATTTTCTGAGGACAAAATTTATCCCTCTATATTTAAATTCATTCATAAAAAATAATGACAAATAGGGTATTTGATTATTGATATTAAATGAGTTGAAAAGAGGTAATTTTAAGATATTCAATTTTCTCTCATTAAATCCAACATTTAAGGTATTAATTTGCATTCACCTTCAATTTTCTCTCATTAAATCCATACATAATAAATTAATAATTTCAATAACATAAAAACTTATACTTTTAATATCTACCTAGAAAAAAATAGTGTTTTTATCTAGGTGGTGGTAATAAATTAAACCATTTGGGTCAAATAGGCTAATCCATGTTGCCATAATTAAATAATAAAATTCAAAAATATATAAAATGCAAAAAATATAGAAATTAAAAAAATGGGAACGTTTTTAACATCATACTAGCGGGGACCCATGCGAAGCACAGGATTTATTAAGCGAAAGCTAAATAATAGAAAGGGTTATTTACTAAAATACCCCTTATAGTTTTATGGATTTACTAAAATCTACCCTATAGTTAAAATTTTACTAAAACACCACTTATAATTTGCAATGGATTTAATCAGTCTTCCATTAGATGACAGTGGAAAATGATAGTGTTGACCTTAATGTTCATTTAAATAAATTTAATCAAAAGAAAATAAAAATAAAAATACCATTTTTGTCCTTTATAAGACACGGGCAACCTCTATTGGCTATATTTGGTTAATTTTGTTTTCTGTATAAAAAAGTGTTAAGGGTATTTTTTAGAATAAAAAAATCATGGGCCTAATGGCAAAACAAACACTCCTTAATGAAGGATTGATTAAGTAAATAAGTTGTAAAATATATGGGATGTTTTAATAAAATGAAAATTATAAGGTAGGTTTAAGTAAATATGCAAAACTATAAGATGTGTTCTAGTAAATGACCCTAATAGAATCACATGAGAGTATACAATTGTTTCATATTTTCAACTTTTTAAATAATTAATAATTATTTATATTTTATATACTACTTTTAATAATTTTTTATAATACAAAAATAACAATAATTAATTTCAGTTAGGTTTATTCAACAAATTGATGAAACCAACCAACCCGATCAACTCGACCCGAGTTGGTCGGTTTTCTAGTATTTTAGGTCGGCTTTGTTTCAAAAATTTCCCAAATCGATCAAGTTCGATCAATTTCACTTTGGCCATTTGTAAACCAACCAAAATCGAACGACCTAACCATTGATATATATTAATATTTTATATTTTAAATATAACTTTTAATATGGAAAAGTGGAAATTTCCCATATTTCTTAGTCTAAAATGTTTTATATCATAAATCTAATTTTTAAATTTATTTTTTAATAATTGTATTATAATTTTTAAAATTAAATTTAATTTTTAAGTTTAAATCTTTTGAACCAACTGACCAAATGAAAAAGTCGACCCAAACCGATACAACTTGAGTGGGTCGGTTTTCACAAAAAGTTCGTTGGTTTCAGCTGACCAACTTCCCAACCTAACCAGGTCAATTTGGTTGGCTAAATAGCCTATGACCGAACTGAACCAACTCATGAACACTCATAATTTCAGCTAAATTAATAGTCTCATCTCTGATAAATAACAATAGTTTAATCTCCAATAATTATTGAAAATTTATAGCAAAATTATACAATTATTGATAATGAAAAAATACAATAATTAAAAAAATACAAAAAGTACTAAAAATATATTAACTTAGTCAATAAATAGTTTAATCTCTAATAAACATTAATCAACAAGTTATAAAATAAATACGATAAGTACAATAAATTAAATTCAAAAATTTCACTAATATCAATTTAATCTCCAATAATTATTGAAAGTTTTCTATTAAATAACAAAACAAAATAAATTTATATATAATCATTGAAAATACATTTATCACAAAAACAATAAATAATAACTGAAATACAATAAATATTAATTTTAGTATATATAATTATATAATAAATACAGATTAAGAGTATAAAATCATTATTAATAAATAAGAATTTTTATGAAAGATTTTTTCTCTAATTTTTACTTGATATAAGTGAAATTAATTATTTACAATATTATGTAAAAATATTAAATTATTATTAATTTCAATATTTTGTTATAATTATTTTTCTACTTTTCAGAAAATTTTTAAATTTATTACATAATTTCTTTATTTTAACTATTTAAAATCTAGTTATGTTAAATATTTTGTTATTTAAAATCTAGTCATAATTCATATTATTACTACATAATTTCATTATTAATTTTTTAATATATTAAATTATTGTTAATTTCAATATTATGTTATAATTATGTTTCTGCTTTATAGAAATTTTTTAAATTTATTACATAATTTCGTTATTTTAACTATTTAAAATATTGTTATGATAAATGTCTAGTTATTTAAATATTTAAATAATCTATAAAATATTTAAAATTTTTATTTGAATTTTATTTATTTAAAGCTATTACATATTATTAAATGTTTGAAAAACATTTAAATCGAAGATCCGGAAAAACATAATTTAAATTGTTAGTACATAATTTTGTGATATGTTTTGTAAAAATATAAAATTATTTATTAGATAATTTTGTTATATGAACTATTCAAAATATAGTTATGATAAATATTTAGTTATTTAAATATTTAAATAATCTATAAAAGATTTAAATTTTTTTGTTATTTGAATTTTTTTATTTAAAGCTATTACATATTATTAAATATTTGGAAAGCATTTAAATTGATAACATTTTATACACTGGGTTGGGGAACCAATCATGAGTGAACACATCAATGTTCTAAATACATAAGTTGTGGGCTCCAGGTTTATGGAACATTGGTGTGTTCACTCCTCTTTGGTTGCCTAGCCCAATGCGTAAGATTTTGTCTCCAGCCAATCCAAATTCTTCTCAACTTCTCATTGTGATTCTGCTCTTTCCAACGGGTGGCTTACATCTTTGCCACCTACTGGTATAATTCTTTATTTATTTCTATTATTTTATTAAGTTATTTTTTTTAAGTGATACAAGTTATGTTTGGTGATTAAGTGGTTTGAGAAGTAAGTACATTGAGAAATAAGCACAAGTGCTTATTCTATGTACTTATTTGAACAAGTACTTAACATTGTTTGGTGACCCATATGCAACTTATAATTATTTTAAGTATTTATTGGGGTGGAGATGTTTGGTGAGTCACTTTTCCAATAAGTACTTATTTTAATGGAAATGATATTTTTAACCCCTATTTCACACATATATAAACAATGGTATTCATATATTATATTATATATTTAAAATAATCTTGCCACATCACATCGAGACACATGAGAATCCACATGTAACACACGTGGCATTAATAGAAAAATGAATAATAAGAACAACAACAACTTGCCTTTGGTTGCTGGCGACTCTATGGTGAGTTCTTAGTCCTCAAAACCATATCTAAGAAAAAAAAACGCCAACAACATTCCAAGCATTAAATCATTCCAAAAACCAAAAATAATCAAGTCTGACAATCGGAGATGTCACCACAGCCACCGTTGTCGTTGTCGCTGCTGCAACCCTGTTTCAAATCTGACAACCGCAGATGTCACCACATCCATCGTTGTCACTACCGCTGCTACAACCCCTGTTTCAAATCTGACAACCGGAGATGCCACCACAGCCATTGTTGTCACTGCAAGTCAGACCTCTCCGCATCCGACATCTCTCCCTCCCTCTCTTTCTCTCTTCATCCCCTTCGTTCTCTTTCTCTCCCCTCATTCCCTTCAATTTCACAATCAGGCTTCAAATTCACATGCGAGACCAAGTGCGCTAGTACCCTCATTGGCTTCGATCTCGCCTTCTTCTTTCAATTTTTCTATTCAAAAGAAGATGGTTAGTTTTTATTCTTTTTTTATTTGGTTTTCTTTTGTTGTTTCTGTGTCTGTGTCTGAAGATTCATCTATTGAAAGTTTGAACTTATGTTGCAGAAACCTATCAGAGCTAAGCACCGGCCTCCAAAGATTACTAAACCTCATCTTCTTCAATCGAGGTCGTAGAGGTTCTGTATGGATTGAAAAGGCAATCACAGTGCTTGTCAAACAAAGAAATTACAACAAATGCATCATAGAAGGTATATTCAAAAGAGACCAATGGATAAAGTAAAATTAGTTTTGGCAACGGGGAAAGTTGAACCTCCAGAAGTCAGGCTCTTTCCATGTCTGATTGTCCATTGATTGGGTTTTATTTTGAAATTTGAGGAATAGTGGAGGGTAAATTCGACATGTCGTTTCTTTTCGTTAGCAATTAACGATGATGTCAAATTTTAAAAACATTAAGGGTACAGTTTGTCGATTTTGTGAGTAGTAGGGGTAATTTAAGAGATTTACCCTAAAAACTATTCAAGGACTATACCATCTCACAAATTTCGAATAAGTACGTGTTCAACAAGTGATTAAAAAAAGCCACTCCCAAGTTACTTTTTTTTAAGTGCTTCTTTTTTAAATAAACACTTATTCCTGACTTATTTGCCAAACAGGAATAAGTGGTTATTTTCCACTTAATGTGTGGTCCTAGCACTTCTTTTACGTTAAAAGAAGTAAAATCAAATAGGGCCACAATCTTCTAACTACACCTTGCTTTGGCCACTTAAACTCCAAGAAATCCACTATCGATGTGAAACAGATCATTGACGAATGTGACAAGTCCCTATCACTCAAACAAGTCTGGATCACCTGCCAACAAAACACGCTCCAACCCTCTACCATCATGATCTCACACCGCACATCTCATACATGTTGGGTCCTTTTATGGTGAGTCCTAGTCTCATGTTGAGATGTGCGGTGTTAGATCAAGTTGGTTGAGGGTTGGAACTTATTGTGCCCTTTTGGAAAATATGCATGGGATGCGATGAAGAAGTCCAAATCTGAGGGTGATCCAAGCTCATGGCTTGAAACCCTAATTGGTATTCATGTGGTATGGACTGAAATGGTCCATCCATAGATGAAAATGGTACCAAACAGCACCTAAATGGGTATTGGATTTTGAACCTGGTTGGGAGCGGTCATTAGTGCCAATATGGATTAACCTCCCTTACTTGCCGATCAATTTCTACATAGAGGGTTCTCTTCGTTCTATTGCACAGGTAGTTGGACCTGTTTTGAAAATCGACCCTGCTACGTCAACCCTCTCCCACACATCAGCTGCTCGGGTGTGTGTTGGATTGGATTTTTTGAAGGAACACCCGAATCACATTTGGATTGGCACTAGAAAAGGTGGGTTCTAGCAGGAGGTAATCTATGAACAACTTCCTGCGTACTGCACTAATTGTTACAAAATTGGTCATTTGGCTGCATCATGCAAGTACAACAAAGTTAACAAGAGGTTTATAGATCCAAACCCATGTCAGGGTAAGGCCTATTATTTTTCTCTTAACTCTTATATCTTAAGAGGAATCTTTTAACTTTAAGAGAAAAATGGTTCTTCGTTTTCTCTTATTTCTTTTCTCTTAAAGTGTATTCATACAACTTTTTGTTTTTCAATAATACCCCAAAAAGACAAACAAAAACTCTCATATATGGGGTCAAAATGGATATTTGATCATTTTCAGAATTCAAATCAACATTTTCTGCATTTAGAGTTTAGAGGAAAAAAAAGTACACTAATATCAATATACCTCTTAATGTAATTATTACACTTTCAAATGTCAGACTTCAGAACAAACTAACAGGCCCTAAGGCCAATAATGTCCCTCGTGTTCCCAAAGAAAAAGAAGTCTAAAGAGAAAAACCTCAGCCTCATATTGATGCTCCTATTCCCCTCAACAGCCACAAGAGCCTCAATTTGATGCTCCTATTCCACCGGTGCCTCACAAGCCTGTCACAAGATCCCAAACGGGTCACGGTAAGAATGCTTCGGCCTCTATTTCATTATGAATGTCCTGTTTTGGAATTGGAGAGGACTGGGTAACAATCCGACTGTGCGCCGTATTTAGAAAATTATGAAATTAAATGGGATTGGCTTGTTGGGTTTTACGGAACCCATGATCTCCTGTAGTAGGATGAACTTGATGTATTGGAACCCTTTTTAATAACTCTTGTTATTGTCGTTTAGCTGTTATGTGGAAGACTGTTTTGTCGGTTTCTCTAATTTAGTAGGATTGAACTTGCACAACAACACCGTATGTAACCACATCTCTCTCTCACAGCTAAGACATTCAGAATTCCATTTGCATCAATATCGAATCACAAGTTGATTTATCGAATCACTATCATTTATGGAATTCCATTCAATATTCCACAAATTATGGAATCACCTGCATTCTGGACTGTTGAGGTTGAAATTTTTGAGTAATCACTGTAATCCTCCCACTCCCAGATGTCTCTTGAAAGCAGCACGGCATCTACTGTATCTCTCCTCTTTTTTGTCAGGTTGAAGTTGTTGATATTGGACAACTGTTGGAGAACTCATGGTATATTTTGAAAATTTGAAAGAAAATTAAGGACAAAAAAGAGTTACAAGTGCTTATTTAAGTGTGTATTGGAGAAAAAGATCACCAAATGCCAAATATGAAATAAGTGCTTATTTTAAAAAATAAGCACTTGAAAAAGATGGGTGCCAAATACAAATATAGATTATCTAAATAAGCACTTGTTTTTACTTATTTTTAACGTAAGCACTCCCAAACATAGTCTAATTAGGTTAACCAAAATGGGTCGCTGATCTAACTGGTTGGGTCAAGATGGCCGACAATACTTGAAAGTTGAAACCATTGCACATCATTTGGATTTTCTTTTCCAAATTCTTTTAGTCTAATATGTCACTTTAATTTTGAGGACTAGCTTTTTTTTTCTTTTGCTCCAAGGGCTACACAACAAGGGTATCAAGGTTTCAAATTTTGACATGATACGCCCAATATAGGGTGCATCGTATCATATCTTTGAAATTCCAACACAAGATACCGTGGAAAACCAATCATATCGTTTTTCTCCATTGTACCGGGCTGTGTCAAATCTGTATTAGGCCGTATCAGAGGTGTATCGAGGGATGTATCGGGGGATACCGATAGTGTATCAAAACATGTACACTACGAAAAATATATAGGCAAAAAATGGAAAAAATAAAAAATAAATGGGGAAAGAAAGCTTCTTTCCCTTGAAGCAAGCCTTCTTTCACCATAAAATGACTCTAAAACTCAAAATCTCATTCATAAAGTGCTAGATATGCAAAAAAACAAAACAAAAACAAAAAAAATCAAAAAACACGTGTGAATTGTCAATGTTTTTGAAAATTTTTGTTCAAAATCACTTTTTTATGTGTTATGAGTAGATTTATGAAGAGATTGGGAAAAAGTATAAAATAGCAAAAAGAAATTGAAAACATATTTTTTTATCTGCCTAGAAAGACTTATTATGTTTTAGATCTATTGATTATCTATCATATCCATAGAGCAATTGCAATTTCTTCTTCAATATTGTTTTTTTATTTTTTGTATTTTTAGAATTAAAAATAATTACTAATTAATTATATTTATGATCTAATCACATGGATTGATTATATTATAGATCTATGGATGATCTATCATATCCATAGAGAAATTGAAATTTCTTCTTCAATAATTATTATTTTGAATATATTATAGAATGTTTATTAATTTTTGGTTTTATAATTAAAAAAATAATTAATTATTATTTAATAAGAAATAATTAATAATTATATTTGCACTTAGAAATTGTGCAAATGCATGTTTTATGGTTGGATAAACAGGATAGTTGGGTTTTCCCATCCCTTAAAACTTAAGAATTATAATTTATAAATTATAGTTAAGCATAGGGTGTTTTAATGAAATTATAATTACTACGATGCATTTTTCATAAAACCATTAAAATATATTAATTTAATGTATGTAACCTCATTGAGGCCTTATATTTACTGTTATTAATGTATTTTTATGATTTATTGAAGTATTTATAGTGTTTCCATGCATATGTATGTGTATCTTAATTTTTCTTCGATAGACAAGCATATCCAAGACGTATCCCGATACGTCTCTTAAAATTGCCTTTCCGTCTGATACTTTGAACCTTGGGGATATATATATATAGAGAGAGAGAGAGAGAGATAGAGAGAGAGAGAGAAATTTCCCTTTTGTTAATATTAAATAGATAAAATGATCGATCACATAAAGCAAGCAAAGGCATTTTTAGCGTTTTTGAAATGTCCAACATTACATGACCACATATTGTACATTGGAGCTTATCAGCATTATACCATAAACCAGTCCCAAATATTATTAGGCATTTAAATTAATACATGAAAGAAACACGCTTGCAAAAAAACATGATAAATAAAGAAGTAGAAAAACAATTGTCATAAAACTAGCACATATTACTAGCTAGGTCACTAGGGATAAACCTCGATGAGAGACCTTAACCCCAATATGGGAATTATCTTATAGTGAGTAAAACCAGCCTCCAATAAGAGTTTCTCCAATTCTTGTTTGCTTCTTTCTCTTCCGGTAACTAAACCCATCATCAACATATCAAACAAGAGCTGTGTTTCAGTTAACTCGTTCTCCATTTTATTGTCACCTATCACCATATCTATTATGATCACTCTTCCTCCTTTGTCCGTGCAGGGAATTGCTTCTCTGCACCGCTTCAATATCTTCACACATTCCTCATCACTCCAGTCATGTAAAATCCACTGTCAAATTAACATAAGATATCAACAAATTAGAATTTATATTCTTGCTTTTAATTTTAAATCTAACAAATTAAAAGTGGTTCCTTGACCACCAGACAACACTTAATATTGATATTGATATTGACACCCCCGTTTTGATTTATTTGGAAGGCCTATATAATCAATTAATGGATAATTAAATTCCTTACCTTGAGTAAAACAGCATCTGCATGGGGAATAAAATCAAACATGTCTCCTCCAACATAGTCTAGATTCTTGCTTCCAACCAAATTCCCCACTACATGAGGGAGATCAAACACTATGCACTTCAACTGAGGGAACTTGTCAGCAATGGCCATGGCCGCCGCTCCTGTTCCACCCCCTACATCTACCAATGACCCCAATCCTTGGAAAGTAGCCTCACACTCTCTGAGAACAACACTCATCACCAGTCGAGCATCATTAGCCATGGCCACGTTGAATAGGTTATTATACTCGGGATCATGGGCCCCATAGTTCCAGAACGCCCTTCCATTTGTAGCCTCAAATGGCGTAGCCAATCCATTCCCTTGGAACCATGCACTCAAGAAGTGCCAAGGAGTTACAAGTACTGGGTCAAGCATTGCTATTAAGAATTGAGACACATTCAAGGGATTATCCTTGAGGAGAAGCCTCGAAGAAGGAGTGAGCACATACCCTTTTTCTTCTTCTTCTTCCTCCTCTGGATCCTTGTAAACTCTGTGCATAGAAAAGAAGCCAGAATGCACCAACATACGCATGAGGCGGTGAAGACAAGCAGTCCTCGATTGAGGGACCCCAAGAGCCAAAACCAACTCAGAGAGGAGCATGGGTTTGCCATGGCTGTGGAGGACGTCTGGTATGCCAAGTTGAACTGCACATTTAAGCGACATGGAATTTAGGAAGTTAAAGATGTGGTTCCATATATGAGCTTGAGCTTGAACCAGCATCTTTGCTTCTTCATTGTCAATGACGATAGCCATTGCCATTGAAGAGATACAAATCCTCTCAACAAACTTGCACCGGCCGACACGTCCACCACTAGTTCCTCTAATTATATATGTATATATAGTATACTCTTTATTTGACAATTCAACATCATTATCCTCCAGTCCTTGTCGCAACTGCTTCATTCTATTTAAAATAGGCTGTCGGTGCCAACAACATGGGTTGTTAGTACATGACATCCCAACTTTTTTCTTTTGAAAATATAAGCAATAATCATTGCTTATTTTGAATAGATTAATAAATCTGCACATTATTAGAGAGATATCTTTGAGTTTTTTAACGCCTCTTATTTTAATTCATGTTTGTTACATTTCAAAGAGAGAGAGAGATTAGTAATAATATAAATAGGTTGAGGTTAAACCATGGTTTTCAAAACCGGACCGGATGGTCGGACCAGAAAAACTGAGAACTGGTTCCGTTTTACCCCATAACCGCTATTTCCCCCAAAATTGTTGATTTGGCCAGCAAATCGCTGACCTAGGCGATCAAACCATTCAATGGTTTGGCCGGTTTTTTCTTATTTTTTATTTATTATCAGAACGGGTCGTCTATTCGGTTCAAGCGGTCAGAGCCGTGCGGTGCACAGGAACCGAACCCCTGACCTATTCATTGTCCGGGTCGGTTTTAAAAACCTTGGGGTAAACAATCAAGAAATTATTAATTTAAAAATCCACTAAACTTTCACTAAAAATAAATATTAACAAAACTTAGTAAATATTAAAAATGTGTTTCAATTCCTCTAAAAAATCAAACTTAATAAATGCTAATAAAAATAAGAAATTTAAATATAAAAATATTAATTGATAGTTTTAATAATACTATTAGATAACTTATGAGTTGAGACCATTAATGTGCATAATGGACTCATTTAAAATGATAAAAATTAATGAAAATTTAAAAAGCAGAACCTGTTTTATTAACAATATTTTATTACAGAAATTGCTCATATGCAAAAAATTACTGAATAATAATGAAAAATACAAACAATTAAATAAAAATCTGAAAAATTCTTAGAAACCTAAAAATAATTAAAATACTAAAAATAATTTTAAAATATTGAAAAATTAAGAATATTTTATATTAATAAGGATATTTACTAAAAATAATTAAAGTACAATTAATAGTACTTTATTATTAAGAAATACCAAAAATGTTAAAAAATACACAAGCCATAAAATATTGAAAAATATTGGAAATTAGATGTATCTTTTATTAACTATGGTATTTATTTAGTTATTTAATTTATTTTTACTGAAAGAAAATGAAAATTAATTTCATAGTAACTAATATGCAAAAATAAATGAGGAAAATAGTGAAACTTGTTGAAAAATACTCATATGCAAAAATTACAAAATAATATTGAAAAAACACCAAAAATTCTGGAAAACCTAAAGCTCAATTAAATTACTAAAAAATTAAACTAATTGTATTTTATTGCAAAAAATACTTAATAGTAATGAAAAATGTATTTTAATTATTAATAGTAATATATTTAACAATAATTATTTTAAACTGTAATTAACAGTAATTACAATTTAAGATATAAATAGTACAAAATTCCATTTAATTCCCAAAATGTTATATTTAATTGCTAGAAATTTACATTTAATTAGTTTTAGCCAAGAAGTTAGCCATATTTCTGAAAACATGATAATTCCCAGAAACTACTGTATTTTAAATAAATACAGTAATTTAATAATTACAATATTTCAGTAACTAACAATATTTTAATAATTAATAACAAAAATAACAAATCGTTTATAATTTAACATAACCCGTTTAGATCTATAAATTTGTAGGCTCAAGCAACTATTTTCTTTTAAGTTAGGTATAAAAATAACTTAATCTATTCCAATTAGATCTAAAAATAATTAACAATAATTATTTTTAAATTGTAATTAATAGTAATTATAATTTAAGCTATAAATAGTAGAAAATTACATTTATTTACCAAAAAGTTATATTTAATTACCAAAACATTACCTCTAATTAGTTTTAGCCAAGAAATTAGCAATTTAATTACATTTAGTTATTGTATTTTAATAGTTAATAATAAAAAGTAGCAAATTGTGTATAACTTAACCTAACTCGATTAGATTTATAAATTTACAGGCTCAAACAACTATTTTCTTCCAAGTTAGGTCTATCTGAGATATGCACCATGCCCACACATTATCAGGGATAATCATATTCGAAGTCTGATTGGGTATCAAACTTTTGGAGTTTAATGATGGCTTTAGCGGATAGGGCCAAAGCTAAACAACCCCTAATAAGCTCAACTTGGAAGTTATATGCATATATGGTAAATATTATTATATAATGTTTAAATAACAAATTTTATATTAATTTATATAGAAATGTTATATATTTAATGGACTAGAATTAAATAAAAATTTTAATTTGTAAAAAATCATAGTTTTATAATTAACACGAGCTTCTTTATCAATAGAAAATGTGCAAGCCCAAGCTTGAGCCCGCCTGACCATCGGGCCTAGATCTTGAGCCTAAGCCTAGCCCTTATATGAATCCTGAAGCTCGAGGCGGGGATGGGCCTATCACGACTCAATTTACACCTCTACCTGAACCCACCCAATATTGGGGACGGGCTGGGGAAATTCGAGGATTCCCCATCCTTGATGAGGAGTGGGGTGCCTTGCCCCTGAACTCGCTCAACATTGAGGTGTGCCTTGCCCTGAACCCGCTTGAAACTTGGGACGAGGCAGGGATGGGTAGAGTGTCTTGACTATGGAGTAGGGACAGAGATGGGGTGCCCCACCCTGAACCCACCCCGTTGTCATTCCTATATAATTGTTAATTATTAGTGAAACTAATAAAAATATTAGCTTTTGTAATTATTTTTATTTATTTAAAATTAATCAAAATTTCATTTAAAAATAATAAAAATTATTAAAATGACTACAAATTATATATATAACTAAATTTATTAAAAAAAATATTTGTTCATATTAAATTAACAAAAATTATTTTCTGTAAATCAACATTAAATTGAAAGTACAATTATTAAAATTTTAGATATTAAAAATAACTTTGAATACTTTTATTTAATTAACAAAAAAATTTGATTATTAATTTAATATTAATTAATAATAAATAAAACGGAGAAGTACGGACAAGCCTAATGCAGATTTCTGATTTCCACTGCAGAGCAATAAACATTCAAAAGGTCAAAAACCCGCAATCTATACACCCATACCCGCCCGTGAATTGGCATCAATTTCAAGCTGGCCCGTACCCCAAATGTACTTTGAGCCTACAAATTCTGACCCTGTGCTGAACCGTCATTCTCCCTAAATAAAATTATTAATTCTTTCAGATTTTCCCGTGCGATTCCTGCTAGTATATTCTTATCTTATATCAATGGACCAGATATTGGTTTAATCCAATCCAATCCAATATAAATTTGTTATGAATGGACCAGTTCCAATCCAATATAATAAATATTTTGGACCGGATTGGTCCAATCCAATATGTCTTATTGGTCCATCCAATCCGTATGTCCAAATTGATTTTGGACTGGACGGGTCCAATCCAAAATCGATCCATTCACACCCTTACATACATGGTAATTTATCATGCCCTAGAACGTTCCCCAACAGCCTGTGTAATGCCGACAAACGTTCTTCTTCTTAACAGTGAAACTGTGAAAGTTTTCTCTAATTTTCTTAGTGCTTTGAAAAGGTCATTGTGGGTGGTTTGCATGCGATAAGTGCAGAGTGGTAAATGCCCATTACACGACTGTTTGCAACTGCCCAACATCAAAAGTGGAGTGGCAATTGGGTAGGTTGGGTTTGGGTTGAGCTTCAACCCAACCCAACTGACCCGTCAATTTAATGGCCCGTTTATGAATAAATAATTGGGTTGCGTTTAACTCAAACCAACCTGCCCAATTCATTAAATTTTCACTTAGAAAAATGTAATTATAAAAAATGCAGAAAATGAAGAAAATAATATAAAATACAAAAAACAAAGAAATACACAAAAAATTATAAAAAGTCAATAAAAATTGAAGAAAAAATAACAAGATCTACAAAAAAAAACAAAGAAAACCAGAAATTACAGAAAAAAATAATAGAAATTGCATAATAATATAAAACTTTATAGAAAAAGCATAAAAACTGAAGAAATATAACAGAAATTACACAAAAATCAAGGATCTTTCTTGGGGGTTGCAAATGCTGCTATTTAGATGATTTGTAGGTTATTTGTCGGTTTCTTTGTTATAACGATAGAAGTGGTTAGTGAATGTTTGTCATTCAATCCCCATTAGACCTGTTCACGGGTTGTCATTTTGTAGAACACTTGGTGGCAAAATAGGAAGAGCCTATAGTGTTGGGATCTTGGAATCTAAGGTGGCACCCACTACATGCATTTTTTAGAAAGAATGATTTCCCACATTGAGTCATTGTCACTATCAATGAACCTTGCAATCCTTGGGCATTAGCATTAGATAAGAAAAAACACTGGAACAATACAGACAAGTGTTCGATACTACTTGTGGCAAAACTAAAGTGAAAGACACAGTTGTAGAATGAATTGTGGAAACTAAGAAAGTGAGATCGTTCTCTCAAACTATGAACGGAAAAAATACTATGAGATGATCCAAAAATGTTAACCTTATTAGTAGAAAATTGATGGAATATGAGTGAAGAACCCATTTACAGCCCTAACTATCTTCATCTGCGGTCTGTCTTTCACTATTGATCGTTTGGTACAGAGAGATAGCTTGTAGGTCTTGTTGTCTAGTACAGAGAGAAGGGGGGGGGGGGGTGTGGAGAATCCTAGAAAAGAAGAAGAAGAAATGGTCCAACAAGGTTGTCAGTTCGTCGCTGCTAATCAAAATTATTATGCTGAATGCAAATCCATGACGAATACAACTCAAAAAAGTATTGGATAAAAGATAAAAACCTCCCCTGAAGTTTTTGACAATCATAAAAACCTTCCCTATAGTTTTATTTTAATAAATACCTCCTCTGAACTTTTGAGAAACTCGACAAAAGCCTTCCTTCCATCACCTTCTCATATGGAAAACGTTAGAATGATGTGCAAGTTATCGGTGTTGAAGGTGAAAGAGATGTCAGTGAAGAAGGCGAGATGTGTTGGTGGGTGGAGTCGAAGGTGAGAGGTGTCAACGGCTGGCGACGATGAAGAAGAGTAGCAAAGAAAGTGGTTGCAGAAGGTGACTACCGGTGGAAATCGATGTTTTCCTTGCTGAAGACTGGTGAGCGTTGGGGATTGGAGAGTTGCTTATAGATGGAAAGGATTCAGTTTCGGAAAGGTGGGGAAAGAAGGTGAAGAACAGAGATGTGGTTAAACATAGGGAGAAGGGGTGTTGGTTTCAGGAGGTATTTTTTGTACAGGAAAGTGGCAATGGTGGGTATCTGGCCGAGCTTTGGAGAAACTATTCGAAGGTCAAACGGGGAAAGGGGGTGGTTTGAAACGGCAGAGGAGGGGGTAAAGGCAAGAAGGGTCTTCGTGCAAGGATGTCTAGTGGGCTATTTTGATAGGAAGTGTTCGATAGATGAAGTGGAGGCCTGGGCGACAGGTTGGTGGAGTAAAGTGGGTGGGGTGAGGGTGAAAAAACTTGTTGAAGATCTGTTTATGCTCATCTTCCTATCTAAAGAAGAGGAGGAATGGGTTATTCAGAACGGCCCTTGGGCATGGGGACAAAATAGGCTTGCATTGGAGTGGTGGGAGAAAACAATGTTAAACTATTGCCTGGACAAGTTGGGGTCTCTCAGTGAGCCGAAAGAACTTTGGATAAAGGTTTTCAGGCTACCGCTACCCCTATGGTGTCCTAGTGCTATAAAAGGTATTGGAAATATCTGTGGGATCTTCCTTGGGATGGACGATTATTCGAAAGAAATTAAGACCTATGAATGGGTTAGAATGAAGGTGAAGGCAGGGGGTGTGATCCCGAAGAAGGTGGAGATTGTGTCAGAAGATCTCTCTTTCCTAGTGTGGACTTAGACGGAGAGGGGTCCGAGGGTGACTAGAAGGGAGGGGGAAGAGAACCGAGGGAGATTGGGGAAGGTGAGAGGGGTCAGGGGATACGAGAAGAGAGGGAAGATTCGTCGGCAAGTAGAACTCTGGTTCTAGTGGACGATGAAGAGGAAAGCTGCGAAGGAAGGGTGTCATCGGAGAAGGAGAAGGTGGAAGGGGAGAGAGAAATGAATTTACAGCCAAAATCTCAAATGACTCAGATTCAGTCCGGTCAGGCTAAAAGGGTGGTTCTAGAATTTGATCCTGCTTGGGACAATCGTTGGATGGAGATCTCTTTGAAAATGAAAATAAAATTCAAAATTTAAAGGAAGAACAAAGCTGGGTGGGACTTTTAAAAAATTGGGTCAAAGAGACTCTGATGGAATGCCTTCTGGAGTTGAACTTGCTTCCAACCAGGGGCTCATTGCAATCAAAAAAGACAATAGTTGGAGAGGGGATGAGAATGGTTGGAGAGAATGAAGGGTAGTCAGGGAAGTTCCATCACCTCCAAGAACCCAAACTGGGACCAGTTCAGGGCATGCCCAACCCACCATAGCTTGGAGTAACCTAAATTTGGGCCTGGCCCAAAAAACCCAGATTGAGGATGGTGCACCGGCTCTGTCCGGCCGGAATTGGCTCCAAATGCATCTTCCTCCACCACTTGAAAGTAGTAGTAGACGTTCTCAACGCTTAGTGGGAAGAGATTCGCCAACACAGAGAAGATGAATGTAGATGCCACATCTAGATGGACAAGATAGGTCGATGATGACTCCTCCGGCATCATGTGGTATTAGAGAAGATGGGTGCTATAATCTTGGCAAATATCTAGGTGCCTATGCTGGAGTTGGCGGAAATAACACCACTAGTGATGATACGTGGTCAGGAAGCCCAATCTTCTCAAATGTTCGTTAGTCCTCAAGCTAGTGATTACTAAGTATGTTCCTTGGAAGTGGGGAGGGGGGAACTGTGGAAAGAGAGAGAGACGGGGGTGTGGAGGAAACAATTGAGGGCAGAAAGGGAGGGATTGGGAAAGAGGGAGATAAGGGTAAAGGGGTAGAAATTACTTTGGCATGGGTGAATTCCAAGATTCTGGGGCTGGGTAAATTCTTGGAGTGTCTATTGAGGGTATGGAGGAAGAAACAGTGAAGTATTTAGAAAAGACTAAAAGGCGATGGTTAGAGGAGAAGGGCAAGCCAAATGCAAAAAATGGTGGAAATGGAGTGAAAAAAAGTAGGGAAATGATGAGGGTGGCTTGGGGATTAAAAGATAAAGCGGGAAAGGGAGAGGTATCTATAAGAGGGGGAGGAGAGAAGAGATGTCATTGAAAGGGTGGGGGTTTCTCTAATTTGTTTTATGGATTTAAAAAGTCTTTCATGGAATGTGAGGGGGTTAGGGTCAGGTAGGAGAAGGATGGTGATCTACAATCTACTTAAAAGATGGAAATCGGATGTGGTGTTCTTCCAAGAAACCAAATCGGATGTAGTGGAAGCAAAAGTAATCATAAGTGTTTGGGAGGATGGTTAGTTAAGGTGGGTGAGTAAATTGGCAAGAGGAAGTGTGGAGGTATCCTAACGAGCTTATCTTTTCTCGTTTGGGGGCTTTTACGGTAATGGTAATCTTAGAGTTTGAGGGAGGCTTTCAAGGGCAATTCACTAATATTTATGGGCCCACAGTTAATACGGAGAGGGATAGGTTATGGGAAGACCTGGCTAAAGCAAGAGGGGTGCACTCTATTCCATGGGTAATCGGGGTATTTTAACGTGGTTAGATTCTTGGAGGAAAGAAATGGTGGAAATAGGCAGACAAGGGACATGAGAAGATTTGTTGACTTTGTGGATGGATTTGATCTGATTGATCTCCCTTTTTGGGGGGCTCAATATACTTGGACTAATAACCAATAAACCCTGGCATTGGTCAAGTTAGATAGATTTCTCATATCTCCAAATTGGGAAAACGCATTTATTCTTATAAAGAAAGTGGCCCTCCCAAGACCTATTTCAGATCATGCTCCTATCCAGTTAGTGTGTGGAATGCAAACTCCGAAAAAATACCCCTTCAAAATGGAAAAGATGTGGCTTGAAAATGAGGAGTCAGTTCCCTTGTTAAGCTCTAAATGGACTAGAATGTAGCTAGAAGGTACGAGTTCATTCAAATTTGCTAAGAAAATCAAAGTAGTTAAAGAAACCCTGAAGTCTTGAAGGCGAGAGTACCGTAGGACATCAGAATCAAAGAAAAATATATGCCTCCGAGTGATTAAGGAATGAGCTGGATACGACTAAGGAATCTGGTCCTCTAAATGGTGAAGATAAAAAGAGAAGAGTGGAAGTAAAGGTGTCCATTGACAGGCTATCTGTAAGAGATGAAATTAAGTGGAGGCAAAGGGCCAATGTCAAATGGCTTAAGGAGGGGGACAAGAACTCCTTTTTTTTTCATAAAATGGCAAATGCAACAATTAGATATAAGCAGGTTGAGAGGCTGGAGTTTGAGGAGTTAGTGGGAGATGATGGGGCTGAAATGAACTTCATTGCCACCAAATACTTTGCAGAATTATTCCAGGAATTTTGGACTAGAAGACCTTTTCCTATAGATCTGGAGTTTAGGAAGATTTCTAATGCTCTACAAAGAGAATTGGAAGCCCCTTTTACTGAGGCTGAAATATGGCATGTGATCAAGAATATGGAAGTAGATAAATCTCCAGGGATAGATGGTTTTACAAGTCTTTTCTATAAGAACTGTTGGGAGGGGGTGAAAGAGGATTTAATGAAAGTGTTTCAAGACTTCCATCAAAATGCAGCTCTAGAAAGAGGTCTAAATTCCACGTTCATCTCCTTAATACCAAAAGTGGAAGGGGCAACCAACATTAAAGACTTCAGGCCCATCGGTTTATTAGATAGCTTCTATAAAATTCTGGCTAAGGTCCTTGCAGAAAGAATGAAATCAGTGTTGAATTCTATGATTGCAAAGAATCAATTTGCATTTGTGTCGGGAAGACAGATGTTAGATAGTGTCCAGGTGGCAAATGAATTGATAGACTCAAGGAGAAGGGAAGGTAAATCAGGGCTGATTTGTAAGTTGGATCAAAAAAAGCATACGACCATGCTAATTGGAAGTGTTTGGATTTGGTACTGGAAAAGATGAATTTTGGTTAGAAATTGAGGAACTGGATTAAAGTCTATGTTTCTTCCCCCAAATTTGCGGTGCTAATCAATGGTGAGTCGGTTGACTTCTTTAAAAGCTCTAGAGGTTTCAGACAAGCGAACTCCCTTTCCCCTATGTTGTTCATTTGTATAATGGAGGTGTTGTCCCTCTTTGTTCACCGAGTTAGTGAAGAAGGCTTATGGAAAGGGTTTGAATTAGTTCTAGGAGGGGAAAATGTACAATTACTCCAGTTTGCAGATGACACAGTATGTTTTGTTGATGCTGATCTAAGTCAACTGGAAATCATGCTTGGGGTGTAGAGGAATCCTTGTGGGGAAGGTTGAGAATCCTGAAGTGCTAGCTGAGACTCTTGCTTGTTAGATCGGGTACCTTCCAGCAATGTATTTAAGACTCCCCTTGGGGACCAAATGCTCTTCCTCTCTAATTTGGGATCCAATGGTGGATAGATTGGAAAGGAAATTGGCATCCTAGAAAGCCAAATATCTCTCTTTGGGGGGGTAGAGTCACTCTTCTAAAGAGTTTTTTGTCTAACGTGCCCTCCTATTTCCTCTCTCTTCCCTATCCCTACCAAAGTGGCGAACAAAATAGAAAGGCTCCAAAGAAATTTTCTTTGGAATGGTTGGGAGGAGGAAAAGAAAATACACTTAGTTAGTTGGAAACAGGTATGTACTCCGAAACAAAGAGGTGGCTTAGGGGTGAGAAGTCTGAAGACTTTTTACAAAGCTCTAACGGGTAAATAGATATGGAGATTTGCTAGAGAAAGAACTAGCTGGTGGAGGTATTTAATGGCAAACAAGTTTAAAATAGATGGAAGGGATTGGACAACAACTTTGAACTTTCCTTCCTTGGGTTACTCTCTTTGGAAGAAAATTATGAAAATCTACCCTCTGGTTCAAAGTGGTTTGTCCCTTGAAGAGTTGTTCCCTCACTTGTTTCAACTTGCAAAGAATCAAGATGTTATGATCTCAGATTATTGTGAGCTGATGGGGAATAGTATTGTATGGAGCCCTAAGTTTAGAAGACATTTCCAGGATTTGGAAGTGGAACAAGTGGTGAACCTGTTGGACTTGCTCTCTAGTCAAGTTCTGAACCCATTGGAAGAAGATGCTTGGATTTGGAAGTGGAATGCTGATGCAATATTCACTGTAAGCTCTTTTCAAAAGATTAGCTAGTGGAGGACTGGATAACTTTCCTGCTACTAGAATCTGGAATCAAGTTCCTCCTCTCAAAGTGAATGCACAGCTGTGGGTGGTGGTATTGGATAAAAATCTAACTAAACAGAATTTGACAAAAAGAGGAATTCTGATTCAAAACATGTTGTGTGAGCTGTGAGGGCAAGCAAAGGAGGACAATAATCATCTCTTCATCCATTGCCCTTTCACAACTGAAATTTGGAACCATTTTCTCTCTTCGTAAGGTATTTCCTGGGTCATGTTGAAACAGGTTTCAGCATGCCCAAGCCCAAGCCCAAGCCTAGCCCAATTATCAACCTATTCTATCCGGATATTGAGCTAGAAAGCTCAATATGCCCAAGCCCAAGCCTAGCCCAAGCAAAGATGGCAACAAAGTGGGTTTGGGGAGGGTTTTGTAAATTCTAGACTTTATCCACCTAGTGGGTTGGAATTTTAGAATTCAAGGGTAGGGTGAGTTAGGTTTAAAACCCGCATCTAATTTCTTATTATTTCATATTATATAAAAGCAATAAATAAGTGAAATAACATAAATAAACAACAAAATTTCAAATTATTTGATTGAGATGTAAAAGAACACATAAATCATTAACTATCCTTTACATCTAATTCAAAATATTATTAAATTCAACACCTAGTACATAAAGTTGATATGCTTTCCAACCAAGTGGAAAATTTCCATATTCCTTAGTCTAAAATATTTTATATTGAAAATTTAATTTTTGTTAATTTACTTTTTCATAATACCACTATAATTTTTACATTTAATTTTTTAACTTTAACTCTTTTAAACTAACCAACCAAATTGAAAATTGACCCAAATCAATATAACCCAAGTTGGCTAGTTTCACTAATGGTTTGTTGGTTTTGAGTGACCACCCAATCGAACCTACCTATGAACACTACTAATTTTAGATAATCTAATAGTTTAATCACCAATAATTATTGAAAATTATCTATTAAATAACAAGACAAAAATAGAATTATACATAATTATTGAAAATATATTTATCATAAAAATATAATAAATAATTACTAAAAATACAATAAATATATATCAATATTTCAAAATTATTATTAATAAATATCAATTTTCTAAAAGCTATTTTCTATAATTATTAGTTGATATAAAAATTATTATTATATTCTTTTAATATCCATTAAAAACATTTTTTTGAAAGTTATTACCAATTTTTATTATTTGAAATCTTCAATACCTCTAAAATATTTTATCTATTTTTCAGTATACCAAAGATTTTTAAAAATTTAAAATTATTTTTATTTTATATTCTTATTATAAAATATTATTAAATATATTATTTTATTTATTCAAACTATTTTATTTTTTAAATAATATTTAAAATGTTATTTAGTTACTAATTTTTTAATATTTAAAAAAGTTTATATTGGTTATTAAAAATATTATTTATCTATTGAAATAACATCATTATTTAGTTATTCCAATATTACTTATTTATTGAATCTCATAATCCATAAAAAAAGTTATACTATTATTACATAATTTCGTTATTAATTTAGCAAAATATAAAATTACTATTAATTCAAATATTAAAAAATATATTATAATTATTTTCTAATTTTAATAATGTTTTTTAGTTTATTACAAAATTTTTTTATTTTAACTATTTAAAAATTATTTATGTTAAATATTTCATTATTTAAAATATTTAGTTATTTAAATATTTAAATAAAATGTCAAATATTCAAAATTTTCATTATTTAAATTTTATTTATTTTAAAGTTATTACATAATATTAAATATTATGTTATATAATATTTAACTATTTTTAATATTTTGTTATTTATAATATTTAGTTATTGAAATTTTTAAATAATATTTTTTTAATTTTAATTTTTATTATTTGAATAATTCATAAAATTATAATTTATATTGTTAGTACATAATTTCGTTATGAATTTCCTAAAAGTATAAAATTATTAACAATAAGTATATTTTTAAATCTATGATAATATTTTGTGTTTTTAATAAATATTTTAAAGTTATTACATAATTCCATTATAATATTTAAATAATTCTTAAATTTTTTAATTCAAACTTTCTTTTGATAGATATAAATGAAAAGTGGGGTAGGATAAATAGGAATTAGAGATAATTTAGGAGAGAAACTCTCTGCTAAACTAGAGATAATTTAGGAGATAATTAGGAATTATATATAATATAGGAGATAAATAGGAATTATAGGTAATTTAAGAGATAGTGGGGAATAGTGGTGCCACTTGGATAGATTATATTAGATTTTGGTAGAGAGAAATTCTAGGAATACTTTTAGGAAGGGATATCCAAAGGGATAAAGATAGAGGAAAGAGAGATGGCCAGGCACATGCTGAGATGTCAAAATGAGAGAGGGAGAAGGGAGTGATGAGGTGGCTTCATGAAGGAGCAAGGAAGGCTAAAATGAAGAGGGGCTGAGAGTTCTCAGTTGGGGTAAGGGAGAAAGCTCAGGCCATGACGTGGCATGTTTCTACTTTAGTCTATATATAGATGACTTTCATCTATGCAATGTAATTTAATTAATTAACATAAATGTATATTTCTTGAGGCTCGTTCAATAGATTTGAGCACATCATCCATTGTTTTGTTTTCTCTTTGTTTATCGCATTTGGTTCTTGAGCTTGTATGCATAAACTCTTTGCATAACAAAGATGCCGATGTGCATCAACATGTGCATGAAATGGTAAATATAAGTATTCTAAGTAAAACTTATATTATACTAGGGTAAACACCTTTAAGTACACCTTGTGAAATGTGAATGTACAAATTGTGATAAAATGGCATGTTGAAAGTACACATAGGGAAACATAAATCAATAAAAAATAAGCAAACCATGTGACATATTTAATGTAATTGATTGAAATCTTAGTTTAATATGTTGCAAATATTTATAATCCTCCTTTCACAAGTGATTTGGATGGAGAAAATTTTAACTATCTACATACCCCATGCAATAGTAATAGTAGTCCAGATTAGTTAAATGTGATGGCTATAGGGGCTATGTAGTGTAGGAAATATGAACTCTCCCTTATTTTTTCTTTGTATTATGTTATCTTGGATCTCCTAACCTTTTTCTTTTCCACTTATCCCTAAAACTTCATTCAGTATATTACAAATGCACTTGAACCAATCAAGGTGACTTTGAGTGAAAATACTAGTTGATCTAATATTAATTTATTAGATACCATAACTAAATTCCCATTCCTATCATTAAACACCCTACCTAATATTGCCTTTCATCACTTAAAGAAATCCACATGAAATAAAGCATATTGTTGAATTGGGATTTATTGGACTTAACTGTTTGCACCGAATTCATGGTTTACTTGCACTACGCTTGTGATTGTGTCCTATCACACACATAAATTAAGTACACATGCATATAATAGGAGTATATCACAAATTGAATGCAAGTGAACAAGAAGTGCATCCTAATTCCATAAAGTTACCATTCACCGCCTAATAAAATAAAGTTAGGTGTTTCATACGATATGATACTCCTATTGGGACCGATGGCCTTACCAAGAGAGGGGGTGAATTGGGTATAGATTAAAATATTGAAATTGTGTTAAACTCAAAAATCATTCCCCCAAAAACTAAAGCCAAGCCTTCTTGATAGTTTCAAACAAGACGCATCAAAACAAAGGCTTATTCATTCAGTAGCTAATCAAGAAAGTATTCTCAATGATTAACTTCACTGTTGAATAAAGATCTACAACTTCAAAACAAATAAACAATATAATAGCAAATATTACATAGGTAAACAGTTAAACAGATATATAACAATAAGTTCAAATAATTACTTAAAAGCAAATAACAACTTTAAGTAAATTTAACAAAGAAATAAACAAGTTACTATGAAATTAGTGGTAATACAGTTAAATGAAGAGTAAATAATAAATATAAATAACTGCAAAATGTAAATGACAATTACACCGAAAATGTGTATTGAGTTTAGTAGCTAGAGGTAAAGAACTAGCTACAAAGGAAAAAGCTAGGAAATGAATCAACTATGCAAAGATAATCAACTTGAGATTCAAATAGTTGTAAGAAAGATATTCAAACATATCTCAAAGACAAGTTAATTGTTTAAAGTAAATAATACAATAATATAAAAATAAAAGTACCCAACTAAAAATGTAAAGTAATTAAATAAATGGTTAACAGCCGGTAAATGTTAGTGTGCAATAAAATACCCAAACTGCTAAACCAATAAGTTAGTAAAGTTAATAAGTTTAATAGTACAAGCACTATAGCAATATATCTATACCTTGCATATCAAGAGAAAATAAACAAATAAGCAACATCTTCAAGATTCTTAGATATATAAGTTTCAGCAATTAGTTGAAACAAATAAAGCAAAAAAACAAGACTTTTGGTTGGACTTACAGGCCACCCCTAAGGATTTTCACTAACCAATTGGACTTACAAGGACTAACAAAAGTTTTACAACTAATAGGACTTTCAATTTCCTATAATATCTTAAACCAACAAGACTTGTAAGTGTTTGTAATACTTAATAATTAAACTTACATGTGCCAATAAGACCTTGATGGTGTTCAAACTAAAACACCTATCTACACTCAAGATAATACAAATGAAGCACAATGTTGCAAGTTACAACAAGAGACCTCTATATATGCAGATATAGTAATATAATGCTCAAATATGGGTAAGATTGTACAAGCTCAAAGTCTTCTCAGTTTTTCTCACCTCTAAAACTATTGAAGCTTAAGAATCATTTCAATAAAAATTACTTACCAACTTGATCTCACAAAAACAATTTTACATTATTTACAATGATAGCACAAGTTGTTTTCAATCAACCTAAACACCTTTATTTATAGAAGATCTGAGAGCAAGTGATCATTTTCTATACATTTAAGGATTCTTGCCATTCTTAATAATTATCCAAATTTGCTCCAACATGGTAGAAGGTTTATCAAAGATAGCAATACTCATTTAAGCCTTCAAATCGTTAAATTCCATCGAAGCAATTGGCTGCCAAATTTGGTAGTTGTTTACTAGACGAAGGGATGAATCATTTTTCTCTTCAAATCGACAAATTCCATCTATCAATAAATTGATATCAACTTGAAGCTAGTCTATCTAAGTTAGTCAACTATGCATTTTTAGGTAGTCGAGTACTTCTCTCAAACAGGATATTTTTATGCATCAACTATTATAAGTTAGACTATGATTTTTGGGGTAGTCAAGTATACCTCATAGTTTTGGCAAATCATGCTTCAATTATCACAGTTAGTCGACTATACATTCTTGATAGTCAATTATGTCTCACAAATAAGTATATCACGCCTCAACTATCACAATTAGTCGATTATACATTTCTGAATAGTGAACTATACTATAAAGTATGAGTAATCATGTCTTACAAACAGCCCAACACTTAGGAACATTGGAAATATTCATCCAAATATTTTGTACTCCTTCATTTGGCTTTTAAAATAGATTTTTAAGATTTTAAGAACTTGTCAAGTCTAGGAAAGCCTAGGAACCAAAACATGTTCTAGTCGTTGGTCTCTAGGGTTGCCTAAATCAAATTTGGTCTTGTCGAGAATCATAAAGAGTGCATCTTATACAACTGATTGCATCAAGATCCCAAGGAATGACACTTTTAAGTACAACCTCATATAGTCCTCCTCCTTAATGAGTTATTATAGCAAACAACCTCTTAAGAAACTCTAAAATCTTTTGAGTTTTTATAGTAGCATTATCATACTTGAATTTGCTTGGAACTTCTTCTAATGAGAGATTTAAATATGAAACTCAAGCATTTGATCAAGTAAAACTTCCACTTCTTTATCTTTGGTAACATATTTGTTTTAATATAATTAAGATTCAAATAAGCTTACTTAAACTAGTTATATATTTAACCAAACCATTATTATTCTCCATAAATTTGTTATCATGAAAACAACATAGGGTCGACAACTCCTTATCCACCTTGTAGTAGTCATAATCACTAGCAAGGTAGGAGTGGCTCATGTGCAACGTCTAGTACTTTTATTCTCAATAGTCAAAGGTGGTTAAAGGAGTTGGCATGCCAATACTTGAATAGAGTGAATTGTCTTCTACCAAAAAAATAGAAAGGTTTAGTCTTGTTACCCAAAAATAGAAAGATATGAATATCTATTATCTACTAGTTATAATTTAGAAACAAAGCAATGTTATTTATGTGGGAATTTGACAACATGGTTGTTTTTTATACATTCGTCAAAAATATTTTTTTAAGGTTGTACAGCTAGAAACAATGACAAATGGGGGAATCTATCACAATATAAAGGGTATTATAGCATAGAGGGGGATTTAGAATAATTCAGAAAACTAATAAAAATTCATAAGGAGGAACAAACCATAAATTTCCCTTTTGTTTTAGAAAACAAAAAGAACCATGTTGTGTCGTACAACCCCTACATTATTTATCAAAAAAAAATAATGTTATATATTTTCGTCACAATTTTTGAACAAATAGTCCTCAAAACAAGAAAAAGTGTCATACCATGTTTGGTAGGCGTACTTAATTATATAAGTATAATCGAACAATCAAGCTTTAATCAAATAGTTTATATTTGAATTTGAGTTTAATAATAATCGAATTAAAATTACAAGACAAGATTTTAAATATTGGCATGATACACCTGATACACGATGTAATGTATCTATATACAAAGGTATGGATGTGGAAGGTGACAAAAATGACATGATCTATGTCATACCACCATGACAAAAATGTTGATTCTTCTAAATTTTGACAATTTTTTGGTTGTCCCAACGACTAATGGAAAATTATAAAAAATAAAATATAAAGAATTTTTATTTTAATTTTTAGGAAAGTTTTGAAAAATAAAAAACATTTATTGTATATATTCTAAATGGTTTTTACCATAAAAATGAACTATAATATAGATCTATCAACGATCTATTAAATTCATTAGTACCAATGCTTTCAAATCGTCATTGACCCAAACGGTCAAACCATCTGAACCATCACCCAATCATCTTCCTAAGTCTAGTTTAACCAAATCCCGATGTTTTGCAAAAAAATAAAATCATTGACTGAATCAACAAACCGTCAACCCGAATGATTGAACTGTCTAACCGAACGACCCAATTAGCGGGTGACAATTTGGATTTCGATTTTTTTTTGCAAGGTTTAAAATTTTGAAAATGGCCATCGTGTCCCAAACTCCCAGCTTAATCCCACCCCCTCTTTCTTTTTACTTTTTGAGTTTCGTTTAAGGTTTCAAGCTTTCAAACTTTCAAAGAAAAATGAAAGAAGAATAGGGGTTCAGTGCTTCTTGTGCTTGAGGTTTAAGAAGAAGAAATCAAGTACAAAACAAATATTTAACGTCAACAACTATAATCTGTGTTTGAGTTTCCACATTAAGGTCGGCGGCTGTAAGCAATGAAGTTAGGGTGATTCACACAGTCATTAGTAAGTTTGTCATTTTAGATTTTAAGTTCTCTTTTTAATTTCTAACCCTCTAAAAATCAGAATATCAAACATTTCAAATAGGGATATCAATGGGTCGGGTTAAATGGTAAACCCAGATTCACCCAACCCTATTGGGTTGGGTTAGAGTCAGCATATTCGGATTTAGGGTCGGGTTAGGATTTTTATCCTTCAACTCAGGTCAGGTTTGGGTTTTGACTTCTAACTCTATAGCTTTAAAGTTTAAGATTTATTTACATGTTGGTTTTAATTTTCTTCTTTTTTTTTTTTGAAATGGGAAAAGTGATACCTTAGGTCGTGTTTGGAATCAATTTAAGACCTATTGATGTAAAAGCACATGATGATGTTTTACACCGAACCATAAAAAAGTGACCATTAACTTCAAAACGTGTGGATTTTACATCGATCTTATTAATCTAGTATTTATAGTGACAATCCATGTAAAGCTTTACTTTTGATGAGGTTGTACATTGATAATAAATATAAAACTTTACTTTTGATGAGTTTTACATCAATAATCGATGTAAAACTCCACTCCATACAAACGCCGAAAAATCTGAACCGGAGTGGAGTTTTACATCAATCTTGATTTACACTCTTTCCAAACACCAACAAAACCAAACCAGCATAAATATTTACATCACTTTCAAATGCAGGCTTAAAATCTATAAAACGATTTCCTAACTTAAATTGATGGATTTTAGGTCTTCAAAACTTGTAAAGAAAAACAATTGAAATGCTATGGCCTAGGTCAAGTCCATATCAGGTTAGACCTTATAGGGTTGAGTCAAGTTTGGAAATTATGTACTTTTAAGGCGGGTCAGGTCAAGTTCAGGTTGAGGCACTAGAAGGTTAGGTTAGGGTTGAGGCAAACCCGTGTCAAACCCGACCCATTATATATCATCTACATTATATAAACATTTTTTATTTATCATACTTAATTTTTGTTTGATAAGTAAAATAATTTGATTTCTAGTTTGACACTAAATTTTATATTGCATCTCCATCATTGATAATGAATGTATATTATTAGAGATGTACCCAATATTTATTTTTATGAATATATAACATTATATATGTGCCCAAATTTTTTATTTTTTTGTTATTATTTATATTTCTATTTTTAAAATTTTTATTATTTGACTATGACATCATTTCATTTATAAGTTGATTTTAACTTTGATATTCCATTTTCATCATTAATAAAATTACTTCTTACATTTCATATTCATTTCTGCTTAGTATAATGAATGTGCAATATTAGATATATGTCCAAACCTTTTTATTTTTGTATTTTATTATATATTTAAATTTTTTATTATTTAATTATGACATTATTTATTAACCCATTTGACCCAAAATGGTTGAATTGCTTACCCACCATTGGGAGGGAAGAAAATAGTTTTTTTCAAAATATTTATTTTTATAATATTAAAATTAATTTTGTGGATTTAATAAGAGAATATACCTTAATATGAGATTTAATGAAAGAGAATAAGAAAATAGTTTTATTTCTAATTGTTTTAAATTTTAAATTCCATTTCCATCATTAATAAAAGTATTTCTTATTTATCATACTTATTATTATTTAACATGTTGAATATATAATGTTAAAAATGTTCCCATTTTTTTTAATTTCTATATTTTTGCATTTTATCTATTTTTCAATTTTATTATTTAATTATGACAACATGGATTGGCCCATTTGACCCAAAATGGTTTAATTTCTTACCACTGCCTAGATGAAAACACTATTTTTTTAGGTAGATTTTAAAAGTATGCTTTTATGTTATTGGAAATTATTAATTTATTATGTATGGATTTAATTAATACAATTTAATGATGAAATGAAATTAAAATTCCTTAAATATGTGATTCAATGAAGGTGAATGCAAATTAATACCTTAAGTGTTGGATTTAATGAAAGGAAATTGAATGCATTAAATATTTTATAATTATCTCTTTTCAACTCATTTAATTTTAATAATTGATTACCGTTTTGCCCTCATTTTTTATTAATAAGTTTAAATATAGAAGGGTAAATTTTGTCCTCAAAAAATTCCAAAAATATTACTGAGACTATTTGTGCTTATGGATTTAATAAGAGAATATACCTTAATATGAGATTTAATGAGAGAGAATAGGAAAATAGTTTTATTTCTAATTGTTTTAAATTTTAAATTCCATTTCCATCATTAATAAAAACATTTCTTCTTTATCATACTTATTATTGTTTAATATGTCGAATATATAATGTTAAAAATGTTCCCAATTTTTTAATTTGTATATTTTTTGCATTTTATCTATTTTTTAATTTTATTATTTAATTGTGACATGGATTGGCCCATTTGACCCAAAATGATTTAATTTCTTACCACTGCCTAGATGAAAACACTATTTTTTTAGGTAGATTTTAAAAGTATGTTTTTATGTTATTGGAAATTATTAATTTATTATGTATGGATTTAATTAAAAGAATTTAATGATAAAAAGAAATAAAAATTCCTTAAATATATGATTCATTGAAGGTGAAGGCAAATTAATACCTTAAGTGTTGGATTTAATGAAAGGAAATTGAATGCATTGAATATTTTATAATTGTCTCTTTTCAACTCATTTAATATTAATAATTGATTATCCTTTTGCCCTCATTTTTTGTCAATAAATTTAAATATAGAAAGGTAAATTTTGTTCTCAAAATATTCCAAAAATATTACTTAGGCTATTCGATGTTTTTTAAAGTAGTATAGATTGGAAGCTCTACCATTGTTTTATGCATTATTAATAAAATTATTATATGATATGTATGTGTTTTATATTCCAAGTATTATTGATTGTAATATATCACTTTATATAAAGAAATGAAGCAAATTTATTATGCTCTATGACTTATTCATAATTATTTCAACTTTAGATTTATTATTATAATGGATCCATTTCTTACCACCATATCCATGTGTGTCCAAAGTATATCATGATCTGTATCCATACCCAAGTTTACCAATGTGAAACAAAATACCAATACTTTGAACCTCATCTCAAGATCAATTTGATTATATGCATGCATACATGCATATGTACATAGTTACATATACAATGTGTGTATTTAGTGTTAATTCAATTTATACACATTTTTATATTAGAACAATTGATTTTTTTATTAATATATATTTCTTATTAATTTCAAATACCAAAAAAACAAGGTTGATATGTAACTTGCAAGCTTGACTAATTTTTCAAACTTTCAAGCTGAACTCCACCTTATTTAATATTTAGTCGAATCAAATCCAAACTAAACCTCAAATATAGGAATATTTTAGTCAAACTAAAACAAGATATGTTCAAGTTCAACTCAACTTGGTTCAGTAGCACTCTTATTCAATTAGATTAAACTTGCTAAGGGAGTGTTTAGTACGGATGAAATGAAGATGGCTTGTTTCAAATTTCAATCCATGGCTCATTTTCATTGACATTCATTTAATACCAAGGCATGGAAGGACCCACCATATCTCATAATTTCTTGTCTAAAATCTAAATCCCATGCATCAATCCACACTCCACACCACAAAACACAATGCATTACAAGTGTGATCTAGTTGAAACAACAACACAATATTATCCAATGAATTCGAATGCGTCATTCAACATCTAGTCCACAATGTTGAATAACCTCTAAAGACTGCTTAATTCATCGCCTGAGCAAGTTGGAAAAGGGGAGGGACCTCTTACGAACAAGTGTATGAATTGGACTATATAACGAATCACAAATGAATATGCAATGGTTTGTAATTTTCAACTCTTTTTTTTGGCTTTTTAAGCATTTAAGCTTTTCGTCTAAACTCTGAAATATAAAGAAAGAAGTCAATTCCATTCTTGATAAAGAAAAAGAACATGGTGAAGTATCAATATCTATTTATCATAAAGATGATAATTAGTATCCGCCGAGAAAGTGAGCACCTACACGAGAAGATGTAATAGAGCAAAGAACTTTTTTTTATTTCATGCGCATGCAACCGATGATTTGCCGGGCATTTGAGTTGTTTTCGATCGGAATCTCGCCGGAATCTGGACGCTCGTATCCCAAATTCAAAGAGGCCTTCGTCGATCTACTTATTGTGCTGGTAGTTTCGAAGAAACAACGGTCTTGTAGACAATTTTTTTGGGATGCGGATCTGTTTACTTTGGAAGTTGTCTTGTAGATAATTTTTTTTGCGATGCGGATCTTGTCGGAATCAATTTCTTTTTTGCGATGCGGATCTGTATACTTATTTCTTGCAGATAATTTTGGAAGTTGGGTTTCTTTGTGCTGGTTTCCTTTCATTACAAAGGCTATTTCTGTACGTCCCTTTTTGTTCTCTCGGTATCTCAATTGGAAGGCAGGTTGTTAACTCAGAGTTGCAGACTCGAAGGTGGTCTGAGAGACGCCTCACTTCATGTTCTCTCTCGGTGATACTCTCCATCTGAAATCTGAACTTTTTGAGCTCGACTGGTTCGGGCCGTTCAACTTCATCAGCGGAACTGAGAACTGCCAGAAGGGAGAAAAGATACACCATGGGTCTAGTTCATCAACTCCAGCTCCAGCTCCAGCGGTGGCACAAGAGGAACAGGCGCTCACCGCCGCTCAAGGTGCTCTGTTTCTTGGCCGACCGGCAAGGACTGTAATCTCTCGATTGCAGTGGACTTTTACACCACTGTTCTTCCAAACGTACACAAGTGTAAAAGCAACATAGAACCGGTTCAACTTTTGCATTTATCCATCTGATCGTTTTTTATTTACACTAGGTGTATTTTTGCATTTACACCTCAAACAAACGAAGCCTAAAGAAATTCAAAGGCTTGAAAGCTACGGACGGTAAATTGGGGTTTAGTTCCCAAATGGGAAAATCCGGTAAAGAGCAACCTCAGAAAACAAGAATAATTGTCGAGATTAAAAAATCCAATTAAAAGGGAAGGAGATTTAAACAAACAGGGGTCGAGAATATCAACAAGAAAACTGCAATTTGTTTCAATTAGATTTATCGAGCTTACAAAACACCGGTTAGAACACATAGCGAAACATAAAGAGAAAACCCTAAAACTAAACCCCACCCCCTCCCAAAACTAAAAATAAAATAAAATCTAGACCACAGAACCCATCTATACAGAAAAAGTAAACAGAAAACCGCCATAAAAATGATTCAAGCACGCTCGCCCCTGATCCGACGAGCGAGTTGAATGTCCTTCGGCATTATAGTGACTCTCTTAGCATGAATCGCACAGAGGTTGGTATCTTCGAAGAGACCTACCAGATACGCCTCTGCTGCTTCTTGAAGTGCCGCAACGGCGGAGCTCTGGAACCGAAGATCAGTCTTGAAATCCTGAGCAATCTCACGAACCAAACGCTGGAAAGGAAGTTTGCGGATCAGAAGCTCGGTACTCTTCTGGTACTTCCTGATTTCTCTGAGAGCCACTGTTCCTGGCCTGAATCGGTGTGGCTTCTTCACGCCACCTGTGGCGGGAGCAGATTTCCTGGCAGCCTTTGTTGCCAGTTGCTTCCTCGGAGCCTTTCCTCCGGTGGATTTCCTGGCAGTCTGTTTAGTACGCGCCATTGGAGAAGATTATTAGAAATTTGAGGAGTTCAGATTACAGAAGAAGAGATGAAGGGACAAAAGAGCAAAGCTAACGATGGAGGGTGGAATCAATATTTGGGTGTACATTTATAATGGAAGTTCAAACTTGTCGCGGGAAGAGAGAAGCGATGGCGACCGTCGATGGTTTAGATGTTATCGACGGATGTGGTTCATTTCAAGGGCTTCACACGGATTGCTTCATTGCTTGTTAAGAGGTTTGTCAGAATCGTGGTTGACTGGCCGGTCTTATTACGAAAACGCCACTACTTGTGTTATTTGTTTTTTTTCGCTTCAGGTATTTGTGTCACTGGAAGGACCGTGAGATGCAGAGGATTTGGTAAAAGAAGTGAAATAAAATAATGTAGTAAATAAATAGACTCTCCACATTTAATGTATTTAATGTTATAAAATAATAAACTTAATTAATGTAATTTTTATGTCAAAAAAATTACTTTAAACTCTCCGCATTTTATAATAGTGTTAATTATTTAAAAATATTGTAATTATTAAAAATACTGTTAATTAATAAATACATTATTGCTAATAAATACTGTTAAATATAATTTATTACAGCTTAAAAAATAATTACTATTTATTAATAAATACATTATTTTGTAATATATTTGTAGTAATTTATTAAAAAACTGTAATTATCAAAAATAATTACTATAATTATACTGTTAATTATTAAAATAATTTAGATGCATTTTTCAAATAATGCTAATGAATAACATACTATTTTTAATAAATTTCCTTAATTAATAAAATTATTGTAATTACTGGAAACACTAAATTTATTAAAAATATGGTTAACTACTAAATACTGTTAATTAATATAATAACTGTGTTTTTTCCAAAATACTGTAATTATTGAATGGATAATTAATAAATACAGTTAATTAATAAAATACTATATTTATTAAAAACACTTTTAATTAAAATACCGTAATTATTACAAATAAAGAAATGATGTATTTATTAAAAATATTATAATTATTAAAAATATGGTTAATTCATAAATACCATTAATTAATAAAATATTGTACTATATTTATTAATAATACTGCAATTATTGAAAATACTATATATTTAGAAATATTGTTAATTAGTAAATACTATTAAATAATAAAATAATATATTTATTAAAACACTATATTTTTTAAAAGCATTTTTAATTAAACATACTACAATTATTAATGTTGTATTTATTCAATAAATTCTATTAATTAATTAGTCATAATTATTAAAAATACTATATTTATTCAAAATATTGTATTTATGAAAATACTATAAATTAATAAAATATTTTAGCATTAATAAATACATAATTTTAGTAAATTCTGATAATTATGAATTATTAAAATACTATAATTACTGCAATTATTAAAAATACTATATTTTTAAAATCACTATAATTATTGAAAATACTATATTTATATCAATATTGTTAATTAATAAAATAATATATTTATTAAAAACACTATATTTTTTAAAAGTATTGTTAATTAAACATACCACAATTATTAATGATAATGTATATAATGAAAATATTGTTTTTAAAAAAACATGGTTAATAAAATATTGTTTTTAATAAATATAGTGTTGTAATAAATTCTATTATTTAATTAATCATAATTATTAAAAATACTGTATTTATTCAAATATTTTATTTATGAAATTACTATAATTATCAAAAATACTATATTTAAAGGGGATTATAACATATAAGGTCAACTTTAGGGCCCTAATATCAATAAAATAATACTTTAAAAAAAAATCAAAAATAGGTAAACTTTTTAAAACTAATATCAATTAAGGGCAAAAACAATGTTCATCTTCTTCCTCTTTGCAATCCATTCATCAGCGTCGTCATCCACCACCTCCGGCAACACCTCCGCCTATCTCCACCCACCACTGCCTTCAACAACATTGCTAGAGGTGGGGAGAGGCAGAGGTGGCGGCAGTGGCGATGGTGGTCATTCCTCTGCCCAACGCTGCCACCTCTGCCTCCGTCCACCTCCGGTAACACTGTCGGAGGCAAAGGCAGAGGTGGCGGTGTTAGGCAAAGGAATGACCACCAGCGCTGCTGCCGCCGCCTTTGCCTCCTCCCACCTCCAACAACGTTGTCGGAGGCAGTGGCAGTAGATGGCGGCAGACGACAGCACTGATGAATGGATTGCAAGAGGAAGAAGATGAACAGTGTTTTTGCCCTAAATTGATATTATTTTTAAAAAGTTAACCTATTTTTGAAATTTTCTTAAAAATATTACTTTTATTTATATTAGGACCCTAAAGTTGCCCTTATTTTCTATAATCCCTATTTAAAATACTCTATTTAAAAAAACTATTCATTAATAAAATACAATAAAAAATAATGTATTAATATTATTTTGTGAAAAATTATTTTTATTATTATTATTATTATTATTATTATTATTATTATTATTATTATTATTATTATTATTATTATTATTATTATTATTATTAATCCATCCGTATAGTATACGGGTTGCTAACATATGTAGAAACTTGTGTAATGCACGGGTTGAACATAAAAGATCTGAATGGATCTCCGCTAACAGGTCGCGTGTGACCCGATATGACCACCTTCTTCACCCGCACGTTGAAACGGGTCATGCACCAACCCGGGTTAATTTTCTGTTTTTTTTTTCACTTTTGTTGCTCATTTGTTGTGGATTTTAAGCCAGTAATGAGTTTATTTGGATTTTTGGCTTCTAATGAGTCATTTTTTTGTGGATTTTAGAACCAAAAAAACCATATATTTTTTAAAATCATACCTGATGTATTGTTGCTGCAAGTTTAATGCTTGAACCGGCTTGAACCAAGCAAAAAGCATATGAACACCTCCAACAAAGAGAACCAAATCGCCAACAAAGAGAAACTTTGAATCTGCAGCCAATGAAGAAAAACTTTGAATCTAAAATTAACTCTATAAAAAAAATAGTTTGTTTGAGAAGTAACTCTAAAACAAAAAAAAAATGCATTTGAAACTATCTCACATTTAGAACAATCTGTATCTGTGCAACTATCTTAGCTAGAAACGTCTCATGTATTAAAAGAGAGTAAAGAGAGAGAGAGAGTTTGGAGTAAAGACTGAAAGTGTGCAACTATCTTAGTTCGAAACTTCTCCTATGTTGTCAAAGAGAATAAGAAAAGAGGGAGAGAGCTTGGACTAAAGACTAAAAGAAAGAGGGAGAGTCGTTTGAAGTTCCTGGCAGGAGATGCATCGGAAACCCAAATGTTTCCTGCAAAATGTTCCTTGCAAATTAATCTCATTGGTTCTGGTTAATATTACGTGGAACAAAAAATAAGAAAATACAAAAAAAAATAGAAAATTAGAATGGGGGGTTTCCTGCAAGGAAAGGGCTGGAACATGTTTTATTGGCCAGAGTAGAACATGGTGGATCCCACTTTTATGATGGGTCCCAGTCTCATGGTGAGATGTACAATGTTAGATCAAGTTGGTAGAGGGTTGGAACATGTTTTATTAGCAAATTTCAACTTAAAAATGCCTAAAAAGGCCAGAGTCTAAATGGTTTAAATCCCAATGTAAAAAAAAAGGCTACCTAGTTTCCAATTTTAAGCTTTTTTTTTAATAAATTGACTCTCATATTGAGTCAGGACATTGATTCTTCTCATTGTTGACAAAAGAAATCCAACAATAAACTCTCCAACACTCTATCTACTCTCATCGACTCCTCCCCTTCTTTCCTTGTTCCTTTCTCTTATTTCTCCATATTTTTCTCTCATCAAACGATAAGCTTTAATCCTATTTTTTTCTCTTTATTGTTGTTGTTGTTCTTCTTCTATGTTTGCATTGTTTGAACCCTAACGTATGAACAACAACTCTAGATGTATCTTTGGAATTATATTATTATATTATAGAACATGCATTTGTTTTGTTCAATAGGGCCAAAATAATTAATATATATATATATATATATATATATATATATATATATATTACATGATGAAGATGTAATGTACACACAAATGCAATATGTAGGTTGAATGTTCGTTAAACAAGTTTAATGTGGACCTTTTTTATAATAATTAGTAGGGTTTAATATGCAAATACATTATGAGTTATTGTGCTCAATAGCCTGGTGACACACGTCTATAAAAGTTTGAAAGCAAATTGGTGTTATCAAACGAGTCCGGGTCAGTTGGATTTTAATCTCATAAGAGATTAAATCCAATGGGTTTGATTGGTCAATTACATGAGAAATTGCACCTGCACACTTGATTGAAAAATTAGCTTTTCTCTTACAAAACCCAGTTTTGAACTTGTCCCACATTGGAAAAGTATAAGCTTTGTTTTGAGTATTTTAATTGGAGCTGATTTACACTCCTTAGAAATAGTAGAGGAGAGTATGGGGGTTTGATACCGCACAATGCGTGCGCACGCGTGTGTGCAGCGCAATTCGCACGCACCCGTGTGACTAGCTAAGTTCAAGGTTTGAAATTGTGACTATTCAAGGTGCCTTCTTTGAACCAACACTTACCTTTTCTTCATACCTCTTCATAAACTATTTAAAGAGCATGAATCACACTTCAAAAACACACATTTTCGAAATCCACTTTGTCTCTCTCTCTCTCTCTGTCCAATTTGCTACAGTCTCATAGAAGGTTTTTTTGGAGTGCAAATTCTCGCCCAAGGCTCTGTTGTATCCTGTGAATGGATTTGCCTGTAACCCAACAATAAACTCAGTGAAACTGAGTGGGGGCAAATAACGTTCTAAAGATAGTGTCTTCAGACGTGCCTTAGAGCTTCTCCTCCAAAGTTACAATGACCCCTTTTTCCAACAATTTTAGAACGTTATTCTGTAATTGAGGTGGAAGCAAGCATGACTTCAATCAAGATGATGAACCAAGATCTTGTTCGACTAGACCAGTTCGAGGGAGCAAACTTCAGCCGATGGCAAGAAAAGATGATATTCTTTCTGACCACACTAAAACTATACTATCTGCTGGACCCGAATCTGCAATCACTTCCTAAACCCACTGACAAAGACTCAGAAAAACTAAAGAAGGAAAGAGCAAAATGAGAAGATGACTCACTTATGTGCCGATGACACATACTGAATGCCTTGTCAGACCGGCTCTACAACTTCTACAAGGAACTTACATCTCCAAAATTAATCTGGAAGGCCCTGGATTTCAAATACAAGGTGCAAAAAGCAAGTATGAATAAATATCTTATTGCAGAATACTTTGACTTCACTATGAACGACCATAAACCTATACTGGAGCAAGTTCATGAACTACAGGTGATAGTCAACAAAATTCGATCCCTTGACATCATCCTTCCTGAATCTTTCCAAGTGGGAGCAATCATTGCCAAACTTCCACCCTCTTGGAAGGATTACAGGAAGAAGCTTCTGCACAAGGCTGAAGAACTTACCTTGGAGCAAATTCAGCAACACCTTTGTATTGAAGAAGAGTCTCGGATTAGAGATAGTAGGGGTAAGACCCTGGCCGGTATGTTGAACTCTAAGGTCAATTTTATGGAAAAAGGATCGAAGAAGACTAACCCTGCATTACAAGTAAAGAAGAAGGATGGGAACTTCAAGAAGAGCAACAATAAGAAAGGATCTTGCTATGTTTGTGGAAAGAAGGGGCATTACGCCCGAGTCTGCCAACATCGGAAAGACGAAACCAAGTCTACAAACATGGTAGAAGACAATCTAGTGGCCATGATTACTGAAGTCAAGATGGCAGAATTGTCTTCTGAATGGTGGTTTAATTCAGGTGCCACAGTCCATGTTTGCAAAGACAAGTCCTTATTCAAGACATATGAATAAGTGACTGATGGCCAGGAGCTACAGATGGGAAACCAAACATGTGCCAAAGTTGTTGGAAGAGGCAACATAGAGTTGAACTTCACCTCCGGAAAGACACTGACTCTCCTGAATGTTCTCCATGTTCTGAACATTAGAAAGAACTTAGTCTTAGTAAATCTTGTCTATAAGAGGGGATTCAAAGTTGTTTTTGAATCCGACAAACTAATCCTATCCAAGAATGGGATGTTTGTTGAAAAAAAATATGGTTGTAATTGTATGTTCAAATTAAGTATTAATGAAGGAAAAGTTTTTGCTTATATTGTTGATTCTTTCTCTTTATGGCATGATAGATTAGCACACTTGAATTTTAAATCTATAAAGAACATGAGCAAATTTGGTATAATTGCTTACAGTAATGAATCAACTGAAAAATGTGAGATATGTGTAAAATCTAAAATGGCTAAGAAACCTTTCCCTAGTGTTGAGAGAAATTCCCAACTTCTAGAACTAATTCATTCTGACATCTGTGAACTCAATGGTGTATTAAATAGATGAGGCAAGAGATACTTCATAACATTTATAGATGATTTTTCTAAATACACCAATGTTTACCTTTTGAGAACTAAGGGTGAAGTCTTTGACATGTTTAAACTGTATAAGACTGAAGTTGAAAATCAACTAGAAAAGAAAATTAAAATCCTTAGAAGTGATAGGGGTGTTGAATACTTTAAAAATGAGTTTAATTCTTTTTGTAAAGAATTTGGAATAATACATCAGTGTTCTGCTCCTTATACCCCTCAACAGAATGGCCTGACCAAAAGGAAAAATAAAACATTTACAGAAATGATAAACTACATATTGTTAAAAGCTAATGCACCCTTAAACCTGTGGGGGGAAGCACTCCTAATAGCCTGTCATTTACATAACATAATTGTTTCTAGAGTTAATAACAAATGTCATATGAATTATGGACAGGGAGAAAAGCCTAATTTAGCATATCTAAAAGTGTGCAGGTGCTTAGTATATTATAGAGTTCTAAATCCTAAAAGAAACAAGTTAAGACTCAGAGTTAAGAAAAGTATGTTTGTTAGATATGCAGAACATAGCAAGGCCTATAGGCTTCTAGACTTAGAGTCCAACATAATAATTGAAACTAGAGATGTTGAATTTTTTGAAAATAAACTGTGTTCTGAATCTACAGAAAATGAATCCACAGAAAATGGCAGAAAAAGCTGAAAGAGAAACTCAGATCTCAATACCTGTTGATAATAATGAGACTGAAAGAAAAAAATGACACAACTGTAACACCTACAATAGGACTTAGAAAAAGTCATAGACAAAGAACAGAGAAACACTTAGGTTCAGATTTTATCTCTACTCAGTCAATTGTATTTTTTATTGAAGCTGATAGAGAGAAGATTTTAAATAACATACCCATTGTCCTGAACATTGAAAATGATCCAAAAACCTACAGTGAGACCATGACCTCTAGAGATGTTGCCTTTTGGAAGGATTCTATAAATGATGAAATTGATTCAATAATGTCAAATAACACATGAGTACTAGTAGACTTGCCTCCAAGATCAAAACCAATAAAATATAAATGGGTGTTTAAAGAAAATACAACATTGGTGAAACTGTACAAATTTTTAAGGCTAGATTAGTAGCCAAAGGATTTAGTCAAAAGGAAGGGATTGATTATTTTGACACCTATGCACCAGTGACTATAACAATTTCTATTAGAACACTCATAGCATTAGCATCCATTTATCATTTATCTGTTCACCAAATGGATGTTAAAATTGCTTTCTTAAATGGTGATTTAAATGAAGAGGTTTATATGGAACAACCAGAAAATTTGTTCTTCCTGAAAATGAGAAAAAAGTCTATAAACTGGTTAAATTACTATATGGATTAAAACAAGCACTTAAACAGTGGCATGAGAAATTTGATTCTTGCATTCTGACTTTTGGTTTTAAACATAATAGTGCTAATAGATGCATCTACTCAAAATTCACTGAAAATTATGGAGTAATTGTATGTTTTTATGTTGATGATATGCTTATTGTGGGTACAAATATGATTGGCATAAATAAAACTAAAAACTACTTATCCTCTGTCTTCAAAATAAAAGATTTAGGAGAAAGTAGATACCATCTTAGGAATAAAAGTTAAAAAGCATAGTAGGGTCTATGCATTAAGCCAATCACATTATATTGAGAAAGTACTTGAGAAATTTAAGCATTTAGGGTTTAAAAAATATATCATGCCATATGATTCTAGTATAAAGCTAGTAGAAAATACTGGTAGAGCAATTGCACAACTTAAGTATGCTAGTGCAGTAGGAAGTCTGATGTATGCTACGCCTTTTACCAGACCTAATATTGCATTTGCATTTAGTAAACTCAATCGGTTTACAAATAATCTCGGTGCAGAGCACTAGAGGAAATTGGGGGAGTTCTTGGGTATCTCAAGAGAACCTTGGAACTTGGCTTGTTTTACTGTGATTATCCAGTTGTACTAGAAGGGTACACTGATGCAAACTGGATCACCGGTAATGGAGATAACAAGTCCACCTCTGGATTGATTTTCGTCCTTGGTGGGGGTGCGATCTCTTGAGCATCCAAGAGACAAACTTGTATATCTCACTCGACCATGGAATCCGAATTCATAGCCTTAGCGGCTGCTGGAAAAGAGGCTGAATGGATTAGAAATTTATTATTGGATATAAAACTTTGGCCTAATCCTATGCCTCCAATTTCCATTTACTGTTATAGTGAGGAAACTCTATCAAGAGCCTACAGTGGTACCTACAATGGTAAGTTCAAACATATAAGTCTGAGACATGAATTTATTAGGCAACTGATTCAAGATAGAGTCATCACTACAACCTATGTGAGGTCAAATAAAAACTTGGTTGATCCTCTTACCAAGGGCTTGGCCAGAGAATTGGTAAGAATGACAACCAAAGAAATGTGATTAAAACCCTTTACTTAGTCACCTGTAATGGTAACTCAACCTGAACTGAAAAACCATCAGTATTGGGTTTAATGGGTAACAACAAGTTACAGCAATGTGACTGTTAGCACTGACATTGAAAAATTTCCATCACAACATAAACAGTGTTGTCCGTTATGATAAAAGGTTGAGTTAAACTCTTAATGAAGTTCTGAAATGTGTCAAATAATGGAATACATAGTGGAACTTCACCTATGTGAACATAGAAGTGGTGTCGATTCTCATAAGAGTTTGGGTTTGCTCTCGGGATTGTTCATGAAACTAGGACAGAAGCACATGGCCATAACAGTGCTGAGCAAAATTTGAAACTCTTGCAGAGACTGGACATTTTTGTGTGTATGGGTGTCTCCGGTCTGTCTTGAGAATAATTGGTTTAAGGTCTTACCACCAATAACTTTGACAAGGCTTTGAGATATCTATACTAACAAAATGATTGAGAGAGAACTATGTAATTGATCAATCAATGTGGGGGATTGTTGGATTTTAATCTCATAAGAGATTAAATCCAATGGGTTTGATTGGTCAATTACATGAGAAATTGCACCTGCACACTTGATTGAAAAATTATATTTTCTCTTACAAAACTCAGTTTTGAACTTGTCCCACATTGGAAAAGTATAAGCTTTTTTTGAGTATTTTAATTGGAGTTGATTTACACTCCTTAGAAATAGTAGGGGAGAGTATGGGGGTCGATACCGTGCAACGCGCATGCACACGTGTGTGCGGCGCAATTCGCACGCACCCGCGTGGCTCACTAAGGGCGGATTTGTCCCTCTAGTGAAATTGTGACACCTGGCACCTCATGCAAGCCAAGTGCAGCCTATTGACAACTGGGTAGCTCGACATAACTCGTCATAGGCAGTTCGGCAGAACCTGCCATAACTCGCCACAGGCAGCTCGACAGAGCTTGCCACAGCTCGCCATAGGCAGCATGGCATATCTCACCACAAGCAGCTCGATAGAGCTTGCCACAAGCAGCTCGATAGAGCTTGCCACAAGCAGCTCGGCATAGCTCCCCCCCAGGTAGCTCGCCACTTGCAGGGTAGCTCGGTACAGAAGAGCACGTCGGCATATCGCAGGAAGATCTCCTGCCCGACAACCGTACCTGACAGATCCGGAGACCTGCGCCCACGTCTCTCGCCAGGCGACGTCGTGCCTGCCAGCCCTGAGAGTTGTTCCTTGCCTGGCAGAGCCGTACTCTGCAACAGCTGCCTGCACCCGCCACTTCAGCTCTGGCAATGACGGCTGCGGCAGAGAGACAGAGGCGGTTATGCCTGACTTGGCAGAGGCTATTACGCCTGATTTGACAAGACACCACTATATAAGGACTCTGACCCCCAAAGACAAGGAAGAAGGAAAAAATTGAGGTAATCCCTGCTCTCTAGCTCTCTCATTTCTCTCCAAGCTCCCTACAAATTGAGGTAATCCCTGACTTAGGCATCGGAGAGTCCCCGCCGGGAAAATACCCCCAGGTCCTTTGATTCAGTTCTCGCAGGCTCCTCAGCTCCCGCCGCCCACAAAGAGGAGGAAAAGATGGAGTTCTCGCAGGTCTCTCAGCTCTCACCGCCTACAAAGGAGAGGAGATCACCTCATGCAAAGGGCATTCGAGTTGCGCTACACCAAGGAGCTCCACCATCCTCTGAGTTACAAGCCGCCTAGGAGCAGGTCAAATGATGAGTCCACCAAGGTAGCTCACCACCAGGGAGCTCGGCATAGCTCTCCCCCAAGAAGTTCGCCATCAGGGAGCTCGGCATAGCTCTCCCCCAAGAAGTTCGCCATCAGGGAGCTCGGCATAGCTCTCCCCCAGGCAGTTCGCCACTAGGGAGCAGGTCAAATGACGAGGTACTTAGCAAAAAATAAAAAAATTGGTACGTGACCAGAAACGGTTACATCAATTGGCGCCGTCTGTGGGAACACACGACAAAAATCTAAGTTTTCATCCTATGAAGGCTAAGTTCTCATCCTACAAAAAGCTAAGTCCTCACTTTTTAGAAACTGAAGCTCTCGCTTTATAGTTTCCATTTTGTATGAACTCAAAGACTATGCAGGGAACTAACAGGCTAAGTAGCTCTACCAACTTTACTTTCAATTCAGATAAAACCTTGTCAGTCCTCTTCGTAAGGTCCCCCTACAAAGATGAGCTCTTCGTGGCTTCCGCGGGAGTTGGTGGCCAACAGACTGCATGGACGCCCTTGCGGGTCAAGCCTTCCAAGGCTCCCGTGTGAGCTGGCGACCTAAAGTTAGTAGTGCTGCCCCCAAAGGTCGAGCTCCTAGTAGCTTCTTGTAGGTGTAGGTGACCGACCTTACAAGGCTGACGCAACGCAATCATAGCTCTAAGGCACCTGGTCAGCTTAGTGCCTTATTGGAAGCTCGGCACCTAGTCAGCTCGACACCTCACAGGCAGCTCAACACCTGGTCAGTTTGGCACCTCATGGGTAGCTCGACACCTGGTCAGCTCGGCGCTTTACAGGCAGCTTGGCACCTGGTTAGCTCGACACCTCACAGGCAACTCGGCACCCGGTCAGCCTGACACCTCACAGGTAGCTCGGCACCTGGTCAGCTCGGCGCCTCACAGGTAGCTCAGTACCTGGTTAGCTCGACACCCCACAGGCAACTCGACACCTGATCATCCCGACACCACATAAGTCTCAGTCGCCTCTTCGGCACGGGCAAAGTCAAAGAAGAGTGGACTACAAGTCGCTCCCAAAGCCTACGGGCCACATTATTGCTTTAGACCCAGTCGCCTCTTTGGCACGGGCAAAGTCAAAGAAGAGTGGACTACGAGTCACTCCCAAAACCTACCGGCCACATTACTGCTTAAGACCCAGTCGCCTCTTCAGCACGGGCAAAGTCAAAGAAGAGTGACCTACGAGTCGCTCCCAAAGCCTACGGGCCACATTACTACTTAAGACCCAGTCGCCTCTTCGGCACGGGCAAAGTCAAAAAAGAGTGGACTACGAGTCGCTCCCAAAGCCTGTGGGCCACATTACTGCTTAAGACCCAGTCACCTCTTCGGCACGGGCAAAGTCAAAGAAGAGTGGACTACGAGTCGCTCCCAAAGCCTACGGGCCACATTACTGCTTAAGACCCAGTCGCCTCTTCGGCACAGGCAAAGTCAAAAAAGAGTGGACTACGAGTCACTCCCAAAGCTTGCGGACCACATTACTGCTTAAGACCCAGTCGCCTCTTTGGCACAGGCAAAGTCAAAGAAGAGTTGACTACGAGTCGCTCCCAAAGCCTATGGGCCACATTACTGCTTAAGACCCAGTCGCCTCTTCAACACGGGCAAAGTCAAAGAAGAGTGGACTACGAGTCGCTCCCAAAGCCTATGGGCCACATTACTACTTAAGACCCGATCGCCTCTTCGGCACGGGCAAAGTCAAAGAAGAGTGGACTACGAGTCACTTCCAAAGCCTACGGGCCACATTACTGCTTAAGACCCAGTCGCCTCTTCGGCATGGGCAAAGTCAAGAAGAGTGGACTACGAGTCGCTACGAGCCACATTATTGCTTAAAACCCAGTCGCTTCTTCAGCATGGGCAAAATCAGCAAAAGTGAACTATAAGTTGCCCCCACAGCCTAAGGGCTACAGTACTGAACTAGCCGAGACCTCCTCACCTTACGGGCAGCTCGCCACTTGCAGGTAGCTCGCCACTTACAGGCAGCTCCCAAAGCCTAAGGAATTGGATCAGCACTTACTAGCTCGTCGACTTACGGGCCAAAAGAAGAAATCTACTCCCTTCGCTAAGTTACTCTCAGCTCGGGAGTGGGGGGCAAATGATGAGGGCGGATTTGGCCCTCTAGTGAAATTGTGACACCTGGCACCTCATGCAAGCCAAGTGCAGCCTCTTGACAACTGGGCAGCTCGGGCCGCTCGGCATAGCTCGCCACAGGCAGTTCGGTAGAGCCTGCCATAACTCGCCGCAGGCAGCTCGGCAGAGCTTGCCACAGCTCGCCACAGGCAGCTCGGCATAGCTCACCACAGGCAGCTCGGCAGAGCTCACCACAAGCAGCTCGGCATAGCTCCCCCTCCAGGCAGCTCGCCACTTGTAGGGTAGCTCGGTACAGAAGAGCACGTCGGCATATCGCAGGAAGATCTCCTGCCTGACAACCATACTTGACAGATTTGGAGACCTGCGCCCACGTCTCTCACTAGGCGACGTCATGCCTGCCAGCCCTGAGAGCTGTCCCTTGCCTGGCAGAGCCATACTCTGCAATAGCTGCCAGCACCCGTCACTTCAGCTCTGGCAGTGACGGCTGCAACAGAGAGATAGAGGCGGTTATGCTTGACTTGACAGAGGCTTTTACCCCTGATTTGACAGGACACCACTATATAAGGACTCCGACCCCCAAAGACAAAGGAAGAAGGGAAAAATGGAGGTAATCCCTGCTCTCTAGCTCTCTCATTTCTCTCCAAGCTCCCTACAATCAGAATGCTAACTTAGGCATCGGAGAGTCCCCGCCGGGAAAATACCCCCAGGTCCTCTGATTCAGTTCTCGCTGGCTCCTCAGCTCCCGCCGCCCACAAAGAGGAGGAAAAGATGGAGTTCTCGCAGGTCTCTCAGCTCCCGCCGCCTACAAAGGAGAGGAGATCACTTCATGCAAAGGGCAGTCAGGTTGCGCTGCACCAGGGAGCTCCACCATCCTCTGAGTTACAGGCCACCTAGGAGCAGGTCAAATGATGAGTCCACCAAGGTAGCTCACCACCAGAGAGCTCGGCATAGCTCTTCCCCAGGAAGTTCGCCATCAGGGAGCTCGGCATAGCTCTCCCCCAGGCAGTTCGCCATCAGGGAGCTCGGCATAGCTCTCCCCCAGGCAGTTCGCCATCAGGGAGCTCGACATAGCTCTCCCCCAGGCAGTTCGCCACTAGGGAGCAGGTCAAATGACAAGGTACTTAGCAAAAAATAAAAAAATTGGTACATGACTAGAAACGGTTACATCACATGCTTTTTTTGCATCATTATATAATTTGGTTACAAAGATTTATGATTGGTTCAAACCGTGTTCTCTTCTTTTAGAGGATTTCACTCTTTTTTGAGACTTTATAAATGTTCTATTGACTTTATTTTTATGATTGGGAATGTTGGACTCCTTCAAAACTTTTGCAAATTTCATCAGCTCTAATTTATCTAGTGCATCTTGGTCATGATGATGATGGTGAAGCACATCATTTAAAGCAAAAAGCCATGAGCGCTATCCTCACTTTGAACAATTCCCTTGTATGACAGTATGAGGTTATCCTCACTTTGAACAATTCCCTTGTATGAGGTTTCTCCATCACTGCTTCTCCGAACAAATTTAACATCGTAAAGGCTAGAGTCATTGACCTTTGGATGTCCAAATATGACCTTATCGTACGAGATGGAGCTATCTCACTCCTCTCTTCATCTCTTTATTTTGTTACCGCTACTATATAATGGGTTGCGAAATTACTACTACTTGAGTAAGAATGAACGATTGAATGATCTAGAAGCTGATTGAACAATTGAATGATCCCATATTTCTATTCATCAAATTTCCCACATATCAGGCTTCTAACTGATTCGAAATTACTGTATTCAAATACTCAAGGCAATTGACTAGTCCAATTATTCAAGGCAATAGATCATGTTCGTTGTCCATTCCTTCGGGCGTTGCAAGTAACATGTTCATTGTCCATTCCTCCGGGTGCTGCAAGCAACTTGTTTGATGATGGGAAAATGAAACTCAAATCCAAGTTTTGAACTGAATGATTTTGTTGATTATCCAAGTTTCTTGTTTCAATATAATCAAATCAAAGTAAGAGCTAAATAAACTATTAACATGAATAAAACCTCTAAAGGATGAAGACAAAACTAAGTCCACCCCATATACACCAAACCAAAATAAACTATCTTGTTGAACTGCATCACACCACACCAACGATTCATATAACACCTCCACTGGTTTCAGGGTCATGTCTAACTATGGGAACAAGCTCAGTTGCAGCTCAATGGCAAGACGGCAAAGGCGATGGAGCTCGGTTGCAGGGTAGCCTTTAACTATGGCATGCGGCTCAGTTGCAGGGTTTCAACGGCGAGATGGCAAAGGCAATGGAGCTCGGGTTACAGGGTCATCTTTTACTCTGGGACTTGGCTCGGTTGACAAGTTTCAATGGCAAGATGGCAGTGCCGATGGAGCTCGGTTTGCAGGGTCGTCTTTTACTCTGGGACCCAGCTCAGTTTACAAGTTTCATCGGCAAGATGGAAGCGTGGAGCTCCATTTGCAGGGCCGTCTTTTACTTCGGGACCTGGCTCAGTTGACAAGTTTCAACGGCAAGATGGCAATGGTGGTGGAGTTCGGGTTACAGGGTCGTCTTTTACTCTGGGACCCAGTTCAGTTGACAAGTTTCAATGGCAAAATGACAGATGGTTGCAGGGTTTTTACGGCAAGATGGTAGTGGTGAAGGGGTTTCTCATGCTATTGATATCGGTGAGGGTGATGGGGGCGGTGGGGGAGGGAGGGAAAGAGAGCAGCTCGCGGTAGAGAGGATATTTGGCGTTATATAATTGTTTTTCGTAACTTTTTGCGTCCATCTTGTCGTTAGAGGGTTTTCTTGGTCGGGACAGAACGATGCGAGCTCTTGTCCACACACACGCAAAACACTTGGACATGCTTACGGTTCAGTTGACCGAACTGGAGGGTATTTTTCAAATCGAACCGATCAGATCAGTTTTTTAAATATCCAAACTAAAATCAAACCGATGCAAGGTTAACTGCAGTTCGGTTTTTCGGTTTTTTTATACACTTAAAAAAACACCTAAAACTGTCGGTGGTTGTTGTTTGTGCCGGACTGGTTGGTGCCAGTGATTGCTGTCGGCTGTCATCTAAAGTGAGAGCTTGAGAGGTGGCGCCTAGGGGAGCCATAGAGAAGAGAGATGAGAGAGAGAGAAAAGAGAGATACAAAGGTCAAAGATGGAGTTGGTGTTTGCTTACCAGCGAGGCGGCGACCAACGTTGCTACTTGGTGCTGGTGGTTTAAGAGACAGGAGAGTGAGAGACTGAGAAACTGAGAGAGTGAGAAATAGAGAACTGAGAGAAGGTATTAGGTTTGAGAGAAACAGAGAAAGTTGTAAGGTTTCGATTTTCGAAGAGATTGGCAGACTAGCAGTGATGCAATGTTCGGTTTTCAATTGAAATAAAATATAATATATTTCAATTTTCAATTGAAAGCTTCGACGAGAAAGGCTAAAAGTCTTAGATTGCCAAACTTTTTTATTCGATTTTCAAAAAAATAAAAAATATATTATATAAATATATATTATTGTATATATATATATATATCGATTAGTTCAGTTAACCACAAGTTTTTTTAAATGGTTAACCAAAATCAAATCGAAACTATCGATTTTTTGAAAACACCAAACCAAAACCAAACCGACTAGTTTAGTTAATCGATTTTTCGGTTTGGTTTTTTGGTTTTTTTGCTCACCCTTACCCACTGTTAGCTCCCAAAAAAATTTCAAACTCAATTTTAGAAAAAGTTTTCTCTTCGTTCCTAAACCCATATTTGTCTCTAAATACTGTTCATCCTTGAAATCTTAATCACCATCTCCTCATTTCTCCATCATTCTCTCTCTCTCTCTCTCTCTCTCTCTTTATCTCTGAACATTGCTCATTGTTTAATAATTTGAAACCCTAATCACTTCTTTGAACCTTATATTCCCAACTTGTAATCCGATTTTCTCAACTTATTGGAATTCAATCATCCCAGGCATTTGCAACTACCGTCATTCTACTCTCGTTGGTGCTACTACAGGTGAGTCTTTCAAAACTTCTCTAAGTTCTCTGTTTGATTTATACTTTTACCTTATTCCCCCTCCTTGTTTCTGGTTGAAGGCATAGGGTACTGGTAAGCCAACTTCCCTAAGTTTCTTTTATTGGATTTTAGACGTCTCTTGTTGTTATTTCTTTAATGGATAACGTACATTCCGTTTATTTTCTTCTTTTAATTTTTTAATTCTGAATGGAAATGCTAGACTGGTTAATTGGATGGCTCACAAACCGACCAACACCAATATTTGCGTTGAAACATATGTGCCCAAGATTTTGTACATTAATCTCAACCCTGAGAACAACAAATCCACTAGTTAGGTGTATATTTCCAAATGATTGAGATCTGTCATACGATGACTTTATTTACACAAGTTCTCTAAGAAACATTGCTCGAAAAGAGGAGGTAGGGACTTTTAATCATAGTGCTCTGAGAAACATTTTTTGCTTCTTATCCACCCAACATCATGTTGAGAAAGTTTTGTGCCAAGAATAAAATAATGTATGAGTATAAAATATAGGCAAAACTATTGTTTATTAGTCACTAGATCTGTTAGTATACCCATGGTTGGTTTATCTAATGCAACTGAAACTTGAACAGTTGAACTGGAAATAAACAACAATGCATATGCTAGTATAATATGTGGCATTTGTAGAAGATATTCATATTTAAAATTTAAGTTGTATCATTCTTTTTTTTTTATTTTGCTTCTTAGTAGTGCCTACAAGTCTCAGATTTCTTCACGTTCTAGAGCATGTGTGCTGAAATATGTGAACCATTATTGCAAATGTCCACACAAGCCAAATGCTACACCAAAGATATCCAATCAAGATGATAATAAAAGACAAGATGTACTTCATCTTTGCAAGTAGAAAATGTAACTATTTTGGATGGGGTATCCCTTATAATTTTGATGAGGTGTTTGAATTGACACATGCATCAAATAGATAGATAAATGAACCAGTAGAAGAAAGTGGATTGAAGAGAAAGAGGTTCTAGAACAATTTGAGAAGAAAATATTAGTATTAGAGGGCAACTTTATGAAAGTGATTTGAGAAGCATATAGTTTCTATCATTTTATTGATAGTGGCTTCAAAATTTTAAATTAACCATTGTAAGAGCACCCGGAAAGTTGATTCATTCATCGCCCTAAGCTAACCCACTATGTGGCTAATTGTGCAAAGTAACATACTATACCTTTCCTTCCAAAATTATGTAATTTCTCATAGAATTGATCAAGTTCCTACTTGTTCAAAATTCCAAATAAATGACTATAATGCTACTAAAAATAATAAATCAAAGTAGGAGCTAGAACACCCCTTAGTAGTATTCCATAAATTAGAATTACTACACTCCCACAACTTAAATACAAAAGTGGATCAACTAATTTGTGAAATAACCTTTTGTTTTTATAATAAAAATTAAAGGATTATATTTTGGGATTCAAGGTACAAAATAATATGGTAGAAGGTTTCAATACAATCTTGGCATCTTTAATATCAAATCATTATAAGCAAAATGATACTCAATACCGATTTTAATAAGTTTAAGGGAGTAAACAGACTTTATGTGCCATCTTTTAAGAAGCCCCACATGTTACAATGACCGTTAAATTGTAAAACTATGAAGAAGACAAATAAAATATATCAAGCAAGGATATTGACATAGTTGAAAGTACATCCCTATAAATTTGTCACTCATTTTTTGTCTTGTTCTTCTGAACTGTAATGACATATGGGTATCTGTTGGTATGGCAATGTGGTTATATAGGTTTGGTCCCATTTGTCTAAGCCATGACTAAAGGGTAATAAAAAAGGCTTGAAAAGTCCGGGCTCGTTCAAACTTTAGAAGGAGAAGATTCCAAATAGTAGATCGGTGGTCCACGTTTGGTGGTAAAAAAGCCTGAAAAGCAGTGAAAACAGAACATTCCAAAAATGTTGAGTTAAGAGAGCAGTTCGATGAAATCAATACGAAACCCCTAAGTGATATAAAATATTAACTTAAAAAATAGAACATTTTTTAGAGAGTAGAAAATCTTTTTCATTAAAGACTTACCTGTAGTAGCTTCAATGAGAGCAATACGATGGTAGTTGTGAATGTTGGGAAGAATCAGATTACAAGTTGGGAAGATAAGGTTTAGAGAAGCGAATAGGGTTTTAAATTTTTAAATGGTGAACAGTGTTCAGAAATAAAGAGAGAGAAGTTTAGAGGCACAAAGAGAGAGAGAGAGAGAGAGAGAGAGAGAATAAGGGAGAAATGAGGAGATAGTGATTAAGATTTCAAAGATGAACAGTGTGTGGAGACAAAGGGGGTGTTCTGTAGTGTAGATGAGAAATTGTTGGGTGTAGATTGTTCCACACCACACCCTATGGCAGGGACCAATCCACACCACACCACAGTCCACAGATGTTCTGAACTGCAGACAAACTATGTGGAGTAGACCGTCCACACCCACAGTGGCGTTCTGTATCTCATATACATTTTATGAATGGTATACACAGTTAATTATAAATATCTAATTTTTGCATTTTGTATGATAAATATTTTAAAAAAAGCATCAATGAATTAATATTAATTTTTTTTATGAAACAAAAGTAAAATAATTATAAAATATATTAAATATTTAAAAAATATCATTTCATTGATAAAAATATTAAAAAAATATAAAAATTAAAAATTAAAAAGAAATCATCATGAACAGTAACCTTCATTGAAAATTTTCTTCTTGTGTTGTAGTAAAAAATATAAAAAAGATTTAATGCAGGATCAAAACAAATGGTGTAGGCGTAAAGCCTCTAACATCTATATTATGTACATAAGAGTGAGTACAGTCTTCTGTAAATGGTGTAAGCTTTAATGCTACCAAGTTTACTTGCTACTACCGGCAAGCAAAACAGTAAGGGAAGGAATAAGAGTGAGTACAGTTAATAGTACTTTAAGCACAATCCTTTGTAAATAGTACTCTAAACACCAAAGATAAACCAATAGTTCAACCACTTCGTCTTCCCCCCAGCAGTTCAACCACTGTTCAAAAATAGTACTCTAAACACCAAACCCATAGTTCTTCTTCTTCTTCTTCTTCTTCTTCTTCTTCTTCTTCTTCTTCTTATTATTATTATTATTATTATTATTATTATTATTATTATTATTATTATTATCAGTATTTTGTTTTCGATTTGTTATTGTTTATCGAAACCAAACCCACTTTTATTGTTTATCAATAGAAACCAAACCCACATAAATGCTTTTTTGCAGCAAAAGGATTTTTGGAAAGCTCAAACTATAGACAACTTGAAGAATGACTAGCAGAGAAACAGAGAAACCATGAGCGATGGTGCTGTTAGAGTGTGAAACAAAGAAACAAAGAAATGGTGAGCAGAGAGATACTTACTGGTGGAGAGTTGCAGCGGCGGAGAAGCTTCAGCGGGTAGGGTGGGTGGATGGCGAAGAAGCTCAACGGTAATGTGAAACAGATGAGGGTTTCAGAAATATTTGTGAAGCATAGGATCAAAAGTCCATCATGGAAGGGACCAAACCACGATATTTTACTTTTTACGGTATTTTGGGGTGTGGCGTGGACCGTTCCCGTCCACACCCAACCAAACGGGACCAAATTCCGTGGACATGACCGAAATGGTCCCGTCCACAAGATATAAGTGTTCCGAACACCGCCAAAGATGGGGTTCAGGGACGAAGAAGGGAAAAAACTTTTCTAAAATTGAGTTTGAATTTTTTGGGGGAGCTAAAGGTGGGGCTTAACACCCCCTCCGTTAGTTCCCCACACATAGCAAAAAAATTGAGTAGCCTACAGCATGAAAAATAATAATGCCCCATCTTGCTCATTTTCATTCTTTGAGGAAACTCTGCCTACAAAACTATTGCCATAGATGTTTACTTTTGCAAAAGCACTTTACAAAAGTACATTTATGAAAGCACTTTAAATGTACTTTTACACGAAATCACTTTTACAAAAGCACTTTTATAAAACCAAATTTATGAAAAGTACTTTTGCGAAACTAAAGTACTTTTACAAAAGCATTTTTACATTAAAGCACTTTTATAAAAGTACTTTACATTGAAGAACTTTTATAAAAGTGCTTTTATAAAAGTACTTTTGTACTTATATCGAAGCACTTTAATGAAAACACTTTTAAGAAAGTACTTTTATAAAAGCACTTTTACGTAAGTACTTTTATGAAAGCACTTTTACAAATGTACTTTTATAAAAACAATTTTTACAGAAATACTTTTATGAAAGTACTTTTACAAAACATCTATGCCAACTGGTAAACATTGACTATTGGAAACCTAGGCTGGTGGTTTATGAATACCAACACAATTTTCTTTTTTTTTGAAGAATGAAAATGAGCAAGATAGGACACTTGTCAGTTTGAAAAAAAAATCATTTTTTGGAAAAAAAGTGTTTGGTTCATAGCAATATTTTCTCATTCTACATATTTTTACCCATTCTTGTCCATTTTAGAATTTCATCTTGGGTAAGAATGAGAGTTGAACCAAACATGGCCTAATAGTAATAATTAATTACTAGTGGATGAGATTGGGAAACTCAAAAGATACAATGCCCTACTCAAGAGTCAAAACTCAATAAATTGATGCAAAAAATAATATCTGTATAATCTAATGTTATTGGAGTGCAAACCATTTTAAAAAAACATATTATCTAATACTTTATGGATATATAGAGCCACCATGGAGTATCCTACAAATAAATCAACTAAAAATAGTTTATCAAAAATTAAAATAATAAAATAAAAACGTCAATATCCCTATTATAGCCTATTTTAAGTTAGGAAAGATTTTAATCCCATTAAATTCCAACTTCCCTCATCTCTCCCCCTCCCGTCCCTCCCCACCCTTTCCTTTTTTTTATTTCTTTTTGAAGGGCTACACAACAAGGGGTAGCCCATCCCCCCAGCCAACCTAGGTGTAGGTGGGATTCGATTCCAAGTCTCCGCTACGACCAATAGGAGACCTTACCAACCAGTTGGTTGGCACCTTACTAAAATAAAAGTTGGGGTGCAACACGAGGACTTCCTAGGGTGTCACCCATCCTAATACTACTCTCACCTAAGCATGCTTAATTTTGGAGTTCTGATGGGATTCGGTGCATTAATGTTGGTATGATCGCATCCGAAAGTTCTGATGGGATCTGCCATTTCTCTCTCCCCCCAATCCCTCTAACACTTGATAAAATGTCTTAGTGCATATCATGTTACTTAATTTTGCTTAAACGTATTTTTAAGATTTTATTAATTACTTTAAAGTTGTTAATTGTAATTAAAAAATTAATATTAAAAGTTACCTAATTGAAAAGTTCATGGAGACAATGGTTGAAGATAAATGAAAATTTGAAAATAAAGATAAATGAAAAATTAAAATAATGTTATAGCGGGAGTAGCTGAGTTCTTGGGGGGAAATTATATTAATTAATTGAAAAGATATATTAAAAACATTTATTTTCTTGTAAATAATATTAAAAGTTCACGAAGAAAGTGGTTGAAGATTAATGAAAATTAGAAAATAAAGATAAATGAAAAATTAAAAATAGTATTATAGTGGGAGTGGTAAAGAAAGAGAGAGGTAATAAATGAAAGATAAAGATAGTAACAGTAATTGGTGGCAATATTGCAATTAAGTAAAAATCAAGGTTATACATACAACAAAAGAAGATAATAATCATTACTCTTTGAGGATAATGTTATATGCACCACTAAAAAGAGGAGCTTTGGAGATTCCAATTAAAGAGGAGCATTTGATTGATTTTCAACAACAGTTTTATAATTAGTAAAAAACTCAAAGTGATAAGTAACATAGTTCATACTCAAATTCCAAGCAAAGAGAGCTTTGGAGATTCCATTTGCCAAAATAGAGTAGTGTTCGTACACCATTTTGTTATCATTATATATATAATTTAAATCTGAACTCAATTTGAATATGATATTCCACAATAGATAGTTAGATACAATTCAATTCGGATTAAATATTAAAAATAATGAATTAAACATGTATTTGGATATATCTAGTTAGATTCAATCTGTTTTCAGCCCCAAAGCAAAACAGATAAAATCAAATTGGATAGAGGTAGGTCCAAATTTGATTTATTTATATTCAAATTGATCTTATCCATTGGATTTATGTAGGGCAGTATATACATTAAACTAAAAATGATCTAAATGTTATATAGTTTAAATAAAATGAATTACACATGACTTTAATATAATATTTTATGAATAAATTAAAATCTCAAAGTATTTTGAGGCTTATTTTAAGGAAAGTTTGGTTTCGAGGCCAATTCCGTGAAGGTCAATCACTAATTGTTCTTTGGATTGGTTCTGGTAGGATAAGCATCCAAATCTTGGAACTAGTTTGGGTGGGGGTCGGATCTAAGAATTTGGAACTAGACCATACTCAATAACAAATTGGATGTGGTTGATTTGAGGTTTCTTCCATTCATTTACAAGTATAATTGACTTGTTTGCATACCCCTAGTTGTCGAACAGCCCCTAAAAGTAAGTAGGTATAATTGACTTGATTGGTGTCAACACTCGATTTTTTCTCGGTTTGTCGCTTGAGCCTCCAATCCACCTCAAACACCCAATCATACCATTCTGACCTCTTCAAAACACCCCAAAAACTAGAAAACCCAAATTTCACCCCGATAGCCCTTAGATACACTGTAAATATGCCCAATACCTATTTGATGGTCCTCGATCGACCCTCACTTGCACCTCAACCATTAGATCAGGCCCGACACATTCCGAAACACCTACTCAATAAATTTTAACTCAAGATTCCTTCATTAACCCGTCCATCAAACAAAGATTCCATTTTGACCATTCTCACACCCACAACCGATATCCACTTGATCCAAACGCTTTTAAACCAATCAAACTTTTCCAATCACCCCAGAATACCAAAAGACCCCTACATATTAAATTCCATCCCAAAATACCTTCATTTACCCTCGATCACACAAAGATTCCATTTTGAGGCTCCAAATTGACCGGATTCCAAATCTGCTGAATCCAAGCCCAATTGGCTCAATTTGATTTTACCAATCATCTCAAACTACCCAAAAACCCAACCCGGAGAAATTGCACCCAAAACTACCTTTATTTTCTCATTCATCACACAAAGATTCAATTTCGAGCCCCAAATTAACCGAATCGAACCCTTTCCAAATCTGACCTCACCAATCGACACAGAATGTCCAAAAACCCCACCCCATAAAATTTCATTCAAAACTACCCCCGTTTGCCTCTTCATCCAAAAAGATTATGTTTCGTCCAATCTCACTAGCACTCACACATCGAAACCCTCTTCGTGGGCAGACCAATCTCGACCCTTCAATTTCTAACCCAGAATCTCAGCCATCCATACCCAATCCCGGTTTGACCTCCCTTAGACCCGGTTTGACCAACCTTTTCCTAAATTACAAAATCACCCTTAGACCCGGTTTGACCTCCCTGGCGCTATTTAAAAGAGACCGACTCCTTCATTTTTTGCCCAAAGGCGGAGAAAGGGGGAGAGAGGATTGTTCATCATCTTCAACCTTCGAACCTAAACCAGAGGGGCAGCGACTAGAGATTCGTCTTCCTTCGATTCCTTCCACCCTCTTATTCTCCGATCCTTCTCTTGTTCTCTCCACCTCCCTCATTATCTTCTCTCTCGCTGGTGAGCTACTTTTCACCTTCTCCTTAATCGAAAACAGGGGAGTTGCAGCAGCGATTTTCTCCCCTTCATTTCCACTCGAATCCACTGGAAACCCTACCGTTTAGTCACCAGTTAGCCCCTTCATCCCACGTCGCTTTTCTATCATCTGGTCACCGAATTAGCCCCCTCCCCTTAACTTTATCCTCACCGCTGGCGGAACAAAGCCTGCGGTAGCAGCAACGGTAAGCTTAAAAGTGAATCACCGGAGGCATCATCTTCACATCGTTCTCCCGATTGCAATCAACATGTTCTATTACCGTCTGAAAGCAAATCCATCAAAATGAGTTGAGATTCCCCCGCAGCAGCGGTTGATTCCAGGAAGACATATAGTAAATCTCGTCATTCTCTCCCACAGTTTTTTCTCTTTTAGTTCTTTTTTTCATCATTGTCTTTGTCTGATATTTGAATTGATTGCGAGTTGGGATGAGTGAGGTTCGACGGAGCTGGTAATCGACTTCGTTGAACCAGCTCCCGTAGGTTTCAGTTCTAGTTATGGGTTTTTTTTTCGTTTTTTGATTTATTGCTATTTTTTTTATCACTGATTTATTTTGCTGATAATTTCTTTCATGGTGGAACCGTGGTATGATGATAGTGGATTAATTAGTTTATCTGCTTCTTTTTTTTCTTCCCTCTCTGTTTATCTATTTATCTGAATTGGGGTCAGATAAGGGGATGAGATAGGGGTGTCTTCCTATGATACCATATCAGAGATAAAAGAAGAGAGGGTAGAGGGTATTTGATCTTTTGTAGAATAGAAGAGTGAAAAGGGATCAGGTCGGTGAAAATAGGGTTACATAAAATGAACAAACACCGATATCCGGTTTTTGCAGCTTAGAAGAGTGAAGAGGGATTAGGTTGGTGAAAATAGAGCATACTTGAAGTAAAGTAATGGTAATAACATGAAATTACAAAATAAAATAAAAACAATAGTAATAATAATAAAAGAGAAAACAAAAACAAAAGAACAAAAAACTATAACCGTAGGTTTAGTTAACAGATCTAGTTTTTCAGTTTGGTGAGTAAAATATATTTGCAAAAAGGGAAAAAAGATTTTAAAAATATAATAATAAAAAATGAAAAATAAATAAAAAGAAAATATTAAAAAAATATAAAAATATGAAAGATGCAAAGAAAGCAAAAATTATATTTAAGGAGGTTTCTCTTGTGATGCTTCGCTTCTCATTTGTTTCGCTTATTATGCTTTTTATCAATTGAATAATTGCTTATTTGTGCCTAATCCCTTCTCCCTCTCATCCGAGTCTTACCTGGACTAGTTGAACGATGCCTTGGGCTTTGGAGTCACTATTAAATTGAACACGTTTTTTGATGTTGGTCTCGGAGGCCTCATCACCTCCAATTCTGTATTTGATGGGTGATAGCTCCATTTCCAGCCCAAGTGGCAAGTGAGCTATTTTTTTACGCTCATAATTGGTCAATTACATTAAAAACACAGCTGCACGCATCTTGAAAAATAGTTTTTTTTCTCTTATTAAATCCAGTTTTCAACTTGTCCCACATTGGAAAATTATTAAAATTGTTTTAAGTTTTTAAAGAGGAGTTTATTTACACTCTTTAGAAATATAAGAGTAGAGTATGGAGGCTTGCTACTGCGCACGTGTGTGTGCGGCGCAATGAGGTGCACTTTGCTCGCAATCGTATGGCCCATGTAAGGCAACTTTGACTTTTGGTGCGAGGATAACCATTGATGATTTTAACGGTCACGATCCAATGGGGTGTGATCAAGAGGCACTATTCAAAGTTAACAGTTATTAACTACTAACTACCTTTTAACAGTCATAATGTTTGAAATTGTGACTGTTCAAAGAGCCTTTTCTAAACTAGCACCTTCCTCTTCTCCATAACTCTTCAAAAACTATTTAAGGAATGTTAATCAAGCAATTGAACATAGGGTTTTTGAAAATCACTCTTGTCTCTCTCAATTCGATCTACTACTATCTCACAGAAGGTTTCGTCGAAGATTCTTCAACTTTTCTAGTTGTAGATTCTCACCCAAGGCTCTGTTGTATCTTGAGAACGAATTTGCCTTTAACTCAACAATAAACTTAGTAAAACTGAGTGGGGGCAAATAACATTCTAAAGACAGTGTCTTCAAACACGCTTTAGAGTGTTTCTCCTCTAAGTTTTCATGACCCCAATTTCCAATAATTTTAGAATGTTATTCTACAATGGAGGCGGAAGTAAGCATGACTTCGATCAAGATGATGAACCAAGACCTTGTTCGACTTGATTAGTTCGGTTGAGCAAATTTTAGTCGATGTCAAGACAAAGATGATCTTATTCCTAACCACACTAAAATTGTACTATTTCTTGGATTCAAATCTACAACAACTTCTTGAACCCACTGACAATGACATTGAAAAGCTAAAAAAGGAAAGAGTAAAACGAGAAGATGATTCACTTTTGTGCTGAGGATATATACTGAATGCCTTATTAGACCGGCTCTACAACTTCTACAAGAATTTCTCATTTCTAAAAGAAATCTAGAACTTCTACAACCCACTGACAATGCCTTATCGCAGAATATTTTGGCTTTACCATGAACGACCATAAGCCCATACTGGAGAAAGTTCACGAACTATAAGTGATAGTCAATAGAATTCAATCCCTTGACATCATCCAAGTTGGAGCAATAATTGTCAAACTTCCACCCTCTTGGAAGGATTATAGGAACAAGCTTCTGCACAAGGCAGAATAACTTACCTTGGAGAAAATTCAGCAACACCTTCGTATTAAAGAAGAGTCTTGGATTAGAGACAGTAGAGATAAGACCCTAGATGGTATGTTGAAATCTAAGGTAAACTTTGTGGAAAATGGATCGAAGAAGACTAATCTTGTATTACAAGTAAAGAAGAAGGACGGAAATTTCAAGAGAGCAACAATAAGAAAGGATCCTACTATGTTTGTGGAAAGAAGGGGCACTATGATCGAGTCTGCCGACATCTGAAAGGTGGAACCAAGTTCGCAAATATGGTGAAAGACAATCTAGTGGCCATGATCACTGAAGTGAATATGGCATAATCATCTTCTGGATGGTGGTTTGATTCAGGGCCCATAGTCCATATCTGCAATGACAAGTCCTTATTCAAAACATATGAAGAAGTGACTGATGGCCATGAGATACAAATGGGAAACCAAACATGTGCCAAAGTTGTTGGAAGAGGTAACGTGGAATTGAACTTCACCTCCGGAAAAATACTAACTCTCCCGAATGTTCTCTAGGTTCTTGACATTAGAAAGAACTTTGTCTCAGTAAATATTGTTTGTAAGAGGAGATTCAAAGGTGTCTTTGAATCCGATAAACTAATCCTATCTAAGAATGAGATATTTGTTGAAAAGAGATATGATTGTAATGGTATGTTTAAATTAAGTACCAATGAAGGAAAATGTTCTACTTATATTGTTGATTTTTTTTTTCTTTATGGCATGATAGATAAGTAGACTTGAATTTTAGATCCATAAAGAACATGAATAAGCTTGGTTTAATTATTTATAGTAACGAGTTAAATGACAAATGTGAAATGTGTAAAATCTAAAATGGCCAAGAAACATTTCTTAAGTGTCGAGAGAAATTCTCAATTTCTAGAACTAATTCATTTTTACATTTGTGAACTTAATGATGTATCAACTAGAGGAAGAAATAAATATTTCATAACTTTTATTGATGTTTTTTGAAGATACACCTATGTTTACCTTATGAGAAGTAAGGGTGAAGCTTTTGACATGTTTAAATAATACAAAACTGAAGTTGAAAATCAATTGGAAAAGAAAATTAAAATACTCAGAAGTGATAGGGGTGTTGAATACTTTAAGAATGAGTTTAATTCATTTTCTGAAGAATTTGGAATAATACATCAATGCTCCACTCTCTATACCCTCAATAGAATGGCTTGGCCAAAAGGAAAAACAAAACTATTACAGAAATGATAAATTGTATGCTGATGAAAGCCAATGTACTCTTAAACCTGTGGGGGAAGCATTCCTAACAACCTACCATTTACATAACAAGATTGTTTCTAGAGTTAATAATAAGTGTCCATATGAATTATGGACATGAAGAAAGCCTAACTTAGCATACCTAAAAGCATGGGGGTGTTTAGTATATTATAGAGTTCCAGACCATAAAAAAACCAAGTTATGACTCAAAGCAGAAAGAAGTATGTTCGTTGGATATGCAGAACATAGTAAGGCCTATAGGCTTCTAAATTTGGAGTCCAACATAATAATTGAAATTAGAAATGCAGAATTCTTTGAAAATAAACTATGTTTTGAATCCACAGAAAATAACAGAGAATCAGTAAGAGAAATTTAGATCTCAATACCTATTGGTAACAATGAGACTGAAAGAAGAAATGACACAACTATAACACTTACAGTAGAACCCAGAAAATCAAAGACAAAGAACAGAAAAACACTTTGGTTATGATTTTATCTCTACTAAGTCAATTGTGTTCTTGGTTGAGGCTAATAGAGAAAATGTTTTAAATGAGACACCCATTGTATTAAACATTGAAAATAATCCAAAAACCTACAATGACGTCGTGACATCTAGAGATGTTACCTTTTGGAAAAAAAGTTATAAATGATGAAATGGATTCAATAATGTCAAATAACACATGAATACTAGTATGTTTTCCTTGGAAATTAAAATCAATCAAATGTAAATAGGTGCTTAGAAGAAAATACAACACTACTGAAATCAATCAAATGTAAATAGGTGCTTAGAAGAAAATACAACACTACTAAAATTGTACAAACTTTTAAGGCTAGATTAGTAGCCAAAGGATTTAGTCAAAAGGAATGGAATGACTACTTTGACACATGTGCCAGTGGCCAGAACAACTTCTATTAGAACACTTATAGCACTAGCATCCATTTACCACTTATCTGTTTATCAAACGGATGTTAAAACTGCTTTCTTAAATAGTGATTTAAATGAAGAAGTCTACATGGAACAACTAGAGGGATTTTTCCTTAGAAATGAGAAGAAAATAAACTAGTTAAATCACTGTATGGTTTAAAACAATCACCCAAACAATGGCATGAGAAATTTGATTCTTGCATTCTAGCTTTTGGTTTTAAGCATAATAGTGTTGATAGATGCATTTACTCAAAGTTTATTGAAAATTATGGTGTGATTGTATGTGTTTATGTTGATAACATGCTTATTGTGGGTATTAATATGATTGGCATAAACGAAACAAAAAAGGGCAAATTTCTTAAACTCCCCTTACTGGTTAGCTAATTGACTAACTATACCCCTACTGTTTAATTATTGTCTTACGCTACCCTTATTGTTCTGAATAATTACCATGATCTTTAAATCATAATGGAAGGGATGAAAATGTTCATTTTACCCTTAAGTAATTTTCTCTCTCTTGAAAACAAGGAGCTTTTGATGAGCGTGAACACCCAAAAACAGATCAAATGAAAGTTGTATTATGTTTCAATCTCAGGAATCTGATCTCGGATGTTACATGAGATTAATCTCTTTCTGTTTTTCCCATTTTTAGAGGCAAAGTTCCGATTTTTCAAACTTTTAAGTGGCTCGAGAATTAATCTTTGTCTTATCAAGCTTCAACCTGCGAAATTAGAACATATAAAATAAAAGGATGGTTCAGATTAAGTGAATGAATGTGAAAAGCTGCTAATTTGATAAATCTCCAATGGATTCCCAAGGAAATAAATCTCAACGAGAACTACGAAAAAGATTTGTAGATAAATACATATTCTTCATCTGATCTTGTTTATTTACTGTGAGAAGTTCGAATGCTCAAAGGAGCTTCAGAACCATTATAGATCCATGAGTGAGATGAAGATCTTTGAAGGCTAGGCTGAGAGATCAAAATCACGCAATAACATTATTTCGGAGAGCGAGAGTCGAAAGAAAGCAAAAATTCATGTAGACTATGGTTGCTAGCATTTTGAACCAGATCGTAGTGACGTAGCGTAGAAACCAAAAAGGGGTTTGATCTCAAAGAACAACTCAGGTCCAATACGATAACACGCTTTCTTTCATTAGGGTCCTCTACTTCCTTTAAATTTTATAGAAGATACGCTAGCTTTCTGTTCTACCAATCGACATTAAAGTAATGGAGACAAGCTCAAATTTTGGAATTTGAGCATATGGAGGGCTTTTCTCGCTGGTTTTATATGAGCAATGGGCAAGTGGCAAGTAATGCCGGAATTTTGCCCATTCTCACATGGGATGGAATTCATGGAAAAAATCAAAGGTAATAAGAATTAATTTAAGGGCCCTACTGTCGGAATGGTGGTAGGTGGCTGATGGTGAGGGCAAGTAGGGTTTGTAGGAGCAAAGGTTGCAAAAAATGGGCGATAGAAAGAGCCCAAAGAGATGTTGGTCGGGGGCAGGGAAAATACCAAAAAATGACCAAACAACATTTATCTCTTTATCTCTGTTCTTCGGCTTTGACACAGGGTGACCAGGGAAAATGTGGGTTCTTAGACATATGAAGCTCAAAGAATGAAATTCTCGTTAATGGGGTTCGTGGGTGTTGGGTATTCAAGCCAACAATGGTTGTCGTCGAACAGCCGGAGGCAATAACGGAAACCAACATCATTACCCCTTCGTTCTTCGAGGACGAACCCAGCAAGATCACCGCCATTACCAAATCCAGCAACAATAGGATGAGTTTGCTCTCTTCTATGATGGAAAACAATGGAGAGGGATTCTAAGCAACAACAAGAATGTTGCAGCTTCTCCTGTCCCTGTCAAGGAAATTGAAATCCTCATTTCTCACCGTCGGATTGTTCCTAAACGTCGCACAAACACATCCTCCCTAGCGGGCGGACAAGGACGAGGAAGAAGAAAGACCTGACGGAGTTGGGATCGGAATCAGTGCAAGCGAGGTAAGCTTCTCCTCCCCAAAACGAACGTCTTGGATTAATGGGTTAGTTGTCTGAGTCGGTGGAGACCCATAGAAAAACGGGAGCGATGAGGCCGCCTGAGCTGCATATTTATATTTTATCTTTTGCTAGGTGCTCTGTGATTGAGTCGATGAGTTGTTGTAGGGCTTGAATACCCTAGTTGGATTTTCTGAGGTCTGATCAAGTCGTTGATGGCATGATTCAGGAGGTCGAGTCTGTGAGATTTGGAGCAAATGACGTGGAAGAAGGAGAGAGAGAGAGAGGAGGTGGAGGGGGCTATCACTGCCGGTTAAGGACCGAGCTAGCTCGGTTTGCCACTGGTGAAAGGAAGAAGAGGATAAGGGTAAAATTGGGTTTAAAATATATATATCACGTGTGTATAAGTTTTGACGGAATATTAACGAACCTTAACAGTAAGGATGGAGCTAATCAATTATCAAAAGCAATAGTGGTACCGTTAGACAATAGTTAAACAGTAAGGGTATACTTAGTCAATTTCGCAAATAGTAGGGGTAGTTTAAGAAATTTACCCAACAAAAAACTACTTATCCTCTATCTTCAAGATAAAAGATTTAAGAGTAGATACCATCTTGGAAATAAAAGTTAGAAAGCATAGTAGGGGTTATGTATTAAGCCAATCACATTATATTGAGAGAATACTTGAGAAATTTAAGCATTTAGGGTTTAAAGAATATAGCACACCATATGACTCTAGCATAAAACTAGTAGAAAATTCTGGTAGAGCAATTGCACAACTTGAGTATGGTAGTGCAGTAGGAAGTCTGATGTATGCTATGCTTTGTGCTACACCTAATATTGCATTTGCAATAAGTAAACTTATTCGGTTTACAAATAATCCCGGTGCAGAGCATTGAAAGGTAATTGGAAGAGTTCTTGGGTACTTCAAAAGGACCTTGGAATTTGGTCTATTCTACTGCAATTATCTAGTTGTACAAGAAGGGTACGTTGATTTGAGTTGGATTACTGGTAATGGAGATAACGAGTCCACCTCTGGATGGATTTTCATCATTGGTGGGGATGCAATCTTTTGGGCATCCAAGAGACAAACTTGTATCTCACTCGACCATGGAATCCGAATTCATAGCATTGACAACTGTTGAAAAAGAGGCTGAATGGATTAAGAATTTATTATTGGATATAAAACGTTGGCCTAGTCCTATGCCTCAAATTTCCATTTGTTGTGATACTAAAGCAACTCTATCGAGAACCTAAAGTAGTACTTAAATGGTAAGTCTCAAACATATAAGTATGAGACATGAATTTGTTAAGCAACTGATTTAAGATGGAGTAATCACTACAACTTATGTAAAGTCAAGTAAAAGTTTGGTTGATCCTCTTACCAAAGGTTTGCCCAAAGAATTGGTAAGAATGACAAATAAAGAAATGGGATTAAAACCCTTACTTAGCCACTAGTAATAGTTACCCGACCTGAATTGAAAACATCAGTATTAGGTTTAATGGGTAACAACAAGTTACTGCGATGTAATTGTTAGCACTAACATTGAGAAACTTCCTATTGCAACATAAATAATGTTGTCTGTTACGATAAGAGATTGAGTTAAACTTTTAATGAAGTTCTGAAATGTGTCAAATAATGAAACAATTGGTGGAACTTCACCTATGTAAACATAGAAGTAGTGTCTTTTCTCATGAGAGTTTGAGTTTTCTCCCAAGATTATTCATGAAATTAGGAAAGAAACACATGGCCATAACAGTGTTGAGCAAAATTTGAAATTATTGCAGAAACATGACATTTTATGCATATGAGTATCTCCGGTTTGTCTTAAGAGTAATTGGTTTAAGGTCTTACTACCAATAACTTTGACAAGACTCTAAGATATTTGTACTAATAGATGATTTAAGTTATAAAACACCTTTTATATGCATAACTATGTCATAACAGTTTTGATTAGCGAGACCTTAGATTAAAATCAGTTTTCAACTTGTCCCACATTGTACATATGACTTGAAAAATAGTTTTTTTTCTTACTAAAACTAGTTTTCAACTTGTCCCATATTGAAAAATTATTAAACTTGTTTTAAGTTTTTAAAGATGAACTTATTTACACTCCTTAGAAATATAAGAGTAGAATATAGAGGCTTGCTACTGCACAATGTGCACATGTGTGTGTATGTGTGTGTGCGGCACAATGAGGCACTTTAGATGTGCACTTTGCTCACACCCGTGTGGTTCGTGTAAGGCGACTTTGACTTTTGGTGCGAGGCTAACAGTTGATGATTTCAATAGTCATGGTCCGATCGAGTGTGATCAATAGACACTAATCAAATTTAACGGTCATTAACTGTTAACTACCTCTTAATAGTCACAATGTTTGAAATTGTGATTGTTCAAAGAGTCTTTTCTGAACCAGCACCTTCCTCTTCTTCATAACTCTTCATAAACTATTTAAGGAATGTGAATCAAGCAATTGAACACAGGGTTTTCAAAAATCACTCTTGGTTATCTCAGTTCGATATGCTACTGTCTCACAGAAGATTTCTTCGAAGATTCTTCAACTTTGCTGGTTGTAGATTCTCGCCCAAGGCTCTATTATACCCTAGGAACGAATTTGCTTGTAACCCAACAACAAACTCAATAAAACTAAATGGGGGCAAATAACATTCTAAAGACAATATCTTCAAACACACTTTAGAGTGCTTATCCTCTAAGTTTTCGTGACCCCAATTCCCAACACCCCTTATCTAAACCAATTCAGAGAATTGGCCTTGGTTGTCATTGGTAGAACCAACCTTGGTTGACCTTGGTGGACTTGGCATTGGAACCAAACTTGACTTGAAATAAATTACAAAATACTTTGAAGACATGTATTTGAACCTAAGCACTCATAGCTATAAAGACCATGGTCTCACTTGACCATTGAGCCACTTAAGTGATTTGATCATTTTTCTTCAATTTAATATTTGAGTATGTATAATAAATAACATGAAAGATAATATTTATAAATTTTCAATTTTAATGATAAGTTTTAAACCATATGTTAATATGTTATGATAATTTACAAATTAAATTACTCAAAATAATCAGCAAAGATAATATATTCGATTCTATCTTGGAACTAAACCAAAATGACCTCCTCACCCCTACGGATTAGTAAGGCCTCCTAATGGTTGTATTGGAGACTTGGCATCAAATCCAACCGACACCAAGGTTGGGGGCTTTATGGGTTTGGAGTAGGGATATTGATGGGTTGGGTTAAATGGTAAATCCACCTTGACCCGACCCTTGGGTTAGGGTTTTGATTATTTGACCCGAGTTGGGTTCGGGTTTTGGCTGACCCGTTCCGTTGGGTCATGGTACCCTACATCTATACCAAGTATTCTTGCAATTTTTGTGATTCCTAACTTTATAGGCTTTAAAGTTTATAATTTATTTACATGTTGATTTTGATTTTCTTCTTTTTTAAATGGAAAAAGTAACACCTTAGGATCTATAAAATAATTTCCTAATTTAAATTAATGTATTTTAGGTTTTCAAAATGTGTTTAAAAACATATTTGAAGTTATACGGGGTGAGTCGGGTTGGAATCAGGGTAAACCCTATAGGATTGGATCAGGTTCGGGAATTATGTATTTTTAGCCGGGTTAGGTTGGGTCAGGGTTGAGGCAGACCCGTACCAAACCCGACCCGTTGACATCCATAGTTTGGAGGATGGGTTATCCCATGTTGTCCAGCCCCATGGAGCTTAGAATCTTCAGCCGGCACTCCCAATTCCCAAACGGGCCCTGTATGATCACGTGATACAGCGAAGGCGGGTGGCAGACTCTGAAGTCGACCTCCCATTTTATCGCATCCGAAAGCATTTATATTCTTATTCTTTTTATCTCTTATGCTGTCATGGGTTGCACACCATGCTGTTCAGGGTTATACGGGCGGAATTTCCTTATGCTGTCATGGGTTGCACATCATGCTGTTCAGGGTTATACAGGTGGAATTTCCGTAACGATAAAAGTAAAAGGTGCAAAAAAGGACAAAAGAAGGGGAGGAAAGGTTCAAAGTATCGATTCGTATCTATCGGTACTTAGAAACGGCCGAAATTTTATATTATTTTTAGTTTTTTTACATTTTAATTTTTTGAAAAACTTTTAACATGTTTTTTATTATTAAAAAAATTGGGATCCGAAACACCTGGAAACAAGCGTTTCGGACCGTATCTTTTTCAAAAGATACGATACAATACGCCCCACTTTGAACCGTAGAAGCTGAGTGGACTGACCATGGATACACAGTGAAAGAGCAGTGGAGGAAGGAGGAGATGCTCCCACTAACTAACGCCGTAACGCGAACCTTCTTCCCGTTTCCTATTTATATATTCTTCTTATTACTTTCACATGGTCAAAGGCAAAGCAACTTGCCCAGAAGCAGCTTTCCAAGCAGTCGTAATGCGTTCTTCCTTTCTGCTCACGCGCCTGCCTTTCTCGTCAAGCAACTCGTCTCCAAAACCCCAAGTCCGCCTACAACCGTATCTCCTTTCGTACCATCCATTTAACCTGTCTTCAGACATTCTTCTATATACCAATTCGAAGCTCGACGCATTACAATATATAATACAGGAGATATGATCCTCCCTGCTGTGAAGCTTGGAACGCTAGTCTTGAAGACTGTCTGTAAACCCATAGCGACTAGGCTCAAGAAAGAGGCCGGCTTACACCCCAGGTTCCGCCAGTTGATCATCAACTTTGCTCAGGTTCGCTTTGATTTCTTCACCCCCACCCCCCTTTTCTGTTTGCTTCTTTCACATTTGTGGTTGAGATCTGTTTTAAGTTTTAACCTATTTAATATTTGTACGTCGTTTCTTGTTAATTCTTGACTGGTATTTTGTTTGACTTTTATGATTGTGGGTATTAGCTTCTGGAGGGATTCTGTTGGGTGATTTAGTCCATTTTACTTGCCCATTTTTGTTTTTCCCTTTTCCTTGTTGAGCTGTTATTGATATGGATGCGGCATCTTCTGAATTGATTGGAGCAGTAGCTCTTTAACTCTAAAATACTAAGTTTGAATGTTTTTCTTCAGGAAAGTTATGGAACTCTGGAATATGGAGAGATTAAAGATCAGGAATCTCATTTATTTATTTCGTTCTATTTATATGCAATTTTCTTCAACCTGTTTCTAATGTTTATGTGAAAAAAATGGTTTCTATGGCTTTCTATTTCATTGATTTGTAATTTGCATGGGCTTATTATGTAACCTAAGAATTTATTGGATATCATGTTGAGACAAGATTCTTCAGAAAAAGATGAAAGGTGTCTAGAAGAACAGAAATTTATTAAGGACTAAGGCTGAGTTGAGTTGAGTTATAACAATAAAGAGCGTGATGTTCTTGTAGTACCAGTTGCTGAGAGCGGATGAAATGTTGTGCCATCTTATAAAAACATGCTCCACATGTGCACGCTTTTAAATATTGAGAGCTGCTTGTGAGACTTAAGCCGTAGGCAGTTGGGCCTTGGAGGTCTTGGTACCTTGCTTCATGCCTCCATGTTTATAAACATTGAGAGATGCTACAGTAATATAAAAAGAAAAAAAAAATTACATGTGTGGTATATCAAATCATGGGTATGCTCATGGTTGTCAAGGCAGCAAGGCAAAGTTAGGTGACAGGAGAGCACCTAGATGCCTAGGTGATGGATTAAAAAACACTAAATACTAGGCAAGGTTAAAAGTATCGATACACCCGATATGCATGAACAGGCATATCGGGTGCTTCAATACATAAAAAAACACCTTTTCTTTAGTTTTTTTTTTTTTTTTTTCAAAATTGGTCAGGGGGTCAGTCTTAAGCCTGCCTACACCCTGAAAATGCCCAAATTTCCCAAACCCCCTTTATTTCCTGTATTGGAGCCCCAATAATCTTCATTATTATAAACTTCATATCAAAACATAGAAAATCAACATATTCACAAGAAGGAGAAGAAACAGAACCCCCTTTTTGCCCTAGAAAAAAGGGGGAAGGTTGTGGAAAACTTAGAAAATGAAAAGAATATTATCCTAGAAAAAGGAAAGGAAAAAACTCGGAAAATGAAAAGCAAAAGGCATACCTTGGTCTCTAGTTGGTCATGTGTGTTGACCAGATAAAATCTTCAAGTTCTTCCTTGCTTATTGGTTCAGGTTTTCAAGTATTCAAGAGTTCAATACAATGTCCTTTGACTTCTGTGCTGATCAAACCAAAGCTAGTATATGAACTATGCAAATATTAAAACCCACAAAAACTGAGTGGAGTTGTTTTACACTGCCAGTCTGAAAGCCTGGATAAAGGAAGGTTGCATCAGGTTGGCAGCCAGCACTAAAAACAGAAGAAGAGCGGAAATCTAAAATCATTGACGGAAAGGTAAATGCCACATTCATTTCCCTTATTCAGAAGAAGAGCAGGGCAGTGGATATAAAAGATTTCAGGCCGATAAGCCTAATAAATAGTCCATATAAACTACTGGCAAAGGTGCTGGCAAGCAGACTAAAAAAGGTGGTTCAGGAGGTGGTAGGGGAATCTCAGATAGCATTTGTAGAAGGGAGGCGAATTCTGGATGGAGTACTAGTGGCAAGTGAATGTATTGACTCAAGATTAAAAGTGGCAGGCCGGGATTAGTGTGCAAGTTAGATATAGAGAAGGCCTACGACCACGTGGAGTGGGGATTTTTGGAAGAGATGCAAAGATGGATGGGCTTCGGGGAGAGATGGAGGGGATGGATGTATGGATGCATGTCATCAGCTTCCTTTTCAATATTGATTAATGGAGTGTCAACTGAATTCTTCCAAGCTTCCGGAGGGTTGAGGCAAGGGGATCCAATCTCCCCCTTGCTGTTTGTAATAGTAGTGGAAGCATTAAACCTCTTGATGAAGGGAGTCTAAAGGGGTTGGATAGAAGGTTTTAAACTAGGAGCAGAAGGCCCATGTATCTCTCACCTTCAATATGCGGACGACACATTAATATTTTTAGATTCTTCAGCAATCCAAATCTTGAACCTAAGAGCCATCCTTGCCAAATTTGAGATGTTGACTGGGTTGAAAGTGAACCTAGAAAAAAGCTCTTTGATAGGGGTGGGAGATATAAATAGGGAGGAGATGGAGCAACCTGCAGTGGTATTAGGCTTCCAGTGGGGTCTAGTACAACAGAGGGTAATATATGGAAGCCCCTTATAGAGAGAGTTGAGAGGAGATTAGACAGATGGAAAGCTAAATATCTCTCCTTGGGAGGTAAAATTACACTTATAAGAAGTATTCTCTCTTGTCTACCAACATACTATCTCTCATTGCTGAAGGTTCCTAAGGACGTGGCTGTGAAAATTGAGAAGATTCAGAGGAATTTTCTTTGGGAAGGGTTGGGGGGGTCCAAAAAGTTCCACCTGGTCAAGTGGGAAACGGTGTGCAGATTAAAGGAGCGGGGGGGGGGGGGGTAGGACTGAGAAGGATAAAACCTTTTAACAAGGCACTATTAGGTAAATGGTTGTGGAGGGAGAGGAAAATGGTTGATCAAAAAAAGATTTGGACATGAAAGGGAGAGGGAAGCCTTATGGAGGAGGGTGATAGTTGGTAAATATGGAGTAGCAAGGTTTGGGTGGGAACCAAGACAAGTAAGGAGCTCTTATGGTGTAAGCATCTGGAAAGGGATTATGAGATTTAATCAGGAGTTCAGGGGTCAGGTCAGTTTCAATGTGGGGGATGGGTCAAGGGTGAGGTTTTGGGAAGATGAATGGCTTGGGATAGGGAAACTCTGTGAGGTCTATCCAAGGTTATACAGGCTGTCTGAGCAGCAAATCACAATCAATCAGTGCTATGATTGGAGAGGGGAGCAGCTGATTTGGTCTCCAAAGTTTAGGAGGCCTTTACTTGATCAAGAAGTTGAAGAATGTATTCTGCTGCTGGAGAAATTAGAAGGCACAAGTATCTCTAGGAGCACAGGAGATGGTCTTTGGTGGAAAGAGTGCAAAGAAGGAAGATTCTCAGTGAAGTCGTTCTACAAGGCAATAACAAGAGAAAGTGCGGAGACAGGACAGATAAAAGGTGTATGGGGTAATCCAGTACCCCCTAGGATTAATGCATTTGCTTGGTTGGTAGCACATGACAGCATTCTTATTACAGATCACTTGAAGAACAGAGGGTTTCACATGGCAAGCTTCTGTTACTTATGCAACTTGGAGGAGGAAACAGTTCTGCACCTGTTCTTTTCTTTTAGTGCAGAAAATTTCATTTGGAAGTTTTTCTCTTTTCTGTTTGGGGTCAATGCCTTTCAACCTCTATCCCCAGCAGAAATCCTCTCCAAATGGCCAAAATTCAGAGGAAGCAAGAAATCTAGAATCATGTGGAGCTGCCTTCCATTTGCAGTTTGCTGGGCTATATGGAATGAGAGGAACAGAAGGATCTTCAAAGATAAGGCAAAGTCCATTGATCACTTGGTAGCTGTAGTGAGCAATCTGATTTCAGATTGGGTGCTACAGCTCCCAGAGTTCAACACAGTGAACAAAGCAGATTTGTTAGAAAACTTTTGGAGCACCTTTGCTCGGTTTGTCAACTTGACAACCAAAAATTCTTGTACTGTACCTCTTTTTCAATTTAATGAAAAATTTCTATTGATATTTCAAAAAAAAAAAGCACTAAAAACAGGTGTGTTAGGTTGGGCAGTCATGAAACATGGCCAGAAATGAGTGTGACAGAAATGCGAATGCTAAGATGGATGAGCAGGAAAGCTAGAAAGGAAGGGATCAGGAATGAAGTTATCCGTAGGAACCTAGGAATAGCCCCAAATCCAATAGGTGATAAAATGAATGAAAGTAGACTAAGATGGTTTGGTCATGTGCATAAAAGACTATCAACAACACCAATTAGAAGAAGTAATTCGTTACAAGTTGAAGGGGATAGAAGGGCTAGGGGTAGACCAGAAATGACATGAGTAGTAGTAAGAAATGATTTAAGCACTAATAGTTTAACGGTGGATATGACTTTAAATAGAACAGATTGGCAAAACAGGATTCATGTAGCTGACCTCATATAGTTGGGTAAGGCATGGATGATGATGATGATGAACATTGTCTGTTGTAATATTATAATTTCAAAATAAAAAATATGAAAAATATTGTAAGTCACCTTGTACAAAAACAATTAGGAGCTTGGGCGAGGTGACCCCTCCTAGGCACTTAGACTAGGCATCTCCCAAGCACCTGCTTAGTAATTTCCTTGACAGCTATGGTTATGCCAAACTAAATATTCCTTGTTTTTGTAGTGGTTTACTGGTTTTAAGTGGTCTCCATGATATCTTCAACTAAGTTTTCATTGTCTTACATGATTGATGATTATATTCACTTAGGCTGCTGTGTTTGGAAACGATGCAAATGGAGTGTAAATCCCGGTTCAGGGTAAATTTGCACTCTGGTTCACTTTTGCCTGTGTTTGGCAACATTACATTTATGCATTGACAAATGACAGACCAATGCATATTTACATTGATAATAAGATGTAAAAGTACATCAATAAAAAAGAAGTAAATTTGCATTCACTATATATATATATATATATATATATATGCTTTATTGAAATTCATGTTTGCATCCATTACAGCTAAAAGTCTGTTTTGGTAAGAAGGTAAATTTGTCAGTGCAAAACTAACCCAATTTTGCAATTTATATGAACCGTTTTACACTCTACATATTTGCATCGTTTCCAAATGCAGCCTTAGGAAGCTGTTTCCGTTTGCATCTTAACATCCATTCATATCAAAGAATGTCAAGATTGTGCTTCCTCAATTTGAAAACATTTCTTTTATCTAACCAAGAAACATGAACAATCCACATCAGATACAGATCTCTTTGATAGACATGTCAGCAAACTTCAATTTTGTATACTTGTAGAATTGAAATGATCCTATTCCTACCTTGTAATTTTTCTTGAATGAAGTAAAGATCCTCATTTTTAGGCCATATAACCAAAGTTATTTGAGCAGAACCTTTTAATGTGTAGATTAGATTTGGTAATAGGTGATGATGCTTATGTTTACATCTGTATTTTGTTTCTTCCTTTTTTTAGTGGTCACATGGTTAGTGATTGTTTTGTCTTCTCTATTTATCTATAGTTGCACACACTCTGTTACTTGCATCCTTTGTTAAAACATGTTATCTCAAGTGTTACCTTTGGATACCAATGGTTGTCTTGCAAATTGATCTTTGAGATTTGTAATATATGCCTTTCTTAATGCTTCTGCTATTATTAGGCAAACCATCGGTTTACAACAACCCTGCAGAGACGCATTTATGGTCATGCAACTGATGTTGATATCCGCCCTCTAAACGAAGAAAAAGCTGTTCAAGCTTCTGCTGATCTTCTTGGAGAGCTCTTTGTGTTCACGGTATACTTCATGCCCGAGTACACTACTATTTATTTTGGTATTTATGGAAAAATATTCAACGTTAATGTAATATGATACATGAAACCACAAATATGTAGTGAACTGCAGACTTATATTTTTTGCTTGATACATAGCAGTCATTGCTTGGTGCCATGGTATAATCTTGTGCTGACAAGTATGATAATGTGAGTTTGAGGCTGAGAGTGGCTAACTGGCTACTTTGTGCAAAAAAATGCCAAAGGTTAGGTCCATATCCTGTTTACTCCTCCCAAGGCCATGGATAGCTAAGACCAACATCAGGTAATGACATTATTTTTTAATACTAGGGATGCAACTTGGATTAGCCCAACCTGAGCCCGGACAGAACCAATCCAAAATTTTTCTTTTTTTTTTGATAAATACAATCCTAAATTTTTCATGTGCTGGTCTTGGTTTTCCACTCCTTGTGCTGGGCCTGGGCCTAGAACCTTTGGCCTGAGCTCAGCTGGATCTCAGCCAAACCCAACTTAGACTGACCTAGTCCAAGTATGTTAAAGATTAGCACAGGTTGGATTTGTGTTGGACAGATTGGGCTTGACCTCAGGCTTGGGCCTCTAGGCCCAACCTTAACCTGGTCCAGCCCTCCCAAGTTGCATCCCTATTTCATACATGTTATCATGTACATACATGTATTTTTGTGCTTATAGAACATAAATGGTTCTATTCGTGGTGAGTTAGACTTTGGCTGTGCAGTGTATTTGTTGGCAGGTATATGTTCTATTTTATGTTGTGAAGATGTATTTATCAAATACATAAAAAAAAAAAACTGAATGCCAGCATTGGATGCAGCTGTTTCCCATTTTTCTCGTCCATGGGCCAACTCACTTGAAGGATCATAATCACCTTACTCTGAGTCCACCATGTAATGATTGAATTTGATCTGTTTTATGATCTAACTCTAGTGATTTATTATGTTTGTGCTGGATATCAGATAGCCAGAGACTCTAGCACAGACTTAAATAGCATTGCATACAGTTCAATCCTTCTCAACCTAGGAGATACCTTTCTTCTTCATGCTTCTTAAAACTGGTTTATAATTGTATAATAGATTAATGTTCCACTACTAAATGCCTTCATTTATTTAGGTTGCTGGGGCTGCCCTAATCTTTGAGGTGCAAAGAAGTTCTAGATCTGAAGCTAGGAAGGAGGAATTACGCAGGCAAGAACTAGAGGTAACAATTAATATATCAAAATATGCCTTTGCTGTAGGATACTAAATTCTTGAACATATTCTTTTTCTCTTTAATGCGTATCTCTATTCCATGGAAAGAGTTTTGACAACCTTCATAAAACATTTAAGGCAAAGGAAGTCTCAAATTTAATTGTTGTAAAGATTTTTGCCTATACTTACTGGGTGGTTACCCTGAATTGGATTTCAGGGATCTTGGGCAGTTTTCTTACAAAAACTGATAGTATGGAGATTGTCTTCACATAATATTATGCATTTCTAACTGAGACATCATCATCTCTTTTTTCTGTGAATCACTTATTTTGGTTCCATTTCTTCTTTCTTGAACAGTAGCCTTTTATTTAAAAATTTATTTTTCCTTAAATCATTTTTTCAGGTATAATCAAATACCAGTTCCAAAATTTTATCAGCTTTGATAAATGTCACTCTATTGATTCTTGTAGATGTCTTTCTTCTTGTCTATGAACTAAACCATTTTCTGTTTCCTCTCAACTATAGCCTTTTGAATATATTCTGATTCTTTGATGCCAAACAATTTCTCAAGATCTTGCTTTTCTAAACTCATCTGATGTGGAGGTGAAATAACTAATTTTTGAAATCTTAGCCTAGTTAATTGTTTGAGCCTGCAAAATGATATTTTGGTTTCATTAGCTATCCAGCATTTATCAAAAAGCACCAACTGATTGAACTTCAACCTAGTGCAAAAATGAAAAGCTGCTGAAGACTACTTTCCACAGTTTCTTTGATCTTTTCTTTTTGATAAACTAAAATCATGCACAAAGACTTAAATTTTGGCATTATTTTAAAGAGTATTTGACCTATTATGCAATGAGTCTGAGTAAGATGCAATCTGAGACTTAAAGTCAAAACATGGAAAATATACAAACCTTCCAAGCTAATTTCTATTTTGGGGTTATTTACTAGAATCTCATAGTTTTAGGATTTATTTTCATAAGAATTATTTTAATCAATGTTTTAAAAGGTGTGGAGACACACACACACACACATGGAGGTACACCTCTAGGCAAGGCACCCCCAAAACGCCCTGAGGCACATGCCAGAGGTGTACACGCTGGGGGGGGGGGGGGGGTCATTCTTCCTAATACAAAACATCTATCTTAAAAAAAAGAACCAAGAAAAACAGGATGAGATCCTCCTCCCCCTCCTCTTAAGGAGGCTTATGAGGCTTATGTCTTCCTTGTGCTCGGGAGGCTTACACCTCTTGCATTCTGAACTACACCTCATGCCCCCAGGTAGTAGGACGCCTCATGTAATGTCTCCGTACTATAAAACTTTGATTTCTTTCTTTCCTTTTTTTATTTATTAAAACATTGATTTTGAAATTCTATTGTTAGAAAGTTCCTTCAAGAGTTTATCATGTTGTAGAGTCTTCTCATATATCATTATGGTGTTAAGACTATTTACAAGTCTTTAGATTGGTATGGATAAGGTTGATAAAAGTCTAACAAGTGGAGTTTATCTTGGTTGTCTTGTGTTAAAATTGAAGAAATGCAAGGTGTTAATCTTTTTCTTTTCTTTTTTTATTTCTTAACTCTTAAGTGGTTCTCCTCAATTCAGTTTAATCATTAATTTGGTTTCAAGAAACTATCTGGTGTAAAAAAAAGGTGATTACCACATGTCTGGTGTCAATTTCACTAAATTCTATCCCTTTTTTATCATATTTCTTTTCTGCAGTGTCTTAATGTATGAGAAATATGAGTAAAATAGCTACTGACAAAAATAACAAATCTAAGGCCTAATTTCTATAGATATTTCTTTAGAGTTCACATCTGGACCCTCAGGGTCCGTTTGGTTCGTAGTTGGAATCGGAATCGAAATCAAAATCCTCCAGAATCGGAATCAGAATGGTCCATTCCCATAGTCTGTTTGGTTCAGACAGGAATGGGAATGGGAATTAAAATCAGCAGGAATGGGATTTCATTCCCAAGGGAGGGGCAGGGAATGGCCATTCCCTCAAATGGGAGAATGCCATTCCAGCAGGAATGGGAATGGGATTCCGATTCCATCCAACCAAACAGTTGGAATCGGAATAGCCCGTTCCGATTCCGATTCCAGACCCCTATTCCAGCAAACCAAACGGACCCTGAATCTTTAGCTATATTGCATTCTTTTCTTGGTTAAGATTTCCCAGTTCATTGAATTGGTATTATGCAGTTGCATGTCTAATTTACATGTATAAATATTATCTTAAATAAACAAAATGTATCATCACAACTTTTTTTTGGGTAAACAAAACTTCCATATCATTCATAAAAGGGCATTACAAAGTGCATAAGCCTTGGCTAAGGCTAAAAATAAAAGGAAAGGAAAAAAACATTCCCTAGCCAAGATGGTGGACTTCCAGTATTATTCCATATTGCCTTAGCTCGAGCTTTTAATGCAAGCTCATGCACTTACAGTATATTTTCTATTACATAGTTTATATTACAAAACTCAAAATAATGGTTACCCCTTTAGTGAAGGTTTTAAGAAATAATGTTTATACATGGGCTTGGAATCTCTTTTTCTTCTTTATATCTTTTTAGACTCTAGTGATCGTATTAATTAAATAATCGTTACCCCTTTTGTGAGGAAGAAAAATCCTCCTTGTAATATGTTACCATTTATCAGTGACCATTTTTTTTTCACTTTTCAGGCAATGAAGCAAAGAGATGAAGAGTTGGCCAAGGAAATAGAGCATCTTAAGCACACACTTGAAGAGATTGAACAGCTTGCCAAGGGAAGAGGTCTCTCTGGTATTCTAAATTTCAGACATTTTCATGCTGCTGAAGATGGAAAATCTGCAAAATCCACATAACATGATAACACTTGTGATATTTGTTCTAAGAAGGAAAGCTTTCAATTCTTTTTTTCGCCTTGAGTTGACCTCGGCTGTTTGGATTTTTTTTTTCCCTCTTGTCAACCTCATTTGTAAAGGGTACATACTAAATTCGAGCTAATAAAAATTGCTTTTCCTTCTTTTCTTGATCTCTCATAATTTAGGGAGAACTTAACTTCAAAGTATCTGTGGAAATGGGTTTGGAATTGGAATTGTTTTTTCAGATGCAGGTTGAGTTGCTTTCCTTATAGCATGAATAACAAACGGTATCTGCTGCTTGCACGGCTCTGTACTGCAGAGTAGTTAACCAACTGTGATCGAACATGTCAGTGTTCCGTACACATGGAGCCCACATGCCAGCGTAAGGAACACTTGCATGTTCACTTGTGATTGCTTGCATAGCATGCGATACACAGTGGTGCGAGCAGCAGAAGATCAAAGCTCGGGACAAACTTGGATTAGGTGAACATTATGGCTGTTCAACGGGCTGTGGAACCTAGCAAGGTGCCAGTCAGCTGATTGGTAAGGTCTCTGATGGTCATGGTGGAGACTTAGGCTGCGTTTGGAAACAATGCAAATGGAGTGTAAATCCCAGTTCAGGGTAAATTTGTACTTTGGTTCATTTTTGCTTTGGTAACATTACATTTATGCATTGACAAATAACAGACTAATGCATATTTACATTGATAATAAGATGTAAAAGTGCATTAATAAAAAAGAAGTAAATTTGCATTCAAGTGGGTTTTGATAAAAAAAAAGCATATGCTTTATTAAAATTCATGTTTGCATCTATTACAACTAAAAATCTGTTTGGTAAGAAGGTAAATTTGTCAGTGCAAAACTAATTCAACTTTACAATTTATATGAATCCTTTTACACTACTTATTTGCATCGTTTCCAAATGCAGCCTTATGATCAAATCCCGCCTGCACCTAAGTTGGGTTGGGGGGGATGGGCTACCGCCATTGTGTAGCCCTCTCAATTGATACCCCAAGAAAAAGGCTGTGAAACCGAAGAGTTGTAGGCCCCAAAAAATGGGGCCTACACTCGTAAGAATTGTAGGCCCCATTTATTTCAAAGGATCAAAATAGGTGAATAAAAACAATTGAATTGAATGAATGAACTTGATACTATGTTCACAGGAGGCTGGGCCAGACCGGGCTTCTCTTTATTAACAGAAAATGTCTAGGCCCAAACATGCAAAGTCTCTTTCTGATGATACCGTAGGGTGGAGAAAGCCTCCCAGTTGTATATAGACTCTTTGTTTTTAATGGATGTTTAATTTAAAAGTCTGATTTGGACAGATATATTAATTATATATTATATGTTTTATTATTTATAATATTATTAGATTGTGCTTATTTAAGAAAGCCCGACTCCAGCCTGAAAATTAGTTAAATTTGGTGCAGAGCCTGAATTCAAACCCACAGGCCTAAAATTTTGTCGTCCTGTTACACAGCCCATTAACAAGTCTGTCCATGAATTATGCAGCTGAGGCATGTAAGAGTGAAAAAAATAGTGTACGTATAAGTGAGAACTGCTTTCCATGAACATCAAGATCACTTGAAAAGCATCAGCTCCGGGAGTCCCATCTCAAATGAATGATATAATAGCCATCTCAATTTAGAGATAGGATTAGCTGAACGCTTTAACTGTTTTGCAGGTTGTCGAACCAGTAATAATATTCCACACTGGTCATAAAATACATGGGGCCTATCATCATTCAATTTCTCAGTGTGGGTCCTATATATTTTATCACTGGTATGGAACATTGTCATTGGTTCCGTAGCTGCTACACAGCTAAAGCATTCACCTAATCAGATTTCCTCACTTTACTAATACAAACTCTCTCAATCCATCCATCAAAGTACCTGAATTTAATTTTGGATAAATTTCTTAAACTATTCATATGATTTAGCTAATGCACTCCTACTGTTTGACTATTATCTAATGCTACCTTTACTGTTTCAAAAAATTACCATTGCCATTAAAATATTGACGGAAGGGCAGAAATGTCCATTTTTCCCTTAAATCAAATTCAAAGCTCCTCTGATTCATCTTATAGGGTTTCCCTTAACAAGCTTAACGGGTAGACTGCACAAGACTAGCAGAATTGTTGAAGGAGTACCGCCGCCACTGTTTTCACCTGTTCCGAGGACACACACTCTTTTTTCCTCCCCTGCTCTGCCACCGTCGTTGCAACTCTAACCAGCGGCAGTAGTTACTTAAATCTATCTTACAATTTTGTGACAGGATTTGCTCTTCACAAATGGGCGCCTCACAGGCACATCCAACCATGCATTGGGAACATCTCCCATACTTATTAGTGAATATTCATAGGAGATGCTCCCAATGCATGGTGGATGTGCCTGTGAGGCGCCCATTTGTGAGGAGCAGATCCCGTCACCCAAGAAAGGGGTTCTGGGTTGTGAGGTTGATAACAGATTTTGGAGGTATTGGTGATGGTCTAACGTCAAATACGAAAGATAACATTGCCATTAGCAAAGAGGGGCTGCTTACCTCTCGAATCACACTGAAAAGCTGATCAACAACCGCCTTTGCCCGAGGATAATTGCGCCATGTTTGGGAGTGCTTATTTAGGCCATTAAGCATTTATTGGTATTTGGAAAATAAGTGCTTTTAAAAATAAGGGCTTATTTTTTAAGCCCAAATTCCCAGATTTTTTAAGTGTTTATACATTGAGCACTTATTCAATTTTTTAAAATACCACTTATAAAATTATCCCTAGTTGAATTTTATAAAAGTACTTTTACTAAAGTACTTTCAAAAAAATGTTTTCGTAAAAGTACTTTCATAAAAGTGATTTCATGAAAATATTTTCGTAAAAATGCTTTTATAAAAGTGCTTTCGTAAAAGTGTTTTCATAAAAGTGTTTTTATAAAAGTAATTTCATAAAAGTGCTTTCAAAAGGTATATTTTGAAATTTTGAAAGAAAATGAAGGACAAAATAGTCATAAATGCTTATTTAAGTGCTTATTAGAGAAAAAGACTATCAAACGCCCAAGTGTTTATTTTAAAAAATAAGCACTTGAAAAAGTTGGGTGCCAAATGCAAATAAGTGCTTATTTGAATAAGTACTTATTTTTAACTTATGCACTTCTAAACATGGCTTTGGTCTTGAAAGATATTCGTCTAAGGGTACAAGTTGGAGAGAGAGAGAGAATGAAGGGGTCCACTGTAGGTACAGGTTGAGAGAGAGAGAGGGAGGGAGGGAGTATGTACCAATGTTAGGAGAGAGAACGAAGGGGCCCACTGTACGAAGTTACAAAGGGGAAGGGGGGAGAGAGAGAGGGGGGGGGGGGGCTATCACCACTATTGGTTAAAGACCGGGCCAACTCAATTTTCCATTACTGAAAAGAAGAATATGGTAAAGGTAAAATTGAGTTTTGAAAAAATTATATATCACGTATTTACGAATTTTGATGAAATATTAACAGATGTTAACAATAAGGCTAAAACTAGTTAATTGTCAAAAACAATAGGGATACTATTAGACATAGTAAGGATATACTTAATCAACTGACTAAACAATAAGGATAATTTAAAAAATTTATCCTTTTATTACTGATAGTCTAGTCTGTGGATTTTGGTGGGTTGAGTCTAGTAGTCTAGATCAATCGAGACCATCAAGGCCCATATCCGATCTTGGCCCAACCCTGAGCTCAACCCAAACCTGGTTTTTAAACACCCAGCCCAAGTTTCACCCCATAGAGGTAGAATATTGACGAGAGGCTAAAGGTTGCATTATTCATTGCATGCATTTAATTTGTGTGGGTGCTGGCATTCCTGAATCCTGATTCCCCTGAATTTCCAACTGCATCCAAGTTTGACATTAAAGGGCCATTTATGTGAAGATGGTCCAGGCCGTCGGGTCATCCAAATTTGACATCAAGCCATCACGTTGCAACATTATTTATACCAGGTAAGCTTGGGAAGGCATTTCATTCTATTTTATTATTATGTTACGGTAAATCAACTATATCCTTACCCTGTAGTTTGTGTTTAGTGTTATTTTGGTCTTCGAACTTTAAAATGGGATAATTTAGTATTCGAATTTTTAAAACGTAATAATCCCAAATTTTAAAAAGATATAAATGCCCGTTGATTGTCATCTAATTTTCATTGTCAACTATTTAAACGTTGACAAAAAAAATTAATAATCCCAAATCTTTGTCTCTTCTATTCAAGAAAATTAGGGTCACTAGAATGTCCAATCAAATGTAACTCCAACTTTTTTGAGTGGAAGAAGCAAGGGTTTAGGACTGTTAATTATTTGTCAACATTTAGATGATTGATAAAGAAAATTAAATGACACTGAAAGGGTCTTTGTGCTCTTTTCAAATGTCACTTAACGGCAGGTTAACTGTTGATTAATGGTAGGTACAGGATTGTCACGTTTTAAAAGTTCAAATACTGAATTGTCGCATTCTAAAATTCGGAGACCAAAATGACACTAGACACAAAATACAGGGTACTAATTGAGAATTTTTCCTTTAAAAAAAAAAAAATAAACTATGATGACAGAGAGACATGATATTAGAAAAACTTAAAACCAATCAACTGATGTCATAAAAGTAGTAACCAATGACATGGGTTTTCATCAAAATTCATAGGATTGTGATTGGTCAAAACCTTTTTGATATCATGTCTTTCCAGTTTTATAGATTTTCCCATAAATAAATTGATCAAATCTAATTGAAACAAGCCAACATCTTGTTTTTTTTATTAATATTCCAACATCTTGCTTGTATGATGCCTACCTAATCATTTTTAAAACAATTTATTTCCATACACCCCAGCAGCCGGATTAGGAAAGTAGGCCCAATCCATTCCAAGCCTAATTTTCTGGTTTGTTGGACTGAGTGGTTATTTGGGTTTAAGTTATAAAACCAGAACTTTTGATTGTTCATTTCCCACGTCAAGTGGTAAGATTATAAAAAATGTAAAGCCATTAAAAGGTGAGACAAGTAAAGAGCTAAAAGAGAAGTTTGAAACTTTGGAGCCAAAGAACAACAATAACAAATTAGAAGGATGTGTTCATACTAAAATCGCATACTGCTAAATTTAGGGGGTGTTCATCCATATGGGTGATTTTGTTTTCTCAATATAAAAGCTACCGTAAATCGATCAACTAAATTAATATGATTTTAGTGGTGTAGAAGTAATTTTCTAGTGGGGTCATACAATAATTTTATTCTTTTCAAGTTGTAAAAGTAATTTTCTTATATTCAGTAATATTTTCGAACTGCTATTAATCCGAACAGTTGGGCCATTCGGCCCAGGAACCATCCAGGCAGTCGGTTCCATTTTACCTCAAATCCGATATCTGAACAAAAACCATTAAATTGGTCGATGACCTATTAATCGGGCAGTTGAACCGTTGATCCATTCAACATTTTTTGATTGTTTTTATTTTAACTTTTTATTAGAATGGGCCATTTGTTCGAAACGAACGGTAGAATCATCAACTCAAAAATCAATGGCTAAAATGGTTCCAGTTCCGAATCATTTTTTAAAACATTGCTTTTCAGCTTGAGTATTATCTGTTATCAAATTAGACTCCAATGCACTCCATTTTGTCCATATTACCATGGTTTTATGGGTGGCATCCTCAATCCTCCATTTTGGTTTCCAATCATATCTATACCCTTATTTCTATATTTATTTATTTTTATTGAATTTGCATGGAATGTATTCCCTTTCAGTCTTATTTTAAAACCTCTAAGATATTTGTCTACAAATTTAATTATGCATGATTAATGCAGATAAGCAAGGGCTAAAAATAAATAACATGCATGGAAGCTAGCATAAAAAATATAAAAAAACTAATGTAGCTATAATGAAATATATGAAAATATAAAGAAATAATAAAGTGTTCAAAGGTGGTATGAGATTTCACAAAGATTAAAGAAAATATGGTGTCATATTTGTTTGGTGAGGAGTATTCAGTATTGTCTTCTCAGCTCAACCAAAACAAAATTAATCTGGACGTATATGGGAAAAGTGTTTAGTGCCTTTTTCAGGCAAAATTCCAGTCTTGATGGTTCGGTCCAAACACTAGCACCTAGACGCTATGACCCCAAAAGGAGATCTTTAGTAGAGACCACATCCCAACGCAGTATAAACTATACACTTCACTAATGAATTCATTCAAACCTGTGACCTGCTGCTGCATGGAAGTAGGTGCCAACAGCCACCCGGTTCAGGTTGGATCGGCAAAAGACAAACCATATATAATACAATTATTTGAAAATTCCAACAAATCTCAATAGTTGAAAAAAAATCTCTCTGAACATCTTTTATGATGGGTCTTCTTATCTTCTCACATGGGAGACGTGATCAATTGTGCACCAAACCAGGCAATAGGCATCGTATAAGATGCTTCCTGTTTTGGTTCATTCATTTATCACTGAAAATAAGTTGATGAATCGAATTCATTAATTATGAATAATATAAATCTGAGGTTTAGTTTGAAAAGAATACAAACACAAATATATACAGTATATATATATATATATATATATATATACAAAATAATAATACGAAATACATAGTTTTTGTATTTATACTTCTTCAAAACTGAACCTAAAATCAAATTACGTATGCCTTTTATCAAATCCGATCCGATCCATTTAAAGCTTAAAATCATGGCTCTCATTTATTGACTCAAATCGCCAATCTCAGTGGTCTGCTTCCCGTCCCAATTTGGTTATGGAGGTGCTAACTTTGATACGTCTCCTTCTGCTAGTTAATGTCAATGCCATTTTAGTCAACTCCTGACTCTGAATTATGGGTTCACACCAGTTCGGCCCATTTTATTCAGTTCTGTGTGGATAGGTTTTACCGATCTCAACTCAAAGTCCGAACCAGTTCGACCCATTGCCAAAATATGGATATTATCATTCTAAATCATATAATATATATCTGTTCATTGGCTGGGCTGGACTGGGTTGGAGTTGGGCTTTACCTCTTTGATTAGGCCTGAGCCCGAACTAAGTTTGACCGTTGAGATTAGATTTGAGCTTAAACCTGACCTTATATAAAGTCTAACAGTTCAAGCCTGAACCTGAAACCCAATTTTGATATGTATTTTATAATATATTATTAATATTGTAATATATATTATATAATATAATAAATAATATATAATACGGATTTGGGCCAAGCTTATTTGAAAAAGCTTAAACTTGACATAAAAGTAGTTGGACCCAATTTTTAGAGACAAGCCTAAACTTTGTTCAAGCCTAGTTTAGAATAGGCTGGGCCAGTCATCAGGCTACTCGATCCTTGAATAAGTCTAGGTTTAATTGTAATGCCAGAAAAATATGATATTGAAAAAACATATAACTAATTAATTGATATAAAGTGATAACCAATCAGATGAATTTTCATCAAAATTCAGGATTTGATCATCGATTAAAGCCTTTCTGATATCATATTTTTCCATATCATAGAATTTCCTATTCAATAATACCCTTAGCATGGCCAAAGCTTGGGGGGCGCTTGGGTTAAACTTTTGTCAATTTCAAAATGGGACTGGTCCGGAGCCTGAGCCCGAAACGCTGTAAAATATTAATTCGGATCAAGTCGAGTTGCACGCGGGTGTTGTTCATTTGAGTCGTGCAATACACAATTCTCGTGTAGCGTATGTATCGATACCTTGAGCCATTGGATTTCACCCACGTAAGGGCCAACAATTCAGACCGATTAACCCAATATCCTATGAAGTATGACCCTAGCTGGAATCTGGGCATCACTTCCCGACCCGATTTAACCTAACCCAATCCACTGTATTGGGATAGGAATCTCAGCCAACGTGGAGTTCGTGCACATTGTGGACGGTAATGGAGGCTCACTTTATCCCTTTCCTTCCCAAGTTTCTTTCACGTCTCTCGCCCACAAGAAAAAGCTTGAATATGCTCTCAAGCTTCCTCTTCACTCGTTTCCTTTCCAATTTCCATCACCACCATACGGGTTCCTCTTTTACACGTGGATCTCAACCCAGAGGTAAAAAAAGTTTTGCTAAAATCTCCATTTTACCCTCGCTTATTGTTAATTCCTCCCCCTCTTTATATTTAATTAATTCCCTGTACCAAAAGCTGAACATTATAAGGCATCTCTCTTCACTAGCAAGCTCAGTTTATGTGGTTCCAATTAGCTAAGGTTGTTAAACCAATAAATATTCTTTACACTAAAGCAGGTTCCATAGAGATCAAAATTGTTCTTCTGTTCTCTTGATTAAGCACAAAAGGTAGCTTTACACAGTGCACCGCAACAAATGTGTCTTCAATGGAGGTCTTTTGGACAAGGAAATGCCAAGCTGGTCCAGAGGACCATGATGAGCCCTAATCCTTCAGAAAGATTACTAAATTCTAGACTTGCAGGTATCTTTCAAAATCCAGATCAGATGGTCTAGACTGATGAGCAGAATTAAACCATCAATGGAAGTGTTCTTCTGAGGATTTGTGAAGAATTTGGAGCAGAAATTGACTCTGAAAGGCAATTGTTGCTGAAAATAGGGACATCCAAGATTAGCAGAAGAAGAGGAATTGGAAAAGCTCTTTTATTGGGGTGGAATTTAGTAGATTTCCTAGTTTTTGTCCCCTTGCACAAATTCCTCTTTATCATTTCTTCCTCCTTTTTTTGGCTTTCTTTTTCATGAAAGGAGAGTTTTATACTTCTTTGGCTTGAGGCCCAGTTTCTGCCAGGTGTATATGCTATCAGAAAGGGGACCCTGGATTGCTGGATTGGTCATGTTCTTTTCTCCAGTCCATCTCAACTCTATTCCCCACACAATTCATTGGCTGTCCATCCAAATAAAGTTGGGCTACTGAAAGCTTTGACCTTTTCATTAAAAAAAATAAAAGAAAAAAAAAACATGACACTAACATAGCCACGTGGCAAGGGTTATTGGGTTGAAGCTTACTGCACCAACCATGGCGGGAGGGAGGGGGCACATGGAGCCCATTTGGGCTACAACAATGCTGCCATCTGAAAGATTTGTGGACTGTCTTAGATCTTATTTCTTGTCAACTCGTTTAGGAAGCCGATTCATATAATGCAGACATGTACTTTAACCCTAAGAATTCAATTGTGTGGGCCATGAATTGGAGATTTTTCTACATTTTAATAGACCAATTGGATAACATAGGTATGCATGATTGCATCACAAATGAAGGGTCTGTAAATAAAGATGCCATTTTCTTTTTATGGCCTTTATCTATTTCTATTTGATGTTTTGATCACTTCCTACTAGATTTTTCTTTTCTGACTTTTGTCCAATACACATCTCTTAACCTCAGGTCTACCATTTGTTCAGATTGAAGATACTTATCTTTTCACTTTGGCAAATAAACTAGGAAATACCATGCTTGGGAGTGGGACCATTGAATGTCTCTGTTTGTACTACTTGGGTTGTCTGCATTTCTAACATTGCCATTAAGCAGAGCTTGATATAAGAAAGTTTTGGAATTGGTCCAGATATTATGGATTTATGGATCCAAATCAACTAAGACAAAATTGGAAAAGAAAAAAAAAACAGAGTGGTTAATGTAAACAAAATAATAAATTGATACTAGTAGCAGATCAATGCCCCCAAATGGAGAAAGAAATAGAATGACAAGGCAATTTCAAAGGGAGCTTTTTGGTTTTTGCAATAAGTGAGCTAATATTCTTGCCCCTTATTTTGCTATTATTCAATCATGAAAAACCTATTACTGAAATGCTATTGAAGCAAACAATTTAGATGCTCAATGTATGTTCAAGTTTGAGGGTGGCCATTTTGTGCTGAGAAATGCCGAAAGTTAGGAATACATCCAGTCAACCTTCCAATAATATAATTCAGATAGTTGGAATCAACATTGGGTATATATAAGGTTCGATTATAATATCTAAAAAAAACTTACAACCAATCAAACTAATATCCTAGAAGTGGTAACTAATCACCTGGTATTGATCAAAATTCATGAGGCTTCGGTTGGTCAAAGATCTTCCAGTATCATACCTTTCGGCATCATAGATATTGCCATATATATAATCCAAACTTATTACATTTTTCTTAGTAGGATAACAAATTTATTGCATTTCTATTTGTTAAATTTTGGTGAAAGAAATAACTAAACAATAGCTAATTAAACTATCATCCTTATCTTGTTATTCCTATCTTTGAATTGTAATAAACGACATATCCTGTCATTTTCATCTTTCCCTCCTTTTTTTTCTTCCAATTTCAACCACTACCAAGGAGGAGTAGGTTTCAAAACTGAGGTCTTCCCAAATGATTCCAAAATGCATTATATAAAACTAAGACCACTGAAGATGCACATAATATACTTCTATCATGGAAGCATGGAATAAATTCATCACAAAAAACAGGCTTATTAATCACAATATATATATATATATAATTTTACCTGAAGCAAAAATTCTAAAACCATCATCATCTTATCCAAATTCCCGTTATACTGTTTTGTAACATTTCATACAAAGTTTTTAAAACCGAACCGGACAACGAACCAGTTAGGGGTTTGATTCTCGAGTTGAATGGTTCGATTGTTCGAACTGAATAAATGGATCATTTTGACAAAAATTAAAAAGGCTAAATCATTGGACGGTTCGAATGGTTCAACCACCCGGATCAGTGGTTTATTGACCAAATCAACGGTTTTGGCAAAATAACGATTCTGGGGTAAAATGACCAGTTTCCGATTTTTCTAGTCCGACCGTCCAATCCAGTCTGATTTTGAAAACCATGATTTCATGTATAAAAATGTTCATTTTTTTTTAAGACTCCCCAACATATCATGTGTGTTCAATATACCACCCAATGTATTGTTGTGCATTCTACGTGGTTAGTAGGGAGTCTGGATCTCGTGCAAGCAAAAACTCTGCTTATACATCATCCAATTGCATATTGGGAATATCTCCCATACATGTATAAGTTCATGGGGAGATGCTCCCAATGTGTAGCTGCATTTACATGCTTTGACAATATGTCAGAGTGTTTGGTTGCAGGGAATCCGATTGCATCAGTAGGCATATCTCCCAATCACAAGTGACAGCCTTACAGGTTCAAATCTATAGAAAGCAGGTCTTCCATGTCTAAGCCAGTGGGCCTCATATGTCACCCCAGATCTGCTGGTTACTTATTAACAGAATCCATTGTTGGATCCTCAATAACAATAGGTGTAAAGTGGGGGATCAGCCCGGCACGGCCCATGGCTCAAGCCCGTGCAGGCCTGTGCTATGTTGTGTCGTGCGGTGGGTCGGGCTGGCCCATGGGCCAAGCCTTGGCCCAAGCCAGCCCATGGATCGAGCTAAAGCTATTTTTGCTTATTTATTTAAAAAATTGAAAAAAAAACTTAAAATTTTAATTTTATATAAATTTTGATATATACAATTGCTTATATATATAATAATTAAATAAATTAGTATAATAAAATTGAAAATAATTGTATATTTTATTAATATATTATATACTATATATTATTATATAATTATAATTTATATATTATTATAGTATATATGGGTCGCGCTGGGCTGTACTGACATGCAGGTAACGAGCAACACAGCTCACTAGGTCGTGCCATGCCATCCCAATCTATGGACCTAAAACCTTAGGCACAGCACGACACGAGACCCGATTTACACCTCTAAGTATTAGCAATGCACCTTCAAGGCTTCAAGCATGTAAATATAGACCAAACACCTCAAATGTATCCTCCTATCTTAACCTCTACTACTCCGCTAATTATACCTATATGTCAAGCATATGGCACCTTGTTTATCCAAAAGAAAAAAAAAAAAGTGATCAATATTCCCATATTCATTGACTTTCATTTATTTGTAGCATGACTTGCACTAATATATGGCTCATAGTGCAATGGCGAAACAAGATTCATGTAGCCAATCCCCCAAATAGCTGGCATATAAGGTTTAGATGATAT